>NW_026262712.1:115397639-116110139 GCF_021869535.1 Mytilus californianus | reverse complement strand
CAGCCCAACAATGTTAGATCTGTAAATTTGCGGAGGCAAATTTTATGTTCTTCCCTGGCGGGGATTCGAACTCATGCTACTGAGATATCGTGGCACCAAATCGCCTTGCACTATGCCCGACGCGCTAGACCACTCGACCACCTAGGCTCTATAAAAATAAAGCTTTCGGTGGCCGGGTGTTACCTTTCCTCGTCACTTTTTATCTAGCGTCGTAACGCAGTACATGATATATAAGGCATGAAGATGGAATTGTGACAGATCAGCTGAATTATCTATTGTAAAGGATCCTACAAATTAAGGTAAGATGCAGTCACAGAAATAATTATATTATAAGTACGTCTGAACCAGTGCCGACTCTACAACTGATTTTATGCATCGGATCACCAGCAGTGATGGTGATACAAGGCTGAAAATACATTCTATATATATAATTCGTCTAAACAACAGCCCAACAATGTTAGATCTGTAAATTTGCGGAGGCAAATTTTATGTTCTTCCCTGGCGGGGATTCGAACTCATGCTACTGAGATATCGTGGCACCAAATCGCCTTGCACTATGCCCGACGCGCTAGACCACTCGACCACCTAGGCTCTATAAAAATAAAGCTTTCGGTGGCCGGGTGTTACCTTTCCTCGTCACTTTTTATCTAGCGTCGTAACGCAGTACATGATATATAAGGCATGAAGATGGAATTGTGACAGATCAGCTGAATTATCTATTGTAAAGGATCCTACAAATTAAGGTAAGATGCAGTCACAGAAATAATTATATTATAAGTACGTCTGAACCAGTGACGACGCTACAACATATTTTATCCATCGGATCACCAGCAGTGATGGTGATACAAGACTGAAAATACATTCTGTATATATAAATCGTCTAAACAACAGCCCAACAATGTTAGATCTGTTAGATATATATATAAATATGTAATATGTAACTATCTAAATAACTAAGGGCAACGGAACGGTCAAGCATTAAAATTGGTGGGAAATACTTGATTCGTCATACCTTTGGTAATATTAAGTTAAGTAGTAAGTCAACACAAACCTGCTATTATAGATGATGTTATAATAAAACTAAGATACAATGTAAAATCCATCATTTAATCCTCTATAAACGTCATGTCGAGAATACATGGAAATCTTGACGGAAGTTAATGTTAATACGTACAAAAGGATATATTTCCTGTGGTTTAAAGTATGTAAAGAGCATATTGAATGGTTGTATCTTTATGTACTATAACTCCTAACATGTGAACAAGTGACTAACATTTTTAGACCTTTATATGTACAATCGAAGCTGTTTTCTGCAGTTTCAATGAACTCATTTTAACGAACATTTGAATTAAAATTGAAACAAATCACACGTTAAAAAATAATTTAAATTCTACTAAACTAATTATCAGGAATGTAAGACATTAAGACATTTCATTTTCAATCGTTTTTTTTTTGTCTTTTAATTGCTTTACTGTCGGACTGGAGCCTCTCAGACGACGGTTACTTAAAAATAACGTTTTGCGACAAAAGCCGCACTAAACAATGCAAAAACTGTTAAACGGCATCGTGTAGGAAAATGCAAGACTCTAAACTCTTGCTTTTTCGCGTTCAACAAAAACGTTTTCACATTTGAAGTTCTCAATTATTTTGTTTTTGTATTCACAAGCTGGCGTTTTGAACAAAGACAATGCTAGTCATCATAATATTGACCATCCGAAGGGCCGATGACTAGATGACTAGATCTACAAGAGACAGTAGACGTTTCATCACAGTTTTGAATTTATGGTGAATTAATACTTCCTATATAGGAATATTGTTGGGTTTTTTTTCTTTTATCTCTACGAGCGGATTGATCGGCAAAATGTGTGTTATACGTTTTGCATGTTTCCTAAACGCTCATTTAGATGATTATTATCGTCTTGAAAATAATTTAGAAGATACCATAGTAGTTGAAATAGGAAAAAAACAGCTTATATTTTACATTGTCTAATAACAATACACCACTTTTTATTAAATTATAATCCTGGTACCTTTGATAACTATTTTATGCCCATCAGTACTTATTTTCCACAGATATTTGGTCAATGCCATTAACATATAAATGCAGATGTGATAGAATTCAAATAAGACAAGAGTTCAGTACAAACCAAAAAACGAGGGTGTAAGCATATAATAGGACACCATGTGGCCTTTAACAATGAGAAAAACCCAAATCGTATGTTTGTTATAAAAGGCCGCGTATCTCGAGGAATTGGAAACTATAAAGAGTTATTGTTGTTAAAAAGTTGTAAAATTAGTCTATGTGTTCTATTACTAATTTTGGTTAAGAATTCCTTTAAAAATAATAGCGCAAACTAATATTTGCAGACTAAAAATTGGGATATCAGTAGGCCTTATTATATGAATTGAGAATGAAAGCAGGACAATGCAGGTTAATTGGATGACCAATACAAAACTTACAAATACCGAAAGTACAATAACGTGTAAACCTATGACCAAAATAAAGTCACAAAAGAGGGAAAAAACGAGTGCCAAATGTAATCTAGACTTAGGAATTTCAAATTATTTTTTACACCTGGCCCTACAGCTTTTATGGTTCATGCATTCTTTCTACATGTTCTACCTTGTATCAATTCATGGGGTTGAACATCGGTTTCCTCAAATTTATGTCAGTAATTAGTTCTTTATGGTTATCTTGTTTAATCTAACAAGTTTTTAACTCTGTTTATCACCATTTCAAGTGATAAAAGTAAACATAACTTTCATTTTTTACAGGTTAAAGATTTTGAAATTTCTTCTAATTCTTTAATACTAAAACAAACATTTTAGAATTAGTATACTAGGTTTTCAATCAATAATTTTTAATCATATAAAAAATCAAATATTTTCGTCTAACAAAGAACTAATGTACAAGTACATCTTTCCGGGGGCAAATATAACAAGATTAGTTTCCGTAAGGTACTAACAGATTTATCTTTTTATTTGCCATGGCATTGACAGTTTATTTTAGATTGATAAGTTTGATAGTCGGCTGGGTATCTTTGGTATCTTTTGCCTCTCTTTTATCACCATCTACTGTGGAATTTAATGCGACTGTCATACAAGTGAGAGGTTAAGCTAGCTATAAAACCAGGTTCAATCCACCATTTTCTACATAAGAAAATGCCTGTACCAAGTCAGGAATATGACAGTTGTTATCCATTCGTTTGATGTGTTTGAGCTTTTGAATTTGCCATTTGATTAGGGACTTTCCTTTTTGAATTTTCCTCGGAGTTCAGTATTTTTGTGATTTTACTTTTTAATGGGTTAAAATGTTGTCAATTCTCACAGTACAAATTTTCTCTCTCCACAAAATTACCTATGCGTGTCAATGAAGAGCTGACATTTTATTATTTAAAAAAATATCAACAAACATACTGAACTCCAAGGGAAATTCAATAAGGGGAAAATCCGTAAAACCTGATAAAATCAACCGCTTGACTATATCAACCATCGTAAAAAATGCGTTCAACCTGGGTGTATTAATACAAAATTACTTGATACCGAATAGTAATGATGCACATCGTTGTCAATTTGCATATTACTTTCAAATTACCTTATCAAAGGCTGAAGAGCAATCAACGATAATAAAACTGTCAAATTTCGCTTGACGAACCGTGGAGCACCTAATCCACGAGCAGATAATCTTATACTAATGAAAAATACACTTTTTTTAGTCACTTAAAGTATTTCTAGTATCAGCATGGAATTTGTATGAAGCTAGTAAGTTATTTTTGTATTTTATATTCTGTTTTTGAGCTTTACCGTTTCCCCCGTTGTTAGTAAAGGTTCATTTATGTTCTCCTTCGCTATGCTCATACGAACATAAAGATTGTCTTAATAATACGTAAATAAAACAAAAAGCAATGTGGGATGAGAAATTGCACTGATCAGTTTAATATTAATGAATTGTGACAATTCTGTAAATCATTGTCTCCAAATCTCCGAATAAATGGTAGGAAATCTACAAATACAAAAATGTTCAATCAGAAAAAGAGACAACTCTATTTAATAACATATCATGAATGCAAAATATACGTGTCGATCTGATCAGTGATTTTTTCTCGACAAGAGAAAAGGCGCGAAATTGAAAGATATATATGTATGAAAACCAAATTACCGAGTCTAGGTGTAAGCAAATATTTATACGCCAAATTAAGAAATGAATTTATGTTCTCCTTCGCTATGCTCATACGAACAAAAAGATTGTCTTAATAATACGTAAATAAAAAACAAAAAGCAATGTGGGATGAGAAATTGTACTGATCAGTTTCGACAAAAACAAAGGAAGGTAGGATCTTCTAATCACAATATTATAATCCCAAATTTTGAGAAATTTTAAGTCTATTTTCTAAATTTTCTTTAATGAAACTATCTTTAGCCTTGTCTGTCTTCCATCTACCGTGAGCTTTCAAAAGCATGTCGGGAACAGAATTACTAGCAGCTGCTGTAGTACCTCCGCTCCTTAAACTATGTAAGCCAAATAGAGATCTATTTAGACCTATGTCAGAAAGTGCATCTAGAACAATTTCCTTAGTTCGAGTGTAAGATAAAGGCCTATTCTTGCAGACTAGTTTGTGCTTATCAATAGACTTGAAGTACGACAAAGCTCTAAAGATGTATTCGTCGCTTCCAACGGGCAAACTTGCAACGCGAAAATATTTCTGTAACATAGAAACTGGACATAGGTCAGTGCCAGTTCTAGAAATTAAAGTAGTGTTACCCTGTCGATATCTATCCGTCTTACTTGTTTGAATGTTAATTTGATGTGAGAATCGTTGAACGTTAAATTAGAAGATCGGATGTGTGCCAACTCATCGTATCTTAGAAACCCGGAAAAACCTAACAGCATCATAGCACAGATCCTCAACCCTGGCAAATTGTTATTTTTGTCGAATTTTGCAATAATACTCTTCAAAATCGTAGGGGTGATGGGTTCTTTCCTTTTCAAAGGTTTAGATAACAATCTTATGCCACCTTCTAATACCATGTCTAGTAATTTGTCATTTAATATACTGTCGTATAGATTAAGATCATGTTCCCACTTAATTGAATAGTACGCTGCGTTTAAAACGGCAGTGGAAACTCCAGATTGAATCAAGTAGTTAAGATGAATAGCAAAAGTACAAACGGTGGTAGTCAAAAACGGCAGATTGTACTTTAAGCACCAGTATTTGAATCTTTTAAAATATCCTTTATATTTCTTCAAAGTATTTTCACTTTTTGAAGCAGTAACTACTGAAGATAAAGAAACTGTTAGAGCTTTCAAGTCAGGATTTGAAAAATGCTTTAAGGATTCCCAATGCGAATGTTTGAATCTAAACTGAAAAATAAATTGAAATGAAATTAATTATATTTAAAAAATCATATAGTGAAATACTATATGTAAATTAATTTATTCAGAGATAATCTCAATTTTGATATACAAGTATACTAACAGACTGAATGTGTTTAGATAAAGATATAACAAAATTAACCTAAATGATATTTTTGAGAGGGCCCAAACGGGATTTATCTTTGTAAAATTCGTTAAAACATGATAAAATAAAGTAATGCCCAAACGGGACTTTAGTCATGCGTGCGAGAGGGCCCAAAACGGGACTTATCTCTGCCGAAACAAACCGAACAAAATAAAACAAAATAATGTCTTGTGTAAGTGTGCTAGAGGGCCCAAACGGGACTTATCTCTTTATTATAGTACAAATACGGAATAAATCGAAATAATGCCCAAAACGGGACTTATGTATGCATACGAGAGGGCCCAATGGGGTCTTATCTCTAAAATAAAAAAAAATTAATCAAAGTTATGCCCAAACGGGACTTTAGTAAGTGCACAAGGCATTATAAACGGTTTTATCTCTATTAAATGCATATTAAATGCAACTCCAATTCTGATCATGCTCAACCAGTACGTATCGTAAAACAAATTCTTATAAATTTTATGCCCAAACGGGATTTGTCGCAAACTACTAGTATATAATCGACAATAATAATACCAAACGGGACTTTTCACAAATAAACTCGATATAACAAAACCATGTTGGGCTTTGCCGCAAAAGTAATTCAAGAAAAGTAATGTCCAATAGGAGCTTGCCGCCAAATAAACTCTAGGAATAATGATTCTCAAACGAAACTTGTCACAAACTAAACTTCAAAAAAGATAAAACCCGATCTTGTCGCAAATTGAGCTAAGCAAGAATAATAATAAAAAATTAAAAATTAAAAATTAAAAAAAATTAAAAAAAAAACATTATTAATTTAATAACAATACGTAACTAGATGCAAAATAAAATATAAAAAGGGAATTGGTTATAATGAAGGTAAAAATAGAATTATAATATCAGACGGAAAAATAATAATTAAAGAAATACAAATGGATATGGAGTGATATACTTACGGATTTTACTACAATCGATCTTTAATACGAGAACGTTGCAAGTTAATGGAGTATGGATGAAAATGCCGTTAAGCTCCCGGGGAACCCATTCTACTTCAAGGGATATGCAATTGTGAATGCACAGATTAAATATTTTCAATGCGATTTCTTGTAATTTTGATCTCATGTTCCCAGCCTGCACAATTTTAACTATATTTTGATTGTCTGTATAAATTTTCACAAAACGAATTTGAAAGTCGGACATTAAGGAAAATAGGGTTATAAATACTGCTGAAAATTCTCTAAATGTAGAGCTTTTCTTCGCCTCGTCGGGAGTTCACATTTTATGTACAATTTTATTGAACGTTTGAACAGAAAACCCCGCACAAGCGAAACCGCTTGCGTCAGTAAAGACAATTCTATCCGGTAGAAATGAGACGGGAAAGAGAGATTTCCTTGGAAGTGATCTGCAATTATTCTTCCAAAAATTTATTTCTAGGATTGCTTCGTTAGTTAACTGAATACGAAAATCCCAATGATCGCTAGCGGGGATGAGGATGAGCATATTCCTGGACATTATCCTGCAAATGTTGCCAAAACTGGGAATAAAGAAATTATCTTGCCAGTAACTCGTGCTAATTGTCTAGCGGTAATATTATTTATGTTGCTAGAAATATCATCTATAGTAGTTTTAAAGCGCTCAATCTTATCTTCAGGTATCTCCAAATTAAAAGTGTCCAAATGCCAGCAGGAACCCAATCTAAGTTAAAACTTTTGTGGGTTCCCAAATACTTTTTTCATGATTCGGGAAAAAACCCGCCGTCAATAAATCACGCTTTACGACCTTAGAAAGCTTCACACAATCCTCAAAAGAGGACTCAATCCCCAAACCATCATCTAAATATATGATCCTACGGTAACCTTGTGATCTCCAGTGCTTAACTAATGGCCTCAAAACTTTAGAAAACACATGACCAGCTGTAGATAAACCAAACGGTAAACATCTAAAAACGAAATACCGTATGCCGGTTGGGAAAACCCAACAAAAACCCAAAAACTCTTGATGATCATCATGTATATTATTTTGATGATATCCACATTTTAAATCAAATTTTATCATACATCCTGGATTTGATACAAATTGCAAAGCTTCAGTAACACCTTCGTATTTAAATTTCCTTTTTTCATTAAACTTATTAACGTGCCTCAAGTCCAAAATCAATCTCTTTTTACCTGAGTCGTTAACTGACACCGATAACGGATTAACGATAAAAGGAATGTGATCTTTCACCTCAAGAATAACACCTGTTGACAATAATTCTATAATTGACGACTCAACAAAAGATGTGTGTTTTATAGCTGAACCGTTGTTCTTTAAAGAAGCTGACGTAGTCAATCTGAAAAAAGGAATAAGGTATCCAAATTCGACAACGTTAAGAACAAAATTATTAGCATTTAAAGTATATTTCCAAAAGTCTAAATTTCTTCGTAGGTTATCTACTCTAAACGAGCTAGCTAAGGAGCACTCAAATTCAAAATCTTGTTCGTGACTTATAAAAGGAGATAAATTGTACTTAACTGTTTCATCACTTTGCTCCTGAAGAACCACTGGTCTCGGCTGGTTGGAACCTACGTCTCTTTGGGCAGTGATAGGCCCAGTGACCCTCGCCATTGCAGTAATAACACCTGTCTGTTGGTTGTGAACTGGTGAAGTTGTCATTCTGGTTGAAGATACCGGTGCGAGGTCCTGTGCGGGTTTGTGTTCCTTGTCCAATCGGGTATTTGTAGTTTCTAGGTACTTCTCTTGTAGATGTTGATGAAGTTTTACAAAAAGGCTCATCTTGAGTCACTTGAGGGCTCTCTGGTTCTGGAATATAAGGAGCAGAACGGGTCCTTACTTTGTCTCGTCTCTTAGCTTTAGCCCGGTAATCGGCTTGTCTTAACTTAGTTGCGGCGTCGGTCCCCTCTGTAATTGGGTCGTCTATATATTCGTCCACGACGTCCCAACCGTATTCGTAGAATCTTATTTCTTTCCTTCAGGGCTTTCATGCTCTTTTCTAGAAACTGAATGGCTAAAGCCGGAGAGTCTTTCTCTATGAGTTTCAGGGTCTTTTCAAGTTCTACTAAACGTTCTCCGTTAAAACTAAATTGTCTTTCATTAGCGTCGTACCTGAATTTAGGAATCTGTTTTGCCGGAGGTAAACTGTCAGCTTCTTTAGCACCAATTCTCGTGTCAATCTCCTTGAATAACTCTTCTTTGTGCTTTCTCAAAGTCAAATCAAGGCTTTGGGTAAACAGCGATAATGCATCCTCAGGTGAAAATCGAGTAGACCCTTAACGTTCTTCACTGCGTTCAATTCGTATAGGCGATTCCGGTTCAGGTTCACTCATAATAACAAGGTCAGTATACGTGTCGATCTGATCAGTGAATTTTTCTCGACAAGAGAAAAGGCGCGAAATTGAAAGATATAATATATGTATGAAAACCGAATTACCAAATATTTATACGCCAAATTAAGAAATGAATAAAATGCGTAGCTAATGAGAGCATCTCGCTATTCCTATAATTCAGGAGGAATACTTAAGCGGTGTCTTCAACCTATGCCAATTGATAAGTCCTTAATAAATCTATGTTTTTATAACGATTAATCTGTTAAAAATTATTCAACGTATGCCAACATTGTTCGTACAATTTTATATCTAAATTTCAAAATGTTGGCATGGGTTGAATGAACCACTTTAGCACTGTCCAAAACTAAAACAAAGTAAAAATACAAATTTGTAGTCAAAACCAGTGATATTATACTGTGACATAAAGATATAAAGAATTCTTATGACACCATTAATGCAATACTGGGTTATTGTGAAAACCTTGGCTATAATAAATACTTGTATGTCCCCATTACTTAAAGAAACATGGATCATTTTATGTCCCCACCCCTACATGCTGGTTTACCTCTTTCTCTGCTTCTTTCAGATAAGGCTTAATAAACAACATGTATCCAATCATATCTTATCTTATTTAAAAAGAATAATAAACAGTTCCATTTAAACAGATAAAAATGACGGTTCCATTTAATTTGTATTCATTTTATCCAAAATTTACAACATAAGCACAAATTCAAGATTGTTCATACTAATCGCCATTCCATGCTTTAGTATATGCCATATGGTGGTTCAAAATTTCAGAGCTTGTTATAAAATCAATTATTCTGTCTTGATATGATAAAACAAAGATATTAGACACTTAAAACATTAAATATGCAAAATACTCAGCTGTGAAAATGCGTTTGTTGCCTGTATTAATCTATGAAAAAGCTGAATTATGTCCCTTGGGAGTATTAATTTCCCACAAAAGTCCTTTCAAACAGTAGAAAATGAAAGATTATATATGCCTGATATAATAAAAGATAGAAACTACAAAATGAAACACTATTGAAATATTTGCTGCATGAATTGCCAAGATTGTGAACAATTCTTTACACAGGAGAGTATAAATTCTATCTAAATTTAGCCTCAAGTGGGCCTCTTTTTTTCTTAGATGGACAATTATAACACTGAAAATGCTTCTAGTATGACCAAATATTGTCTTACTCCATAAACAGTACAAACCTAACCAGACAATTTCCCATTTTGATAGATTATGTCTAGAGAAATACCCAAGTGATACATTTAGGGAATTACACAGCAAAAAAAGGCAAATATTTCAGTTAAAAATATTTGTCGCGACTTGAATTCTGGTGTTTCCAATTGAATTAATCATTGCGAAAGGTGAAAACAAATACAAAAGAACTATAGTTTGGTGCATTTTATACAATATAGTTAATATTGAAATCCTAGAATAAAGTTTTATATCAGTACCCATCAATTTGACTTATTATGATGACTCAGCACTTTTCTCAACACAGTATTGTTCTCAGGGAAAAATTTCTATTCTTTGTGATAAAAATCAAATGGTCTAATCAAAAGCTTCAAAATAGTATAATATAACTGAAGTCTGATTGATTTTGAATTCCCTTGCTATCTTCAGTATAGGGAAAACGGTACTATTTATTCTGCCATAGCCGACAATACTAACATTTTCAAAATTTACCACTTTTTATAATAAAAACCTGGATAAAACAGTTATGTGTGGTGTTAGTACTTTTTTATTCTGTTTTAAAAATTGAAACCAAACAGTATCGTGACCAACTTCCAACGGAACTTGTTTATGTTTTCCATGCCCACCGTCCTTTTACGCTAAATTTATGAAATTTTGGAAGTCTTTTCGAATAATTCTCTATAAAATATTTCAATAGGTTTCACAATTTATATTGTAAATATACATACTGCAGTTATTCATAGATAAATAAAAAAATATATTGTACCCTTACATCCAATCACAGCGCTCCCAAGTTGACTTCCTTCACCTGCCTTGGGTACACAAAAGGCCAACCTAATGCTGGGAAAATGTAATAGTACCGTTTTCCCTATACTGTGACATATATATAAAGAATTCTTATGACACCATTAATGCAATACTGGGTTATTGTGAAAACCTTGGCTATAATAAATACTTGTATGTCCCCATTACTTAAAGAAACATGGATCATTTTATGTCCCCACCCCTACATGCTGGTTTACCTCTTTCTCTGCTTCTTTCAGATAAGGCCTAATAAACAACCTGTATCCAATCATATCTTATCTTATTTAAAAAGAATTATAAACAGTTCCATTTAAACAGATAAAAATGACGGTTCCATTTAATTTGTATTCATTTTATCCAAAATTTACAACATAAGCACAAATTCAAGATTGTTCATACTAATCGCCATTCCATGCTTTAGTATATGCCATATGGTGGTTCAAAATTTCAGAGCTTGTTATAAAATCAATTATTCTGTCTTGATATGATAAAACAAAGATATTAGACACTTAAAACATTAAATATGCAAAATACTCAGCTGTGAAGTTGCGTTTGTTGCCTGTATTAATCTATGAAAAAGCTGAATTATGTCCCTTGGGAGTATTAATTTCCCACAAAAGTCCTTTCAAACAGTAGAAAATGAAAGATTATATATGCCTGATATAATAAAAGATAGAAACTACAAAATGAAGCACTATTGAAATATTTGCTGCATGAATTGCCAAGATTGTGAACAATTCTTTACACAGGAGAGTATAAATTCTATCTAAATTTAGCCTCAAGTGGGCCTCTTTTTTTCTTAGATGGACAATTATAATACTGAAAATGCTTCTAGTATGACCAAATATTGTCTTACTCCATAAACAGTACAAACCTAACCAGACAATTTCCCATTTTGATAGATTATGTCTAGAGAAATACCCAAGTGATACATTTAGGGAATTACACAGCAAAAAAAGGCAAATATTTCAGTTAAAAATATTTGTCGCGACTTGAATTCTGGTGTTTTCAATTGAATTAATCATTGCGAAAGGTGAAAACAAATACAAAAGAACTATAGTTTGGTGCATTTTATACAATATAGTTAATATTGAAATCCTAGAATAAAGTTTTATATCAGTACCCATCAATTTGACTTATTATGATGACTCAGCACTTTTCTCAACACAGTATTGTTCTCAGGGAAAAATTTCTATTCTTTGTGATAAAAATCAAATGGTCTAATCAAAAGCTTCAAAATAGTATAATATAACTGAAGTCTGATTGATTTTGAATTCCCTTGCTATCTTCAGTATAGGGAAAACGGTACTATTTATTCTGCCATAGCCGACAATACTAACATTTTCAAAATTTACCACTTTTTATAATAAAAACCTGGATAAAACAGTTATGTGTGGTGTTAGTATTTTTTTATTCTGTTTAAAAAATTGAAGCCAAACAGTATCATGACCAACTTCCAACGGAGCTTGTTGATGTTATCCATGCCCACCGTCCTTTTACGCCAAATTTATGAAATTTTGGAAGTCTTTTCGAATAATTCTCTATAAAATATTTCAATAGGTTTCACAATTTATATTGTAAATATACATACTGCAGTTATTCATAGATAAATAAAAAAATATATTGTACCCTTACATCCAATCACAGCGCTCCCAAGTTGACTTCCTTCACCTGCCTTGGGTACACAAAAGGCCAACCTAATGCTGGGAAAATGTAATAGTACCGTTTTCCCTATACTGTGACATAAAGATATAAAGAATTCTTATGACAATATTAATGCAATACTGGGTTATTGTGAAAACCTTGGCTATAATAAATACTTGTATGTCCCCATTACTTAAAGAAACATGGATAATTTTATGTCCCCACCCCTACATGCTGGTTTACCTCTTTCTCTGCTTCTTTCAGATAAGGCCTAATAAACAACCTGTATCCAATCATATCTTATCTTATTTAAAAAAAATAATAAACAGTTCCATTTAAACAGATAAAAATGACGGTTCCATTTAATTTGTATTCATGTTATCCAAAATTTACAACATAAGCACAAATTCAAGATTGTTCATACTAATCGCCATTCCATGCTTTAGTATATGCCCTATGGTGGTTCAAAATTTCAGAGCTTGTTATAAAATCCATTATTCTGTCTTGATATGATAAAAGAAAGATATTAGACACTTAAAACATTAAATATGCAAAATACTCAGCTGTGAAGTTGCGTTTGTTGCCTGTAATAATCTATGAAAAAGCTGAATTATGTCCCTTGGGAGTATTAATTTCCCACAAAAGTCCTTTCAAACAGTAGAAAATGAAAGATTATATATGCCTGATATAATAAAAGATAGAAACTACAAAATGAAGCACTATTGAAATATTTGCTGCATGAATTGCCAAGATTGTGAACAATTCTTTACACAGGAGAGTATAAATTCTATCTAAATTTAGCCTCAAGTGGGCCTCTTTTTTTCTTAGATGGACAATTATAACACTGAAAATGCTTCTAGTATGACCAAATATTGTCTTACTCCATAAACAGTACAAACCTAACCAGACAATTTCCCATTTTGATAGATTATGTCTAGAGAAATACCCAAGTGATACATTTAGGGAATTACACAGCAAAAAAAGGCAAATATTTCAGTTAAAAATATTTGTCGCGACTTGAATTCTGGTGTTTCCAATTGAATTAATCATTGCGAAAGGTGAAAACAAATACAAAAGAACTATAGTTTGGTGCATTTTATACAATATAGTTAATATTGAAATCCTAGAATAAAGTTTTATATCAGTACCCATCAATTTGACTTATTATGATGACTCAGCACTTTTCTCAACACAGTATTGTTCTCAGGGAAAAATTTCTATTCTTTGTGATAAAAATCAAATGGTCTAAGCAAAAGCTTCAAAATAGTATAATATAACTGAAGTCTGATTGATTTTGAATTCCCTTGCTATCTTCAGTATAGGGAAAACGGTACTATTTATTCTGCCATAGCCGACAATACTAACATTTTCAAAATTTACCACTTTTTATAATAAAAACCTGGATAAAACAGTTATGTGTGGTGTTAGTACTTTTTTATTCTGTTTTAAAAATTGAAGCCAAACAGTATCATGACCAACTTCCAACGGAGCTTGTTTATGTTATCCATGCCCACCGTCCTTTTACGCCAAATTTATGAAATTTTGGAAGTCTTTTCGAATAATTCTCTAGAAAATATTTCAATAGGTTTCACAATTTATATTGTAAATATACATACTGCAGTTATTCATAGATAAATAAAAAAATATAGTGTACCCTTACATCCAATCACAGCGCTCCCAAGTTGACTTCCTTCACCTGCCTTGGGTACACAAAAGGCCAACCTAATGCTGGGAAAATGTAATAGTACCGTTTTCCCTATACTGTGACATAAAGATATAAAGAATTCTTATGACACCATTAATGCAATACTGGGTTATTGTGAAAACCTTGGCTATAATAAATATCTTGTATGTCCCCATTACTTAAAGAAACATGGATCATTTTATGTCCCCACCCCTACATGCTGATTTACCTCTTTCTCTGCTTCTTTCAGATAAGGCCTAATAAACAACCTGTATCCAATCATATCTTATCTTATTTAAAAAGAATAATAAACAGTTCCATTTAAACAGATAAAAATGACGGTTCCATTTAATTTGTATTCATTTTATCCAAAATTTACAACATAAGCACAAATTCAAGATTGTTCATACTAATCGCCATTCCATGCTTTAGTATATGCCCTATGGTGGTTCAAAATTTCAGAGCTTGTTATAAAATCCATTATTCTGTCTTGATATGATAAAACAAAGATATTAGACACTTAAAACATTAAATATGCAAAATACTCAGCTGTGAAGTTGCGTTTGTTGCCTGTATTAATCTATGAAAAAGCTGATTATGTCCCTTGGAAGTATTAATTTCCCACAAAAGTCCTTTCAAACAGTAGAAAATGAAAGATTATATATGCCTGATATAATAAAAGATAGAAACTACAAAATGAAGCACTATTGAAATATTTGCTGCATGAATTGCCAAGATTGTGAACAATTCTTTACACAGGAGAGTATAAATTCTATCTAAATTTAGCCTCAAGTGGGCCTCTTTTTTTCTTAGATGGACAATTATAACACTGAAAATGCTTCTAGTATGACCAAGTATTGTCTTACTCCATAAACAGTACAAACCTAACCAGACAATTTCCCATTTTGATAGATTATGTCTAGAGAAATACCCAAGTGATACATTTAGGGAATTACACAGCAAAAAAAGGCAAATATTTCAGTTAAAAATATTTGTCGCGACTTGAATTCTGGTGTTTCCAATTGAATTAATCATTGCGAAAGGTGAAAACAAATACAAAAGAACTATAGTTTGGTGCATTTTATACAATATAGTTAATATTGAAATCCTAGAATAAAGTTTTATATCAGTACCCATCAATTTGACTTATTATGATGACTCAGCACTTTTCTCAACACAGTATTGTTCTCAGGGAAAAATTTCTATTCTTTGTGATAAAAATCAAATGGTCTAAGCAAAAGCTTCAAAATAGTATAATATAACTGAAGTCTGATTGATTTTGAATTCCCTTGCTATCTTCAGTATAGGGAAAACGGTACTATTTATTCTGCCATAGCCGACAATACTAACATTTTCAAAATTTACCACTTTTTATAATAAAAACCTGGATAAAACAGTTATGTGTGGTGTTAGTATTTTTTTATTCTGTTTAAAAAATTGAAGCCAAACAGTATCATGACCAACTTCCAACGGAGCTTGTTTATGTTATCCATGCCCACCGTCCTTTTACGCCAAATTTATGAAATTTTGGAAGTCTTTTCGAATAATTCTCTAGAAAATATTTCAATAGGTTTCACAATTTATATTGTAAATATACATACTGCAGTTATTCATAGATAAATAAAAAAATATATTGTACCCTTACATCCAATCACAGCGCTCCCAAGTTGACTTCCTTCACCTGCCTTGGGTACACAAAAGGCCAACCTAATGCTGGGAAAATGTAATAGTACCGTTTTCCCTATACTGTGACATAAAGATATAAAGAATTCTTATGACAATATTAATGCAATACTGGGTTATTGTGAAAACCTTGGCTATAATAAATACTTGTATGTCCCCATTACTTAAAGAAACATGGATAATTTTATGTCCCCACCCCTACATGCTGGTTTACCTCTTTCTCTGCTTCTTTCAGATAAGGCCTAATAAACAACCTGTATCCAATCATATCTTATCTTATTTAAAAAAAATAATAAACAGTTCCATTTAAACAGATAAAAATGACGGTTCCATTTAATTTGTATTCATGTTATCCAAAATTTACAACATAAGCACAAATTCAAGATTGTTCATACTAATCGCCATTCCATGCTTTAGTATATGCCCTATGGTGGTTCAAAATTTCAGAGCTTGTTATAAAATCCATTATTCTGTCTTGATATGATAAAAGAAAGATATTAGACACTTAAAACATTAAATATGCAAAATACTCAGCTGTGAAGTTGCGTTTGTTGCCTGTAATAATCTATGAAAAAGCTGAATTATGTCCCTTGGGAGTATTAATTTCCCACAAAAGTCCTTTCAAACAGTAGAAAATGAAAGATTATATATGCCTGATATAATAAAAGATAGAAACTACAAAATGAAGCACTATTGAAATATTTGCTGCATGAATTGCCAAGATTGTGAACAATTCTTTACACAGGAGAGTATAAATTCTATCTAAATTTAGCCTCAAGTGGGCCTCTTTTTTTCTTAGATGGACAATTATAACACTGAAAATGCTTCTAGTATGACCAAATATTGTCTTACTCCATAAACAGTACAAACCTAACCAGACAATTTCCCATTTTGATAGATTATGTCTAGAGAAATACCCAAGTGATACATTTAGGGAATTACACAGCAAAAAAAGGCAAATATTTCAGTTAAAAATATTTGTCGCGACTTGAATTCTGGTGTTTCCAATTGAATTAATCATTGCGAAAGGTGAAAACAAATACAAAAGAACTATAGTTTGGTGCATTTTATACAATATAGTTAATATTGAAATCCTAGAATAAAGTTTTATATCAGTACCCATCAATTTGACTTATTATGATGACTCAGCACTTTTCTCAACACAGTATTGTTCTCAGGGAAAAATTTCTATTCTTTGTGATAAAAATCAAATGGTCTAAGCAAAAGCTTCAAAATAGTATAATATAACTGAAGTCTGATTGATTTTGAATTCCCTTGCTATCTTCAGTATAGGGAAAACGGTACTATTTATTCTGCCATAGCCGACAATACTAACATTTTCAAAATTTACCACTTTTTATAATAAAAACCTGGATAAAACAGTTATGTGTGGTGTTAGTACTTTTTTATTCTGTTTTAAAAATTGAAGCCAAACAGTATCATGACCAACTTCCAACGGAGCTTGTTTATGTTATCCATGCCCACCGTCCTTTTACGCCAAATTTATGAAATTTTGGAAGTCTTTTCGAATAATTCTCTAGAAAATATTTCAATAGGTTTCACAATTTATATTTTAAATATACATACTGCAGTTATTCATAGATAAATAAAAAAATATATTGTACCCTTACATCCAATCACAGCGCTCCCAAGTTGACTTCCTTCACCTGCCTTGGGTACACAAAAGGCCAACCTAATGCTGGGAAAATGTAATAGTACCGTTTTCCCTATACTGTGACATAAAGATATAAAGAATTCTTATGACACCATTAATGCAATACTGGGTTATTGTGAAAACCTTGGCTATAATAAATATCTTGTATGTCCCCATTACTTAAAGAAACATGGATCATTTTATGTCCCCACCCCTACATGCTGGTTTACCTCTTTCTCTGCTTCTTTCAGATAAGGCCTAATAAACAACCTGTATCCAATCATATCTTATCTTATTTAAAAAGAATAATAAACAGTTCCATTTAAACAGATAAAAATGACGGTTCCATTTAATTTGTATTCATTTTATCCAAAATTTACAACATAAGCACAAATTCAAGATTGTTCATACTAATCGCCATTCCATGCTTTAGTATATGCCCTATGGTGGTTCAAAATTTCAGAGCTTGTTATAAAATCCATTATTCTGTCTTGATATGATAAAACAAAGATATTAGACACTTAAAACATTAAATATGCAAAATACTCAGCTGTGAAGTTGCGTTTGTTGCCTGTATTAATCTATGAAAAAGCTGAATTATGTCCCTTGGGAGTATTAATTTCCCACAAAAGTCCTTTCAAACAGTAGAAAATGAAAGATTATATATGCCTGATATAATAAAAGATAGAAACTACAAAATGAAGCACTATTGAAATATTTGCTGCATGAATTGCCAAGATTGTGAACAATTCTTTACACAGGAGAGTATAAATTCTATCTAAATTTAGCCTCAAGTGGGCCTCTTTTTTTCTTAGATGGACAATTATAACACTGAAAATGCTTCTAGTATGACCAAGTATTGTCTTACTCCATAAACAGTACAAACCTAACCAGACAATTTCCCATTTTGATAGATTATGTCTAGAGAAATACCCAAGTGATACATTTAGGGAATTACACAGCAAAAAAAGGCAAATATTTCAGTTAAAAATATTTGTCGCGACTTGAATTCTGGTGTTTCCAATTGAATTAATCATTGCGAAAGGTGAAAACAAATACAAAAGAACTATAGTTTGGTGCATTTTATACAATATAGTTAATATTGAAATCCTAGAATAAAGTTTTATATCAGTACCCATCAATTTGACTTATTATGATGACTCAGCACTTTTCTCAACACAGTATTGTTCTCAGGGAAAAATTTCTATTCTTTGTGATAAAAATCAAATGGTCTAAGCAAAAGCTTCAAAATAGTATAATATAACTGAAGTCTGATTGATTTTGAATTCCCTTGCTATCTTCAGTATAGGGAAAACGGTACTATTTATTCTGCCATAGCCGACAATACTAACATTTTCAAAATCTACCACTTTTTATAATAAAAACCTGGATAAAACAGTTATGTGTGGTGTTAGTACTTTTTTATTCTGTTTTAAAAATTGAAGCCAAACAGTATCATGACCAACTTCCAACGGAGCTTGTTTATGTTATCCATGCCCACCGTCCTTTTACGCCAAATTTATGAAATTTTGGAAGTCTTTTCGAATAATTCTCTAGAAAATATTTCAATAGGTTTCACAATTTATATTGTAAATATACATACTGCAGTTATTCATAGATAAATAAAAAAATATATTGTACCCTTACATCCAATCACAGCGCTCCCAAGTTGACTTCCTTCATCTGCCTTGGGTACACAAAAGGCCAACCTAATGCTGGGAAAATGTAATAGTACCGTTTTCCCTATACTGTGACATAAAGATATAAAGAATTCTTATGACACCATTAATGCAATACTGGGTTATTGTGAAAACCTTGGCTATAATAAATATCTTGTATGTCCCCATTACTTAAAGAAACATGGATCATTTTATGTCCCCACCCCTACATGCTGGTTTACCTCTTTCTCTGCTTCTTTCAGATAAGGCCTAATAAACAACCTGTATCCAATCATATCTTATCTTATTTAAAAAGAATAATAAACAGTTCCATTTAAACAGATAAAAATGACGGTTCCATTTAATTTGTATTCATTTTATCCAAAATTTACAACATAAGCACAAATTCAAGATTGTTCATACTAATCGCCATTCCATGCTTTAGTATATGCCCTATGGTGGTTCAAAATTTCAGAGCTTGTTATAAAATCCATTATTCTGTCTTGATATGATAAAACAAAGATATTAGACACTTAAAACATTAAATATGCAAAATACTCAGCTGTGAAGTTGCGTTTGTTGCCTGTATTAATCTATGAAAAAGCTGAATTATGTCCCTTGGGAGTATTAATTTCCCACAAAAGTCCTTTCAAACAGTAGAAAATGAAAGATTATATATGCCTGATATAATAAAAGATAGAAACTACAAAATGAAGCACTATTGAAATATTTGCTGCATGAATTGCCAAGATTGTGAACAATTCTTTACACAGGAGAGTATAAATTCTATCTAAATTTAGCCTCAAGTGGGCCTCTTTTTTTCTTAGATGGACAATTATAACACTGAAAATGCTTCTAGTATGACCAAGTATTGTCTTACTCCATAAACAGTACAAACCTAACCAGACAATTTCCCATTTTGATAGATTATGTCTAGAGAAATACCCAAGTGATACATTTAGGGAATTACACAGCAAAAAAAGGCAAATATTTCAGTTAAAAATATTTGTCGCGACTTGAATTCTGGTGTTTCCAATTGAATTAATCATTGCGAAAGGTGAAAACAAATACAAAAGAACTATAGTTTGGTGCATTTTATACAATATAGTTAATATTGAAATCCTAGAATAAAGTTTTATATCAGTACCCATCAATTTGACTTATTATGATGACTCAGCACTTTTCTCAACACAGTATTGTTCTCAGGGAAAAATTTCTATTCTTTGTGATAAAAATCAAATGGTCTAAGCAAAAGCTTCAAAATAGTATAATATAACTGAAGTCTGATTGATTTTGAATTCCCTTGCTATCTTCAGTATAGGGAAAACGGTACTATTTATTCTGCCATAGCCGACAATACTAACATTTTCAAAATTTACCACTTTTTATAATAAAAACCTGGATAAAACAGTTATGTGTGGTGTTAGTACTTTTTTATTCTGTTTTAAAAATTGAAGCCAAACAGTATCATGACCAACTTCCAACGGAGCTTGTTTATGTTATCCATGCCCACCGTCCTTTTACGCCAAATTTATGAAATTTTGGAAGTCTTTTCGAATAATTCTCTAGAAAATATTTCAATAGGTTTCACAATTTATATTGTAAATATACATACTGCAGTTATTCATAGATAAATAAAAAAATATATTGTACCCTTACATCCAATCACAGCGCTCCCAAGTTGACTTCCTTCACCTGCCTTGGGTACACAAAAGGCCAACCTAATGCTGGGAAAATGTAATAGTACCGTTTTCCCTATACTGTGACATAAAGATATAAAGAATTCTTATGACACCATTAATGCAATACTGGGTTATTGTGAAAACCTTGGCTATAATAAATACTTGTATGTCCCCATTACTTAAAGAAACATGGATCATTTTATGTCCCCACCCCTACATGCTGGTTTACCTCTTTCTCTGCTTCTTTCAGATAAGGCCTAATAAACAACCTGTATCCAATCATATCTTATCTTATTTAAAAAGAATAATAAACAGTTCCATTTAAACAGATAAAAATGACGGTTCCATTTAATTTGTATTCATTTTATCCAAAATTTACAACATAAGCACAAATTCAAGATTGTTCATACTAATCGCCATTCCATGCTTTAGTATATGCCCTATGGTGGTTCAAAATTTCAGAGCTTGTTATAAAATCCATTATTCTGTCTTGATATGATAAAACAAAGATATTAGACACTTAAAACATTAAATATACAAAATACTCAGCTGTGAAGTTGCGTTTGTTGCCTGTATTAATCTATGAAAAAGCTGAATTATGTCCCTTGGGAGTATTAATTTCCCACAAAAGTCCTTTCAAACAGTAGAAAATGAAAGATTATATATGCCTGATATAATAAAAGATAGAAACTACAAAATGAAGCACTATTGAAATATTTGCTGCATGAATTGCCAAGATTGTGAACAATTCTTTACACAGGAGAGTATAAATTCTATCTAAATTTAGCCTCAAGTGGGCCTCTTTTTTTCTTAGATGGACAATTATAACACTGAAAATGCTTCTAGTATGACCAAGTATTGTCTTACTCCATAAACAGTACAAACCTAACCAGACAATTTCCCATTTTGATAGATTATGTCTAGAGAAATACCCAAGTGATACATTTAGGGAATTACACAGCAAAAAAAGGCAAATATTTCAGTTAAAAATATTTGTCGCGACTTGAATTCTGGTGTTTCCAATTGAATTAATCATTGCGAAAGGTGAAAACAAATACAAAAGAACTATAGTTTGGTGCATTTTATACAATATAGTTAATATTGAAATCCTAGAATAAAGTTTTATATCAGTACCCATCAATTTGACTTATTATGATGACTCAGCACTTTTCTCAACACAGTATTGTTCTCAGGGAAAAATTTCTATTCTTTGTGATAAAAATCAAATGGTCTAAGCAAAAGCTTCAAAATAGTATAATATAACTGAAGTCTGATTGATTTTGAATTCCCTTGCTATCTTCAGTATAGGGAAAACGGTACTATTTATTCTGCCATAGCCGACAATACTAACATTTTCAAAATTTACCACTTTTTATAATAAAAACCTGGATAAAACAGTTATGTGTGGTGTTAGTACTTTTTTATTCTGTTTTAAAAATTGAAGCCAAACAGTATCATGACCAACTTCCAACGGAGCTTGTTTATGTTATCCATGCCCACCGTCCTTTTACGCCAAATTTATGAAATTTTGGAAGTCTTTTCGAATAATTCTCTAGAAAATATTTCAATAGGTTTCACAATTTATATTGTAAATATACATACTGCAGTTATTCATAGATAAATAAAAAAATATATTGTACCCTTACATCCAATCACAGCGCTCCCAAGTTGACTTCCTTCACCTGCCTTGGGTACACAAAAGGCCAACCTAATGCTGGGAAAATGTAATAGTACCGTTTTCCCTATACTGTGACATAAAGATATAAAGAATTCTTATGACACCATTAATGCAATACTGGGTTATTGTGAAAACCTTGGCTATAATAAATACTTGTATGTCCCCATTACTTAAAGAAACATGGATCATTTTATGTCCCCACCCCTACATGCTGGTTTACCTCTTTCTCTGCTTCTTTCAGATAAGGCTTAATAAACAACCTGTATCCAATCATATCTTATCTTATTTAAAAAGAATAATAAACAGTTCCATTTAAACAGATAAAAATGACGGTTCCATTTAATTTGTATTCATTTTATCCAAAATTTACAACATAAGCACAAATTCAAGATTGTTCATACTAATCGCCATTCCATGCTTTAGTATATGCCATATGGTGGTTCAAAATTTCAGAGCTTGTTATAAAATCCATTATTCTGTCTTGATATGATAAAACAAAGATATTAGACACTTAAAACATTAAATATGCAAAATACTCAGCTGTGAAGTTGCGTTTGTTGCCTGTAATAATCTATGAAAAAGCTGAATTATGTCCCTTGGGAGTATTAATTTCCCACAAAAGTCCTTTCAAACAGTAGAAAATGAAAGATTATATATGCCTGATATAATAAAAGATAGAAACTACAAAATGAAGCACTATTGAAATATTTGCTGCATGAATTGCCAAGATTGTGAACAATTCTTTACACAGGAGAGTATAAATTCTATCTAAATTTAGCCTCAAGTGGGCCTCTTTTTTTCTTAGATGGACAATTATAACACTGAAAATGCTTCTAGTTGACCAAATATTGTCTTACTCCATAAACAGTACAAACCTAACCAGACAATTTCCCATTTTGATAGATTATGTCTAGAGAAATACCCAAGTGATACATTTAGGGAATTACACAGCAAAAAAAGGCAAATATTTCAGTTAAAAATATTTGTCGCGACTTGAATTCTGGTGTTTCCAATTGAATTAATCATTGCGAAAGGTGAAAACAAATACAAAAGAACTATAGTTTGGTGCATTTTATACAATATAGTTAATATTGAAATCCTAGAATAAAG
Organism: Mytilus californianus; assembly: GCF_021869535.1. Taxonomy (NCBI): domain Eukaryota; kingdom Metazoa; phylum Mollusca; class Bivalvia; order Mytilida; family Mytilidae; genus Mytilus; species Mytilus californianus. The sequence goes on along the minus strand of NW_026262712.1, from coordinate 116,086,526 downwards.
TTTTATATCAGTACCCATCAATTTGACTTATTATGATGACTCAGCACTTTTTTCAACACAGTATTGTTCTCAGGGAAAAATTTCTATTCTTTGTGATAAAAATCAAATGGTCTAATCAAAAGCTTCAAAATAGTATAATATAACTGAAGTCTGATTGATTTTGAATTCCCTTGCTATCTTCAGTATACTGTGACATAAAGATATAAAGAATTCTTATGACACCATTAATGCAATACTGGGTTATTGTGAAAACCTTGGCTATAATAAATACTTGTATGTCCCCATTACTTAAAGAAACATGGATCATTTTATGTCCCCACCCCTACATGCTGGTTTACCTCTTTCTCTGCTTCTTTCAGATAAGGCTTAATAAACAACCTGTATCCAATCATATCTTATCTTATTTAAAAAGAATAATAAACAGTTCCATTTAAACAGATAAAAATGACGGTTCCATTTAATTTGTATTCATTTTATCCAAAATTTACAACATAAGCACAAATTCAAGATTGTTCATACTAATCGCCATTCCATGCTTTAGTATATGCCATATGGTGGTTCAAAATTTCAGAGCTTGTTATAAAATCCATTATTCTGTCTTGATATGATAAAACAAAGATATTAGACACTTAAAACATTAAATATGCAAAATACTCAGCTGTGAAGTTGCTTTTGTTGCCTGTATTAATCTATGAAAAAGCTGAATTATGTCCCTTGGGAGTATTAATTTCCCACAAAAGTCCTTTCAAACAGTAGAAAATGAAAGATTATATATGCCTGATATAATAAAAGATAGAAACTACAAAATGAAGCACTATTGAAATATTTGCTGCATGAATTGCCAAGATTGTGAACAATTCTTTACACAGGAGAGTATAAATTCTATCTAAATTTAGCCTCAAGTGGGCCTCTTTTTTTCTTAGATGGACAATTATAACACTGAAAATGCTTCTAGTATGACCAAATATTGTCTTACCCCATAAACAGTACAAACCTAACCAGACAATTTCCCATTTTGATAGATTATGTCTAGAGAAATACCCAAGTGATACATTTAGGGAATTACACAGCAAAAAAAGGCAAATATTTCAGCTAAAAATATTTGTCGCGACTTGAATTCTGGTGTTTCCAATTGAATTAATCATTGCAAAAGGTGAAAACAAATACAAAAGAACTATAGTTTGGTGCATTTTATACAATATAGTTAATATTGAAATCCTAGAATAAAGTTTTATATCAGTACCCATCAATTTGACTTATTATGATGACTCAGCACTTTTCTCAACACAGTATTGTTCTCAGGGAAAAATTTCTATTCTTTGTGATAAAAATCAAATGGTCTAATCAAAAGCTTCAAAATAGTATAATATAACTGAAGTCTGATTGATTTTGAATTCCCATGCTATCTTCAGTATAGGGAAAACGGTACTATTTATTCTGCCATAGCCGACAATACTAACATTTTCAAAATTTTATAATATTTTGGGGTTTTTAAATTCAAGGAGTAAACACAGTGGCCTTAACATGCTTTCTCTTTTGTACAACGTTTCATGTCCAGATGTATAGACATATCTTAAGTAAAAATCTTTAAATAATTTAGTAAGATATATGTGTAAACTTTAACATATGATAAGCATGAAAATTTATAAAAATTATTACTAATCAAATCTACGGGTTTATTTATTGAGATATAGGTAAGAACCTTTTTGTTGTTGTTGTACATATTGTATCAGAGAATTGGTTACTTACTATTGAGATATAGGTAAGAACCTTTTTGTTGTTGTTGTATCAGAGAATTGGTTACTTACTATTGAGATATAGGTAAGAACCTTTTTGTTGTTGTTGTATCAGAGAATTGGTTACTTACTATTGAGATATAGGTAAGAACCTTTTTGTTGTTGTTGTACATGTTGTATCAGAGAATTGGTTACTTACTATTGAGATATAGGTAAGAACCTTTTTGTTGTTGTTGTACATATTGTATCAGAGAATTGGTTACTTACTATTGAGATATAGGTAAGAACTTTTTTGTTGTTGTTGTACATGTTGTTTCAGAGAATTGGTTACTTACAGTAAAAAATATAGTTCTTATTCTAAACCAAAAACAACAGAAACATTTATGCAAAGGCACTTCATAATATTTAGTTTTCACATTAACAAGTTATTTAAGCCACCAACTCTTGTAGAACAAACGTCATCGGTGTCTGAGCAAAAAAATAATGAGCCAGGGCTTTGTCAAAAAACGTTTTTTTTTTTACTCAAAGGGTTTATCAGACGATACCAATATCAGGTAGATAAAAAGTCAATGTCTACATTACAAAAAATGCAAGTTGGTCTTGAGTTATAGAATCGAGGTGCTGAAGTGTATCTTTTAATTTACTTTCTACTCTTTCCTTTATTTGTCTGTGTGCTATTATATTTTCTTTTGTAGTATGATTCTTTACGTGAATCGGTATTTATACATCCCGCTATCCGGTTTTATACCTTTGGCATTCCTGGTGCAGGTGGTTCCTGAGGTGAGATTCCGACGCAAGATGTTTTTACAGTGTTGGTTCAATTTGGTGTACCCTTGTATTTATATTTTACTTTATTTGTACCAAAAAATGTATACAATACCGTATGTACTATCACCTACAATTCCAAGAGGTTTTTTTTTATCAGCGTCTTTGTAAATATACTATCAACCACAAAAACTGTTTGTTAGCGTCTTTTTCAAATTTGCTATCATTTCAGATTTATTTGTATGTTTGTTCGAATATTTTATTCAGTTGAGTTTTATGTCTGCGATGGATTTTTACACAGTTTCGGCTGCTGGATCCCAATTATTGTCACATTAGAGCTTTCTTACAATTTGACAAAAGGTACGTACGGTTGACGAATCATACGTAAAACCCGTCTGAGGGATCCTCTATTTTGACTCTTTTCAAAATATGATATATGTAATCATAATCAAGGCTGTCATCGGCGTTTTGCCTCAATGTTTGCATTACAAGAACCATTATACTGCATGCAACGACACAGGTCAAACTTGAATTTTCGTAGGACATAGGAATTTCTGGAAATACGCAGTAAAAATATAATACCACCAGGGGGAGGAGATAACTCAACAAATTTGCTAAACAAAGGCCTCGTCAGAAGACGAAAAAATACCGCTAAAAATAAAAGATTGTGCTCGACCCCCCCCCCCCCCCCCCCCCCCCCCCCCCCTACCGGATTTAATAAAAAAAATACCTATTTGCATTATTCAGCCTTAGAAAATATCAAGGCAAATATATTGTTTCCCTCTGTAAGCTTACCTATAGAATCGTTCTTTCAGTGTGAATCTGCGATTTCATCCAAGCATGTTTACTTTTAAATCATCAGTATTGAAATTCAGAATATATGTAGTGCAAGATTGTTTATGCACCTAGCCCTCCCCGAAAATCAAATAGTCGTACCCTAATGTTCACATTGAACTCTATTTAAATTGATGGTGATGGTCATCTATTTGTTGGTTGGCTGTTGTTTTGTGGACATTTATCCTATATCTAACTACGAGTATCTAAATCAAAACTGTTTGTGGGGATGTATGTGTGTTAAGTCAACTTTAGTGTTCCCCTTGAATTGGCACGGGAGTTCACGTGTTCGTTCGTTTTTGTTCCCATTTTAACTTCAACTTAATTGAAAGAACTTCAAACACAATCTATTTTTTCCATCTCCCGGTTTGTTTGGTTTTTTTTTTCAATTTTTCCATACATTGTTGCATCTTAGACTGGCAAATTTTGCTGATCCACGTTGACAATTTGATGATGGCATAGTCTTTAATATATAAAATTAACAACAAATTTTGTCGTTAAATTTGGATTACTATACTGCAAGAAACTCGTAAAAATGTATATGGTTTAAACATTTAAAAAGCATGCATGAAAAATTCCCGTGCAAATATGTGTAATAATGGTTAACATAAGCAACGTATTAGACGTAAGTGTATTTTACACTATTTTCTTTATTTTCGGAATTAAATGAACGTTCTATTCGCGATATGTTTAAATTTTGAAAGACACCTTTGATTCGGAAGAGAATGCAGTTTTACCGGATAAAACATAGATTTTGAGTGTAATCGTGACTATGTAATACATGCTCCCTTTACGTTCGTGCCTACCTTTCGTCAAAATATAAGCTCTATTAACCTATTATGCCTGCTTGGGTTGCTCACACAAATTTTATCAATGAAGCAGAACTATACTGTTATACAAGCGGAAGGTTTAGCTAGCTATTAAATCAGGCTTATCAATTGTTTCTGAAAATGACCGTACCAAGTCAGGAATAGGACAGTTTTTTTTTGCACTCGCTCCGTTGGTTAATAACGTTTGATTTGGTCAGTTTTAAGGACTTTCCCCTGTTAGAATTTACATTGTAGATCGGTATTTTTTGGAATATTTTTTTCGATAACTTTAACTTTGATTGATTGATTCATTTATCAAAAGTCATGTCCAGTGGCAAATATGCATATTAAGGAAGAAAGAAAATTATCTGGTTAGAAACTTTTTGTCCACTTCTAACCCGCCTGAGAGAAGGTCATTTCATGGCAGTAAACATGAACTCAACTACTTGTTCTTAACATGTGCAAACCTGTACACACATGTAATACTTTCCACGGTTTTGCTGAGTGCGATTTTCTATTTTGGCCTGAACGGTTATTTCCGTCTTACAGACAGGGTTAAATAATTTAATTTCAATCTTACTTTTACACATTTTTTAACTCATTTAAAAAAAAATATCAACAAATAGATCATGCAATCCGATAAAAAGAGTAAGAAAAAATGTACCAAACATCTAGTCTTCATTCCTAGAGTAAATGTCAGCACAGGGGAAAACTAATTAACTTTTTATAAATGATTGATTGATTTTTATCAAGCAAAAGGATGAGATTTTAAGCTATATATTTTTTTTGTCATTTTGGCAATGATTAGCTAAAAGCAGATCATGAGTTTCTTTTAAAATCTATTTACAACTTTTATATAAAGATTAGGAACTATTTAGAGCATGACATTATATAAGATACATATACTGTACAGACACATGTCAAGATAATCTGCATATGGAGTTTAAATAAAACATGAACAAGATATATCACCAATTTCTTTCTTTTGTCATATTTGTCGTTGGGTTGCCGTATATCATGAGTTTTATTTGTCTCTTTTATTTAAATCTAGTTTTCAAGAGTTATATTATATCACGACTGGTAAAAATGATACCTATTTATCTCTATAACACAACTGGAGACAATATGTACTCTCGTCTCATAATTGTACATCGTTATATATTAACGTGTGATTTACACAATATCAAGGGTTGTAACCAAAACGAACTTTCAAAACATATCATTTTTTTACTTGATATTAAGGTCATTCGGGTAGTGACAAGATAAAAGGTAAACAACTGGTAACACATGGTTAACACAATTGAGTGTAATCTTCATTTTCTTTTAATTTGACCGCCTCGTGATCTTTTGGTAGAATGCTCCCTTCGAGTACGGGAGATCAAACCAAAGACTTAAAAATACGCACTTGCTGCTTTTCTGCTAGGAATCCTGCATTTCGGATTTAAAGCAAAAGCTGGTCGACTCAGAGTCGGAATAATGTGTCCGCGTTGGCTGATATGTCTACCTGTGGACTATTTCCTTGTGAAAAAGTACACTTAGAATCAGGCTCAGCTTGTCGATCTAGTACAACATAGGGTTGGATATTCTGATCATATCACAATATCATATTCTAGTCCTGAATATGCAGGTAATCTGTCATTGAGCCTTAAACAGCCATTTATCATCATCATAATTCCTATTTGCTTTGATTGAATGATTAATTGATTGATTGATTGGTGTTTAAAGCCACTTTCAACACTATTGTGCTATTTCATGGTGGTCGGTTTTTATTGGTGGAGGCATCCGGAGTACCCGGAAAGAACCATCTATCTCGGTAGGAAAACTGACAATCCTAGTCAATTAATGTTGGAGTCGAGTGCACCTGCCCCGTGCGGCATTCGAACTCACAACCTCAGTCTTGACAGGCTACTGATACAGTAATTCGACTAATTAGAACACTTGGCCACCGACGCCCCTCAATTTGCTTTGATGTGTGCGAGCAAAAGTGTAAACTATCATATCATGGCCTAAATGTAAATATATCATCAGTCCTTATCCATTTAGGCATTTCTTTCATATAGTTGCACGTAAAACTATTTTCCGGAATATACCTCACTATTTAAACGCCCACATTCGGAGCTGGTTACTATTGTGCAGGCAATTTAAGAATGAAAACGATACATGTGGATGGTAAAACTAGATTCGTTTCTGAATGCTGTCAGTTCCTGACCTTTGGCAATGTTTCTTTTACATTTTTTGTTACAGAAAGTTTTAATTCGGAAGAAATTCCGCTTGTCTAAACAGGTCGAAGCTACAAAAAATAAAACACAGCTTTAGGTTTTCGAGCCCTGACATGCTAGTAGGTATAAGAAGATGTGGTATGAGTGTCAATGAGACAACTCTCCATCCAAGTCAAAATTTATAAAAGTAAACCATTATAGGTCACAGTACGGTCTTCAACACGGAGCCTTGGCTCACACCGAACAGTAAGCTATAAAGGGCCCCAAAAATTACTAGTGTAAAACCATTCAAACGGGAAAACCAACAGTCTAATCTATATAAAAAACGAGAAACGAGAAACACTTGATGAACCACATCAACAAACGACAACTACTGAACATCAGATTCCTGACTTAGGACAGGTGCAAACAAATGCAGCGGGTTTAAACGTTTTAATGGTACCAAACCTTCACCCTTTTTCTGAAACAATAGTGTAACATCACAACATAGAAAGACACACTATAAAATATCAACTGAAATAGCTTAACTCAATCAAAGGACATATTAACACCATTGAACATACACTGAACAAATAAATTTGACCTATGATACAATGTAAATACAAAATAACTAAACTAAGGAAAGAATAATAAAAGTAACATGTTATATCGGTATGAAATATTTAACAAATAAAGAAAAACAATATGCTCGAACAAAAATATCAGCCATTTACAATAATTTAAACACGGGTAAATGAAAATAATTTTGTTGTTAGGTATACGTGTACAGTTCCAATAGAGAAAGGAAATATTTTTACAAAATAAATAATTTTGATGTTCATAGTACGAAGTGAAAATGTATAGTAATACCAAACACTTATCAAAGCTGGTATATAGAACAGACATAACCCTGAATAACATTAAATAACAAAAAAGCAATACAATTAGTATCAACAGGTCAAATAAACAAGACAGTTACTGACAGCTAGTTAAAAGCCAAAACAATTAATAATAAGAAATCATGCATCAGAGACTAAAATCAACTAAAACACATCCCAGGGATTTAGTATTTTAACGTCATGGACAGTCAAAGAAGACATGACTAGTGCAATGCCAAAAAAAATGTATCGACAAACAGTAGGATAGTTAGGAGTTTAACCTCTTTATAGATCAAAACGAACGTGGGTGTGTCTTTATACATCCCGTTTGAAAAGAATACAAATTTAGTTATGATTTAATTTGCTGATGACAAAATCGATATTAGTGCCAATGTAAACTATATTCAAAGATCTAATTACAACAATGGTAAGGTAACCTTTACTAATAAGTTTGTTTAAAGGTCTATTCTCGAAGGAGCTGCACTTACTTTATAATATGTGGTTGGGATCGCTAGAATATCAGTGAATAGGTCACTCTCCAGCTTCATAATATGGATTATACTGAAAAATGTATATGATTGTGAGGAGTTGGAGGACAAAGTTCTGAAATTGAAAGGCAAATTAAAAGCAAGAACTTTTCTATACTCAAATATTCTTGAAGTTAGTCAGTCTTGCCTCTTACTAGTACGCCTCTCATTTTTAGCAGGCACCATTTTTCAATTCCCGAATTCAAGCAAACCAAACAATATTTTCTTTTTTTCAATATCGCAATAAAAGTCAATATATGTCTATGTATGTAGTTGTTGTGTAAGTTGCTTACTCGCTGACTTTTACTGATCATCTCCTTATTCATATCTCAAATACATGTATAATTTAACGTATGGATCCTTCTTCCTCTCCTTATTAATAATAAATTCATCATATAGATTAAAGGGTTGAAATTTTGTACGCCAGACGCGCGTTGTAGTATAACAACTCCCCTTTTTAATAGTTCCTTGATCCATTACTGAGTATGCTAAGCGAGCCAAAAGAGACTTCTGTGATTTAAGTCTCCCGTTTAAACAAATCATCTAGACGAATAAAGCAATTGATATTGTAAACATGGCATAAATTATATGGATTCAAAGTTGGTGTGATCATGGTATGATTACGGAAATAGATGAGGTTTTGCTGTTAAAATTAGCACTATTCAAAACTAATTAAAGGATTGAGAAGTATTAAAGATAGGAAAACCAGCACATACTGTTTACACAAACAAGGGTCACAACATTATAGAATTATAATCATTTTAACTTCTTCGGTCTTGTATTGGGGAGGGTAACTCTTTGATATACAATCACGTCTCGTCGACATTTGAACAATCATCAGATCTTTGAGTCATCAGAATAACCAGTACAGTCCTTTCAAGATCTAACTTGATATTCGTTGTGTTCAGGATTGCAACTGTTTCAGCAAATTAATTACTAATTCACTTCAACAAAGAACAATCTCTGTGATCTTGACTTATGTGTATTGTCAAAAATGTGCTTAAACAATTGAAAAGGAATTTCAAGTAACAAGAAATTTCTCTGGATTTTCTGTTCCCATGGCAAAATTTGAATTTGACATCGACGCAAAATATGATCTTTTCTGATGTTCATATAAGTAAGATCCTACTATAGCTTACACAAGCACGCTTATTTGCAAGTTTCCTACCGTTTTCGTGAAATTTAAAATATTTTTAAAGTGAAAATAATGCAATTATAGACAAAACTGGATTTCTGTGGGGTTCTCGTTGCTCAGACTTTGGTTTTTAATGTTTTGCTGTGTCAATTTGTTGCTTTGATTTGCCATGGCGTTGCAAGTTTGTCTTTGATGTGGTTTAAATATTTCTTTGGTATCATCCGCCTCTCTTGGATATGTCGACACTGTGGTCAGTTAACAATATTGTCAACAGCCCTAACACACGTTAACATTACAACAGTAGATTCCTTGACGAACCTGACAAATGGAAATAAAAAAATTAATTGTCATAAATTAGGAACTCAAACCTGACATTTTTATTTCAACAGTACAAACAAAACATATGGACAAAAATCAACTGTGGTTCTTCTCCGTCTAGCCTACACACATACATGTTCGAAGATTAACAAAGATATCCAATGTTGATGTAACCTAATATTTGACCCAAGATTCCATATACAAGTAAACAAACAATTGATATAACCGAAAGCAAAATGTATTGGAAACTATTACAGTGAAGGAAAACGAAACTATACAAATTGTATAATTGAGGAAAAGCCAGGAATACAATAAAATGTGGTCATAGATAAATTTTTGACACACCATACATGTAGAAAAATAAGTATCATTGATACAGACATTTGGGAACTAAAGAGTAAACATAAGCGGTGTCATATCTCGGTATTCAAACTAGATAGCAAACACCTTTCAACAATGTCCTAGCTTGAGTCAACAGAAGTGGTGCTCCTACTTTGATAATTAACTAAATAGTTTTCACTTTACGCTATGATAGCTACCATAATATAGTAATCGGTTATTGTCGTAAAACGTGTTATAGTTGAAATAGTTTTTAAAAGTAACATGTTGTTACTTAACTTTACAGAAGATGCCAAGGGAATAGGACCTGATTTTTATTGTAGGTGCAACAGGGTTACACTAGAAAGGGAATGAATCATATGCACAATAAGTCGTGTTTTATCCAAGGAGTGATGTAAAAAAGAAAGAAAACCAACCTATAGCGTTTACCGATAACTGATGCAAGTTCTAAGGAATATTTTAATGTTTATTTATTCATATGTCAACAAAACTATAAATTCATAAATATTCAAAATACTGAGAGATTGTAACAGTTGCTGAAATGCAAAGGCAAGGCAAATACATTCCACGTTTCTAATTTTAAATTGTTTAACGAAGCTGTCAAAATGATATAATCTTACTATATATCGGATCCACTTTTACGACTTCTGACCAATAGCACAGCATTTAAAATATATTTTAAGAAGGATATTGAGAACTTGGGTCAATAGACTATCAAAATATATATAAGAAAATTAGGAAATTTTGTATCACCTTTATAGAAAGCTATGTTATTAAAGAGTGTGTGAACTCCCGTATACCAAAAAATGTCCAGTCAGGAAAAACGTTGATACTGGTATAGTTATCATATTGTTTGATTAACACATCTTCATGACAACAAGACGGATAAGGATATATTGTACATGTTGAAACATTTTTGCATTTAAACTTTGAAATATTTTGATTGCACATTATCAAAACTTGAAAGCAAACACATGGCCGTTAATTTCCTCCTTTGAATTGTTTTACATTTGTCATTTCGGGGCCTTTTATGGCTGACTATGCTGTATTGGTTTTGCTTCGATCAATCGTAACAGAAAGAAAAGGAGACAAACTTGTTCAAGTACAGTTTTAAAATAATTAATAGTTAAATAGTATATCATATACCATCAAAATATATCATAGTGCTCTGGGCAATTGAAATTGTAGAATTTGGTGTTCCTAAATTGTGAAGAATGAATGTAAATCATGTTGTTAGTAAGGGATTTTATCTTAGAGTTCCTAACAATAAAAATATGTAAATGATTAACAAGTGCCTTAAAGCACATTTATCAGGTTCGAAGGATTTACGATTGAAACTGAGAAAAAGTTGAATTTTGAAACAAACAAATACAACTTTATGTTTGAATATTAATGACATAATTGATATTCTCTATAGAATTAGAATAACTAAAACTTTTTAAATTCTTTAAATCCAGCATAAAGTTTAAGAATCAGTTTGTTTCCATTAACTTGTTTGTTTTTTTTTCTCCTCAAAGAGGGACTAAAGATACCAGAGGGACAGTCAAACTCATAGATCGAAAACAAACTGAGAACGCCATGGCCAAAAATAAAAAGACAAACAGACAAATAATAGTACAGATGACATAACATAGAAAACTAAAGACTAAGCAACACAAACCCCACCAAAAACTGGGGGTGATCTCAGGTGCTCCGGAAGGATAAGCAGATCCTGCTCCACATGTGGCACCCGTCGTGTTGCTTATGTTATTGCAAATCCGGTAAATAGTCTAATTCGGTAGGTCACATTCGTGAAAAGGGAAGAGTATTGTAATTACGACATAATGAACATATCCGATATCATCTGTGAAACGATTATTCCATAACAGTCAACCAACTCGTGATGTCGTCCGTTAAATTTACGAAGGGATGATTTCAACTTCACCATTTGGAGCTCTTGGTTTAATAGCTTCCTTGTGAGCAGCAATCTTCTATCAAGGAAATCATGATAGGAAATACAAGCCTGGGAATATCGTATCAATTGGGAGATATATACTCCGTATGCAGGCGCTGCTGGAATGTTGCTACATAGAAATGGAAAGTTCACAATTGGGAAGCTGAAATCATCTCTTTTGTCGTAAAGTTTTGTTTTCAACCGACCCTTATTGTCAATTTCTAGATGTAAGTCAAGATATGAGGCAGACTTAACTGTATCTGTAGTATCCTTTATCTCTAGTTCGATGGGATAGATTCGTTCAACATGGTCACCAAATTTTGTATATTTAGGGAGAGAACATTGCATACATCAAATAATTGTATCTAAAGTATACATTCTTGTCAAAGCATTTACCAAATGTTATCATCGGTACAAGGACATTATTCGTAAATATACATCAACATGCAGACATCTTATACGTTCTAGTATTTCACATCAAATCTTCTATTGTAATATTCTATACAAAGCACAAAAATGTCGTCATTCACCTAAAAAACTAACCAATTTTAAACAGACTTATTTATAAGGGATATAGTTACGATAGTGTTGTCAGGTCATTATGGATGGCATCTTTGGAATACATATTAATTTACTCATAGGGTCTTTGCATCGGCAATATATACATTTATTCTAAAACCAGTTGCTGGCATGATACGGGTTATGTTCTTCTCATATTTGTTATGATGGTATAATACTAAACCCATAACGGGAGGAATTTTGCTTAATTTTCATATAATAAAGACATAATCTTTCAATCAGTTTAATTGAGATCTGTATCATTGTTAGTATGCCTATTTTCTTCTGTTACCTATTCTGACATCGGACTTCTTTTAAACTGAGTTTTACTGTGCGTATTGCTGTGTGTTTGTTTAATCTACATTAGCTAGAGGAATAGGGGGAGTGTTGAGATCTCACAAAACTTGTTTAACCCCGCCATATTTTTGCACCTGTCTCAAGTCAGGAGCCTCTGTCCTTTGTTAGTCTTGTATGATTTTTTGAATTTTGGTTCATTATATGTTTCGGAGTTAAGTATGACGTCAATTTTCTTTAATATAATACATATTTTTGTCTTTTAGGGGCTAGCTGCAGCCCGCCTAGCGGTGCGGGATTTTCTCGCTGTATTGAAAACCCATTGGCTACCTAGGGCTGTTTTCTACTCTAAGATCGGGTTGTTGTCTCTTTTACACATTCCCCATTTCCATTCACAATTTTATGCATATGACGTCACGATTCTATCAGTACATTTTTCCGGAACATTATGACATCAAACAAAATACTTCTTAGTAGTGTCGTCAGATGTATCACCACTTATTATGATTTCATATTTCACTGGTTTTAATGTGTTTCCGATCTTCACAGTACCAGTATACTGATCTATACAAATCCTTAATTTTCATTTTAGTATGAAAAGAGCTAGCATTTAGTTTGTACTATAAAACTAAATGAAACGAAAGATAGTTTGATACTTTACATTGGTGTTTCTAACCCTTCTGGCCTTGAAACAAAGCAATACATAAAACATTAAAAAAAAAACAGGAAACACCAGTTGTTTGAGAACCAATTGACTAAAATATAACCAAGAGCTGGTAGATTATTCTAAGAATACCTATTCCTCTTGGATTTCTGATTTTTTAGAATTGAAAATTTCTTCACAGTAAGGGTTTGTTTTATGGCTAAATTTCCGCCCCTACCCATCATAACTTCATTTAACGTGGTGTCTTAATTTTTATCATTGGTCGTCCTACCTTGTATGAACCTACTTTTTGTATTAATTGTTAATGGTATCTCATCTTTAATATGTATGCATCGTTATGATAACGTCTACCATATTATATTCTTTATTGTATTCTGTCAAACGCCTTGTCATGTAAAGAGGAGTAAATCGTATTGTTAATAATATAACCAACAACATAGGCTGAAACAAGTTTATTTACCTCTCACTTGTACGACAGTCTTATCAATTTATACATTTCAAACATAAATAAATTTAACATCAAGGTCACATTGAACGGTGTTTCAACTTGCATAAATCTGTTAATTTTCTAAACATTCTTAGTAAAGTTTTGAAATAAGAATATTTAAGATAGACAAACAGATACCATAAACATACTTATGTATTCACAGGCCAGAGTCTGAGCGCGTATTTCTATATGATATAAAAGCTGAATTGACATAAAAGTTCCAAATTGATATGAAATTATAATACATAATCAATACGAAATTACATGAACTAAAATCATATCAATTGAATATATGATGAAGAATAGCAAAGTTGAGGAGAAAAGTCTGCCCCGCTAATAAATATATATACATATATTCTTCTAAAGATAAAATTAAAGGAGATATGAGGTTGGGAACTTTTCACAAATTGCTTGATAAGAATTACAGGTTATCAAGTCAAAAGCTAATGATAAAAGGAATTGCTTACTGAGCACGTACACGTGAACTCGTGCTGACCCCATAAGATCATTGACCTATAAGAAAGATGTAATCATATCATGCACTGGTAATTAGTAAATTTCTCTACACGTGAAAACGATCTTCACATCTCACACCCGTACAAAACACTGGGCAGTATCACAGTTTTATAAAGTGATAGTAATACACAAGGATTCGTTGTGTTTGTCTTGATACCAGTTTACGCAATGAATGCTTTTCTGCCTTTTCTGCATCAACTTTCAGTTCTTTGATTTGATTTATATCGACAGTTAAGTTCTTTACCTAACAGAAAAATGTTATTTGCTATCGGAATACGTTCATTACCAATAATAAACTATGGGACATTGACATTGATCTCTTTCGCATTTACAGAAAATTGAATAATACACGACTTATTGGCATTGTAACGAAAACGCCATTTCTTGAAATATTGGTTACACACATTAAGCATACGTTTTAAGGATACTGGTGATGTGGCAGTACATGATGTCATCAGCAAGAGCTGGTGCACAACAGTTGATATTTAAAATACCTGTATTTAGATTATTTTTTTCCAGATCACAAATTAAATCATCTCTAAAGGAAAACTCCATACTAAAATTTACGACAAAAGAGACGACTTTTCATTCCCTATTGTTAATTTTCCTTTTTTAGACGGCGATGTTCCTTTGGCTCCATCATACGGTGTTTATATATCCCAACTTGTTCGTTATGCCCGTGTGTGTAGTGATGGCATAGATTTTAACGAACGTAATCAATACATCACTGGTAAATTATTAAGTCAGGGATTTCGTTACCATAAATTACGCAAAACCTTTACTAAATTCTTTCATAGATACAAAGATTTGATTAGTAAATTTGGCTGTACCTTTAGAAAACTGATTAAAATTGGTATTTCACATCTTATATTTTACGGTAATATTGTACTTAAAGCGCGGAAATCACTATGTGATCCGTTTAAACTCATCGAACCTTTAAACAGACTTACTAGTAAAGGTTATCTTACCAATGTTGTAAATAGATCTTTGAATATAGTTTACATTGACACTAATATCCATTTTGTCATCAGCAAATTAAAACATAACTAAATTTGTATTCTTTTCAAACGGGATGTATAAAGACACACCAACGTTCATTTTGATCTATAAAGAGGTTAAACTCCTAACTATCTTACTGTCTGTCGATACATTTATTTTTGGCATTGCACAAGTCATGTCTTCTTTGACTGTCCACGACGTTAAAATACTAAATCTCTGGGATGTGTTTTAGTTGATTTTAGTCTCTGATGCATGATTTCTTATTATTAATTGTTTTGGCTTTTAACTAGCTGTCAGTAACTGCGAGTACTCTCAAATCGTACTTTCTTGTTTATTTGACCTGTTGATACTAATTGTAATGCTTTTTTGTTATTTAATGTTATTCAGGGTTGTATCTGGTCTCTATACCAGCTTTGATAAGTGTTTGGTATTACTATAATTTTTCACTTCGTACTATGAACATCACAATTATTTATTTTGTAAAAATATATGCTTTCTCCATTGGAACTGTACACGTATACCTAACAACAAAATTATTTTCATTTACCTGTGTTTAAAGTTATTGCAAATGGCTGCTATTTTTGTTCGAGCATATTGTTTTTCTTAATTTGTTTAACATTTCATACCGATATAACATGTTATTTTTATTATTCTTCCCTTAGTTTATTTATTTTGTTTTTACATTGTATCATATGTCAAATTTATTTGTTCAATGTATGTTCACTGGTGTTAATATGTCCTTTGATTGAGTTAAGCTATTTCAGTTGATATTTTATAGTGTGTCTTTCTATTTTGTGATGTTACACTATTGTTTCAGAAAAAGGGTGCAGGTTTGGTACCATTAAAACGTTTAAACCCACTGCATTTGTTTGCACCTGTCCTAAGTCAGGAATCTGATGTTCAGTAGTTTTCGTTTGTTGATGTGGATCATAAGTGTTTCTCGTTTCTTGTTTTTTATATAGATTAGACCGTTGGTTTTCCTGTTTGCATGGTTTTACACTAGTAATTTTTTGGGGCCCTTTATAGCTTACTTTTCGGTGTAAGCCAAGAGTCCGTGTTGAAGACCTATAATGGTTTACTTTTTTATATTTTGACTTGGATGGAGAGTTGTCTCATTGGCACTTATACCACATCTTCTTATATCTATATACAATTAACCTGAGAGAACACCTCCTTGTCGTACACTTGTAATCAAGCTCTATCTGTTTTTTCGTGTCATTATCATAAACTTCTGTCAGGCTTGTAAAGTTTCGAAAAGTAGTCAATACACGCATTAGCGATGCTTGCGAGAGTGTTGTATATATTGTAATCCTGGATTTTTTCAGGACAAATTTTGGACGAGACAGTTTTCTTACGTTTAAAGAGTTTCCAAAAAAGACGGATACCGCATTCAGCTGCCTTATTAATGTCATCGTTAGTTTGTTGTATATATTGTTCATACGCAGCCTGTTGTATATTTTTGAATTCATGTCTTGCTCTCTTGTAAATCTTATATGAATCCTGATGCATACCTCTAGAGCGACCATCAATCACCCAGGCTTTTCCATGTCCTCTCCTTCTCATGAGCAATCTTAACACCAGGGCCCGGTTGTTCAAAAGGCTGGATAAAGTTATCCACTGGATAAATTCTGTATCCACTGAATAACTTTTGTCCACTGGACAAATTCGGTTGTTCAAAAGTTGTCCAGTGGATAACATAGCTTAACCATGGACAAATTTTGTCCAGTGTCTGGGGGTTCGGATAAGTTCTTATCCAGAGGTTAAATATGGCTGCCCGCTTGCTGTATGATGTACAGCAAAGGTATAAACCACGTATTTATAGGGAATTTCTTGGTGCAGAACCATACACAGAGTCTGAATTTCAGGCAAGGTATAGGTTTTCAAAAGAAAGCATTCAAATTCTAACAAACTTGCTTAATGATGATCTTAAAAGACCTACCCACAGAAGCCATGCAATTCCGGTAGAAACTCAGATTAAAATTGCATTAAGATATTATGCTTCTGGCAGCTTTATGCAAGTCATTGGTGATACGTTCGGGTACAATAAATCAACCGTTTCAAGGATTATTCAGGGAGTGACGGGTGCAATATACTCTCATGGGGCAGATTTTCTTCGTTGGCCTGACGAGACTTCCAAACCAGCCATTATAAATGGATTCTATGACATTGCCAGATTCCCATGTGTTATAGGAGCAGTGGATGGAACTCACATTCGCATACAAGCACCCAGTGATAATAAGTATGCATTCGTCAACAGGAAAAACTTCCATTCCATCAATGTTCAGGGTATCTGTGACCACGAAGGTAAACAAATGAAATGTTAAATTAAGCTATTTTCAAAAAGGAGAGATTATACAGACAAGAAAAAAAAATTGTTAGTCGATGTACAAAATAGAAAAGAATATTTTCGACCATAATTAATTTGTTACTGTTTGGTTTATTTCTTTTTTAAAATTAAAGTGTCATTCATTTTTGACAAATCTTAAGAACGTTGTTTTTATAGGACGTAAAAAAAGCAATTAACTAAGAGATGCTTGGTCAGCGCAATTATAATTTGGTGATGATTAATTACGTTCGAGTTGTCTCTCTTATACTAGTATAACCTTTCTAGGCACAAGCTATAGTTACGTTGAAAACTAATTGCCGTAATGCAAGATCGGATTGGGACCTGATAAAATATGAGCCATCGAAAGTTTTATCCGACAATATTATCTATAAGTGAAATAAAATATTCTTAGTTGGTTTATTCATGCATGCATCCGGCATGGAGGACAGAAATTTACTTCAGTTGATGAAATTATAAGGGTAAATGTATGTATGTCAAATAATTTTTGATATCAATAACATAGCAGGTCGTACATTAACCTTTAACTGCTGTGTTTTTGAAGAATTGGGACTCATACCAAATCTTCTTATTTTTATATTTACAGCTGATTTAATGATATATTATTGACAATTTAAATTTCGTGTTTCAAGGGCGGCTACATTCATTTTTAAAATGGGGGTTCCAACATATGCATATTGTTATTATATTTAAACGGGGGTCCAACCACATCACCTCAAACAAAAGCATACACACCACTGAGTTTCATTTAAATGCGAATGTTTTCAAAGTTTTGTCATATTTGTAGAATAAATCATATCTAAGCAAACTATCAAACCACATCATGAGTTCAATGGGAACACAAATAGAAAATTCATGGATATAATTGTGTCGCATTTGATAGCTGAGGACCCCATAATAAGATTTTGCGTGTGGGAATGAGTTTCTTGCAACGGTTAATTGCGATAGTAAAAATGTTATAGTTTTGTAGGAAAGTACTCAGATTCAATATACTTCTCTAACTGAATTACAAGATTATATATATCAATTTCAGGAAAATTCACCAACATTGTTGCCAAGTGGCCAGGGTCAACACATGACAGCTTCATTTTCCGAAATTCTGATGTTGGGATACACTTGGACCAAAACCACAGAGGATTTGATGTTGATGGACTGTTGTTAGGAGATAGTGGTTATGCCTGTAAACCTTATCTCATGACTCCTTATTTAAGGCCTTCAACACGGTAAATTGTTTTTTATCTTATTTTTCACAAAATCTCTATATATATATCTTTAAATATTGCATCTTTGCAATGTACGTGTATATATGCGGAATTGTATTGCGTAATCGAAACATCTTGAGTATCTTTGAAGTACTGCAAATCATCAATGTATGTTCACTGGTGTTAATATGTCCTTTGATTGAGTTAAGCTATTTTAGTTGATATTTTATAGTGTGTCTTTCTATGTTGTGATGTTACACTATCGTTTCAGAAAAAGGGTGAAGGTTTGGTACCATTAAAACGTTTAAACCCGCTGCATTTGTTTGCACCTGTCCTAAGTCAGGAATCTGATGTTCAGTAGTTGTCGTTTGTTGATGTGGTTCATTAGTGTTTCTCGTTTCTCGTTTTTTTATATAGATTAGACCGTTGGTTTTCCCGTTTAAATGGTTTTACACTAGTAATTTTTTGGGGCCCTTTATAGCTTACTGTTCGGTGTGAGCCAAGGCTCCGTGTTGAAGACCGTACTGTGACCTATAATGGTTTACTTTTATAAATTTTGACTTGGATGGAGAGTTGTCTCATTGGCACTCATACCACATCTTCTTATATCTATCATAAGGGAGCGAATCTAATGTGAAACCAGTGTACATTACATTAAACTAATTGTAAACATGTTTACTGTACATGACGTTTGGTGTGAACAAGGCCTTACTTGACAATAATTTGTCGTTTAAAAAAGAGTTGTCTCATTGACACTAATGTCGCATATGTTTATAATTAAATTTACTTGTAGCTTCCATGTTATAAAGCAACTGCGTTTTTATCTTATAGTCAAATTGTGTCATGAATCTAAGTTATTAGGGTCGCCCTATAGTGGTCAGTTTGTACGTCCGTCAGTTACACAATTATGTTTGCCATATATCTTGATTACCGTTATGATTTATTTCAAAATGTTTGCTTTACATGTACATTAACCACCACCAGAGTCTACATCAAAACGTTTGTAGGTCAAAAGTCAATGTTAAAAACTATTTTAGTATAGAACCCGATGTTCTATGGTAAAGATCTTTTCTGCTATTTTTCATAAAAACCATTCTGATTTTAAAGTTTATATTTGACATTTGTATGAACCAAACTAGTCTTCTGAATTACATAGAACGAAAATATTATTAACTTTAGAACACATCTAAAAATCAAATTACAAATTTAAGATAATTAGTGAAGTAATTATTTGAAAATATTTGTATATAAATTTTCTAAATGAGTTACCATAGCAATACCTTTTTCAGACAACAAGAGAGATATAACAGTGCTCAATCCAGGACAAGGTCCGTGATTGAAAGGACTTTCGGACGTTGGAAAAGACGGTTTCATCTGCTGCATTCAGAAATCAGGTTGACCCCTGACAGAGTCTGTAAAGTTATTGTTGCCTGTGCCATTTTATTTAATTTTGCTATTTTGCAAAAAGAGCCAATGGTAGATGACCGGGAAATAGAAGATGTTGATGTTGGACAAGATTTGGGACATCAAAACGGAATTAATATCCGTAACTTAATTGCCACAACTTATTTCTAGTGTTATATAAATTGAATCAAACAAACTGATGAAATAACATTTATTTTTATTTTCATGATGCTGGTCATTTCTAGCACTGATTTCAATTTGTAAATCTCTTTGTTTTGTTACAGTTTATTCATACAAATAATTTTTTGAAAGCTTTAAAATGTACATGTGCAATATGGTTTAATGCTACATTTTCTAAACGTAGATAGTACAAAATTACAATTGTTTCCCTAATATAATGAGGATAAATCTTTTAGCTTCATGCAGACTGTACTTGTATATAAATTGTTTTCACAGAATATAGTTTTTTTTTGCAGCAGATTAGAAAAAGACCCAAAAAATCAGTCCACACTGATTTTACAAAGAGAAATATTAAAATTTTCACAAATTACTTTTTTATAATCACTAATTTGTTAATCACACAATTAATTGAAGATCTAACAATTGATACTGGAATGTAAAGTCTCACTGTTCATTATCATTTAATTCCTGTTTCAATTTCTTGATCTTTAATTTCAGGAGAGTTTTGTCTAGCTCTAGCTTTTCTCTTTTAGATATTATTTTTCTTTTCATCTTGAAGGATTCTTGTTTTGTGCAGCTTCAGAACTTCAATTTGAAGCTCCTGGTAGGTTTGCTTTTTCTTTGGCTGGGTCATTGATACCGGTTTAGTTATTGAAGTTTTAGCGTTTGTTGCTATTAGTGCTACAACGGAACTTACAGAAGCTTGCTGCAAATACATAAAAAAAATGTTTTTTTAAATTATTATGTTCATCCTTCATATGAAATATTAATCGTTTGCACCCTGTTATTGCTGAGAAATATATCTGAGTAACATGAACTGACACAGCATAGAGTTTTAAAGGCAAATATAATAACAATAATAGGACATTATGTAAACTTCAACAATAACAATAAAATGCTCCGCTGGGACGCAGCTTGATACGACCGCAGAAGTCGAACCCTAAACAGTTGGGGCAAGTATGGACACAAAATTCAAGCTTGATACAGCACTGCATTTGGATTGTAATTAAATATTTGACACAACATAGGTTTCTGACACAGAATGAAAGTGGTCTAAGAACTTAAAAAAATTTAATTTACCTATTCAAACCATATCATTATTATTTGCTTTTATACATAAATCAGAAATAACTAATTTAAAATGGAAAATTTTAAAGAAAAAAAAGGGAAAAAAAATCCCCCTTAAATTTTTTGAACCCCCTTATGATTCATCTCCCCCAAACTCAATCTCAGCTTTCCCTTTGTGGTATGGTACCTTGCAGTACAATTTCAGAGAGATCCATACACTTGAACACAAGTTATTGTCTGGAAACTAGAAAAATGCTTGTTTTTTGGCCCCTTTTTGGCCCCAAATTCCTAAACGTTTAGGGCAATTACCCCCAAACTCAAACCCAGCTTTTCCTTTGTGATATGGAACATTGTAGTACATGGAGGATTTTGAAAATAAATAACTCAGCCTTGATAATAAGAAAAAAATAATGGTTTGTCCTGTAGTAGTTTGAAAATTAATAAAGTTTAACTGACTTAAAATGTATTGAAAATAAATAACTTGGCAGGTCTTTTAAGCCATTTTATAAATGCTATTCTAAAGTATGAGATGGCACCTGATTCTTCCAAAATTCGTCTTTTTTCATTTTTTTAGGGAAAAACTTCCCAAATCTTTAAATAATATAATGTATAATTATTAATTTACTTGAAATAAATGTCTGAAAATGGGTTTCATTTAACTTAGGTATATTGTCTCAGGAACATTTACTTTTATTCTCTTTTGCTTTCCATTTGTAATTTAGTAAAAAAAATTTAACTTGACTTTTATTTTTTTTAAGGATTTTTTATCTAAAAATAAAAATAGCAACCACATCCATTAAACTATATGTGAACTACATGTTTTTGCTTTATCCTACATATTGGTCTTTTGATGTCCCTAAAAACTAAAAGTCTTACACTGAAACTATATAGTTTACCTTGAGACCAAAATATTGTCAAAAAATAATAAAAACAGAAATTGCATTTTTGATCAAGAAAGGTTCTGGGAAATGCGCAGAATGCATGATTTTGCATACATTTTTCTATAGCTTCTTCGGGCCTTCAGCGGCCCCAAAACCCTGCGCACGAAATTTGTTTAGTTTTTTTTTAATATACTTTATATTACTTTTAAACCATGCTAGTGCCATTGTTTTACATAGATATAAGAAGATGTGGTATGAGTGCCAATGAGACAACTCTCCATCCAAGTCAAAATTTATAAAAGTAAACCATTATAGGTCACAGTACGGTCTTCAACACGGAGCCTTGGCTCAACCGAACAGTAAGCTATAAAGGGCCCCAAAAAATTACTAGTGTAAAACCATTCAAACGGGAAAACCAACGGTCTAATCTATATAAAAAACGAGAAACGAGAAACACTTATGGACCACATCAACAAACGACAACTACTGAACATCAGATTCCTGACTTAGGATAGGTGCAAACAAATGCAGCGGGTTTAAACGTTTTAATGGTACCAAACCTTCACCCTTTTTCTGAAACAATAGTGTAACATCACAACATAGAAAGACACACTATAAAATATCAACTGAAATGACTTAACTCAATCAAAGGACATATTAACACCATTGAACATACACTGAACAAATAAATTTGACCTATGACACAATGTATGTTAAATTATTGAGAGAAAAAATATATAATTTATTTATAATTTATCTATACATTTATGAAAATGGAATTACAAAATAAAGAATACCTGAATATATATAGAAAACACTGATAAACTATATACCTAAGTTAGAACAGACTATATAATTGTGTGCTCATTAAACCTTTTGTCTTTTTTGTTTTCTTTACTAATAAATAATAGGTGTAATTAAAAGTGGGCAAACCAGGAGTAAACCCCTCCGGGTATAGTTACCTTTTCCTGGTTCGCTGTTCATTTCGAAAGAAAAACAACATTACTGTACGATTACCAGAAGCTTATTTTGATTTAATTCTCTATGAATTGATTTAAAGGAAATATTAATTGAAAAAAGGTTATATCCATATATTTCTGTATACTGGTATTACTGATACTTGAACTTAGTCTTTCAGAGTTCACAAGTTTTTATATGAGTGCAAACAAATTGAGTTCGTATACTGTGAAAGTACTTTTATTCGTGGGGTACCAATTTTCGTGGTTTTCGTAGATGGTTTTATCCACGAATTTAACTGTCCAACGAATATAATAACTGTTGTCCAATTCCAGACATGGAAAGATCCCCATGTAGGTTTGATTACATGGATACGGTCATATAAACCAACGTACTATGAACTAAATATACATTTTTTTTGTACAACTTCAGACCGGATTTTACCCATTTAATCTTTAAAAAATTTAAAATGTACGACTGTTAACATTTTAATTCTCATGAGAAATATTTTTATCGATGAAAGTCAGATGTCCGGTGATGATATGCGATAATGAAATGTTCCTTTTTCCATAATTCTCATACGAAAAAAAATACTGATTTCATTTTGGGCTTGCTTTTTTATGTCATAATAATTGATTCTACAATTCAAAATATTATGAATTTGTTATCTATGAAGGACGAACAAGTTAGTGAAAATGAACACCTTATTTAACAATGCCCCACAAATCATTATAAAACAACATATGATTTATATAACGAATATTCGATTCTGAAGTCTTCAAATTCGTCACTCGATTTTTTTTTCAGAAAACTTAAATCCACGAATTTAAGAACCCACGAACATGTAACTTTTGCTGAAACCACGAAAATTGATACCCACAAATAAAAATACTTTCACAGTATTGCTATCACGTCGTCTTCGGCGGCATCCGTGGAAAGATTGTTTTCCGGACAATAACTTTAGTTAAAGTGTATGGATCTTTGTGGAATTTACCAAAAGTGTTAATACCACAAAATATATATATATTTATCCCCACTGTTAAGAAATTAGAGGCCAAAAAGGGGCCAACAAACAAGTGTTTTACGGACGGTTAATGTACTTCAGATGATATTTTTGAAGATTTGATAATTAATCAAACATAGTCTACCTCATAGGCGGCAAGACACTGTAACACTGAAAACATAAACAACAGCATAGGAGGCAAGACACTGGCATGAAGAAATACGTACACAACTTGGGGATTCTTGTCCTAACACACCTTTCACCCGAAGTGTTGGCAAATCGACAGTGGCAATAATCTCTCTTTGCTCTGTGTTGCAGGCAACATAATTACTTGGGTCGTTTAGGACCACGAATTCAGAAGCATCATTTTCTGTAATAAACAAGAAATATTAGCAAAGTTATTTTGTTATTGATGCGTGGGATAGTTTCTATATACAATTATATTTATATTGCATTTTTCTATAACAACTTATTTACTGTTTTCTCTTCCAGTCATGTCATGATATGTGTCTGTTGTAAGTCCTCTGTTGTGCACAGTGTATCCCAAACTCTGTCTGACCGACAAAATGTCAGACAAAAAATCATTCGGACAGACAGAAATTTAAAAATATTTTGGTTGAATATTTAGAAGAAAAATCCAATTTCTCTTTCGGTCAGACAAACCCTAAAACAGTTTAGCACAGACTGTGTGCAGTACAATACAAATTTCTGTTACTCTGTTAAATTAATGACATTGGTTTATAAACATAAACGACCCGGCTTATCATTTTTGTCTCGCCTTGACGGAGTCAAAAAGCGAGACATAGGTATGCTGTTTCCGTCGTCGGCGACGGCGTCAACAATGTATTAGTTTGTGATTAGGTCTAGTTCATGGTGAACCACTAGTGGTAGGTCAATGATATTTGGTATGCATTTGTATTAGCATTGGCACATCTCATTACCATGGAGATTAATCGGCCCCTACCCCTCAGTCAAGGTCTATTGACTTTGAAACTTTTCATAGTTTACATGTATTAGTTTATGATTAGCTCAATTTATGGGGAACCACTACTGGTAGGTCAATAATATTTGGTATGCAGTTGTATAAGCACTAGCATATCTCATTTCAATGGAGATTATATGGCTCCGCCCGCTTAGTCATGGTCTATAGACTTTGAAAATTTTGCTAAGTTAACATGTATTAGTTTGTGTTTAAGTCAGTTCAAGGGGAACCATTAGTGGTAGGCCAATGTTAATTGGTGTTCAGTTGTATAAGCATTAGCACATCTCATTTCCATGGAGAATATTTGGCCCCGCCCCCTCAGTCATGGTCTATTTACTTTGAAACTTTTGCTTAGTTTACATGTATTAGTTTGTGATTAGATCAGTTTAAGATGAACTGCTAATGTTAAGTCAATGATATTTGGTATGCAAATTTATTGGCATTTGCAAGTATCGTTTCCATGGAGATTATATAGCCCCACCCCTGATCATGGTTCATTGACTTTTAAACTTTTACATAGTTTACAAGTTAATGTTTGTGTTTAGGTTTGTTTAAAGGGAACGACTTATAATAAGTCAATGGTATTTGGTATGCAGTTTTATTAGCATTGGCACATCTCATTCCATGGAGATTGTTTAGCCATGTACCTTCAGTCATGGTTCATCGACTTTGAATATTTGCATAACTTACATGTTAAAGTATTGCTATTTTAATTTCGACATTTGCATTATCAAAATTACAAAAAGGCGAGACATAATTCTGTGATAACAGTTTATTAAACAAAAGCGGTCTTTCTCAACAATAAAGCTAGCTGAACGTCATTATATAAGTAGGGGAAATGCTTATGAAATTGCTGTATTTGTATTAGATTTTGATTTAACTTATCAGTTTACAATGCTAGTGCTGTACCTTTTTTGTCTGAGTAGTGGACAATAAAAGCAATTGTGTCATGCACCATTGTAGGAACATCAATAACTGAAAAATTGATTTCACTGAATGTACTGAGGAAAGAGGTCCATTCATCCCTTTCAGCTTCGGTGATGCCCTTTGTTGTGTCCACATAATTGTAAAAAATACCGTCTCCTACTTTTGGTAATGCTTTACTTGGCCTGTAATCTTGTAAAAATTGCTGAATTTCTACATTCATTTCTTTTGCTTTTCGAAGAAGAGATTTAACTTCTTTACCTGAAGCAAATATTTGTGTTTATAAGCCTTCATGTGCCCGGGAAACTTAATACATTAGATGAAACGATTTTATAAACAACTAAAGTTAGACAGAGGTAATCATGGTTGTTAAAAATTGCACTGTAAAATAGAGGCTACCCCCAAAAAAAGTTCGTCACCCAAAGCAAGGACT
Source organism: Mytilus californianus (assembly GCF_021869535.1). NCBI lineage: Eukaryota > Metazoa > Mollusca > Bivalvia > Mytilida > Mytilidae > Mytilus > Mytilus californianus. The sequence continues at coordinate 116,060,158 of NW_026262712.1, read as the reverse complement.
TATATGAACTAATGATTTCCTTATGAAAAGTCATAGGTGAACCAAAATGGCCCAGAGTCTGCCTCTTAAGTTACCTGAAGGGGCAGGACCTTTTTCGGGACGTCGGGATCGGGTGTTTTTAAGCTCGGGATTTCGGGATTGATCCTGTCGGTGTTCGGGAATTCTTTTTTCGAATTTCGGGATGTCGGGACTTAAATTTCTTTAAATTGAGGACCTCGGGATTTCATGTATTTAAGCCTGGGATTTCATAATCAGGACCCCCTCCGACCCCCTTCTTAAATGAAAAATGGTTCAAGGTTTAATAATCTTTAACTACACGGCGATTTCATGCGGGAAGCCCAAAAAGTAGCAGCGAAAAGTAAAACAAGAATCCCCATAACACAACATAAAAACTGAAAAACACCCAAACTTATAAAACCCAACTTTTACAAACACAGGCACTTATTGGGAAGACCCCCATAATTTGTATTGATTTAATACAATTTAACCTAGTTTGAAGTTAATTTACTATCTCTGATACAACCCCTTATTTTATTATTGGATAAAACAGAATTAAGGGGTTATATAAGAGATGGTAAATTCACTCGAAAGTAGGTGAGACATGCGCAGTAGTGATATAATGGTATGCACATTGAAGGTCCCAATTGGGGTACTTCAATCCTACTTTCTATTTTCCATTTCTCTATATTCTTTGTTATTCATATGCAGTCTGTTATTTTTAAGAACATTTTTTCATAATGCTTCTAACTGTATGTTAAGTTTTTTTTGACAAAGTACAATCTAGTTCTAGCACAAAACCTAATGGGAAGGGAGATACGAATTGTTGATTTAAAACCCATGAACACGGAATGTGAAAAATATTTTTCTGTCACATGGTCAAGGACACTTGTAAAAACAAAACCGAAGTTTTGAAAATGAAAGATAAAGAAAATGCAGACACTGGGCAACCGGTAAATGATAAGGTACAACAGGCACCACTGAAGGCAGTGAAGGTGTACACATTACGAAATTAATAAACATACGTATGTGTATATACAACATAAATGTATAATTTGGTCAAATACCATGTAAAGTTTATGCAGAATGCATATGGCTTCACATTTTACGATTGAAGAAAAACGCCGTTTCTCGTGTTAAAACAATTTAAATAAAAAAACATATCAACATTGAAGATTTAAATATGGCCGCTCATAAGCAGACGACACATTCACGGCCGTTTGTAGTAGTCATTACATGAGCATTTGTGTTTTATAAACCAGTGTGAAAATATTGTATATAGTATTACCATTTAATCCAAAAGGATTGTTGATTAATTCCAGTGGCAGTGGCATGCCTATGTCAAGACCTCCATGGATCCCATAAAAGTTTGGTGCCCCCTGATGTAGTTCTAATATCTTCTGCGTAACAGGGTCATTTGCCTTGGCTTGAGGTCCACCACCAGTCGTCCTTGCATGGACCTTCTCCTTTGCTGCCTCCTCCCTTGCTGCCCCACACGATTTCCTCCACTTTTCTTTGATTTGGGTGGCAGTTCTCTGTGCCCCACCCCTAGCTTCAACTGTTTGGCAATATCTTCAAAATGTGAAATAGTCACCATATCGTTGTATATAGTATAAACGTCTTCATTATCCGAGTCCATTTTCTCTATCAAATTTTGTAAAGGTGCGTGTAAAAATTGTTTATACAGTTGTATTTGATTGTCAGTTATTTTGTACCATGCTGGTATCTTACTAAATGAATTCAATACTCCATGATGAGTATTATGTTGCAACACTGTTTCGGCTTAAATTGGTAAATGATCAGATGTACTACTAACCGAACCATTACTAAAGATTTCATAAGAAATTAGCTGCCTATATATACTATCATTCATAAGAGTACAATCATGCATTGATGTCTTATTAAAAAATGTATAATCTGGCCGTTCATGTTGAATCTTTCCACCTGGAAAAAGCAATTGACATCTTTTAACAAAATTCATTAGCTCAACAACTTGTACTTGTTTGAACATAATTCATCTTTTTCAAGACAACTGGCATTTAAATCCCCAACGATTATAACATTGCCATAATCACTGTAATGTGTGTATGATGTATCTAATATACCAAGTTCATTTCTATAGTTATCTACAGATTCATCGTATGGTAAATATGCACCAAAAATAAAAAATGACCCTTTAGATGGGCTTTTGATCTCAAAGCCAACAATTCTTTTTGAGTTCGTATCGTGAATTTCATTAATAGAAAATTGAAGTGTGCTCTTATACAGGATGGCAATTCCGCCTGTACCATGATATGCGTTATAAAAGTTAAGCAAGGAAACAGCTTTACATATACATTTGTATCCTTGCTCAATACTGGACAAATCATTTAAGGATCTGTTTTTAAGTTTATGTTCAGAGATAATACAAACATCCCAGTCAGTATCTTTTAATAAATTACTTAAACATACAGTAGAAGTCATAATGCTTCTTACATGTCTAACATTCCATGCTAAAAGTTTTAGACTAGACAGTATAAGCAACAAAGTAACCAAGGTTACCAGAGTAAATAGTATATGACACTGCATTTTAATAGATTATTATGAGTCCGGTTCATATTGAGCATTATCCGTGAAGCGTTGATTCCATTTACAGTTGCCTAACCATGTTCTACAATAAACACCTTTCGGCCAGAAGTTTTCTGTTTCGACAATTTCTGTGCCATTTCTGCGATATCAACATTATTAAGCTTTGCAGATATCCTGCGGTGATTGTTCTTTGTGCTGAATAAACGTAAGTATGTCGCATGTACATAATCAGGACCCCCTCCGACCCCCTTCTTAAATGAAAAATGGTTCAAGGTTTAATAATCTTTAACTACACGGCGATTTCATGCGGGAAGCCCAAAAAGTAGCAGCGAAAAGTAAAACAAGAATCCCCATAACACAACATAAAAACTGAAAAACACCCAAACTTATAAAACCCAACTTTTACAAACACAGGCACTTATTGGGAAGACCCCCATAATTTGTATTGATTTAATACAATTTAACCTAGTTTGAAGTTAATTTACTATCTCTGATACAACCCCTTATTTTATTATTGGATAAAACAGAATTAAGGGGTTATATAAGAGATGGTAAATTCACTCGAAAGTAGGTGAGACATGCGCAGTAGTGATATAATGGTATGCACATTGAAGGTCCCAATTGGGGTACTTCAATCCTACTTTCTATTTTCCATTTCTCTATATTCTTTGTTATTCATATGCAGTCTGTTATTTTTAAGAACATTTTTTCATAATGCTTCTAACTGTATGTTAAGTTTTTTTTGACAAAGTACAATCTAGTTCTAGCACAAAACCTAATGGGAAGGGAGATACGAATTGTTGATTTAAAACCCATGAACACGGAATGTGAAAAATATTTTTCTGTCACATGGTCAAGGACACTTGTAAAAACAAAACCGAAGTTTTGAAAATGAAAGATAAAGAAAATGCAGACACTGGGCAACCGGTAAATGATAAGGTACAACAGGCACCACTGAAGGCAGTGAAGGTGTACAGATTACGAAATTAATAAACATACGTATGTGTATATACAACATAAATGTATAATTTGGTCAAATACCATGTAAAGTTTATGCAGAATGCATATGGCTTCACATTTTACGATTGAAGAAAAACGCCGTTTCTCGTGTTAAAACAATTTAAATAAAAAAACATATCAACATTGAAGATTTAAATATGGCCGCTCATAAGCAGACGACACATTCACGGCCGTTTGTAGTAGTCATTACATGAGCATTTGTGTTTTATAAACCAGTGTGAAAATATTGTATATAGTATTACCATTTAATCCAAAAGGATTGTTGATTAATTCCAGTGGCAGTGGCATGCCTATGTCAAGACCTCCATGGATCCCATAAAAGTTTGGTGCCCCCTGATGTAGTTCTAATATCTTCTGCGTAACAGGGTCATTTGCCTTGGCTTGAGGTCCACCACCAGTCGTCCTTGCATGGACCTTCTCCTTTGCTGCCTCCTCCCTTGCTGCCCCACACGATTTCCTCCACTTTTCTTTGATTTGGGTGGCAGTTCTCTGTGCCCCACCCCTAGCTTCAACTGTTTGGCAATATCTTCCCGGACCTGCTTTTTCCTTTGGTTTGTAATAGAGCTGTTGAATTTAGCATTTATGATGTTGATGTTCATTTCAACTAGCTCTGTCAGGGAGACCTTTTCTGCATCCGTAAAATTTGCAGCCCTTTTCCCCTTTTCTGGTTCCATTTTGCAAATGTGACAGGAAGTACTAAGAGTTATGGGACTTGTCCACTGGATAATATTTTGTCCAATGGATAACTAACCAATCCTTAACCAGGTTTTGAACAACAGAATTTAACCACTGGATAGTAATCAACTGGATAAACAGTTATCCAGTGGACAAGCTTATCCAGTGGATAACTTTATCCAGCCTTTTGAACAACCGGGCCCAGAGGTCCAAAACGGTTTAGTAAATGGATTAAATCTATATTTAGGGACTGTTTTATCTGCTGCAAAATGTGAAATAGTCACCATATCGTTGTATATAGTATAAACGTCTTCATTATCCGAGTCCATTTTCTCTATCAAATTTTGTAAAGGTGCGTGTAAAAATTGTTTATACAGTTGTATTTGATTGTCAGTTATTTTGTACCATGCTGGTATCTTACTAAATGAATTCAATACTCCATGATGAGTATTATGTTGCAACACTGTTTCGGCTTAAATTGGTAAATGATCAGATGTACTACTAACCGAACCATTACTAAAGATTTCATAAGAAATTAGCTGCCTATATATACTATCATTCATAAGAGTACAATCATGCATTGATGTCTTATTAAAAAATGTATAATCTGGCCGTTCATGTTGAATCTTTCCACCTGGAAAAAGCAATTGACATCTTTTAACAAAATTCATTAGCTCAACAACTTGTACTTGTTTGAACATAATTCATCTTTTTCAAGACAACTGGCATTTAAATCCCCAACGATTATAACATTGCCATAATCACTGTAATGTGTGTATGATGTATCTAATATACCAAGTTCATTTCTATAGTTATCTACAGATTCATCGTATGGTAAATATGCACCAAAAATAAAAAATGACCCTTTAGATGGGCTTTTGATCTCAAAGCCAACAATTCTTTTTGAGTTCGTATCGTGAATTTCATTAATAGAAAATTGAAGTGTGCTCTTATACAGGATGGCAATTCCGCCTGTACCATGATATGCGTTATAAAAGTTAAGCAAGGAAACAGCTTTACATATACATTTGTATCCTTGCTCAATACTGGACAAATCATTTAAGGATCTGTTTTTAAGTTTATGTTCAGAGATAATACAAACATCCCAGTCAGTATCTTTTAATAAATTACTTAAACATACAGTAGAAGTCATAATGCTTCTTACATGTCTAACATTCCATGCTAAAAGTTTTAGACTAGACAGTATAAGCAACAAAGTAACCAAGGTTACCAGAGTAAATAGTATATGACACTGCATTTTAATAGATTATTATGAGTCCGGTTCATATTGAGCATTATCCGTGAAGCGTTGATTCCATTTACAGTTGCCTAACCATGTTCTACAATAAACACCTTTCGGCCAGAAGTTTTCTGTTTCGACAATTTCTGTGCCATTTCTGCGATATCAACATTATTAAGCTTTGCAGATATCCTGCGGTGATTGTTCTTTGTGCTGAATAAACGTAAGTATGTCGCATGTACATTGTTATTTTCTAAATAACTTAAGATGCCAGACTGCGTAGATTTTAAGTCAATTGCCGACAGGTATTCTATTCTTTGTAACACCCGTAAAAAAGTTTTCATTTGTCGTTTCAACTTTGCCTGTCAAACCTTTAAGTTGAACGGGTAATTTATACGTAAGGTGACTGTTTTCCGTATTTTGTTTCGCAATGTCTATGTTTTCTTCGCTGTGCGTTTCACACGTCCTGTAGGGCAAAACTGTTACGTGTTGATTTAATCGATCATGCGTGCTCGAAAGTTTTTAATTTGTCGTTTTCAGTTTGTAGGTTTTTGATAGTTCTTTTATTTTCAGTTTCGTTTTTCTCTAATTGTATTAATCTTTCAAGGAGTGTTTGTACAGTTACCCTCATTTCGATGATCTTTTACTTGTGTCACAGTTTTACTTTGATCACTACTTGATTTATGATCATCTTCTCTGAACACATCATCAATGCTCGAATCATCACCGTTAAGGAACATATATATTATGTAGCAGTCCTTTGCATATTTACGTGTAGTTTCCAATATCATTATAGATTTACGTATCTTATTTAGATTAGATACTTTTAGCTAGCTGAAGTAACTGTGAGAATTCTGTGAAACTGTATTGTTTATTGTATTTGAGTTTTTGGTATGCAATTCTATATAACCGATCTCTTGCTGGTCTTATGGGAGCGTGTTCGCCTCGAGTGCGGCAGGTAGTAAGTTCGAACCCCGACCGGGTCAAACAAAGACGTTAAAATTGTATTATTTGTTAATGGTATCTCATCATGTATATGCATGAATCGTTATAATAACTTCTACCTTATAATATTCTCTTCTGTATTCGGTCAAACGCCTTATCATGTAAAGAGGAGTAGATCGTATTGTTGATAATATAAACAAAAACATAGGCTGAAGCAAGTTTATTTACATTTATATGCACATGTAACAAATGAAACATATTTTAAACGTAAATAAATTTAGCATTAAAGGTCACATTGAAAGGTGTTTCAACTTGCATAAAACTGTTTCTTAGTAAAGTTTTGAAATACGATCATATCATTTAACGTCAAATGTGTCCTTCAGGGAAAACACATAACCAAAAAGCTTTTATTTTATTTTTTTTATTTTTTTTGGAAATGGAGTAAAATACCAGAAATCTTCAGTTGTTGTATTTTGAAGTGTTGTAGTTTCTATGCTACTGCAGACATTTACCAATTCAGACTGGTAGAAAAAACAGACACCATATACTTCCAACAATATACTGTGGATTCATTTATTTTTGTGGGTACCAATTTTCGTGGATTGCATTTGAGAAAAACTTGGATTTTCGTGCATATTGAATTTCGTTGTTTTGGCAGTCTGCATAAATTCCTTCAGAAAATTTGTATTTCCTTGAATTTTTAAATTCGTGGTTCCCCTGTACCCACGAAATCCATGAAAATTGGTATTCAACGAATATTAATGAATCCACAGTAGATACATATATAAATAAAGGATTGTCTGTGCATGTGTTATGCTGTAAAAACCTGGACAAATTCAAACCTTTTTTTTTCATACTAGATATTTTCAAAGAATGACACGAAAAAAAACCAGATGACAACATCATTACTAACATAAGCTGATGGCGTCACTTTTTTGTAGGCCAATTTTAAAGATCAGGAAAGACTATAACAATTTAACCAAAGGGGAGACAAAGCATAGTATTTTAATACACATCAGAAATATGTTAATATTTAAAAAAGGCAAAAACAAAAAGGCTATTTACATTTCACTTCTACTTCTTGATTCCAAGTTTTTCGACCCTATACTTGTGTACTCGATCACTTAAAAAATATACGGCAAAATCAAGCATGTACAATAGAAATCATTATTAATAAACATGTATAGCTCTAAAACACAGTTATAATAGAATTGCAAAACAAAAAACAACACAACAATACATAATATAACAATATCATCTAGTTTTATACAAATCTTATCCGTCTGAATACACCCTCTTCATTTGATCCGCATTTAAATATCAGATTGAACTTATTTTAGTCTCATCCAAATTTTGCAGGAAAATATCAGATCTTTCTACTTAGAACAGAGATGTAGTAGTGCTAGCAATTATCACGTCGTATCTCTAAAACATCAGTATACTAAACAAATAAAAGTCCCTGTCAAATTTCTCGTAACTTGATTTTAATACATTTTCAAAATTTCAATGAAGCGAATCGTTATTACTTAACATATGAATGTCGCGCGTAAATAATACATATGCATATGATATTCAGACACACTCTCGGCAAATAATTGCACAGACATTAAAACGTTTTTGAGACTATTGATAACTACATGTAGTTATACATCTGAATTATTGAACCTACACTTAAAAATCAGACCATGGATTATAAGATATTTATTGTACGTAACCATGGTAACTGCAATAAGAGAAAATATAAAGCATTTAAAAAAAATTTAAAAAAACGAACCTTAAGTATTGTACAAAATTCACTGACTGTCAAAATGATTATCAAATTGTATCACATTTAAATTATCTTCAGGCTTAACTCGAACACTGTAATTTAATGAATGTTTGTGTTGAAGGTTTACCTTTTGATTGATTATTCGTTAGTGAGGAATGTTATTGATAGAAGTTTGGGATATAATAATATCCAACAGAAATATATGTTACGAATACCATCTTAAAAAAGACAGATGGGGTCATTAAAACAGCATATCAATAATAATCAAATGACATCAATTTAAATATATACAACACATAACCACTGACGAGGGTTTTGTAACGGAACAAGCACGTGAATGTATTGTGTAGTTTTATCAAACTAATATTTAAACTAATGTTTAGGCTAATTTCAACCATCCCACAAAACACATTCAAGAATGTACAATAAAAATCATCATTATCAATAAAAAAAAAACTCTCAACTACAGGCATGATAAATAAAACAAATAATAAAAAACAAAATATAATATTTTTAACAATATTATCTAGCTTTATACAAATCATGTCCTTCTGAATGGCTATTTCTGATTTTATTCACATATTTGATCCTCATTTACTAGGCATGTCAACGAGTACTCGAATATCCGAGTATCGCCCGGTTATACTGAATATCGAATATCAAAATAATACGCCACTATTTGGTTTCCTGATAGGACATATTCCCATCTTCATATGATTAATTTTCTTGTAAACGGCAATCGTACAATTGAATTATTATCACACATTTGTCATAGTTTATATACGTTTCTTGACTTTATTCAAAATTTTCGTTTACAATGTTTACAAATCTCTCGTTTGGAAAGGATAACGAGGCCACGAGATATATCCTTTTAAGTAACTGGCTACCCACGTGAGCAATTTTCTAGGCCGACACTTTCGGCTAAATGTGTCTAAGTCATAACAATAAGTATAAAAACTTTGTAATTAATTTCAATCGACAATTTTTGTTTTCAATTTCCAGGCAAGTGACTGTGAAATTTGGTCCCAAGACTGGTATTTTTCGCCAATACCCCTCCATAAAATGATATATCTGTTTAATTACACCGAATAGATTGTGATTGAAACTATCTGTACAGGTGAAGGGAAATGTTTTGGTTTTTTACTAGTAAGTTGTACATTTTTTGTAATCCATAAACGTGTTTATGCATACTTTGAGGATAAGTAGAGACTATCATAGTACCGCTGGATTTATACATGTAGGCCTACTTATACGCGTTAGCGCTGTCTTTATGTAACGTCATGGTATTTATGTGTAAACGTCATTGTCATTCCATCATTAAATCGTTCATTTGTATAGACGTCTTTTTCCACTTAATATACACAACGCATTCTTCAATATACGATCACGAGATTGGTGCCGTGCAGTCGTGTTGTCTGAAAATTTTGTTTACAGTTTTCGGATAACCTCTACCAATCCATATTCCTTAATCATGTTGCCTTAATAATCGGTATAAGGTGAGAAAGGTTCCGAATAACTTTGGCGGGAAGAGGTCGCGAGGGTATAAAAGGAATATCCAAAATTGCAAATACCACGGCATAGAGGGGAATTTGAGGCATATTCACCGGCAGTGTTGAACAAAAAACAGGCAAATTCGTTTGAACTGAGGAAAAAAGGTTAGAATATGCGAAAAATACACTGGCTACCAACCAATCAAAATCCGACATTCTTATATAAGGTGTAATTATACTTAAAAATTAATCATCAAGGTATTTTATTCACACTTGTACTACATGTATACGATGTGAACTAAAGTCTTTCTTACTTATTTTGTAGGAAACCTATCTAAGCTTGTTCATGTAACTTTTGTGGTAACTATAAGTCGTTTTATATTTTCACAAAGTCAGTATTTACTTTTGCATTTAACTAATTTAACACTATAACATTTGTATTTCATAGTAGAATTGTTGCAGTACAATAATAAAGAGTAAATAAATAAGAAACTTTTGTATCAATGAATGGAATTGGAAGGATATTCACCCATAAGACAGCAACCAAACGAAAAGTAGGCTGACAAGTTTATGTATTTTAAATTAATTTCAAAATTGACAATACTTGACTATAGGCATAAAATACATCTACTGTCCACTTCTCAGTCAATTGCATCATACAAATGATTACTTTCCAAATGATGTTGTGTCAACAGGTAACAATGTTCATAATCTGTCTGAAATGAAAAAAATGAAAAATAATATGTCTAGTATTCATTGGTGTGATTTAGTCAATCATTTTGAAAAGAAAACAAATAGGATGCGTAACTAGTCTTCAAAAATTGTTTGATATTTATCAACAATCATATTAATTGTATGATATTCAGTTTCAATCTCGTTAAACGTCGAATATTCATAACTATATCGTAAAAATAATTGATTGATAAGTTGATAGGTGGTGTGTTTAAAGTTGATTTTGAATAAACTGCGCCCTACAGATCGGCCTGTAATTCGACAATTGCATACTTATCACAAGAAATATACCTCCTATATAACTCATAGCAAACATCTTTTCAAAAAAGGTATTGATTTAATATCGGCTTCTTATTTTTAAAGGCAGGCTATTCATAGAACAAAGTTCAATTAAAAAAAAAAACAACAAGGAGATAGCCATATGAAACTATCTAAATGATATGTTGTTATGAACATTTTCATGTAAATGGTTATAAAATAACGCATTGGTTACCAGCTGTTTACATTTAGAGAAACGCCCGAAAGGCAAAACATTGGTAATGTCTCGACTTTCAATGAATGGTTCGACGATAAAGACATAAATATAGAATATAAGGTCAATATGCTGTAAATATATCTAATTAAAACAAAATTCAACTGTTATTTGTTAATAGAAAATGGCAAAAATATGCCTCATACATAATAAAGCCAAATGCTATTAAAATGAGAAGGCCCGTGTACTTGTTTTAAAGCTAATTATGAACATCAGTTGATAGTTTATATGAAAGTTAAGCAGTGCCATTTCCATATCGTATTGCCTAATTAATTTTATAAATGTTTAAATTTATAATTGTTTTTCAAACATTTTTTCCTTTATTCATATGAGGCTGTCTTCATACAGAAACTTCTTAGGAAGAAAGAAAAGAAGTAAGCAGTATCCTTTAACTTCACTTTTCGCTATAAATATGATGATCGCTCCCTAATTAATTCAAAATTTGGTCATTATGTTGATCGCATCTAACCAATCGAACTTGAGATAAAGGATACAGTAAAATCTATCTCATATCTTGACTAACTAACATCTAAAAATTGACAATGATTGTCGGTTGAAAATAAAACTTTACAACAGAGAAGATTTCAGCTTCCCAATTCCATTTCTATGTTGCAACATTCCAGCAGCGCCTGTATACGGAGTGTATATCTCCCAGTTGATACGATATCCCAGGGCTTGTATTTCCTATAATCATTTCCTTGATAGAAGGTTGATGTTCACAAGGAAGCTTTTAAACCACGAGTTCTCAGTGGTGAATTTGAAATCGTCCTTTCGTAATTTTTACGGACGCCATCAAGAGTTGGTTGACTGTTAAGGAATATCCGTTTCACAGATGACAACAAATATGTTCCAATTGTCGTCACTACAATCCGGTCCCCTTTTCCCCGAATGTGACCTACCGAATTAGACGTATCCCCGGCTTTGTCTATATGAGCAAAACGACGGGTGCCACATGTGGAGCTGGATCTGTTTACCCTTCCGGAGCTTCTGAGATCACCCCAAGTTTTTTGTGGGGTTCATGTTGCTCAGTCTTTGATTTTATATGTTGAGTTTGTGTACTGTTGTTAGTCTGTTTGTCTTTTTTCTATTTTATCCATGGCGTTGTCCGTTTATTTTCGAATTATTAGTTTGAATGTCCCTTTGGTATCCTTCGCCTTTCTTTTTCCTTGACATGCATTAAAAAGTAAAATAACAAAAATACCAACTCCAAGGAAAATGTAAACGGAAAGTCTCTTATTAAATGGCAAAATCAAAACTCAAACGCATAAAACGAAAGGAAAAAATGTCACATTCCTGACTTGGTACAGGCATTTACTTCTGTATTATACATTTATTGCTTGACAAATTACTTGCTCTTTAGGGCATGAATAGATGTCAAAGCTTTCGGATTAGAACATGTACTTGTTCGACGATTTGCGAATTAGAGTAAGTAAAGATAAGAATAAAAAAAAAGAAGATATAGTATGATTGCCAATGAAACAACTCTCCAAAAGAGACCAAAATGACACAGAAATTAACAACTATAGGTCACAGTACGGCCTTCAACAATGAGCAAAGCCCATAAATAGCCAACAGAGTCAATTACCATTCCACTATTGAGTGTTGTCAAATTACCTGATATAACATATCAACGTGTTTGGTTGGGTTTGTGTCGCTTAGTCTTTAGTTTCCCTTTTCCTTATTTTGTGTTTTGTAGAATGATGTTTGTCTTTTCGTCGTTTTTCGTTTTTTGCCATGGCATTATGAGTTTGTTCTTATGAAGATAAATTTGAGTAACTGCATCAACCTAAAAACTACTTTTAAAGGGAAATTGATACCACAGATCTTTGAACTCTTCCAAGAAATTCACAGCGTGTATCAGTATTTTATCTGTAAATATAATGCTTGTCTAACCATCGTTAATATAGGACCATATATCTCATCATGTTATTGTTATGTCATTTATACAACTAAGATTATTAAACATGATATATTTAAACTAAGGAAATTTCTGAAATCTTTCAACTGCATGGTATGTGTTCAGAAAAAAAATCTCTTCGATGGTCTGACGATTTGAAATGCTAAATGATATCTCCAAAATACCTGCGATTTTAATTAAAGAAAGGAGATTGTTTGTCAAGTGATCTTTATTATCGCCAATAAAAAAGAAGTTGGGGTTCAAATATAGTTTGTTGGCATGGTTTTGTTTAGAAAGATTGTTGTAGATAAATGTAGTTTTATAAATTGTAATAGGATATTTATTGAAACACCATACAATTGCTCAGAGTTGGAAATATCAAATGCATCCTACTATATGCAGTAAAGATCACATAATGTACATGTAGTAGCCTACATGCGTTTTGTGAATACATTTCATTAATCCTACATATACCAATTAGCCAAGTGGAATTCTTATTCGTAATCAAAACATGCCCATTTCAAATTCAGATCATCGTTACAGCTAGTAAAGTTAGATCAGACATAAGTTTTTGTTAGACTTGAAAATACCAGCTTTAATAAAAAAAAAACCACATCCGATTACAAAAGTATAAAGGGGAGATTTTGATCGGGGATTTTTAAACCGGGCTTTGCTAAAACCAATATCAATGCTTTTCTTTGTAAGTTTCTGCACGTTATGTATATTTTGTTCTACAGTATTGACATTGAGCTGGTGGTACGTTTAAACAAAATTATACGTCCAGAAAGACACTATTGCCAAAGTAGAGAACCGGATAATTGAGCAGCAAAGTACAATATTTTTCATAAACAATAACATATATTACGCGATAAAAACTCACCATTTCCTGGAAAATCTTTGGATGTTGGTTTCTGGCTTCTTTTGCCAGCTGGAAAATACTGAAGCTTGAGCCCCCATCAATAGCTCGTAACACATCTGCACAAACTTTTAATATCCCAGCCATACATATACCTAACTCATTACTGAAACACAAATTAAAACAGTAAAAATATCATAACTGTGTTTACAAACTGTTTTAAATTTAACGACATGGTCAATCATGCTAACAATATCTATATATTTTGTTTTATCTTATATACTATTTATGTGTGATTATTTGTGTAAACAATTTCTCAGCTTAACGTAATGTGATAAAATTTAGTGCATCACATTTGGAATAGCGGTTTGTTTTTTCCTGGTTTTATCGAACAGATATTTTTCCGGAATAATAATTGCTATGTCATTGATTTAACAATTACATGTTTTAATGTTAAATCGAAAAACTGTCAGACAGGAATTAGATTTTCGTTCAGTTTTCGTCCCTTCTACGTTAGATTTAAGGTACAAAAAAAGTCTGTAGTGGCATTGAACGTTGATTCTAATACTGCCTTTGTCACCGAGTTACAGTATAGGTCCAGCGTTGTTACTTATGAATAGTTCCGACTTTTGACATTTTTGTCATGCCATGGAATTACTGATGTTATCATGATGTATACTTTGGTCGGTGTTTGCTGCATTTGTATGGTCTTATGACGCAATGGCTGTTGATTCATAAGTAGGATCAATGCTTTCCAACTAATGTAATGCTCTATTATGTGCATTTTGTGAGTGCATTGATATAATGAAAAGCTACATATATATGTTACAGTCTCAAATTAGGAACCTCGTTTATTGTTATATAACCTCAAAAATTAATGCATGTTGATATTATTAGTTAACATACTGCCTTCAAGATGATAAAATATGAATCACTAAAAAGACACCAACGGCATTTTTTACCGAAAATAAGCAGAGAAGACCACCGGATTATAGCCTTCTGACACAAAATATAAGAATAAAGCGACGATAAATGTATGTGTGATCGCTTAACATTTCTCACTACCGGCACAGTGGTGTAACTACACAACATAAGAACAAATCTATATAGTCAGATCGTTATTCAGAACGAAAAAACAAACAATAGAAAAACAAAAGACACAAATTAAACTTCTGAGGCCTTGCAGTTACTGAAAATTGTTATACAAGATGTCAAAATTAACTTCTGATTAATCCATGTTCTTTCAAACTAAAATGCCAATCAGAAATCTTGCCCATTCTGTTGGTGATACTCTCGGGGACTAACAGTCCACCAGAAGAGGTATCATGAACATTAGCTTATTGAAAGGATGAAACAGTTTATATATATGTATATACATTCATTTTTTTTATTTCCGAGATCTATAAACAACATCCCCGTCAAAACAGTCAATATGATAACCCGTTGAACTAAAATTTCGAACAGCTATATTAAAGAGAGAAATACTTATTAGGTAAAGGAATTCTTAGTTATCGTAGTCACGAAATTTCTGACTCAATAATTTATTTGTTATACGAAGGTTGCGTTCACTTAAATCTTAAATTTCACTGCAGACACTGGTATAAAGAGCGGATTCAGAAATATACAAACGGCAAAACGGGACCAAAATAAAAGTCACCTTCCAACCCAAAAGGAAATTTCAAAACAGAACAAAATATTATCACTCTAGTCCAAAATTGTAGTATAGAGTTTCCTGTGTGCACCTGAACTATCTAAAATGAAGTCAAAAAAGTTTTTGACTGTAAGCGAATTGTCTGGAAAGTACTGAATTTACCGTGGCTGTTAAAAAATTAACTGCAAGACTTAATACTTCATTGATAAGAGTTGTTCAGATAAAAATGTCCGTTTCAGATCGAACTTGGTTTAGCAGTGTAAGAGTTTTCTACACTCAAAAAATAATTCATTCTTTTGATTCAATATGCTTTTGCAAAAAAGTAATGATAAGTTCTGTTATAGTTACATACCATATTCCATTTTACTTTACCAGATGCACATTTCGACAATTAACGTAATTTCAGTGATGATCGGAGCCAAAACATTTAAAAATCCAAAACTTTCTTGAACCATTGATGAGCTAATAAAACTAAAAAGGACATTCAGTATAGCAAAAGCTATTAACGGAATCAGAGCTTTGCATTAGGGAGATATATTCCTAGATTTAAAATAGTTTAAAAAATATTGTAACAAAAAATATCAATAACACATTATCCGTAAAACCACGATTGAGACAATTCATGTTAACATTGTGCACTAACAAATGTTTTTCTTATTTATGGTTTTCAGTATCAATTATTTAAATGATACCGTCTATTCTTAACGTATGTTGATAAAACTTCATTCAATACGAAAAGAAGTTATATCGTGTTTGTTTAAATACAATTCAAGAATCTTATATACGTCTCCGTTCCTGTTTTTGACCTTTTAGTAATTGTGTCCAATTTTAGGTCAATTAGTTGTTGATCTATTGATTATATTATTTATCTATTTTTAAACATGTATGTCCGTATTTTATCACAAAATCTACGTCCTTGTTTCATTTTTAGTAACAGAAGTCTATTGTTAAACTTTATCACATATCCCGACAAAACCGAAATACGGTGTTAGTAGGTACATTTTCACATCTGTCAATAGAAATATTTCCTGTTTCAATACTAGTTTGGTTTTAATCTGATAGATACATTTTTATCCATGGCTAACGGTTCTTTTTAAGAAAATAGCACATACATAGTGTAAACTATAAACAGTGATTTTTAGATATGCTAGTCAGCAGTGTCCGTCAAAGAAAATTGACATCTATCTCAAAGAATGCAGTTCAAACCGGTAATAGGCGACATTGTAAACTGGCAGTAAAGTTCAGGGTTTTACCTCGTGTTAATGGTCGGTGAGTTGAGATGACGGAAAAGAAAATGTAACGCTCATTTATTTTCTGTCTATTTCATTAAAGGAATTGTGGGATAAATGAATACCTCGTATTACTTTTTGTCTATATTTGTAGAAACTAATGACGCATTTTACATTTGTCATATATTTCAATAATTTTGATAAACTTTCCAGATTCACGTACCATAAATATATATATTTTCTACAGTGCCCTTTCGTTCTTGTCATATCAAATGGTAGTCTGTACAGATAAACACAATTACCTGGTCATTAAAAGTGCTGATTTAGACTTCGACAATCTGGTCACATCAAGAAGCTGTGATAAGACTTCTAATGGTAAATGCCTATCTTCTTCTTTCCAATTTGTTGTCTCATAAATCTTGACAGGAGTACTGGATTTTGTTTCCTATCAAAAGAATAACATAAAAATAATCAAGGATAAATGTTAATTTACAGACTTATATATTACATTATAAATAATAATGTATAGTAATAAATAGGAATGATAAATCTGTTTTGACTAATAAAGAATGTGAACCAAGATCTAATTAATTCAATGAGTTACTACTTTGCATCTGCAAAGAAAACAAAAGAAAACAATAAAACAAAAAGCAGAGATAAACTGTCCCTTCAAAATACTTCCTTATGATCAACGTTTGTATGTGTTGTTTCAGGTGAATTCGATTTGTGATATTTTAATTTGAGAATATTTTAAATGAAGCCTTTCTTATTCAAATCAAATGTACAATGAAAATAAGAATTTGTCAATTTGGTGCGTTTGCATCATTTTTCTGAAAGTGACAACATCACGAACGCTCAGACCCATTACGTTGAAAGCCAAGGACGTACCAATACGTGGGCACATGTGGAGGTATATGAGCAAGCAACTTTTCACAGATGACATGACCAAATATCAGATACCAGCAACTTAATATACGCCTGTGCTTGCAAGGCATATTATGATCTGACTGAATAAAAAACCTTTACTAGAATTCAACCTACTACCTGTTATGTTGACATGTGTAGAAATACATGTTAACAAATTAACCAGAAAACGTACTTTATTCATGTGATACAGACAAACAACAAAACAATCTTTCCAATATTTTCTGTTGTTTAGGTAACCACAATTTATCCTTTAATGTTTAGGATGGATTTAGCTAACTTAAAGTCCGTTGATCAATTTTTTAAGATAAAAAGCATGTTTAACATCTATTTTTTTAAATAAAAGGAAGAGGCCGTCTATTATAAAGGTTGGCAAACGATGCAACAATTCTAGCTAAAAAAACATAAACGTTCACTTTCTAACTGCAGATACAAAATAAGGTGTCACGGATGTTCACTGCTTTGTTTCAAAATTACAAGATTTTTAAAGACTGTTATTAATTGATAGAATATAAATAACGGTCATATGCAGAAAAAAAAGAAAGGTTCGTGTCTTTGGTTTTAAGATATGTCATTGCAGAATGCCAGATAACTGTTATCTCTAAATGTTCCATATATTTAACATTGGCGCCTTTTTCTTTCGAAAACTATGAAAATATACCAAGGGTGCTAATAGAATTGCACACATGGGTATCAAAACAATATGAAAGAAAATTTTGAAAGAAAAGCAGGGGTAAGCAGACAAAAAATTTGATGAAACCACATGTTAATTAAACCAGAGGATTCTGAATATCAGGTAAAAAGTAAAAAAAAAAACAAGTCTCATGACAGTTTTCATCATGTTTGATAGACACTAGGAACTAAACGTTTCCAAAAAGCATATCAAGTAAGTTAAACCGGAAGGTCGTCCGAACATGCATGAATTTTTATAAATGCCAAAACTTTGATATCAATATATGTCAAACTTTTAGATAGTTTTGGAATAGTTCTTTATAGTGTTATGGAATAGCTGCGAGCTTTTGCTTCTAGATTTCCGTGATCTTTGTTAAAATATCCGGCATCAAATAACAAATGTTGATATGGACATGCATGATTCACATTATGTATTCTGGAACAACCTACTCAATTTCATCATCTGAACAACATCTTGCTTTAGCATTGTGTATTGCTTACAATATTTAAGCATTTTTTTATTTAAGAGTTGCAAAAGCTAATTATAATATGTATACCTTATTTGTCAACTGCACATTAAACACAAAAAGATTCTGATTTTTCTTTTCCGATAAATCGAGTTCAAGTCTAAAATGGTTCATTTGTATTGGTTTGTGACTACCTGGGTAAAAATCTGCAACCTAAAATGATTAATTGAATAAAAGAGTATAATTTCTCGCCTCATCACTTAAACATCACGAATAGATGTACAAGTAATAAGTTTGTTCCATCATTTGTCAATTAAACCAAGAGTTCCAAGTAGTGAAGTTGAAATCATTCCTTTGTAAGTTTTACGGACGCCATCACGAGTTGGTTGACCGTTATATAATATCCGTTTCACAGATGATAGCGAATATGTTCATAATGTCGTAACTACAATCCCGTTCCCTATTCCTGAATGCGCCCTATCGAATAAGACTTATTACCGAGTTTGTACTAACATGAGCAATTTGACGGGTGCCACATGTGGACCAGGATCTTTTTACCCTTCCGGATCACCTGAGATCACCCCCAGTTTTTGGTGAGGTTCGCGCTGCTCAGTCTTTAGTTTTCTCTGTTGTTGTTTGTGCACTATTGTTTGTCTGTAGGTCTTTTTCCTTTTTAGCCATGGCGTTGTCAGTTTGTTTTCGACTTCTGATTTTGAATGTTCAGTTACGATAAGATGGTTGGCTTGCAATCCATTCAGTACTGTTCAGTAACATTTCTGACGATTCAGTGTGATGTTAATTTTTACAGGTAAATATCAAATACTGAACAGCCTAAACATAAACTGAATAGATCTTAATTGACAGCAAGCGAAATGTCTGAACAGTTGCATTTCAAAATTGGTTTACTGGTGTAACTGTTGCTTGTCTCTTGTTTAAAAGTGCTTATACAATAATACGTACAGGTCACTAAAAAAATATTTCACGAATGCAAATGATTTTATCCATAGACTTTCGATCCATATTTCTGACATTCTAGGTAGTAGTTTCTTAAGTAAGTATAATGCACTTGTACATAAGGCATAACACAAAAATAATAGAATTTTATAATAAATCTAAACTGCCAATTTCAAATGCTATGAAATCAAACCTGTTGGTTTTCTTTTAGAAGTAGGATAATATGTTCTACTCCGTTCTTGTTTACAAACTCCCAAAACTGTTCAATCGAATTTGACTGTGGAACTGATGACATGAATAGCGTGCAGCTCTACAAATAACTAAAATTATTTTATTGATAATCGGCTTACACACATAGGCACCAAACTATATTGTGCTAAAAGTTGTTTCTTTTAGATATAGATACATATATTGATGGTCAAATCTTCAAACAGACAATTTATACGGCTACATTATAATACCATTTTCCCTGTTGCATTTTGTCAAATGCTAATTTATACGACATCTAATTAAACTGGGTGTCAATATATATTCTTGTGTATTGTATTTGCTACACATACGATACTCATCGAACAGTTTAGTAACTAGATTGTTTTAGAGTCAAGTTTAAAAATATAAAATTCTTCTTGGGATCCGTGGTGCTAATATATAACAATAAGGAGTTGTGGTATGATTGGAAATTAGACAACTATCTCCAAACTTCAAATGAAGTGGATGAAAGCAATAATAGGTAACCTTACGGCCTTCATCAAAGAGAAAACCCCATACCGTAAATTCGGATTTAAAGGCCCCGACATGAAATATATGAAACAACTCAACTGAGAAAACAAACGGCCTAATTGACAACAAAACAATTTACAAAAAACAAATATGACAGGCATGAACCAACGACAACCACTGAACTACAGGCTTCTGACTTGGGACATGCACATAAAGAATGTTGCGGGGTTAAACATGTATGTGAGTGTTCAACCCTCTCTCGAACTTGGGACAGTGGTGAAACAGCAAAACAAAATAAGAACACACTATAAAAATTAGTTAAAAAAAGACTGAACTCATCAAATCAATATCAAGACAAGAAATGATTGTAACAGGATGCTGTTACGAAGTCTCCCAAACGAAGCTCCCATAATTCGTAATTCCCAGGGTCCCCTGACATTGGGCAAAGTCCAGTGAAAATTGGTTTGGTCCAGTAAAGTTATATGCATAAGTGATGCCTGGGTACTAACCCTGTATATCATTCAAATAATCTTGGCATGACAAACCAGAATATATATGGTTTAGGGGTGGGGATCTCGACCATTTACAAGATATTAGAACTTTCTCAAAAGGCAGGGAGTCGGGATGACCCCTGGGGACTAACCCTGTATATCATCAAACCATCTTATCATGACAAACCAGAATATATATGGTTTAGGGGCGGGGATCTCGACCATTTACGAGATATTAGAACTTTCTCAAATGGCAGTGGTCGGGATGACCCCTGGGGACTAACCCTGTATATCATTCAAACCATCTTAGCATGACAAACCAGAATATATATGGTTTAGGGGTGGGGATCTTGACCACTTACAAGATATTAGAACTTTCTTAAATGGCATAGGGTGGGGGTGACCCCTGGGGACTAACCCTGTATTTCATATGATTTGCTTTATCATGACAAACCATAATATATATGGTTTAGGGGTGGGGATCTCGACCATTTACAAGATATTAGAACTTTCTCAAATGGCAGGGGGTCAGGATGACCCCTGGGGACTAACCCTGTATATTATTCAAACCATCTTAGCATGACAAACCAGAATATATATGGTTTAGGGGTGGGGATCTCGACCATTCACAAGATATTAGAACTTTCTCAAATGGCAGGGGGTCAGGATGACCCCTGGGGACTAACCCTGTATATCATTCAAACCATCTTAGCATGACAAACCAGAATATATATGGTTTAGGGGTGGGGATCTTCACCACTTACAAGGTATTAGAACTTTCTTAAATGGCAGGGGGTGGTGATGACCCCTGGGGACTTACCCTATATTTCATTTAATGGGTTTTATCATTTAGAACATTTTCAATTAAAAAGATTGTGTCTATCACAAACGGTTTTCAATTTATAATCATTTGAAAATTTTAAAAAATAAAATCCCATAGGGTTCTATAGTAAAACCCTCTTTTGTTTTTGCCCCTCAAAGTACCCCTTTATAAACCCCATTGCACAAACAAAACCCTGATTGCACCACTAGACATGTTAGTCTAACATATTGTGAAACCCTAAGTTAATCTGACAAGCGGTTTTGGAGAACGGGTGCGGACAAGTTCAAATTTAAAAGGGCGGAAGAGGAAGAGGAAGAAGAAGAATAATAATTATAAGAAGAAGAACTGAGCAAAAACAATAAGTCTTTCCCAACTTCGTTTGGGAGACTTAAAAAACATCAAACAAAAACACAGACAGTACGTTTACTTGTATATGGTATGTTTTGTCATTGTTGTTTGTCCTTTCGTCGTTGTAATTTTTGTTTTTGAATTTTCCGTTTCTATTGGACTTATGATTTTTGAATGACCTACTTGGTATCTTCTCAATCGTTTGTCTTCCATGTAACTTAATATATACGTAAAGAAAGAAAATATGGCGTCTGTGCACGTGGTTAGTCGAGGGTAGTGACAATCCTATGTTTTTGTGCTAGTTTGAAGTTTTGCAGTCCTGTATATGATTTTTCTTGGATTTTGGAACCTCGAGCAATAATGTGTCTTTCTGAATTTTTTTTTTATAATTTATAAAAGAAAGATACTTTAAAAGCCTTTCGAAGTTGGAAGAATTGTAAAAAACATTCTAAATACAGACATTGATAGTGCCTTAATTGAGTAAAAAAAACTCACTGTAGAATAGTTCGAAAAATAGATTGTAAAAACAGATCGAGAATTCTATATTTTTATCATTTATACATAAACGTTCCCCGTAATCCGAGAATGGCGCAACAGCAGCAAATTACAAGCTTTGTATCGACAGCTAATGCTGGCAAACTCTCTGCTACAAAGGAAAATGATGACTCTGATTTAGTGACTAAATAAAGGCAACAGTAGTATACCGTTGTTCCTATGATCTCATAAATCGATAGAGATAAAAGCAAATCCGGGTTAGACTAAAACTGAGGGAAACACTAACAAAACTAAAATTTGCAAAACGCCCGCATATATCTATCTAACGATGGCGATCACAGTCTATGCATTAAAACCGAATTAAATGAGATAAGAAAATCCATAAAAAATATTTTGAAAAAAGAAGATGTTAAAATGATCATCATTGAAACAGTTAAAGCTAATTTGTCCAAATTATAAAAAAAAAAAAAAAAAAAATGAGACGAAAAAAGAACTTAGAAATGAAATGATGGTCGAAATTCAAACTAATCAAGCGAAAGTAGAACAACACTTTAAATCAGAGTTATCTAGAGTAAGTGCAAGAATAGATAGCGTATAATAACCGGAAGCAGTTGATAACAAAAGTCATATCACACGGCTAAGACAATTCTTCAAATTTAATGAATAAATATATGTACAAATTAGTTTTATCATAGGGTACAATTATACCATTATTTTCTATAAGTATATGATAAAACTATATTATAGACACCCATATCACATCTGGAAAAGAAAATCAATGGCTTCATAAATGGGGATATTTGGGGAAATTCAGTTCTTATTCTAGTAAATATAGAGGGGTAGCTATTCTCTTCAAAAATACTTTTGAATTCAAGATCCGTGAGGAAACTAAAGACTTCTCTGGTAATTTTATTATATTAGATATCACCATTCAGGACTACCTTATAACTTTGGCAACAATATATATGTACCGAATACTGATGAACCAGTCTTTTTTGAGAACATAAAAAATAAAATATCCCACTATGTCAATTCGTCAATTGTAGTGGTGGGATATTGGTATGTTGTTCAAGATTATGACATAGACACATTACATTATAGAAGTGAAAATACTCCCCAGTTAAAAGCCAAGATAAATGCGGTAATGCATGACCTTGATTTTGTTTAGATATATGACGCCTGCAGCATCCATTTAATAAGAAGTACTCATGGCGGGGTCCAAATCACAAACAAAGTCGTTTGACTGCTACATGATTACCTCTGATATAGAAGATTTCCTAATTTCATCAGATATAGGGATCAGTTATAGATCGAACCATTCTCCGGTACCTATTAATTTAAAATTTTCGAGCCAGATAAGAGTGAAGGGAATTTTAATAACAGTCTTTTGAGGGAAGTTGAATTTGTTGAAAAAGTAAAAGGGGACATCAAAACTGTCGTTGAAGAATATGAGTCTGATCCATGTATGAATATTGAGATAAAGGACAAACAGTTTAATATAAGCTATCAATTTTTAAGGGATATGATCACGATGAAAGTCCGCGGATCTGCAATCTCATTTTCGTCATTTCAGAAGAAGGAAGGAAAGAAAAAAGAAAAATAATTACTATATACAATATCATTATTAGATAAAAAAAAAAAAAAAAACTCTTGTAGAATAACTTGCCATCAGAACACTAAAAAAAGGAAAGGGTGGAACTAGAACTTAAAATATTCAGGGAAAAAAAGGTCAAAGGAATAATTACAAGAGCTAAAGCAAGATGGTAAGAAGAGGAGAAAAGGGAAGTAACTATTTTTGTAATTTGGAAAAAGAAAACATTACACAGAACAAATATTCCCAAACTTATTCTGGAGGACGAGTCTGAGATAACAGATTCAAGTATTTTTATTATTAGAAATGAACAAACCAATTTTATAAAAAAATATATACAAGTTTTTAAACCTCGTTACTTGAAACTCACAGGGACTCATTTCTGCAGCATTGCAATCCTTTTATTACAAGACATAATGAGGAAGAAGTGGGTTACTGTGAGGGACTTTTAATAATCCAAGAATGACTGTCTTCTCTTAAGCATATGAAGAATTCCAAATCACCTGGTATGGATGGATTCACCATTGGGTTTTATAAAATTGTTTGGAGTGATGATATTAAAATACCACTGGTATGATGTTTAAATGAGGCTTTAGAACATGGAAAGTTCTCTATTACTAAAAGACAGCGATTCATTATTTGTATACCAAAGTAGGGTAAGTCAAAGTTTTATCTCAAGAACTGGCGACCTATCACACTGTTGTGTGTACACTATAAGATAGCTACAGCAAGTCTAGTAAATAGACTCAAAACGGTGCTGGTAACTATAACAAGCCAAACACAAAAATGTGTTCCTAAAAGTGCGAATGGACTAGATTTATTTATGATCTGATCGAAAAGATGGAGGAAGACGAAAGTCCTTGACTTTTAATCGATATTCAGAAAGCTTTCACTGCCGAATGGTCTTTTATATTAGAGGCTTTGCATTTTTGTGGCTTTGACCATACGTATAAGTTGATAAGGACATGCTACTGTGATGCCTCTAGTGCAGTGTTAAATTACGGATCTATTTCAGATTTGTTTTCATTGAAAAAAGGGGTTTGTTAAGGGGAGCCTCTCTCTCTCATTGCTCAATACTTGGGTTTACAGAGAACTAACATATATTGGAAGGGTTGTAGTTATTAAAACTTTAGCACTTCCAATATTGGTTCAAGTTCTGGCTGTCCTTCCTAACGCCCAAGAAGGGGTTCTGAAATAGACTCAAAATATATTTTTTCAATTTTTTATGTAAAGGAAAACCAGATAAAGTGAAGAAAGCAGTGGTAATGTCCGAACACTGAGTTGGCGGTCTAAAGATTCCTAATATTTACTATATTTGCTATAGTGTAAAATGTCTTGGCTGTATAAATTATTAGATCCACAAAACTACTTCCCTTGGAAAGTTTTGCTGTTAAGTTATATACAAAAATTTGGGAGTGACAAAATTTTACACTTAAGTCAAGATCGATTGCTTTCTTTCGCAAAAAAAAGTCAAACCCTTTTGGCATGATATCCTGGTTAATTTTTCCAAGTTGCAAAATAAGTTTTCAGTTGAAAACAGTACTGATATTCTGACCCAGTCCATACGGCTTAACCAAGCATCATAATAGGCGGAAAGATGTTTTGAAGTTCCAATATATTGAAAAATGTTTATTCTTTATTAATGATCTGGCGTCAGATAATAATAAATTATTATCATGTTGAGAAGTTAAAAAAAAGTATAATAGCAATACTAATTTTGCAGAACTTTATGGTATTATAAAATAGTGCAGTTCAAAATAGATTGAAAAGTATGATAGAAGGTAGTTCTAATTTTGATGATATTGAAAATTAATTGATAGATAAAGTTAAAAAGGAACCAAAATCTTGTAAATCTTTCTATAAATTATTTTTGGAAGATAATAAAGTGTTAGCTTTATCTTCCCGTAATAAATGGGAAAAAGATTTAAATATGCAGATTGAAGATTGGAATGCTATTTAATTCATGCCTTTTAATATCGCCAGACTGGATTAGAAATTATGACATTTTATTGCCTTTCAGCGCAAAAGAAGTCATTTTAGGTGTGTCTGAGGATGTTGTCATCATTAAATCAGTAAATAATATGTTGTTGTTATTTAATACTATATATACAAATGTAGATGTAAGAACATATTGCCCACAAAATTTGGGGGAATAAAATATTTCAATGATTGGACTTTTCTTAACCCCTGCACAAAAAGTTAAAATGGATCAGAAGTGGCAATTGTTATAGCAGCTTTTAATTAACACGATCAATTATAATATTTATATCTTATTATATCATTACGACTTGATCGATCGTCACTTATTTTGTATATAATTTGGGTCTAATACTTAGTATGTAATTGTACATGTTTTATCAAGAAAAATATAAAAAAGAATACAAATATATACGTAAAAGTATCAAAGTACTGACCTCGTGTACTGTTAAGGCTGTGTTCAAGTAAACACTAGAATCAGTTGGATTTTCTTGTGTCACTGTAATTAAAATGTATATATACTCTATGTATGTCGCATGATTATCAAGATGTTCGATAGGAATACATTTCATAATAGGATATGAGCATATAAAAAAAAAGATAAATACAATTGCTATACAATCCAAACAAATAAATAAAACAAATATAACATTAAAACAAAGAAATTGTATTTTATTATTCTATATTATAGTTGATGTTTATTAATGCTTTTCAAAGGTTCCATAATACGTGCTTCTCAACCTATGTTTTACTCTTTTTCTATTTATAGGCGGTATAAAGATTGGACTTGGTGACAGAAATGTTCTACATACTTTATTAAAGTCGTACAGCTTTCTCCTTTTTGCGTGATACGTATATTCGAAGAATGCACATTTGGGATGGTGAAAGACTCAAATGCTAATTTCCATAAGTAAACAGGTTTGTGTTCATTCCTATTTCTTCATTAACCTGTAGTCACACATCCGGTGGACCATTATTTCTTAACAATACTTTTTTCAATAATTAGGTGGTCAAGATTAAATTGTGTATGACTCTATCTTGAAAGGCATTTGCTATAATAATGTTATACTCGCCTAACGATGTTGTTTCGTTAAAATATTCATGTCCGCTTTGGTTTGTATTTTCCGATTCAGAAAGATTCTAAAAATTAGAGTATAATACGTACTAATATATTAAGTATGAATAATATTTAAGTATTAATGTACACAAAATATGTGTTCTGTAATATGTGTTTAAGTTTAGTTTATTAAAACATCGGCACCGTTACTGGTTAAAAAAGCTGGTAAACCAGGATTTCTTATAGTACTGTGAGAGATTCCTTACAAAATTGAGGTTAAATATCGTCATCGTTACTTGATTTATGTAGCAACATTCTAGCAAAGCCTGCACATATTGGAGTATTTATCTCTCAGTTGATACGATGTTCCAGGGCTTGCAATTCTTATCATGATAGAGGGTCACTTCTCACACGGTTCAAAGTTGCGAAGTTGAAATCATGCCTTTGAAAATGTTTTGGACACCATCATGATTTGGTTGACTGTTTCACAGACGATGACGAATATATTTTAATTATCAAACAACAGTCCGGAGCACTTCAGATCACCCAAGACTATCAAGTGGAGTTCGCCTTTATATTTCCATGTTGTATTTTGAATACTGTTGTTTGTCTTCTGTTGTTTTTTTGTTTTTGTCATATATTGCACACCAAGCTATGGAAGGCCCTAACATGGCAAATGCAAAATAACCCAAAGGGGAAAACTAACGGCCTGACTCATATATGTAAACAATAAACGAAAACCAAACATGGGAGAGAGCATGAATTTCCCTTTTGATATCGTTCGCATCTCTATGACATAGAACAACATATGAAAATCAATGCACTGTAGGCTTCTGAACTGGAACAGGCACTTACTGAACGTGGCGGGGTTAATTATGTTTGCAGGCGTTAATGGTTTTTCTTAAACTAGTCAAATGAGCTTTGAGTAATACCCATAGAAAACATACGTATTAGTTAAGACAAATCTTCCTTAGTTCTTATAGCAATTCCATGGACGTAAGTCATGTTATTAACATAGTTTAATCATACGTTTTACAGACAAGCAAATCGGATGACAAAGAACAACATACATTTGATCAATGTTAAATAGGCATTCAATACGTGTTCTTTTAAGAACCAGTGTATAGATAGTCATATATCTTATATTCAATACGTACATGTTATGTCTGTTGTACAAAAGTTAACAAGGGGTAGAACATTCGCCTAATAACGTAAGTGTTTCAGCCGTTTAGAGTAACATGCACGTAAGTGTAATAACGTAGTTATATATTATACAGGCGTTGCTATTTAACTTGTGTACTAGTATATATATGAAGTAATGATAAGCTCAGATCACTTAGTATTCTTGTTATTTGGGGATTTGACAATAAATGTGATATTCATAGCGAGATATTTACTCAGAATTGTAACTGAATATATACAACTGAAGTCTCGTACCTTAAATTCACGTTGAACATATCTCCTGTATTTGTCTTTGTCATCGAACAATTGGAGAAATTCATGCATCATGAAAAGTCGAGTTTCCTGTGGGTCGTTTCTTTCATTCTAAAGACAATATAAATGCATAAGATATATTATAACATGATATGGATTTTTTTTTGTCGAAACCGTTTGCCTTCGTTGTTTTATGTACGTACAAAGTAATTGCATACGGCCAAAATAAAGCCTGGATATTATATATGGAACAGACGCAACTTATGCTATGCTTTATGACAGACATACGAGTTCTATTTGTTATTCAAGTAATTAATTGAATAGGCATGATTAGCTTAATTGGAACATGAAACTTCGAGAGAAAATAATAAAAAAAAAAAAATCACAACATAAAGTCACAGCAGACTTACAAGACTTCTCGCTGACCTTAATGTATTATCATCGTCGGTTTGGATAGGTAAATCGTATTCGTCAGCATTCTTTGCAGTGCTGTATCTGTGAACGTCATCTTTAAGAAAATCTTATATGTAGACATAAAAGTAGAGTAACAGATATGAAAAAGTCTTATGCATTCAACTTCATATATATATATGTAAGAAGTATCGAGTTTGACAAAATGTCTTTGTAAAAAACAAAACAAGAGGGAAAAAGAGGCTGAAGATATCAAAGGGTCATTCAAATGTTATATTGATTGATTGATTGTTGGTTGCTTAACGTCCAGTGGCAAATATTTCATGCATATTCAGGACGAGAACAAGTTCACAATAAATACAATAGGTAGGTTCTGTAATAGATTAAGGAATTATGGTCGGAGAAATTTAGACTGCCACGGGAAATGAGGGTATATTGGATAGGGACAGAAATTTAGCCTTGCAACAGGTCACCTACGGACCCCTCAAAGAGTTGTTGCAAGGGTTCTTAACGTGCAAAGAGCGTGGCACTCTCTTTACACGAGGCATCGGATTTAACGTCCCCATTCTGACCGGACGTGGCTGCAAATTTGTACATCCCGCACAGCCAAACGGACGCCCCACTTTAGCACGGGTTTTACTGCCGGTCGGAGGAAGACCAATGGTGACCATACTTCTATTCCCCAGTCACCCTTGGGGGATTCAAATGTTATAAGTTGAAGTGAAACTGACAACGCCATGGCAAAAACGAACGACGACGAAAACACATACAAGTACACAAATCACTACATATACATATTATACCCCCTACCCCCAAATAACCAAAACAAAACAAAACAAAACAAAAGAGCATATACATTTGTGGTGATCGCAGATGCTCCGAAAGGGTAAGCAGATCCTGCTACACTAGTGACAACCGGTGAGCATGGTCAGTTCAATGCATTGATAACTCATATCCGGTGTATATCACCTTTGAGTGTTTTGTTATAAACGTTTGGTTAAGATCTGTTTTCAAGCCAAATGTGTCGTTAACATATAGGCATCAAATAACTACAATTTAGCTACCAAATACATACAACGTTAAGGAGACAGGGACAAAAAGACCGAACAGTCTAAACCCACAAACTCATCCTTAATTTCAATACAGTTAAAAACTAATATAAGAACATTAAGGGAACAGTTAAAATTGTTTGTAGAAGAAAGAAGTACATCACCATAGACAACGGGAAACAAATGAAAACACAAAGAAACTTATGCACAGATCAAGGTTACATCAATAATTGAGGAAATTGCATGTCTTCAGAAAGGCTTTCGACCATATGCATATATAGGATGAGCGGCGCCTTCATCATTAGCCTAGCGCCCACTTTTAGTCAAAATCTTTATGATCGGAAACCGTGCATCATCGGTTAAATAATTCATGTTATTGATTAGATCTACTATGTTTGTACCTAAAGATCTAAGAATGTACAAACGTGAGGGTAGTGAGTTGAGAAACAGACATATTGTATCGGTCAATCAACATCATGATAGTGACCGTAAAACTTTATATTGTAGATTTCACTCGATCTTCTGCCAATCTTTGTTGGATCAGTTTTTGTCTAAGGAGGACACCCTTTCAAATGAAGTCCGTAAATTATGAACATGCACATGCGTAACGTATCAATTGAACATATCTAATTTCTATATAAATGTTGATTGTTTTTGAAACACTCGAAAAACAAACAAAACAGCATTTTCCGTTTTCAGAGAAAGTTTTATAACTTGACCCTTTGAAAAAAAGACATTTGTATCTACAATGTACCAGGCATTGGGTAATGCAAATTTGTAATTGTAATGCATGGTAAGGCATTACATTTTCCAAATAAATTGCATGTAATGTGTAATGCAGCAAATTTTGCATTACATGTGATTGTAATTTAATGCATTACTTTAGCAAAAAGTTGTGTAATTTCATGCATTACATTGCATTACATGGCATTACTTTTTTCACATACTATATATCTTTAACAGATTGTTTGATATTTTACTATTATTAAAATAAATTGAAGATTTCTTGATTAACTAAGAACATAATCATTTGGATATTAAATTTCTTTTTAATATTTCTTTTTCACCCTTTACATAAATCACTAGAGATAATTTGGAGATTAAGCCTTGCTTGGCCCAGGTAATACTTACAAAAATTTGTATAAATACTAGAATGACCAAATTACAATTCTAAATGAATAACGCAACACTGTATATCAGATTGAGTTCTTTTTTTATTTCATTTTATTGCATACATTTTCCTGCATAAAAAGATTGATATTTGAAAAGCATTACTGTATTCCATTGTTGTCAAAAGATCAATGAATTACTTGTCATGATTAAATAACAGACAATTGAACCTTGTCATAAAACACTAAATAGTTTGTTTTACAATCAATAATTTCACCATTTTGACACTTGGTCATTAATTAAGCTTTATGTTTATTATTTAATTAGGAAAGAAATTCTAAGTAAATATTTTGATTGAAAAAAAAAAAAAATTAATATAAGTATTAAACTTCATCTATGTAATTTCTTTTTAGAAAAAACACAGAGATGCATATAAGTACCTTGAAATAAAGAATGCCAAAGAACGATAAAACCTTTGAAACCCTTATGATGTTAATTATTAGACTAGACATTTTACATAGATATAAGAAGATGTGGTATGAGTGCCAATGAGACAACTCTCCATCCAAGTCACAATTTGTAAAAGTAAACCATTATAGGTCAAAGTACGGCCTTCAGGCCTACATGTATACTTAATTTAAAATAAATGGAACAGTTACTGCATATATATGCTAGAATATTTTGTGACTTCGTGTTGTTTTTTCAAAATGTTTGATTTTTCTTTTCACTTGATTATAAAACTTACATATGTAATGTGTAATTCAATGCATTTCTTTGCAAAAGTAATTGTAATTAAATGCATTTGATAAATGCATGTAATTGTAATTGTAATTTAATGCATGGTTTTGTCAAAGTAATTGTAATATAATGCATTACATTGCAATGTAATTCGCCCCATGCCTGGTATCTACGTTGTTTTTGTCTTAAAATTAACATGGGACTTCTTTGGGAGGTCATTTGTTCTATACTGTTAGGCAGATAACCCAGAATGTATGTTATCTAATAGATTTTCGATTTCAGGTTTTCGGTATTAATATCTTATTCACACTGCCCCTAAAGTAGTGTATGTCCCAGAAACCCTAAAGCTACTGTTTTTGTTTCTGAGAGACTAGACGTTTAAGATTTATAAACAGGTTTGAGAAGACACGGCAGCAAACGTTATTGACAATGCAATGCATATGCAAGATATGTAATAAGGGTATCCAGTTGAGTAACTGACATAACAATCAAACTATTTTTGAAACGTCTACTGTGAATTTTAAATTAGCCCAAGTGTTTAAATTTTGTTTTTCCCCCCTTTTTCCCAAGAAATGATACTGGGACGTCTAAGCATTAACTTTTCATTTTAAAGATTGGAAATGCTTAAATACATGCGTCTGCCTTTATAAGTACAGTAAACTATTTTGTATTGTAGCACTACAGATGATCAAACATATTCTGTTGTAATGTTTTTATATGCAATACCTTGTTTAATGTCTGGGCTCTCATAGTGACTGTTATGACACCGACGACGTCTACAAGCAAAAATTTATTCTAAAATCAGCAAAACAAATACACTATTGCAGTGCTGAATGTAATGTAACAAATAATATCAAATGCATTTTCTTGCTATAAAACATCCTTAAAATTTTATGTGTCTATTAATTTTCTTCGGAAATTTAGCACTCAATACTCTTGAACTTGGCACTTTTTTTGTCTTTATAATTTTTTTAATCGAGTGTCACTGATGTGTCTATTGTAGACGAATCGCGCGTCTGGCGTACACAATTTTAATTCTGGTATCTATTATTACTTTTTACATTTTCAGGCCCATATACGGTCTTGAACAATGTACCCATAATACAATATACATATGTCATGATTAGAAAGTTACGATTATATGTAATAGCAAACATACTTTAATGGCCTAATTATTTAACACCTTACATACTAATTATATTAACTATTGAGTTATGAACTATAAATTCAGATCTGAAATGACTGCCCGGTTTAATACATTTTATGGTTTCACTTTACTAAGCTATTCATATTTTAGTTATGCAAATAACTAACAAAATTTTCGTTAAACAAAAAGTCAAATATTGCTTAATCCATTATACAAACTTGTTTATGTCGAATTTTTGTTATCTTATGCTCATGAACAGATAAATGAGTTCATTAGAATCAATGTTGATTGAAATACCTAAAACCTATGATTTAATGTTAAACATTATGTATACTTACTTGTAACAAACCATCAGACCAACAAAAACCAGAATAATACCGATCATCGACAGTGATATAATCAATGGCTTCTTATAGGCATATTCCTTTTTATCAAAAGACGGATTATCTTAAAAAACATAGTAACACAGATTATGATTTATTCTGATTTCAAAGTAAAGTTAAATTTTTTTTTGATTCTGTAATTTGTTTTGATTTATCGACACATTTTAACGAAGTGTAGTGTGTTTCATTGCATTTGATTTGCTAAATTGTTAGTTTTCTATGTAGTGTTTTGTTTTTCTCTTTGACTTATAAATATTGAATGTGCATGTCAAATTATTACCTTCTCTCGTTTATTCTAATAATGATGATGATGATGATGATGATGATGATGATGAGGAGGAGGAGGAGGAGGAGGAGGAGGAGGAGGAGGAGGACGGCGAGAACGACGATGAAGATAGTATAATGAGCAATATTGTATTTAGTAAGATCACTCTGTTCTACATCTAGATCATTATAGTTACAAATATAATGAAAAAAATAAAACGTAAAATTGTAAAAAGAAATTTAACGACTTAAGGAAGATTATGGTGCATCAAATGGGGAAAGCAGAAAAACCCTGCAGTATCTAAACATATTATATATCGTGTTTGGTAAAATCAATTTAAATGACTGTTATATGTTTAATTTTGAAAAAAAAAAATGAAAAATAACGAATTTCCTTTGGCAAAGTGTCTTACAAAGCATGTTATATTTTAAGACAAATAATCACATATATGGACAGATGAAAATATGCAAAGAACAGAACTTATTCTTGATAATAAGTATCGATAATTGATAAGTTTCACTTATTGACTCAGTAAAATAGTGGCTGGGTCACAATTGTGCACATTTCTGGGCAGTGAACTTAGGGGTCAAAAGCTAATTTATTACGTAACTTAGGGGTCAAAAGTTAATTTATTACGGTATCAACATGTAAACAGTCATAAAATGTGTTAATCTTGTTTATTATTTATTTATTTCCCTTTATTTATATATAAGCCTGGTTTTCCTTCCGATGGTCCGTTTAATGAATTTTGGTATCACATAATGATATACCTGATTATTTCTTTTCGCACATGTAATGTAGCTGATAAGTGTTTATTTTACGTCTCGAAGCAGTGATACAAGAACGGTGCATCGACCTGTTATAGCTGCCAATACAGTAATGGATTTGGTCTGGTGTAAACCAACGCTGAGTTCCTAACACCCACGTCATTTGGACTTTGATAAAGACCTGTATCATTGGCAATCATACCACATGTCCTCATGTTTATCTTGATATAGGTATAGGAAAATACGATACCTACAAAAATAAAGTCACAATGAATAATGCCGAGAATGATATATCATTAATTCTTTTTCTAATTCTTAGCCTATTTATCTTTTTTCTGACCTGTTGATTACTTTTTTCTTTAGCCAACGTATGGTTCGTTTGATCTCAGTTCGTCATTGGTCATAATTCAATTATGACGTCAAATGTTATTGCTTCCCTCTGAATTATCTATTGTGACGTCACGACAAAAGGCGACCATGAATGACACTACATAGAAAAAAAACACATCTTAAACAGATCGTCTACAAATCATTAGAGAAACAGATTATACCACCAAATTTCGTGCAATCCGATATTTTTCAACTCTCGAGTGGAGAAATATCGTATCACACTTAAGGATGTACACCTCTGAGGAGCCGAACATTTCTAGAATAAAACCATTTTTCTTAACCTGATTTTTGGGGTTTTATGACTGTAAGAAAGTAAAAGACGAAGAAAAATCCTATGGTTGTGCACTTCTTTTTCATACTTTCACTAAAGATAAAGTGGACCAATTGAATAAATTTAACTAAAAAAAACTATAGGTTTGTGTTAATATTAGAAAGCTGTCAATTTTGTAAATTTGGGATTTTTTTTTTTTTCTTTTAGAACAAAAAGCATGTTATTTCAACTTCTTTGTTATAAATGATTGAAAAAATACATATCTAAGAATTTAAAAAAGAACAAAAATTGATATGGAATGTATATATCTTTGGTAAAATCATTTCTTTGTACCCTCACCTATTTTCTAAACATATTTGCTGATGACACTTACCAGATTGGTTATAAAATTTGAAAGTTTTATTACTCAAAAACTGCTTAATGTAAGTACACAATTTTTTCACAGTATTTAGTTAGATTATAATATTTTTTATATTCATTGATATTTTCCACTTGTACCATATGTTATGGAAATAGTTCCCAAACGAGATTTCAATATAAGAGAGGGACGAAAGATACCAGAGGGACAGTCAAACTCATAGATCGAAAACAAACTGACAACGCCATGGCCATAAATAAATAGACAAACAGACAAATAATAGTACAGATGACACAACATAGAAAATCAAAGACTAAGCAACACGAACCCATACAATATGTATGTCAACATTATCAACAATTGAGTAAATAGAATCAAGTAAAATCTGTCTAACATCATTGTACTTAGGGCAAATAGAAAAAGAAATACTGGTTATCCTCAACAGGGTGATTACAGTTTGCACAGATAGTGTTCTCTGATAAGAACTGATTACACAAATGAGATTTTAGGTTGCTAGCATTATTTCCGAGTTGACAATGACTTATATTATGTTTCCTTATTCCATAATTGAAAGGTTTAAATATTTCATCAGTCCTATACAACTTTTCTAGTCCACCTCTAAATATTCACAATTTTGGGGATTTTTGTATACTTAGAGGAAGACTATTCCAAAGTCTTATAGTGGAAGGAATGAAACTATTAAAGTAAGAGCTAGTTTTAGCAAGAGGAGTTTGAAAAGAAGTGGATGACTAAAATAGTGAACGTTACAAAAGAGAGGCGACAGATACAAAAGGGATATTCAAACCGACAATGCCATGACAAGAACAAAAACGACGAAAAGACAAACAGCAGTAACTCATGTGGCACCCGTCGTTTTGCTCATGAAATTCCACTGGCCAGGATCAAAAGTTAGCTGAAAAGATAATTGCTGCAACGTTTGGTCGGATTTTGTTCAGAGTTATTCATCTGATAAACAATTTATGAAAGTTTAACAAATGAAGAACTTCATGGGATTGCAATAGCCCAACCTGGCTTATAGTAAGGCAAGATAAATATTGTCCTTTACCAGCTGTAAGAAAATTCTTAATTTCTCAGGGCACACACAAGCCTGAGATGTTATCCCACCAGCAAAAATCACAAACTTGACCTGTATCATAATAATAAGCTTAAAAACCAAAAATAGAATCATTTGGTCAAAGCATTTCCAAACTGAAACTGAAGTGTGATGGACGGACGGATAGACGGACAGACCAATTGAACATATATTAAGTCGGTGGGGACTTAAAAAATTAATATTCAATTGGAGATCGTTGATATAAGAAGTCTAGTAATTGAATTCTGTTAATATACA
The DNA here is from genome assembly GCF_021869535.1 of Mytilus californianus. NCBI lineage: Eukaryota > Metazoa > Mollusca > Bivalvia > Mytilida > Mytilidae > Mytilus > Mytilus californianus. Next base: position 116,023,365 of record NW_026262712.1, on the reverse strand, counting down.
GCTATTAACATATCATTAATAACTCGTGTTGTACTACTTTTCCGCAATTGGAATTCTGGATCTCGGAGATAGACGAATAGATACATCTGCTAAATTGGAATTGTGCTAATCCCGGTAAAAATTATGCTATTAACGGCAAAAATATATCAAATCAAAGTGATTGTACAAAATAATTATATAAATTATGCATCATTCTTAACCATGCGCCATACTACATATATCTCATAATTTCATGATTCCGGTAACATTAGATCTTTTTTGCAGGGGAGGAGGGGATTCAGCTGAAGCACAAATTTAATCCTTCTGAAATCCCCCTCCTCTACTTTTGATAGTAAACATTTAATAAACAGCTGCGCCATGAGCGCATGATACGCCCGTCGCATTTTCAAAGAATAAAGTTCAATTACTTCTCTATATCATATAAAATTTATAAATTTCATGTCAATAAATATAAACAATTCACCAAAATTTCTTGCAAATTGGTGAAAGCATTTTTGAGTTATTGTCCGAAACTGGAAAATCCCCCTTTTTTAAGGAAAAAAATACCATAACTCAGAAACGTAAAATCTAAATTCATAAAAAACGAAAGGCAGCTCATGTCAATAGATATAAACAATTCCCCAAAGTTTTATGCAAATTGGTTAAAGCGTTTTTTGAGTTAATGTCCGACATGTTGACGACGGACGGACGTACAACGGTATACCATAATATGTCCCGTAAACGAGCGTATAAAAATGTATCATTTTTTAGGTTGAATCTTCAAAAAAATCGTTTTGCTACTCTCAACGATTTTTTAACCTTTTAATGAATTACCGCCCCTATTTCCTCGGACCGTGTATCTGTCTCTGTAACCTTTATAAAAGACTGTGAATTAATCTCGAGATTTGGAATCAAACCATTAAGCTGAGAAGGTGTGCATAAATACAAGATTAAAAGTTAATTCGAATACAAATTACAAACATGGTCTTATTTCTTAACTGCAACACTAGAAACAGCGCAGTACATACCAATCTTATTTGGTTTGTAATTGTCAATGCTTTCTAGTCCCACCAAGCTGTAATCGTTCATGAAAACAAGACTTCAGTGTCCCATGTGAAACAAAAGAACAAATTTCCAATGTCTCCCGCGTTGCACATATTTTATCTATCCAAGGTACAAGGTCAATAACTAAAATAAACACTTTTTATGCCTGCGCCGCAATGAGGAGGAGGGGGAGTAAGTTTTACCCTTGTCAGTCTGTATGTTAGTACGTCCCAAAGTTGGTTTCCATTTTCTAACTTTAGTTTGCCTCAACCAAATGTTATGAAACATATACACAATTCTTATTACCACAAAACAGAGATCATGTTTGAATTTTGGTGGCGTCACTTTAACCGTTCCCGAGTTATGCCCGTTTTGCTTTACTTTGCTTTGTTTGATACTTTAGAAATGTTTAAAACCGAGAACCAGATCAGTTTAGAACTGTATAGTTTGCCTTAAATGATCTGGTTAACTGAAGAATTTTCTGAAAGTGACCATTTGATCTTAGCACCCTTCTGGAGCCCTTTCTTTTCCTCTAATACATACCATATAATATGTTCGACTTTTCATGTTCTACTTTATTTTTTAAACTGAGGCAGCAAAAGCAAATATCTCATCTTTTCTCCTATAATGTCAATTACTGTCCCATTCTGTCAATCACTCTGTATCTTTAAAGGAGTTCGGGTTAAAGGGTAATCCCAACCATGCATAGTAAATTATATATACCGATTCGATTGGCCAATAACTGTTTTAACACATGACGCCACCAATTTTATACTTGTACATTTTGGAAATATGCGGACGATAAATCGCAATCCACGGCTCCAAGGAAAGTTTCTTGTAGGGTAAAGAAAGGGGAAATACGCCTTTAATTATGTAGTAATAAAAGGTTGGTAAGTTTTAATTTATTGACTTTTTTAAATTTAGGCTTCTTCCTAAATTGTTCCATTTTGAAGAATTGCGATTTAATGGTAGATTTTTTATCGTTTCTGTTAGATTTATTCTCAATAATTATATAAATTAGTAAAGATTAAGAATTTGACATATTGTGTAGACACCTATAACTATTTTTGAAAACTGTATGTTGCCCGCTAGATGTCTTTAGTTGTGTTTTTTTTTCGTTTGATTGCTGTCATTATAACGTATAACCTACATCTCCTACAGTTTTAGTTCCGTTTTGGTGTACTTTCAAATAAGTGTATCATAACTGAAAGGGTTATTGAGTATAGATTACTTGCTTTTCTTTCCCTCAATAATATGCTTAGAGAAAGATGAACCGAGGAGAGATGTACCTAAATTTAGAAAGTTAAATAAACAGAAAAAAAGTTTCACTTTCCAATCTTTAACTACCCAGTTCCCCCAATTTTTTTTCCTACTGTATCAATTTTTGAAGACATGTCCATCTAAACGAAGTCTGATTAATCTGCAAGTATAATCCGCCGCCCCCTGTTTTGACACACACTTGGATATGATCTTTATTAAATTCGATCCCGAAATAGTCACTTAATAGGAATAAATATTCAACAAGTCGTAATCAATTCCATTGAGCACAAAAACTACCTGGTAATCCAAATCAGATTTCATTTATTTGGATATTCAAAAATGCATTTCTTTTTTTGGCAGAAATAAATAAAATAGTTATTATCTGGTTTGACCTTGAAGCACTTATTTAAGAGGTACACTGTACACAAAATGAAATATTTTTTGTCCTATTTTAAGGAATGAGAAACACTTTCTATTTCATATTTTAACACTAAAATCATCAACATTTGTTTTTAGTCTCGCTACACTCGGTGATATTTTTAAAATTTTATGGAATTACACCCCTTTCAAAATCCAGGATCCGCCCCTAAAGGTAAGAGTACCTTTGAACTGTGCAGTATATCTGAGGTAGTTAATGCACACCTTAGATGTGCATTATCCAGATTGTAGCACAATAAGAACAAAGAGATTTTACCTACATGTACATGTATGTTATGTGTTATGTGTTCTTATAAACACCATGCATGACTTTATATGTTTTCCTTTGGTCTGTCCGTCCATCTGTCTATCCTTGTCACTTCAGTTTCAGTTTGAGATGTTTGTATTTTTGGTTTGTAAGCTTATATTTATAAGTGAGATTACAAGTTGAGTCTCTTGCTGTTTGGTATTAAATTTGTGAGAGTTATTGCACTAGGAAATTGAGAATTTTGCCAAAATTTCTTAATTTCTTACAAGTGGTAAAGGACGTTATATTGCCAGAGCACTACTTTCAATAATAATATGGACCTTGACAAAAGCTAGAATGGGCTATTGCAAACCCCATGAAGTCCATCATCTGTTAGTAACATTTCATGAATAGTTATTATTAACCAGATTGAAAACTCTGAACAAAACCTAACCAAATGTTGTAGCACAAGTAAAATAAAAAATATACCGAACACTGAGGAAAATTCTAAACGGAAAGTACCTAAGCAAATGGCAAAATCAAACGCTCAAACACATCAAACGAATGGATAACAACTGTCATATATTCCTGACTTTGTACAGGCATTTTCTTATGTAGAAAATGGTAGATTAAACCTGGTTTTATAGCTAGCTAAACCTCTCAACTTTCCTTATAAGGATCTATGAAAGATTTAAACAAAAACTACCCATCCTCCTCCCCCAAAATGCCACATTGTATATATTCAAGTTTGTTGAACCTTCTCCAGGAGCAAAGACAGGACTGGGAGTGAAACAAAGCATAGCATGCAGTTATATTCCCATTAGAAAACTGAACATCATTTACATAATTGTATGTAATTTTTTACCATGACAACTGTTGTTAACGATACTTAACGATGGTAGTTTAGAATTAGAGTATATATATGATTCTATGTATTTTCTAAAAGGTTTTAAAAAAACAGTTGAGAACATTGAAGTCCCTATACTACAAATAATTACTCTGTTTCCAAGGGGAAAATACGTTGTTATGGTGATAAAATTAAAGAGAGTCCCATGCAATATTCTATTTATTAAAGTAGTATTCAAACTTAGTTACTACAATGCTAGCTATGCTTTACATATTTGCACTTTTCGGAAAAACACACGAGAAAATTTGATAATCTCACAAAACTTTATGATTCAAAAAAATTGAAAATATGTGTTTTTAAGTAAATTTTAACAAAAAATCTAAAAGTTGGGTTGAACTGCAATCTTATCTAAAGAAAAGCTTAAACCAAGTTATATCAATGTTATATATGAAAATTCCTGATAAAAGTTTGATTCTATTCAATTAAACTGAAGATTATTTACTGTTTTGCGCAGCGTGGCTTATATATATATTTACAAAAACACATAAATAATTGGAAATAGTTTTGAAGTGCGTAATTTTTAAAATTTTTAAATTGTGTCTTTTCATTTCTCTGTTTAGGTCCTAGTTTTGGCATCAAACAATTGTTTTTTATTTAAAACATTTTTTTTTTTTTTATTCTTATTTGTTCCTGTTTATCTTTTAAATTATAATATTTAAATGACATCTCCGAGAGATTGATATCGGAATTCATCCTGTGAAGGGGCGTTTCAAGGGACGCCATCATTCAAAAGTTCGCCAAATGACGGCGTTTGGTTTAGAAATACCTCCGATTCTGAAGAACACTGTAAACAAGTTCAAGGTAACGTAAAGTCCGTCCCGGTCGTTATATTGGTATATGTGTAACATACTGAATATTGCGATCGGGAACCAGTCTACATTACCTGAAGATCTGTGAAAGCAGTGAAAGCGCTAGTAAAAGTGATGAATTGAAACCGTCATTATCTTATATTATTTTTCTTATATTTTACCAGCATACGGATTCTATTTGACTTTTCTTTATATATATATATATATATAGAGAGAGAGAGAGAGAGAGAGAGAGAGAGAGAGAGAGAGAGAGAGAGAGAGAGAGAGAGAGAGAGAGAGAGAGAGCTGATGTCTCCTCTAATAAAAGCTCTTCAACTGCAGGATGGTGCAAGTCGTGTGGTAACAGACGTTGTCTGACTTGAAAACAAATACTGAATACTCAAACATTTACTTGCCACTCCACTGGGTCCGTTTACACTATATATTGCAATGTAACTTGCAAAACCCAGAATGTTGTATACCTTCTTCAGTGCAATGTGGCATGCAGTATGTTGGTGAGACAGAACAGCCATTCAACAAACGCATGAATGGTCATCGAAGTGACTACACATGCAAGCCCGACCTCCCCGTAAGTCGGCATTTGAGATCACCTGGGCACGCCCAAGCTGATCTCAAAAACCTTATCATCACTATAATAGACCACAACGAGGGTTAACGTTGGTCAAGGGCCGACAGACTTGCTCCGGAAAGTTTTTGGATAAGAAAGTTAAGGACAGTTTCCCAAGAGGGCATTAATGAAAAACATAGAATGAGTCCCTTCCATCACTTGTTTCCTGTAACTCAGGCTTCAGTACAGAACTCTTACAGTTTTAACATCAATATTGAAAAATATTACCAGCGTAATGATTCGTGATAATTTGTATAACGATCAAGATTATTATTTCAGTTTTACTACCACATGTCAGATAAGAATCATTTGACAATTTACTGATTAAGGATATTAGTTATCCGAAATATTTAACATTTGTTCATGATTTTTTTTTGTGATGTTGTACCCTTTTAGACTTGGTTATTATATATTATATTTTGTAGTGTACTGTATCATAATTATATGATCCATCGCCCCGTAAGACTTATCGTTGGCTATTATTCAGACATTTTTTATATATAAATAATAAATATAAATATTAAAGTATTGAATCAGACACTTATAAGGTAACTGATATGTATGCGCTAGCTTTAAATACACTTTAAATATTAAAAATGAGTATAGCATTTTACAGAATTTTATTTCATCATGTAATGGTTTTCTTTTCATTTTATTTCCCCGTGTTGTACCATTTCAAGATCAAACTGACCATCCACTCACTTAACGAAATATTTATGAACAGTAGAATAATAACCATAAAAAAACTTGAAAATAAAGTTCATCCAGATTTATGTTTTAAGTCATTGGATACGCACGTCTTTCTTGTAGTGGGACTAAACAAGTATTTAATTGTATCTTCAAGTGGTATATCGGGAGAGAAAACAACCTAATATCTATACTTAGAAACGTGTCCAATGGGCATCTTCCTAAACGTGTCCGATTCCCCCAAACGTGTCCATATGGCGTCACTGAACTGCAAAACATATTTAGTTGCTAAAACGCGACAAAACGTGATTTTTTTAAAAACGCCCAAACATATCCACATAAAGCCAACAAGCCTTCCTTTTAAAAAAAAACACTTCAAAAGATAGTTATGCATCACCGGAGTATATTAGAACAAAAGAATTCACTTAGTAAACGATGAATTAAATAGTACAAAAAAGTTAACTGCAATGTTTATGTTCGTTCTAAATATATTTGTCACTGGACATTTTAAGGCAATCAACAGTCAAGAGTTAATTAATGTGTTGAAAATTAAACTAAGGCTAACAAATGACCTCTGAAGCAATAGTGAAAACTTGAAAAACATGTATTAGATTTCTTAAGTGTAAAGTACCTCCATCTAAAATTTAAAACAATAATAATCCTATTGATAAACAAATAATAAAATGACTGCAAGTAAAAATAACTTTTATTGTGCCATTCTTTTTTTTTCTCTGGGCGATTTGCGAGTTTAAGGACACGTTTGTGCGAAAAAGACACGTTTAGGGGGAATTGGACAAGTTTTTGGGGGATGGACACGTTTGAGAGTGTTACATAAATGTTAATGGATTATGTTTGTTTTTCGCTTGATCAATACTGGATGTAGAGTCGTCTAAGAATTGATTGATTGATTGTTGTTTGCATAACGTCCATTGGCAAATATTTCGTGCATGTTCAGGACGATCGGCTAAGAAAAATAAAACGGTACAACTAGAATAAATCACCAGGTATGTGACACTTTAGTCTAGGTTATTTAACGAAAAAGGGTGTACACGATTATAAGTAATTTGGGAAACAAAATGTGGTTCTATATTTCAAACCATTCTATTAGATGAAATAAGGATAAACAAGAAAACAGTGTTTCATGCATTACCCATCATTTTTTCTATTTATTTGCTCATTACAACGAACAAAAATATTATGCATTTTTTTTATATTTAGATGAGTCTTAAATAGCTATCCATGCAAAATGAAGTATTTTTCATTCTTCCCTATTATTATATAGGAAACAAAAAAGTTTAAAAAAAAAATCCGCATGATTAAACTGTTAAAATCATATCTGGATTCCGTTTTGCATGCCTTTAACTTGAAAAAGTGCAAAGCTACTTTTTGTGTCATTGAAATATTTCAAGATTAACTCCGTCATTTACACTGACGATATAACTGTAAAGTTTGCCACTGGACATATAACCTCAACAGGGAATGAATTTGAAAATGTTACGCGTTTCTCTCGAAATTGAATATCAACCACGCCTAATATTTAAGCCTTATTCAAATTTTAAGCGTATCCCCTCAAATTCTATTGATTAGTATTGCATGTATATTCAAATTATGACAACGAACATTTAAATAATATACCGAATACGCCATTTTGACCATTTCAGTTCTACTTTTGTCATTTCAGGGCCTTTTATAGCTGACTATGCGGTATGGGCTTTGCTCATTGTCGAAGGCCGTACGGTGACCTATAGTTGTTAATTTCTGTGTCATTTGGTCTCTTGAGAAGAGTTGTCTCATTGGCAATCATACCACATCTTCTTTTTTACATTTACTTTTATTGACAAGTCGCTTCAGCACTGCATCATATCATTATTCGTGTTTCTGTAAATCAAATATAGCATTGATATTTTCGTATCCCAGGTTTATTAAACAATATTTTTAAATGTCTGAAAGATATTTTATCGTGTTTTTACTATAGTTAAAAATAGATTTTTTTCTAACAGTAAAAGTCAAATTGGAGCGGAATATGTCTACTTTTAGTAAAAAGGAAGCTAAAAGAAGCCGTGTTTCAAACAACTAGATTTTTTAATTGTATATCCGATTTATAACCTTTCCTGTCTAACTGCGAAAGAAACCATAAGGCTTTATACTAGTAATTGTGTGAATACAAGAAAAGAGGATGTGTACCACCGACTCCATGAAGTTACAATAGTTTGCCTGATGATGTTGATATAAAAAGGTATCATAATCACAAATCTTGTAACAAATCATCCACAAAGTTAACACACCCTAATGTTTTAGATGATCATACAGATACTGTCAATGTCGATGATCAACCATGTTGTTTCTAGTCTGTTCTGACCAGAATGATGCCCACACCTTTTGACTGGACTGCTAGTATTTTCAACAAGCAAATAATACAAACGCGACAAACATCTACGTTATACTGAAGCTGATGAAGGACTTCAAAAAATAATAGAACTGTCGGAAAAAAAAAACCTTGTCATGCCTTTTTTTTTGTAAAATACTGCTGTTTCCTTCTTCACAAATTGAAACAACGTATGCTTCAGTAAAAAAAATAGAGGTCAGAAAAAGATTACGGAAAATTAATTGTTATCGGAAACAGTACGGCAGGGAGAATGAAATGTAGGGTTGCGTAGTTCAATCTCAATTTCTGAAGCCATTCAAGCAGCTAGCCATTTAAAATCCACCAGGTTAAATATTTTTATAAATTAAAACGGAAATTGAGACAATAACTGTAATTGAAAATCAAACATTACATTCAGCCGTTTCAATAGTTCCTAGTTAAATGCAGACTTAAATGTATCACACGGGACTTACCCAACACCATCTAAAATAACTACATGTATGTCATTTTCCACACACCACACTCCTTGCTTACTTACGAAGTTTTTGTTGTTGATAATTGATAATTAAGTTTTCAATAGTGAGGGTAATGCTTCTCAACTCCCTGTCAACAAGATGTACAAAGTCTTGGCTATAGCAAAATGTATCGTTACATTAAAGAACTATCTACCCCATTCCATCTTGAGTTGGCATTAGAACTACACCATGAGTTCCGATAAATATGAATGACAATCTTAATTCCCATAGATTTTGTGCATTATACTCTGGAGTACGAAGATACATCTCGCTTGCTTAGAATGTTTGGAAATAGGCAGAATCCAAACATGTCATATTTCCCTTACGTTGTTGCTGCCTTTGAAGAAGGTGGTCATATAATACAGGAGGTAGCTTATACTATTGACATCAATGCTGAGAACTAGAAAGATCTTAGGCGTTTGATGATTCTTATACCAAACTTATGGAATGCTTACCAATCGACAAGATAAGAAAAAAACTATATTGAACTTTTATTCCCCATGCTAACGGGAAATTGTTTAAATTCTAATTATTTAAACAAACAAATTTATATACATATTGGTTTCAGGAGGGAAGTGAGAAAAATCGTTTGATTCCATTGGTAATGAAGGGCAATGGGTTTCAATATAGAGTTTAAAGAATATTTCTGTATGTTTTTGAATCATTTTTTTTTCTAAAGTAATAAAATAAATGGTTTGTCCCATGAAGATAAATGGTCGGTACCTTAAGAAAATCTTTCTATTAATTTGGATAAATTTGAGAGTTCTAAAGATGTCATAATTAAGCAGGCTAATACAGCGTAATAATAGGCGAACACATAATTTGAGTAATGATTGATTGGTTGAATGTTGGTTGCTTAACGTGCAGTGGCAAATATTTCATGCATCACAAATCCCCAATAAATACAGAAGGTAGGTCCTGTAATAGAGGCCGTCCGAGCTGAATATCATGGCAATTCGGACTGCCATTTGAAAATATATTTGAGAGTATATTGGATAGGGACAGAAATTTTGCCTTGCAACAGGCCACCTACGGACTCCTCAAAGTTGTTCTTAGGTTCTTAACGTGCAGAGAGCGTGGCACTCTCTCTACACGAGGCATCAGATTTAATGTCTCCATTCTGACCGGAAGTGGCTTAGTACTTGTACATCCAGCACAGACAAAGGGCGCCCTACTTTGGCAAGGGTTTTACGGACAATCGGAAGAACATCTACATGACAATTTTTCTATTCAACAGTTACCCTTGGGGTGATTTTGGAAATGAATTGTAAGAATTCTATTATAAATAACTTTGTCGAAGACATGATGAAAATGAATATTTTGTCCTACACAATGCAGGACTTTGCAAGAAAAAGTTGTGTACAAAAAAGTGAAAACATTTTTCACGTTTAATAAATAAGCAGTACTATCAACCGGTGTATTATGATGTGTACACTTAACCAACACAAGTCCTACATTGACTATCAACTGCATGTAGTCAAAACCTGTTTTAAACTACAAATAAATATTGAATTTATCAATGGGAACGTAACATAGTTTAGTTTAAGTGTTCAATACACTTACACCACACCGAGTTTAGCTCAATGTGAACACGGCCTAAGTTTTCATCTTCATTCAATTTTGCGTTACGTCCTTTCGAATTATTTCCAGGGGTGAACACTTCTTAATCCCGCTGAGGGAAGAACAAACATTTGCTAGCTTAAATTTGCAGAACTCGCATTATATATATATATATACATCTTCGTATAATACCATCTTATATTAGTATCGTTGTGCAAATCTCTAGACTTATATAATTTTTTTCCTTATCTGCACAGTATCGTCTATTCTAGACGATCTGGTACATAGTAAATTTGCTGGTTGGTCCTTTTTATAGACTTCTATATATATATATATTTATTTTTCCTTTTATATTTGTATTCTAACAGTTTACTCCTTGGAATAGTTTCCGCTTTCTGAAAGCCTTTTTGGATAGTTTTGTGTTTGTAGCCCCTTCTCTTCAAGCGGGTTTCGAGTTGACGTAGTTGTTTTTTAGTTGTTTCTGAGTTGGAACATATTCGCTTGACTCTGAGTGCCTGACTGTACGGGATGCTCTTAGTACAATGAGCAGGATGGCAACTTTTAGGGGACAGATATTGGTGAGTGTCAGTAGGCTTAGAATATAGATCAGTGGATATGATGCCATCTGTGAGCGAGCTGGAGGTATCGAGGAAGGTGATTTTGGATTTAGATTTCTCATGAGTAAATTTGATACTTGGGTGTATGTTGTTGTCATGAGTGATGAATGTATCTAAATCCTCGTCACTTTTATTCCATTTCATATCCACATCATCTATAAATCTAAACCAGGAAAGCGGTTTTTCGATAGAAGATTCAAGGAGTTGTTTTTCTAATTTGCCCATAAATATGTTGGCATATGATGGAGCCATTTTGGTGCCCATAGCAGTTCCATTAACTTGCAGATAATGGTCTCCATCAAAAGTGAAGTTGTTGTTTTTGAGTACCAGCGTGAGCATTTTGACCAGGCATTCAGTAGGTGGATATTTCACTGGTCGGGAATTCTCCGACACGACACTTGTCTCTATGGACGTCACCTCCCTCTACACGAATATTCCACATGCAGATGGCATTGATGCATGTAAAGAAGTTTGGAAATCCCGACCAGTGAAATATCCACCTACTGAATGCCTGGTCAAAATGCTCACGCTGGTACTCAAAAACAACAACTTCACTTTTGATGGAGACCATTATCTGCAAGTTAATGGAACTGCTATGGGCACCAAAATGGCTCCATCATATGCCAACATATTTATGGGCAAATTAGAAAAACAACTCCTTGAATCTTCCATCGAAAAACCGCTTTCCTGGTTTAGATTTATAGATGATGTGGATATGAAATGGAATAAAAGTGACGAGGATTTAGATACATTCATCACTCATGCCAACAACATACACCCAAGTATCAAATTTACTCATGAGAAATCTAAATCCAAAATCACCTTCCTCGATACCTTTAGCTCGCTCACAGATGGCATCATATCCACTGATCTATATTCTAAGCCTACTGACACTCACCAATATCTGTCCCCTAAAAGTTGCCATCCTGCTCATTGTACTAAGAGCATCCCGTACAGTCAGGCACTCAGAGTCAAGCGAATATGTTCCAACTCAGAAACAACTAAAAAACAACTACGTCAACTCGAAACCCGCTTGAAGAGAAGGGGCTACAAACACAAAACTATCCAAAAAGGCTTTCAGAAAGCGGAAACTATTCCAAGGAGTAAACTGTTAGAATACAAATATAAAAAGAAAAATAAAAGGACTCCATGTGTTCTTACTTACCACCCATCTCTCAAAAACAGCTTCGGTGTCATTCGTGAGCATTGGAAAACAGTTGAAAAGAATTCCAAATTATCCAAGATTTTTCCCGAGCCTCCCATGATAGCTTTTAGGCAACCCAATAGTCTGCGTAACCTGCTAGTGCGGGCTGAAGTGTCTGATAATAGAAGTACTTCTGGAGAATGTCGTTCGTGTGATGAAAAACGCTGCAAATGCTGCCTACAGATGCATCACTCATCAACTTTTCACAGTAAGGCAACCGAAAATAACTATAAGATATTTTGCAATGGTAACTGCAAAAGTATGAATGTTATTTACATTCTAGAATGTTCGGTTTGTGGCCTCCAATATGTTGGTGAGTCAAAGCAGCCTTTCCACAAACGCCTCAATGGCCATAGGAGTGATATCTCTAAGAAGCCACTTCTCCCAGTTTCTCAGCATTTCAGACAGTCTGGTCACACACTTGATGACTTTAACCGCATGAAGATCCTAGTGATTGAACAGAACATTCACTGGAGTGATGCCCAGCGACAGGTTCGGGAAAACGTTTGGATAAAGGAACTAAATGTACATCATCCAAACGGCATCAATAAAAAATACTAAGTTTTATTTTTCACTCATTTTGGGTTGTAAATATACACATTCACGTATATTTGAGTATTGAGTTTTGTTTTATATTATGATGTTCAGGATTTTGGATTAAATCAATAGACCAAAACTTACCTGTATTATTGAGCTATTTTTATACATATTATCAGTATTGTTAAAATAATTGACACCGAAGAAGGCTATTTGTTAAGCCGAAATATTTGTCAACACGATTTATTAACAACATCTTCGTATATAACCATCTTATATTAGTATCGTTGTGCAAATCTCTAGACTTATATATATATATATATATGTATATATATATATATATAGATTGCCTAACAATGTAATTTTAACACACTATTTAGTATGTAAATATAAGAATGTTTAAAATATTTACAAAATGATGAAAATAAACGCAATATTTCGCTAGACTAACTAGCTTTATCAAGCGTGCATCTATCCAGGTGAAATCGGATGTAGATGATAAGAAACTTTTGCAGCTCAATGTATATGTTGCACTTGAATTTAGCTGCCTTGAAAATAATACATAATTTGGATGAAGTTCAAGATTTTTACAAAATTGGTAGTTGAAGTTAGCAACGTCCATTGGCCAATATTACAGGATAAAAAGGACGACGCTGTGTACTAAATTATTCTTTATCTTTCCTGTATCTTTTCTCATCTTTTTCGTTAAGACCATCAGGTTCTAAAGTGTGGAGTTGGTGGATCCAAAAATTTTCTCTTCTCCTTCTCGCCGTGGTGTCCCACTCAGTGTTGACTTCAATGATTTGGAAAGTAACATTATCAAAAGAATGTTTCGTTGAACGAAGATGTCTTGTGAGAGGACAGTTTTTGTTAGTTTTGTACCATGAACGATGGTTATTGAGCCGAATATTAAATTTGTCCATTGTTTCTCCCACATACTGAATGCCACAAGTGTCACATGTTAATATATAAATTGAGTTCTCCGTTTTACAGTTGGAATTTGAGTAGATGGTATAATTTTGTTTAGTAACGGAGCTGATGAAAGAACTGCTTGTATTGGCAGCTTTACAACACAAGCAGTTCCTTCGACCACATTGTTTGTAGCAACCGGGAGATGGAGTAGGCTGCTTTGCTAATACAGATGTCACTAATTTGTCACGGATGTTTTTAGGTCTTCTGAAGGCCATGACTGGTGGTGAGGGAAATACTTTTTTAAGATTTGAATCATTTTCTATAATTTTCCAATGCTTCTGAACAATGGAAGACACATTTTTAAAATCAGGATGGTAAGTGAGTACAAGGGGTGTTCTGTTAGCTGCTTTATTCTTATCTTTGTACTCTAGAAGTTCTTGGCGACTAGTTTTGTTTGCTCTTTCGAAAGCGCTATCAATGATGTTGTTATTGTATCCTCGAACAACTAGATGTTTACGTAGTTGTCCAAGTCTAGCATTTTGCGTATTTTCAGTAGAGCATATTCTCTTGATTCGCAATGCCTGGCTGAATGGGATGCCACGGGAGCAGTGTTTAGGATGGCAACTTTTAGGAGAAAGGAATTGATGTTTGTCCGTTTGTTTAGTATGAAGGTCCGTTATAATGGTTCCGTTCTTGATGTAACAGAAGCATTGGAAAATTATAGAAAATGATTCAAATCTTAAAAAAGTATTTCCCTCACCACCAGTCATGGCCTTCAGAAGACCTAAAAACATCTGTGACAAATTAGTGACATCTGTATTAGCAAAGCAGCCTACTCCATCTCCCGGTTGCTACAAACAATGTGGTCGAAGGAACTGCTTGTGTTGTAAAGCTGCCAATACAAGCAGTTCTTTCATCAGCTCCGTTACTAAACAAAATTATACCATCTACTCAAATTCCAACTGTAAAACGGAGAACTCAATTCATATATTAACATGTGACACTTGTGGCATTCAGTATGTGGGAGAAACAATGGACAAATTTAATATTCGGCTCAATAACCATCGTTCATGGTACAAAACTAACAAAAACTGTCCTCTCACAAGACATCTTCGTTCAACGAAACATTCTTTTGATAATGTTACTTTCCAAATCATTGAAGTCAACACTGAGTGGGACACCACGGCGAGAAGGAGAAGAGAAAATTTTTGGATCCACCAACTCCACACTTTAGAACCTGATGGTCTTAACGAAAAAGATGAGAAAAGATACAGGAAAGATAAAGAATAATTTAGTACACAGCGTCGTCCTTTTTATCCTGTAATATTGGCCAATGGACGTTGCTAACTTCAACTACCAATTTTGTAAAAATCTTGAACTTCATCCAAATTATGTATTATTTTCAAGGCAGCTAAATTCAAGTGCAACATATACATTGAGCTGCAAAAGTTTCTTATCATCTACATCCGATTTCACCTGGATAGATGCACGCTTGATAAAGCTAGTTAGTCTAGCGTAATTTTGCGTTTATTTTCATCATTTTGTAAATATTTTAAACATTCTTATATTTACATACTAAAAAGTGTGTTAAAATTACATTGTTAGGCAATCTATAATTTTATTTGTGTAATTGAATTAATCTCTGTACTGATTAATCCACACTCCCATAGATTTGTATGTCATGTGCTGCTATTTATAGGCACTTATATATATATATATATATATATATATAATTATATATACAAGTCTAAATTGAAAACAACGTTCAAACCTATGATTGCTTTGGATAAAAACCGCAATTTTTATACGTGTGCATGCAAAACAAATTTCTTGGTAGAGGGGTCTAAATACAGCACAAACAACATTTTTCAAAAGACCAAAAAAGTGAAAAAGTATATTTTAACAAAACGCATTTTACTAGCAGGTCGAACAACGGATGTTCTTAAACCCTGCTAACTGCCATGGCGATTGCCAAATAAACGGATCACCAGATGTAACAAAATGGATCTTAATTATTAATTTATTACCAAACAGAAATCAATAAACTTGCGGAAAAGATGGTATACCGCAAACATGAGGTGCAACAATTGGTACACCATATCCGGATTGCGACAATAATGTCTCTTCAGTGATGTTAGGAATCGAACCGGTATTTGGAATGCCATATAATTTACTTCAATTTAGGATTGATTCTTGAATTTTGAAGAGTCGAAATAGGATGAACGGATTATATAAACCCGAAGGCAAATATAATACAAGCCCAAACGAAAAAATATGAACAAGTCTAAATTGAAAACAACATTCAAACCTATGATTGCGTTGAATAAAAACCGCTCTAGACCACTCGGCCACCTAGACTGAACTAATAATTCAGCTTTCGGTGGCCTAGTGTTACCTTTCCTCGTCAGTAGAATCTAGAGTTGTAACACAGTACATGATATATAAGGCATGAAGATGGAATTGATTGCAGATTAGCTATATATCTATCGTAAAGGATCGTATGATACAGTCACAGAAATAATTATTTTGTTAAGTACGTCTAAACAAGTGACAACTCTATCCACTGGATCACCAGTGAAGGTGTTACACGGCTGAAAACACATTTTATATTCATAACCACTCTAAATATCAGCTCAACAATGTTAAATCTGCGGAAGCAAATTTTTTGTTCTTCCCTCGACGGGATTCGAACTCATGCTCTTGGGATATCGAGACAACACCGCCTGCACTGTGGCGATAGTTGTCACTTGTCTAGAACCTACTGACGAGGAATGTAACAGTAGGCCACCGAAAGCTGAATTATTAGTTCAGTCTAGGTGGCTGAGTGGTCTAGAGCGATGGACACAGTGCAGGCGGTATTGTCTCGATATCCCAATAGCATGAGTTCGACATCATTGTTGTGCTGATATTCAGAGTGTTTATGAATATAAAATGTGTTTTCAACCGTGTATCACCTTCACTGGTGATCCAATGGATGGATCTGTCGTAGAGTTGTCACTTGTTTAGACGTATGTATATATATATATTATACGCGAAGGTATCACCTCCCAAAACCAAAGCCGATTTTTATCAGCTATAGTTAGACGAGGGATAAGGCAGCTTCGCCATATTAGTCAGAAAATTACAAATTACAGCCAAAGTTGGTGAGCAAGTAAAGGACCAGATTTACACTAACATTGTTAGGTTGATTTTCTGGGCACTATATAATAGTTCAGACGCCTGGCATTTTCGTATCATAGGAAATACAATGGACAATGTATATTTTGCAGTTGTCATTACACATAGGCAGACATATCTAAATATAAATTCATAGTGATGGTATGCTAAAAATAAACCCTATCCTATAGTCATACTAATGAGATAAGTAGATGATCATTCCTATTCACTAAAAACAAGTTATAATGATATAATGCGATTAGTCGTCCTTGTTTTAAACGTACTAAAAGGTAACATCTCCAGAAATGAAGGTGTAATACCATTAATCATACTACGTCACTTCCGGTCTCATACGGAAAAAAAGTTGAGAAAAAAAATATTCCCTTTAATTTGACAGTTGTAGGAAATTAACCCTGCATTCTATTGCAGAAAAAAATTTCTGAGTTATAAATATATATATCTTGCGTGTTTCGAAGCACATTTTTTTTATTTGGTGTTTCTATAAAATATTTTGGAAACTTGAGAGGACATTGTTACTTAAAATTGTTAACAGGAAAAAAGGGGTGAAAATTGGATTGGTTTACTTCCGGTGATGGAATTTTTTTTCTTATATGCAATGAAATGTTATGTTCACTTTAGTACTAGACAAGATACACATTTACTCATGAGAAGTGTTTCTTTATTTGAAACAAGGATACATTCGGAAATTTTTTTTTGAAAATTGCAAATTAAACAAAGACTAAAAGGTTAAAACAATATAGTGGTATTACACATGAAAGCTGATATTTTATCAGCTATAGTTATGGAAGGGAAAGGCAGCTGTGCAATGCTAGGTGGCGTTGCCATAGAAACAACATCCAGCCCGGGTGTGATGAAGTAAAGAATCCGATATACTCAGTTCATGTTCAGATTAATTTTCTAGGCACAATATATATATATATATATATATCTAAACAAGTGACAACTCTACGACAGATCCATCCATTGGATCACCAGTAAAGATGATACACGGCTGAAAGACATATTATATTCATAATTACTCTAAATATCAGCACATCAATGTTAAATCAGCAAATTTGCGGAAGCAAATTTTTGTTCTTCCCTCGCCGGGATTCGAACTCATGCTATTGGGATATCGAGACAACACCGCCTGCACTGTGTCCATCGCTCTAGACCGCTCGGCCACCTAGACTGAACTAAAAGTCTAGGTGGCCGAGTGGTCTAGACTTCTATATATATATATATATATCTATATATATATATAAAATGACTGAATAATAGCCAACGATAACGTTTGAACGTTGTTTTCAATTAAGACTTATTTATATTTTTTTCGTTTGGGCTTGTATTATATTTGCCTTCGGGTTTATATGATCCGTTCATCCTATTTCGACTCTTCAAAATTCAAGAGTCAATCCTAAATTGAGGTAAATTATATGGCCTCCCAAATACCATTTCGATTCCTAACATCACTGAAGAGACATTAATTGTCGAAATCCGGATATGGTGTACAAATTTCTGTACCTCATCTTTGCGGTATACCATCTTTTCCGCAAGATTATTGTTTTCTGTTTGGTATTAAATTAATAATACAGATCCATTTTGTTACATCTTGTGATCCGTTTATTTGGCAATCGCCAATGGCCGTCAGCAGGGTTTAAGAACATCCGTTGTTCGACATGTTAGTCAAATCCATTTTGTTTAAATATACTTTTTCCATTTTTTGGTCTTTTGGAAAATGTTGTATTTAGACCCCTCTACCAAGAAATTTGTTTTGCATGCACATGTATAAAAATTGCGGTTTTTATCCAACGCAATCATAGGTTTGAACGTTGTTTTTTAATTTAGACTTTTTTATATTTATTTCGTTTGGGATTGTATTATATTTGCCTTCGGGTTTATATGATCCGTTCATCCTATTTCGACTCTTCAAAATTCAAGATTCTATCCTAAATTGAGGTAAATTATAAGGCCTTCCAAATACCGTTTTGATTCCTAACATCACTGAAGAGACATTAATTGTCGAAATCCGGATATGGTGTACAAATTTTTGCAACTCATGTTTGTGGTATACCATCTTTTCCGCAAGTTTATTGTTTTCTGTTTGGTATTAAATTAATAATAAAGATCCATTTTGTTACATCTTGTGATCCCTTTATTTGGCAATCGCCAATGGCAGTCAGCAGGATTTAAGAACATTTGTTGTTCGACCTGTTAGTCAAATGCGTTTTGCTAAAATATACTTTTTCACTTTTTTGGTCTTTTGGAAATGTTGTTTGTGCTGTATTTAGACCCCTCTAACAAGAAATTTGTTTTGCATGCACACGTATAATAATTGATTTATTACCAAAACAGAAAACAATAAACTTGCGGAAAAGATGGTATACCGCAAAATGAGGTGCACAAATTTGTACACCATATCCGGATTTCGACAATTAATGTCTCTTCAGTGATGTTAGGAATCGAAACGGTATTTGGATAGCCATATAATGTACCTCAATTTAGGATAGACTCTGAATTTTGAAAGAGTCGAAATAGGATGAACGGATCATATAAACCCGAAGACAAATATAATACAAGCCCAAACGAAAAAATATAAAAAAGTCTAAATTGAAAACAACGTTCAACCCTATGATTGCGTTGGATAAAAACCGCAATTTTTATACGTGTGCATGCAAAACAAATTTCTTGGTATTGGGGTCTAAATACAGCACAAACAACATTTTCCAAAATACCAAAAAGTGAAAAAGTATGTTTAAACAAAACGCATTTGACTAACAGGTCGAACAACAAATGTTCTTAAATCCTGCTGACTGCCATTGGCGATTGCCAAATAAACGGATCGCAAGGTGTAATAAATGGATCTTAACTATCAATTTAATACCAAACAGAAAACAATAAACTTGCGGCGAAGATGGTATGCCGCAAACAAAGGTGCAAAGATTTTTTGTACACCATATCCGGATTTCGACAATTAATGTCTCTTATATATACAGTCCGTCAAAAGTTAAGCACCACCTAAATATAACTGTCAATATTTTTTTAACTATTGCGAAAAAAATATTTATGTTTGGTGTTATGAATTGCCTATAGCATACACTACGAAAATTCATTACGACCAAAAAAATTAAACTCCGATATACCCGCCAAGCAACCTTTTATTAAAGGTCATCTGCACTTTTATAAATACACTGTTTCGATGCCTTTAAATCATCTTCCTACTGTCCCGCGTACAGGTGAAATTTGACCTTCACTAAGTCACTGTGAAATATGGCAAGCGGTAAGTTATCTGTGACTGAACGTTGACAAGTAATTGACATGTCAAATGCCGGTAAGAGCACTAGGAGCATTGGTAACCATTACAATGTTAATCGCAACGTCATTGTCAGATTTTTACAACGTCATATTGACACAAGAACTGTAAATGATATACCAAGGTCCGGAAGACCCCGTTTAACTACCTATCGTGATGACAAACTACTTATTGGTCGTGCCAACCTATTTACTCCTGCCCCATAGCTTAGACACCACTGGCCTCCAGGTGGTCGTGTTAGTGTTCGAACATTGGTCCGTCGACTTCATAGAGGATACGTAAGAGCACGTCGTGTTGTCAAAAGACGTGACCTAACAGCCAGGCACCGTATAATCAGGTTTCAATGGTCTAATGACCATTGACGATGGAACCTTGCAAAATACTCATTGGTCAGATGAGAGTTGGTTTCTGTTACGACCAATAGACGGCCGAATACGAGTTTGGCGGGGAAATAAAACTGCCTATCACCAAAACAACAATTGCCCAACGACAGCAATTGTTAATGGTGGTGTTACAGTATGGCGTTTCTTCTCATACTGTTGTAAGCTGGGTATGCATATTTGCAGGGTAACATGAACAGACAGACATACAGGGATTTGGTGCTTAAAAACATTGTAGTCCTCATTTTGAGAATCCCCAACTTGCGTCAAGACCCTCGTTCATGGACGACAACGCTAGACCACACATGGCCAGGATTGTAACCGATTACAAAGATCAAGAAGCCATTAACACTATCTTTTGGCCTTCCAGGTCTCCAGACCTGAACCCTATCGAACATATCTGGAATGCCATTGGCAGAAATCTCAATCGCATATATCCACCTTTGCAAAATCTTGGCGATTTAAGAGGGGCAATTGTTGATGAATGGAATAAATTTGCTCAACTAAAGTTCAGAAGGCTTGTACAGAGTATGAGACGCCGTGTTATGGAACTGTACCGGAAGAGAGGTGGTTACACATCCTATTGACTTAAATATTGACATTAAATTTGCCGAACATACCAAAGATTATTTGTAGAGACTTTTAATGATTTTGGGTGATTAATTGTTGTATAAAAATAAAATCAAAGTAAAACTTAAATTCCGTTTCTGATTTGTGTAATTATCACTATTTCTATGAACGCAAAATTCAAATGCATATAACCTGCATCAGTGACCAAACTTAAGTTTATAGTTTGTTTATGGCATATGTTAGTAAAATTGCTACATGAATATTTTCTCTTTTTCGAGGATTAACTGGTTTTTTAAATGAAAAAAATTTCGATGCAACAAAGATAGGTGGTGCTTAACTTTTGGCGGACTGTATATAAACAAGTCTAAATTGAAAACAACGTTCAAACCTATGATTACGTTGGACAAAAACCGCAATTTTTATACGTGTGCATGCAAAACAAATTTCTTGGTAGAGGGGTCTAAATACAAAACAAACAACATTTTCCAAAGACCTATTTCCCAAAGGACCAAAAAAGTAAAAAAGTATATTTTAGTGCAGATAAAAAGTCGTGTGACCTACAGGAACCTATGATAGGTTAAAGTGCATATAAAAAGTCGTGTGACCTACAGGAACCTATGATAGGCTATAGTGCAGATGAACAGTCGTATGACCTACAGGAACCTATGATAGGCTATAGTGCAGATAAACAGTCGTATGACCTACAGGAACCTATGATAGGTTATAGGGCAGATAAAACGTCGTATGACCTACAGGAACCTATGATAGGCTATAGTGCAGATAAAAAGTCGTGTGACCTACAGGAACCTATGATAGGCTATAGTGCAGATAAAAAGTCGTATGACCTACAGGAATCTATGATAGGCTATAGTGCAGATGAACAGTCGTATGACCCAAAAGAACCTATGATAGGCTATAGTACAGATAAAAAGTCGTGTTACCTACAGGAACCTATGATAGGCTATAGTGCAGATGAACAGTCGTATGACCCAAAAGAACCTATGATAGGCTATAGTGCAGATAAAAAGTCGTGTTACCTACAGGAACCTATGATAGGCTATAGTGCAGATAAAAAGTCGTGTGACCTACAGGAACCTATGATAGGCTATAGTGCAGATAAAAAGTCGTATGACCTACAGGAATCTATGATAGGCTATAGTGCAGATGAACAGTCGTATGACCCAAAAAAACCTATGATAGGCTATAGTGCAGATAAAAAGTCGTGTTACCTACAGGAACCTATGATAGGCTATAGTGCAGATAAAAAGTCGTGTGACCTACAGGAACCTATGATAGGCTATAGTGCAGATAAAAAGTCGTATGACCTACAGGAATCTATGATAGGCTATAGTGCAGATGAACAGTCGTATGACCCAAAAGAACCTATGATAGGCTATAGTGCAGATAAAAAGTCGTGTGACCTACAGGAACCTATGATAGGCTAAAGTGCAGATAAAAAGTCGTGTGACCTACAGGAACCTATCATAGGCTATAGTGCAGATAAAAAGTCGATTGACTTACAGGAACCTATGATAGGCTATAGTGCAGATAAACACTTGTATGACCTACAGGAACCTATGATAGGCTACGTATACAGTGCAGATAAGAAGTCGTGTGACCTACAGGAACCTATGATAGGCTAAAGTGCAGATAAAAAGTCGTGTGACCTACAGGAACCTATGATAGGTTAAAGTGCAGATAAAAAGTCGTGTGACCTACAGGAACCTATGATAGGCTATAGTGCAGATGAACAGTCGTATGACCTACAGGAACCTATGATAGGCTACAGTGCAGATAAACAGTCGTATGACCTACAGGAACCTATGATAGGCTATAGTGCAGATAAACACTCGTATGACCTACAGGAACCTTTGATAGGCTATAATGCAGATAAACAGTCGTATGACCTACAGGAATCTATGATAGGTTATAGTGCAGATAAAAAGTCGTATGACCTACAGGAACCTATGATAGGCTATAGTGCAGATAAAAAGTCGTGTGACCTACCGTAACCTATGATAGGCTATAGTGCAGATTAAAAGTCGTGTGACCTACAGGAACCTATGATAGGCTATGGGGCAGATAAAAAGTCGTGTGACCTACAGGAACCTATGATAGGCTATAGTGGAGATAAAAAGTCATGTGACCTACAGGAAACTATGATAGGCTATAGTGCAAATAAAAAGTCGTGTGACCTGCAGGAACCTATGATAGGCTATAGTGCAGATAAAAAGTCGTGTGACCTACAGGAACCTATGATAGGCTATGGTGCAGATAAAAAGTCGTATGACCTACAGGAACCTATGATAGGCTATAGTGCAGATAAAAATTCGTGTGACCTACAGGAGCCTATGATAGGCTATAGTGCAGATAAAAAGTCGTGTGACCTTCAGGATTCTATGGTAGGCTATAGTGCAGATTAAAAGTCGTATGATCTACAGGAACCTATGATAGGCTATAGTGCAGATGAACAGTTGTATCAGCTACAGGAACCTATGATAGGCTATAGTGCAGATCTGTAGTGAAGAGACCGACAGGCACCTATTATAGACTATGGTGCAGATCTATGTTAATGTGACCTGCATGTACCTATTATAGTCTTTGGTACAGATAAATAAGCAATGTGACATGCAGACACCCATGCTAGACTATAGTGAATATTTATGATGATGTGACCTTCAGGCACCTCTGATGGGCTAAGGTACAGTTAAAAAGCTGTAAAACCTGCAGACACCAATGATAGGCTTTGATCTATGGTGATGTGACCTGCATGCATTTTTGGTACTGATGCATAGCAGTGTGACCCTCAGGCTCCTATGATAGACGAGTACTCTCAGATCTGTATTTTAGTGTATTTTTGGTATTCGCATGAACAAGTAACCATCAACGTCCACTTTGTGTTTTGTTAGATGTTTTTCTATTTCTATTTATTTGATGTGACCTGCCTTTTTCAACTGTTTTTATAGTTTGTTATTATGTTGAACTGTTACACAACGATACCATGTTATGAGAGGGTTGGCGCCTTCAAGTAGTTTAACCCCGCCACATTCTGTAAGTGCCTGTCCCAAGTCAGGAACCGGTAATCCAGTGGTTGTCATTTGTCAGTTGCAAGAAGGAAAGGTAAACTTCTAGTTTACATTCTGCAGAGGATATGCCTAAAGAAGTATAGACTATATTATTTAGATACATTGAACGACAATTATATTTTATATCTCTACCTGTGTGACGTTTACATTCTGACGTCAAACGCGCGGTTCTACGTTATAGTCAGTGTTAATCTGGCCATTCGCTCCTAGTACTTTTAAAAGATCTTTCAATCGTTTATTGGTGGATTTGACATACTTAAATAAAATTCAAATAGAAGGGAGCAATGAATGAGGTTGTTAAATTTGATGTGTGCCTTTTTGTGCTTCTTTGTTAAATGTTTGTTTGTTTTTATTGTGATTAAGATACTTGTGGTACTTGTACATTCTGTCATTATTGTTTATGATACAATTATTCACGTATTCTTGTCTTTCATATTTGCTAATGTGCTTTGTCTATATATGCCTTTTTATGTTTCTTTGTTACATATATGACGTAGCTCTGTACTTATACATCCCGTCATTGTGTTATTGTACTATGGTAAATTTGTGTATACTTGTCTTTAATTTATGCAAATATGTACGGTCTATATGCCATTTTGTGCTTCTTTGTTACATACTTGTTTGTTTTTTTAGTGATTAAGATTTTAACACAATGTTGACTGCTGTATTTTTGACATTTTTACCTATTATGTCTGTTTGTTTTGTTTACGCATCGTTTTCAACATAATGGAATTATATGCGACTGTCATACAAGTGAGAGGTTTTGCTAGCTATAAAACCAGGTTCAATCCACCATTTTCTACGTAAGAAAATGTCTGTACCAAGTCAGGAATATGACAGTTGTTATCCATTCGTTTGATATGTTTGAGCATTTGATTTTGCAATTTGATTAGGGACTTTCCGTTTTTGGAATTTTCCTCGGAGTTCATCAGTATTTTTGTGATTTTACTTTTTGTTGCTGTGTTTCATATTTGTTTTTCGTTTATTATTTTGTACTTAAATTAGGCCGTCTATTGTGGAGAGTTGTCTCATTGGCAATCATACCTCATCTTCCTTTTATATATATGGTGCAAATCTAAAGTGATGTGCCCTGCAGGCACCTACCATACAGATATATAAATCAAAGTGTGACATGCAGGCAATACATAATAGGCTATGATACAGATAATAAGCAGTCTGACCTGCAGACTCAAATAATAAGCTATGTTACAGATCTAAAGTGATGTGATCTGCAGGCACCTATTGTCCAGATACATTTTTGGTGAGACCTGCAGGCACATTTGATACAGATAAATTATGGTGTGACCTGCGGGCACCTATAAAATTGTATATGATCATACGCGTAGATATATGCAGCACTACTTTTTTTATAAGTGGTGACTGGCAGTAACCGTTCACATAAGCTTTTATCCTCGTGCGGTACATTATGTCGGTTGATTGATTTTGTGTGTAGCTAAACCTCAAGTGGCAACTATTTCATTCATGTGCACAACGAGTATATTGTTTTGGAAGTCCCATATCATCATTTTTAATCCGTAAAGACAAATCTGACGAAATTGACGAGATTGTTCATAATTATTCAACACCTTATGTATCCGGACACTGTACAATTTTCGTTAGAATATTTTGTCGAAAACAGAATCGTAAATCCAAGGCAAACAAGGTGAATTACGATGAAATATCCATGTAATGCATAAAGTTTAATTTAGGAAGAGACTGTTAAAAAATGGGGAACGAAGCAACGTCGACAATGATGTTGATATCCCATGACATAAAAATATTGTTCCGATGCGTTGGATAACCTTTCTATCCGCCTTCTGATTAAATAAAAACTTTCCTTTCTTTAATAATAGCTGTATGTGATCACAAGTGTGTAATTTTATAGCCATTGTTTAATGTATATAAGAATACATGAAATGAAAAAAAGATTTTTTTTTAATGTGTATAATATCGATAGAGTCTAACGAGTAAAGAAATTTGCTACACAGGGAAAAAAGAACGATGCGATTATTGTTTACATATTAAAAGCTCAGGTCTGATATCAAAAGTCATAAACACGGTAATCTGTCATAAGCAGACCTGTTCCCAGGTCTGGTCAATAGCAGACTTGTCCACAGGTCTGGTCAGGAGCAGACCTGTCCACAGGTCTGGTCTGGAGCAGACCTGTCCACAGGTCTGGAGCAGACCTGTCCACAGGTCTGGAGCAGACCTGTCAACAGGTCTGGAGCAGACCTGTCCACAGGTCTGGTCTGGGGCAGACCTGTCCTAAGGACCGGTCAAAAGCAGACATGTCCACAGGTCTGGTCTGGAGCAGACCTGTCAATAGGTCAGCAGCAGTCCTAAAAAGAAGACCGTAGGTCTGGTCTACCAACGACAAAGTTAACTTGCTTGTCTGCTTAAAATTTCCCAAGTTAACTTGAAAAGCAGTCAACAAGTCTGCTAAAAGTTAACTTTTGTACAGGTTAGGACCGCACCCATCTGTAAGTCTGTCTCATATCTTGAATTACATCTAGAAATTGACAACGAGGGTCGGTTGAAAATAAAACTTTACGACAAAAGAGATGATTTCAGCTTCCCAATTGTGAATTTCCATTCCTATTTAGCAACATTCCAGCAGCGCCAGCATACGGGGTATATATCTTTCAATTGATAAGATTCATATCATGATTTCCTTGATAGAGGGTTGCTGCTCACAAGGAACCCATTACAAATTGGTTGACCGTTATGGAATATCCGTTTCACAGATGATAGCTGATATGTTCCTAATGTCGTAACTACAATCCCGTCTCCTTTTCACGAATGTGACCTACCGAATAAGACTTATGACCGGGTTTGCACTAACATGAGCAACACGACGGGTGCCACCTGTGAAGCAGGATCTGCTTACCCTTCCGGAGCACCTGAGATCACCCCCAGTTTTTGGTGGGGTTCGTGTTGCTTAGTCTTTAGTTTTCTATGTTGTGTTTTGTGTACTATTGTTTGTCTGTTGGTCTTTTTTCTTATTTAGCCATGGCGTTGTCAGTTTATTTTTGACTTATGAGTTTGAATGTCCCTCTGGTATCTTTTGCCTCTCTTTTACAACGTTTTGATTTTTTATAAATGTAAAAGTTAATATAATTTGAATACTTTAGTGTAGAAAGATTATTTGTGATGTCATTATTATGTTTATCATGTCAAAATATTAATTGATATTCGACTGAAAAGTGCCAATTTTACACATTATTTATTGACAAAATGGATATGAGTCACTAATTGAACTAAAATGTCCGTACTAATCAATTAATGAGTTAAGCCCTTTTCGACAGATTTTATAGTTTGAACATATTTTGTGCTGTAACACCACTTTTCCAATTTTTTTTGGGGGGAGGGGTTCCCGCAAACATTTTTGACCTCGCAATATTCTGTATGTGCCTGTCCCAAGTCAGGAGCCTGTAATTTAATGGTTGTCGTTTGTTACTGTATATCATATTTGTTTTTCGTTCATTGTTTGTACATAAATCAGGCCGTAAATTTTCTCTTTTAAATTGTTTTACATTTGTTATTTAGGGATCTTTAAGGCTGACTATGCGGTATGGTCTTTGCTAATTGTTACCTACGGTGCTCTATAGTTGTGCACGTCTATGTCTCTGTTGGAGAGTTGTCTCATTAGCAATCATACCACATCTTCTTTTTATTTCTATAATTATGAAAGCTTTGGACGAGATGCCGAACATGAGATCCGGTTATATTGTCTAAGTGAATAAACTACATCTTTTTTTTCCAAATTGAATCCTGTTTGCTTAGCAGTAGACAACAATGCTACATGTCAAATAAAGGTTCGTGATCAAGTCGTAGGAATGTAACCATTATTTATTTGTAAATATTCTAGTTTTGAAACTTCTACAAGACAACCGTACGCGACGTATCAAAATGATCAACAGTATGAATCATTGGTCAAACAGAAATCATTCGGAATCGAACCTAAAATGCCGTTCTTTATTTACTTGTAGGGCTGTCCACCCTTACAGTGATCCTTGTTACGTTACCATAACGGCAAAAATTGGAAATGTTTCAGCTTCGAAACCAACTCAATGTTCAACTTAAAGGTATTGAGAAAATGCTACCATTAGTGCCTACCTGAAATGAATTGCACATATTGAACTTATTGATGGACATTATTCAAGATGTTGTCAGACTGATTTATGGATGACTGCATCTTGTATACAAGATCAAATTAAAAGAATCAAGGCTAGCTGCATTTTATAATTCCATTTTGTTTTTACCAAGCTATCCCATATGATTCAGGATTAACATTTGTTATAAAAATCAGCAACAAGACTTTCCTTAGAAAGTTTCAACATTCATGTGTAAAACTGTTTACAAAATGAGACGCTGAAAAGAACATATGACAATAGATTCATTGAACGGACTACCCTCACGTGTTACGGAAACGTGTTCTATTGTTAAAGTGTAAGTGAGTATGACACATAGATGAAATGTTCATGCAGGTTGTATTCCAATTTATGGAATACCATATAATCCAAAGGAAACTCAAGAATTTATATTTAGAAAATAAGTAAATGGTGGAAAATAGACCTCAAGTTTGTTATGTTTTATCGAAATGGAACGAACCTTGTATGTTGAAGATAGTCCCCTTTGAAGGTTCCAAAAATGGTTTAAGTAGCCTATGTTCAAAACTATAAATTCTAGGGTTCTATGGACCAAGGGACCCATGATCGTTACCAATAAAACTTGTTCATGTCTTTATGTCATACTGTTAAAGATCACCACTATTTGTTTTATTAGAACTCGGAAATCGTTATCAATATAAAGTAACGTAAACGGTGGGAAATGCTTGAGACTTTAAACTGAAAGTTTATTTAATTGTATGACTAAAACGTATTCTGTGATGCAAATACGGATATTGTTTTATCTAAGTTTGCTGTTATAGTATATGTATATAAAAATAATTTTAACTTAGAAATGTATCTTCCTCGTGCATTGCTCTGATTTTTTGTCTGGGTGCGGTTTTCTATTTTTTTTTTTTTTTTTTTATTAATTCCTTTTAGATTTATCAGCTCTTCAACGTCTGAATTAGGTTAAGGGATTTCGAAATGTTTG
This sequence comes from Mytilus californianus, assembly GCF_021869535.1. Lineage (NCBI taxonomy): Eukaryota > Metazoa > Mollusca > Bivalvia > Mytilida > Mytilidae > Mytilus > Mytilus californianus. Next base: position 115,994,093 of record NW_026262712.1, on the reverse strand, counting down.
GATTCGAGCATCACTGAAGAGATGTTAATTGTCAACATGCGCTTCTGGTGCAGTATAAGTGGTACCACCAATGTTATTACTACCACTGAGTCGATATCTTTGCTGGTGGATTGGGAATCATAAGCCAAGTAGCCAGTACTTCGATACTGGTATAAAATACGGATATTGTTTTATTTAAATTTACGGTTATAAAATTTTGAAATATTTTGAATTAAGAAATGTATCTCCCTCATGCATTATTTTGATGATATTTTTCGTTAATAAATCACGAATTCTAGAAATACACTGCCGAAATTTACCCTAAGGAACTTACTATAAATAAATAAAATACATGAATAACCAGCAATAACTATCTTTTCCTAGATTAAGATATTTATGTTTAGAAAATTAACTATAAAACTTCTTTTTATCAAAATTCCTGCCTACCGTCTGTTATTCGTGAATAGAATAGCCTGCTAGAAGATGTAAGATGTAATCCATCAAAAGCAGACTTAAAAATTATTTTAATCATGACATTGACAAAGTTCCTTCATATTATAATACTGGTTGTAGAAAAGGCCAAATACTTCAAGCCAGATTTCGGTTGAACTGCAATGGTTTAAATGAACACATTTTCCCGAAAAAAAAAACATTGTTCATTCCGGTATATATATATATATATATGTGGACAAGTTGAGAGCAGCAAACACTACCTGCTAGAATGCTATTATTATAGTCTTATCAGGGCAACAACCATTTCCACACTATCAAGAAATGTTAATATACAAACATTATTATCAGGTAACGAGTAACGAACTCCTCAGTGATGAGGAAATCGAAAATAATTTTAAAGTTGTACAAATTTTTTTTTTGGAAACAGGAAGATTTGGTTTATAAATTTTATAAATTTTATAATTTTTATGTCGATTTATATTTTGAAACTTTGTACTTAAACTATATCATGTATATTTTGTGGAACATATACATGTCATATTCACAGCTAAGACCACAATTAGAAATGAGTTGATCACATCATTCGATATAGTAAACATATAATGTAAATGACAAATTATATTATGGCGTGTTTCTTTACACTATGTTCCGATTGTTGTCTTTTTTAAGGGAGACGGATTGGTATAAATTCCTTTTGTTTTTGAATCTCCGTATTTTATTGCATAATTGTAATTTGTGCAATGTTTTAAAAGATAAATAACTCTACCCAAAATTGTACAACAAAGGGACACTTTGCCATTCCCTATTGTTAATTTTCCTTTTTTGAACGTGGATGTTCCTTTGGCCCCATCTTATGTTGTTTATATATTCTAACTCGTTCGCTATAACTATGTCTAAAATTACGCTTTGGGTTTCATTGAACGTAGTCAATGTATTACTGGTAGTTTAGAGTGTCAAGGATATCGTTACCACAATTTACACAAAAACCTTTACTAAATTCTTTCATAGATACAAATATTTGGTTTGGACGTTTGGCTGAACCCGTAGAAAACTTATTAAAAACGGGATAGCACGTCATAATTTTTACAGTAATGTTGTTTACCGATCCCGGAAATGTAGATACGATCAGGTGTGTAGAAATACTGCAAAGGACTTTTTAGTGCACTAAGAACAAATTTTTGCACTAAGGACACTAACACGATGTTTTAAGACAACACAAAACATGGATATCAGAAGATATAAGTATATAACTCATAAATATAAAGTTTGGTATCAATAGATATTATGATTTTTAAGTTAAATGACTTCTTAATCAGCGGGTGCCACTCGGCACGTGACCCAAGGCTTATTGCAAATTCCCAATCATGATGTTCAATCAACCTTATCCAATAAACAATTGTCTTTTGGTCATTAGTTATTGATTAGTTAATGATAGTTGTTGAATAAACCTAATGGTTTAGCGTGGTATATTTTCAATTTGATGAACTAATAATTAACAATTTGATTTAGTGTTTACGATGTCTTTGTTTTATTTTGTATTAAGGGAAATTGTTAAATAAACTCCTTTTGTTTTTCTCAAAGAAGCCAATTTTGAGTTAAGATTTGAGAAAAAAATTGCTTCTGATATTTCATTTCCTTATTTACAACACAAGAGTTTACATACTATCATAATACATTGAAAGTGAAAAATGTGGCGTCCGTGGGGTTCTTCAAAACCTGATTACAGAAGTTTTATAGAAAGACTTCAAGAGGTAAATACTGTTTTATGAAATTACATACTTTTCTTTATTTTTCAAAAAGAGAATACTCATAACTCTTTCCATTTTAGTAAATCTAGTACTGTGTATCAATTAAGTATCTGGATTGAACAACATTTAACGTTCTATAACTATCGAAACACATATAAGTTAGGTCTAATGAGACGACATTTATACATTTTTTATTAAATTTTCGTAATTTATATTAAATTAAAATAAACATGATATTAGTTATTCAAACCTAGTTGAATCACCATTGAACGTGTAAAATTTATATTTCAAGAGATAAGGAGTTTGAATCGTTAACGTCGCAAATTGTATTTGAATAAAAAAAAACGGGAGCAATTAAACTTTAGAATTGTAATTAATATTATATATATCAAGATCAAACGATTGTGACACCATTTTTAACAATATCTTAAGGAATAACTGTGCAACGATTCTGCACTTTGATAAGCTGGTGGCTGACATAGTGATAACAGAGCAGGACGTGATTGACCATTTCCAAATTTTAAACATTAACAAACTTTGTATATAAATGACACCTAACATCCACGCATTCCAACATCTATCCAAATCCCGAATGCAAAATTAATCTTATTCGGAAGACTCCATATACATAGTATTCAATTGTAATTATATTACAATATAATGATAAAGAAGATGCTAGTATTACTAGACTTGTAATTGCTTACATTAATCCGACACTAATTTAGTGTTTCGGCGGTTTTTGTATTATATGCTAAAGATAAATGTATAACATTTATGAATGGGTTAAAGCATTGTAGGCCGCCATCATCAGGGATTTACCTATCAATCTATTTTAATTTTGTCGTTGTCAATAGATCTGCTATATTTTTATGCTTTTTATAAGCTATTATTGGTTTGCTTGAAAATATTTCGTTGCAAACCGCATCCTGCTTTAGTAGATCCCAATGTTTACTAATGCATTGTTTTAATTTATGAATGCATGGATTGAATTTCGTTGCCAATACTAAAGGAATTTCCTTTGTGTGTTTTTTGGCCTTTTTTCTGATTAAATCAGATCTATTACATGATAATGCCTCATTTATGTACTTTTCGATTTCAATCTCCTTGTATCCTCTATTTATTAAGTTCAATCTGAACTGTAACAAAATATATTGTAAATCAACATCATTATTTGTTGTTCTAATGTATCTGATAACTTCGCCCTTGATAAACCCTGCAAACACGTGTTGACTGTGACAGCTATTACGATCTAGATAAAGGAAGGCATTTGTCGGTTTAAAGTGTGTTTTCACATCCAAGATATTTTCATTAGAAAACCTAGTTCCTTTGAAAATATTAACATCAAGAAATATTATTTCTTTAGATGAAAATTCTAGTGTGAATTTCAGGAACGGATGATGATTATTTGCTAACTCTAACAAATCCTTTATTTCCTTCCAGTCGCCGTGATATATTAATATAATATCATCACGATACCTTCCATAGAAAAAGATATTTTTTCTATGTTCAAACTTAGAAAGAATTTCTTTCATAATTTTATACATGAGTATATCACAGATTTCCGGGCTTGGCACTGCTCCTATCGCGGCGCCTATTTTTTGCTTATAAAGCTGTCCATTAAAATCAAAAATGTTGTTCTCTAAAATTAATCTGAGGAGATAGATTAAATCATCCGTAGGTGGGCATTTAATTTTGTAATCTGATTTATCAAACTGATCATACGAAATTCTAACTGCCGATAATAATTCATTAATCGGGCAATTAGTGTACATTGATACTACATCAAAGCTACAACGCCAGCAATCTGCATTAGGCTTAATCCTTTCCAACTTGTATATTAGATCCGACGTATCCTTTATATAAGTGTGTTGTTTCTGAACTATAGCTACTAAAAAATAATCGATATAGCGTCCAATAAATTCTGTGACAGTACCAATCTGAGATATGATTGGCCGACATGGCGGCATTATGTTATCAATGTTAAACCCATATTTATTGATTTTTACTAATTCCGATTCATTTAATCGGTGTATTTTAGGCAAGATATGCATATACCCAGGCCCATAATCAATTTGATTACCATTATTGAGGTAATTAAATGTGGAGTAATCTATAACACCTTTGGTGTACATGCCTTTGACATATGTATTGATATTACATCTAAGTGCTTTTAGGTCAAAGTTTTCCAATTTGGTGTAATGTTGTGTTTTTAATTGGCGATCGCCTTCAAGAAGGTAATTGACCTTATCTAAAATAACAACATTATTACTTTTATCGGCTTTCTTAATGATTAATGATTCATCATTTAACAGAGAAGAAATGCCGGACCTCTGTAAAACACTTAAATTGTTTCGAAATTTTCGAATTTGCATTGATGATAGTTCGTGCTTTGTATTAAACAGGTAATTTTCAAGGGTGTTGCAGGTTAATGGTGGCGTGTGTCCAGATTTAACTCTGAAAGGATGAATTTCATCCAAGTTACCATGATATAAGTAACGACATCTCATTTTTCTGGCTAATTCATCGAAATCATGTAATAAGTCCTGCTTTGCCCTTTTGACTGACGGTGAAGGAATGAATTTCAAACCTCTGGATAATACCAAATACTCGTTATCAGTTAATTTTCTATGCGAAAGATTAACAACCTGTTTTCTAGCTTGTGATAGCATAAATTTTAGCTTACTTTGCTGCATTGCAGCTTTATTTTTCAGCCTTCGTTTATGTTTATTTCTTTTAGCATATTTCTTATAATGTCTAGCCATATCTGTGATCACAGAGACTAGTATCTGAAAGACTATTATCAATGCAATATCAACAAAACAAAATGGTAGGAGGCGTGGTGTATTTGCCTAAACTGAATTCATTGGCTTAGTTACTTCTCCAATTATATTAAGACAAAACAAATACTTCAATACATACCAATTTAATGGATATTTTAAATTCCAAATTACATAGGAATAAAAAAACAAAAGATATTATTGTTTTTTCAGCAGTAAATACATGCCGGGTATAGTTATTCCAAAATGAAACAATAAAATATTTATTGTTTATTTTTAATTCCGATATGAGAAAATGCAACAGTTCATTTGATTAATATGGTTTATTTCTCCTGTCCCTTTTGTTTTTTCCAGTTTTCTGTAATTTCAAATCCGATGTTTTTCTACTGCGCATGTCTGTTTTAAATTCTAGAAGTCGTTTCTGTTGTTTGTCCTTCATGTCTATAAATCTCCTCACTAGTTCTTTACGGGCGTCTCCTGCGCTTTTACTGGCTATACCAATGACTTCTTTTGCAGTATCCAGGGTTGACTTCAATTCATCATTGATAACTTGAAGTTTAGAGTCAAAGAACTCAACACTTTCAGTCAATAGGGTCTTTCTAATTGTTTCCTCTTTTTGGTCCCATGTTTTTTGTAGTTCAAGGTAGATGTTTTTATCAAGAACATCCGGTCTACAGGACAATTGAATACGGCAGAACGGAGGGACATTGTTCCCTTCTTGTAATCCAAACTTTGTATATAAATGACACCTAACATCCACGCATTCCAACATCTATCCAAATCCCGAATGCAAAATTAATCTTATTCGGAAGACTCCATATACATAGTATTCAATTGTAATTATATTACAATATAATGATAAAGAAGATGCTAGTATTACTAGACTTGTAATTGCTTACATCAATCCGACACTAATTTAGTGTTTCGGCGGTTTTTGTATTATATGCTAAAGATAAATGTATAACATTTATGAATGGGTTAAAGCATTGTAGGCCCGCCATCATCAGGGATTTACCTATCAATCTATTTAAATTTTGTCGTTGTCAATAGATCTGCTATATTTTTATGCTTTTTATAAGCTATTATTGGTTTGCTTGAAAATATTTCGTTGCAAACCGCATCCTGCTTTAGTAGATCCCAATGTTTACTAATGCATTGTTTTAATTTATGAATGCATGGATTGAATTTCGTTGCCAATACTAAAGGAATTTCCTTTGTGTGTTTTTTGGCCTTTTTTCTGATTAAATCAGATCTATTACATGATAATGCCTCATTTATGTACTTTTCGATTTCAATCTCCTTGTATCCTCTATTTATTAAGTTCAATCTGAACTGTAACAAAATATATTGTAAATCAACATCATTATTTGTTGTTCTAATGTATCTGATAACTTCGCCCTTGATAAACCCTGCAAACACGTGTTGACTGTGACAGCTATTACGATCTAGATAAAGGAAGGCATTTGTCGGTTTAAAGTGTGCTTTCACATCCAAGATATTTTCATTAGAAAACCTAGTTCCTTTGAAAATATTAACATCAAGAAATATTATTTCTTTAGATGAAAATTCTAGTGTGAATTTCAGGAACGGATGATGATTATTTGCTAACTCTAACAAATCCTTTATTTCCTTCCAGTCGCCGTGATATATTAATATAATATCATCACGATACCTTCCATAGAAAAAGATATTTTTTCTATGTTCAAACTTAGAAAGAATTTCTTTCATAATTTTATACATGAGTATATCACAGATTTCCGGGCTTGGCACTGCTCCTATCGCGGCGCCTATTTTTTGCTTATAAAGCTGTCCAATAAAATTGGACCTGACAAGCTACCCCCAAAATTTCTGAAGGCAATTTTTCCATCACTGGTTACACCTCTAACATTCATATTTAATAAAAGCTTACAAACTGGAATAGTTCCCAGTGATTGGAAACTTGCAAATGTATCAGCTATCTACAAGGGTAAAGGAGATCAGGACAATGTTTCAAACTACAGGCCTATCTCTGTTACTAATTGTTTTAGCAATATATTGGAGAAAATTATTTTTAAGCATTTACATAACTATATACATGATAATGCAATATTAACTGATCAACAGTCAGGGTTCCGTAACAAGGACTCTACTATAAATCAGTTACTTTTATTATATGACGAGATTGTAAAAAATCTTGACAAAGGGAAAGATGTCCGATTTATTTTTTGTGATGCGTCAAAAGCATTTGATCCCATTTGGCACTTGGGACTTTTGTATAAATTAAGAAAATATGGGAAAAAGGGTAATTTGCTTAACTGGTTCAAAAGTTATCTTTCTGATAGACAACAAAGGGTTGGAGTAAATGGTTACTTTTCATATTGGAATACTGTCAAGGCAGGAGTCCCTCAAGGGTCCATCTTTGGCCCTTTTCTGTTTTTGAGAAATCAGCAGCTGATTTCTTAGGGCAAGATCTAGAATTATTAGATCAGTGGGCAGGAGATTGGGGTGATTCCTTAAATGCAGACAAAACTAAATCTATGTACTTCACGAGAAAAAGTAATGTTGATGTCACATCATTATGCATGAATAATGCACCGCTAGAAAATGTATCAGAACATAAACATCTTGGCATAACCCTATCATCTAATGCCAGATGGGCAAGTCACATACAGGATATTTATACAAAAGCTTGTAGACGTCTTAATATTATGAGATATTTAAAAAAATGAGATTGATAGAGAGTCTCTAGAAATACATTATATTGCCTTTATTAGACCTATTTTGGAATATGGGAACATAATTTGGGATAACTGTACAAAAGATGAATCAGATCTAATTGAGTCTGTACAACTAGCTGCTGCTAGAATTGTATCTGGGCTTCGAAAGGGAACACCTAGATGGAAACTATACAAGGAATTAGGTTGGGATTCCCTCCAGAATAGGCGGCAGAAAAACAAATTATTGTTTCTTCATAAAACCATTTCTGGAGATATTCCTAATTACATTGCTGCTGATGTCTTGTCGTATGCAAACATTAATGTCCAGTTTGGTCTGAGAAATAAAAAGGAATTTACAACTCCTCAGTGTCGAACCTCAACCTATGAGAACAGTTTTATTCCACATACTCTTGAAAAGCGGAATTCACTTGATGGAGAAGTTAAAAATATTATAAGCTTTACAGGATTCAAAAGAAAGCTGAATGAGGATATAAGTCCCTGTCCAGTTTTCTTTTCCACTGGTTCACGAAAAGTTAATATAATTCACTGCCAGTTAAGAAATGAGGCTAGTGACCTAAAACATCACCTCTTCTGTGATCATTTGTCGGACAGCTCTGTGCCTGTGGAGACCCGATAGAAGATAATTTTCATTTCTTGTATGTTTGTCCATTTTACATTTATCAGAGATATGAGCTCTTTCGAAAACTGAGGATATTTAACAATGTCAATCTTGATGTCCTACTACAGGGTTGCTAAGATTTAAATATTGATGAAAACACAGAGATATTTACATATGTCCAACAATATATTCATGAAACTGGAAGTTTTTCATAATATTTGATGTAATAATATAACTGTTTAAAATTAGTCTATAACCACAATGTACCACTCTTTAGTCTTAATTAAAGACAAACCTACCATCTAACACAAAAAACAATCAATTGTGTTAGCATCTTTTTGCAAATAAATTTATTAATATTTTATTTCATATTTTCTATTAATACTTATGTTATAAAAAATCAAGAAATTAACAGTCTTTGTAATAAGATGGTATACTAAACTACTTATGTATTGCAAAATAAGGAGCAATAATTCTTATTATTTATACAAATAGAACAACTTTGTTGCAGTGAGTTTGTGAATTTGAGTAAATATCACTTAAAAGATTTATTTGATTCGTTACCATTTCTTATTAATGTGGTATAAAATTTGACATCATCTTCAGTAGTGAACTTGCAAGTGTTCACTAATAGTTATTATTTATATATGCATACCGAATAAAATATTTCCAGAAGTGGGAGATTGCCTCCCCTGACTCACTGCAATAATGAATGATCTATGAATTATCAGAAATATATTATATACTATCAGATTATTCAATCTATCTTGTATGGGAAAGGATTTGTATAGGCGTTGCCTTTTGTCCAATCCCTTTGTTTAAATGTACGTTTGATATTTGAACAATAAAATATTTTGAATTGAATTGACGTACGTATAGGCTCAGACGAAGAGGATGGTAGACTTGTATGGTGAGGATGGTATCGTGACATCAAGTGATACTAATGATTTTAATTTAAAATCGGAAAACTTGTGCAATAAATACCCCATCATCACAGACTATTACACCAAAAGATTGAAAAACAGACTCTTTAACCACGTCAATAGACCGTTAAAAAAGTTATCAAATCCCGACCGATTGTGGACAAACAACAATTGTGAAAGTATGAACCACAGATTCAAAATTGCAACAGACTGGAAGCCGCAGATTCTGCCAGAACTGCTGACCAAAATATACGACGTAAAAAAACTTTATTTCATTGATATAAGGCGATCGATCGTCATATGGTCAAGGAAATTACGAACTATCTGCAATGTTTCAAAAACACTATACTTCTCCATACATCTGGGGCACGAAAACACCCGAGGAAAAAGATAAACTGTTCAAAAAGCTACAAGCAAACAAGACCTTAACAGACAAAATGGTTACCTCATTAAATTGAAAACTCGTCATTCACAATGTGAAGCGTCCAGCTCGGAAACCAGGTCAACGACATAGACCAAAAAGTGCAGCTGCAAGAACAATGCCGCGTTTTGCCAAATGATTGTGCTTTACTGTTACTTGGTGTACATTGTGTATCTATATATGTATATAGATATAAATTAACCTAAATTATGTAATAAACTGTTATATTTTAAAAAATGTAATAAACTGTTCACTGAACTAGTACACATTTTTGTTTGGGGGCCAACTGAAGCCCGCCTCCGGGTGCGGGATTTTCTCGCTGTGTTGAAGACCCATTGGTGGCCTTCGGCTGTTTTCTGCTCTTTGGTCGGGTTGTTGTCTCTTTGAAACATTCCCCATTTCCATTCTCAATTTTTTGTTATATTTTAAAAATGTGTATCCTTATGTGTTGGTAAACAAATATATATATTGTTTACTATTTTGAAATATCTTTATTTAAAATTACTAGAGAACAACAAAAATGAACTTAACAAACAAGCAAACGAAATCAAAAGGAACAAAAATTAAAAAAAAATAATGTAGAAAATACACTATTACATAGAAGTAAAAAGATATAACAGACAGAAATACAAAATAAATACGACAGTAACATACAAACGAAAAACAGAACTATTTGAAATACCATATACATGTTCAATCAGTATACAAGTGGATTCTAAACGGGTCAAAGTTGAGCAAACATGAATTTCTATCGATTACACAGGTGACAATCAACTGAGTGTGGCGCGTGTCGATAAAACATTAAATAATTTTCTAATTACTAAAGATATGATTAAACAATTTGAAATTATGTATTTTTACAAAGTCAACTTCTATATCCCATGTCCTTTGTGCAAATTGTATCATTCCATCAGGTCCCTAGTGCAAATTCCTGTTCTTAGTGCACAAAGGAGGTCCTTCGTGTTAATTCTACGGACCCGATACGATCCTGGTAAACTTATCGATCCTTTAAATGCACTAAATTAATTTTAAAAGGTTACCAATTTAATACTGTAATTAGATCTTTGAAAATTGTTTTATCGGTACAAATATTGATTTGTTATCAATGAAATTAGAACCAATTAGAGATAATTGTATCCATATATTTACATTTAAGGTCCTATCTGTCGCTAACTATATTTTGGAATCGTACAACGTCATGGTTTTTTTCTGTGACTGTTAATGGCTCCTTACACTAAATGCATTCAATGTTTGATGTGTACTGATCGATTTTTATTCTTAGATACATAAATTATTAGTTGTTATTGGCTTTGGACTAGCTTTTGGTAACTGCGGGTACTCTGTATGTGCCTGTCCCTAGTCATGAGTGTAATTTAGTGGTTGTCTTTTGTTGCGGTATATTTAGTTTTTTGTTGTTGATTTGTACAGTTTTTTCTTGTGTTGTGCTGTTGCACCACTGTCCTAGTTTGAGTAGACAGTTGCGCCCCCCCCCCCCCCCCCCCAAAAAAAACCATGTTTAACCCGCCACATTCTTCTGTATGTGGCGGTACCTAGTCAAGAGCCTGTAGTTCAGAGGATGTCGTTTGTTGCTGTATATTATATATGTTTTTCGTTTTGTTGCCTTTGTACTTAAATCAGGCCGTTAGTTTTCTCGTTTGCAATTTAACATTATTCATTCCGGGGGCTTTTATCGCTTGCTGTGCGGTTTGGGTTTTCCTCATTGTTGAAGGTGGCACGGGGAGCTATAGTTGCTAATTTCTTTGTTTTTTTTGTTATCTCTTGTGGATAGTTGTATTATTGGCAATCATACCGTATCTTCTGATTTTCATATAGCTCTGATCCCTTGTCCGGGTACGGTTTCTTATTTGTCCTTTTTGGTTTTATCAGCTCATGAAAATGGACTTTCAAATGTTTTGGCTTCGAGAATCAATGAAGATATATTCGTTGTCGAAATGCAACAGATGCGCATTCCGATAATTAATGTATCTTCAATGATGCTCGAAGCAAAAAGATTATTCAGTCGGAAACATTGAAAAACAAGTAACCGTTGGGACATGCTGTCTTACCAATAAGCTGCTTTACATATAATAAGTCATATTCAAAACCATGACTATCTATTCATGAGTTAACATAATGGGTATAAGTTAAATACGGTTAGGTTGACTGGTGAAGATATGACATGATAGAATATTTCATGGTCTTCAGTCTAAAAGCATAAACCCGAAGAGCCAGGGGTGCTGGATCCAAGGAAACGTTGTGGGCACGGGTAAAAATCCGAAAGATTTTGCGAGCTTGCCTTGAGTGGACGAAAAGAAAACAGATTTGTTTCATTTCCTTACGATATAATTTGCTCAGTTCAATCTGACAAAACAATTTTTGACAAAAGGCAAAGATGTTATGACAAATTCTTATGATGACCATGATAATCTTAGTCCGTGTAATCACAAGGAAGCAGTCACAATTATGTTTTTCATACAAAAGTGCTGCTAGGCGGGGATGTAAATCGACACTGAACATCAGATCAGAAACTGATGTAGTGGTTTTGGCAATATCTTTATTCAAGACACAAAAAGTAAAAACACTTTGGGTTGTATTTGGAAAAGAATTGCGATGGCTTACTTGTACCCGTAGAAAACTTTTTTAAACGGGATAGCACATCCTTGTGATTACGATAAAGTTGTTTACCGATCCCGGAAATGTAGATATGATCCTAGTAGACTTATCGGCATTGAAATGAACTAATGTCAAAAGGTCTCTAATTTAGTATTGTAATTATATCTTTGAAATTGTTTTTTAATCAAAAAATGATAAGTATGAAATTCGAACCAATTAGATAATATATACTATATATTTTCTAAATTCAAGGTCATATCTGTCATCTATAATGATCTCTTTTCACTAAATGCATTCAATATTTGATGTGTACTGGTTGTTTGTATTCTTAGATACATACATTATTGGTTTGTATTAGCTTTGTTCTAGCGTGTAGTAACTACGAGTACTCTGTATGGTCCTGTTCCTAGTCATGCGTGTAATTTAGTGATTGTATTTGGTTCGATATATCTAATTTTTTGTTGTTGATTTGTTCATTTCTTTCTTGTGTTGTGCTGTTAAACCACTGTCCTGGTTTGAGTAGACAGTTGCGCCCCCCAAAACATGTTTAACTCGCCACATTCAGAAGAATGTGGCGGTACCTAGTTAGCAGCCTGAAATTCAGAGAATGTCGTTTGTTGCTGTATATGATATATGTTTTTCGTTTTTTAATGTTTTGTACTTAAATCAGACCGTTATTTTTTTTTTTTTTTTTTTGCAGTTTAATATTATTCATTCCAGGGGCTTTTATCGCTTGCTGTGCGGTTTGGGTTTTCCTCATTGTCGATGGTCGCATGTCTTTGTTTTTTTTTTTGTCTCTGGTAAATTATTATTGGCAATCATACCGTATCTTCTGATTTTCATAAAGCTCTGATCCTTTGTCCGGGTACGGTTTCTTTTCTGTCCTTTTTGGCTTATGACCTTGGACTTTTCAAATGTTTTGACTCCGAGAATCAATGACGAATTATTCATTGTCGAAATGCAGAAGATGCACATTCCGATACTTAATATATTTTCAATGATGCTCGAAGCCAAAAAAATGTAAAGTCAGAAACATTGAAAAACAAGTAACAGTTTGAACATGCGGTCTTTACAATAAGCTGCTTTGCATATAATAAGATCATAACATCACAGGTCAAAGTCACTTCAACTTTTACACCTTTCACATCCTTATAAAATAATCAAAATCCATCAGAAGTATAGAATTAAAAAGCAACGAAAAACTGCTTTTCATTTTGGGGGAAAAGCTACGAAAAAAATAATTGCCACCAAATATATGCATGACATACATGTAGCTAGTGTATTCACCAATTGATTTCACGACATATAAACTTAATACAGTTAAATATACAGGTTTAAGTTGACTCTGTCAAAACGGAAATCCTCTTTTATTCACATACCTAGGAGTTATATTTTCTATGATCAAAGATGACATTGCAATACATGGTTATAATTTAAACCAATCGATACAATTTCCAATGTCAATTTAGCTTGACAAAAGTGCATACAACTATACAATGTTAATTAAAAGAGTAGGACCTATCACATAATAAAATGTTCGAAAAGAGTCCATTAGCTAAGATTAGGCAAGCCAGATATTTATGGAATCAGTAAGATAATGAAATACAAGAAACAAAAAGACACCAAGGGGCAAAAGCAATCATGAATGTTTATGTTTTTACCAATCAATATTATCATAGTTGTTTAAATTATCAGAAGTATAATTCGATACAAACTTAAAGCCGAAAGTTATAACGATACATGTATATGTAGTCAATTCTGATTAATTCCTATATAACGTGTGAAAACTCCAAGTATACAATTATAAAATGTTGTATACTTGGAGTTTTCTTAAGCAAAAAAAAAAAAAAAATCAAGAGCAACATGTTGGATGTGCGCTGATTGATATTTTAGTCTATGAACATTATTTGTTATAAGTTGTAAGCAGATTTCAATAACTGCAAGATTTAAGAAACTGCGTGTGCTATAATATCGGTACTTCGTGTCTTTTTGTTGTGTTTTTTAAGTGTTTGAAGCCGATCTTGAGAGAGTCAAAGCCACATATTTCATGTGTATATCCTAAGCCATTAAACTGTTTGTTAGTAGCGGATCTTTAATACTGTCTATTTGTTTCGTTTCTTCGTTTTTCTTTTACAGTTTTATCATATCAGAGGCCGTTGTTTTTTCTCCTTTAATTTGTGTTACATTGTAGCATGTCAGGGCCTTAAATATATTACTTTCCATTAGGGTTTTGATTATTGTAGAGCGCCGTAGGTTAACCTATATATTTTGCTCTCATAGTCTGGTGCTGTCTAGTGGATAATTGTCTAATAAGTGGCAGTAATGCAATATCTTCCATACAACAGGCAAACTGTTGTGATTAAGCTTATCAATATGAGAATATGGTATAAGCTTACAAAAAAAAAGATAGATTCTACACTGTGAACGCTATACCAAAAAAAGATAGTGCCTAATACTAGTTTAAAGTATTAGTTTACAAATTTGTATTTGGCAAATCTTAAGCTGAATGACAATTGTAGATACAGAAGAAATGATTGCGCTGGTTAAAATCCTAATTGCTTGTGTAAAAAAACAGTACAAATTGTAAATTATACATTGTAAAACATACCACTATGTACAAACGTAACTTGACAGTATGATTTCATGACAAAACTAATACAAAATATTACTGAAAGTATACTTTACTTTGAATTCGTTATAAAAAAAAACATTGAACACGACTCTGTGATGGAATACATCTAAAAAAAATGATTTTGGTAAAGGTCATATTTCTAATAATTTGGGATTAGCATGACTACATAGCGAACTGATAAAAGCAGTAACGTAACTTAACCAAACCACAATCAGTGATAGTATTACGAACAATGAGTTGTGTTATTATCATATTGAGAAGAAGCTATCTATCCAATAAATTCCAATGTCGATTAAAGCAATTTAAAGTCTGTGCACAAGCCCATACCAACTGTAGGTTTGTGCATGCTTGTTAGCGTTCAACCCTTTTCCTAACCTTGGTGTTAATGCACAACATAAATACAAACTGTAAAAATCAGTTTAAAAAGCTGAACTCATCGCATAAGCACGAAACACGCAAAAAAAAAGCAACTAACATAAAGATAACCAAAAGTTCCGATATAAATATATTCGCAGTTACAGAAAGCTATAAACAAACAACATATACATGTTAACAGTCTTTTAAAGCTGACAACCGACTAATAAGGATATAACAATAAGAAGGTCAATTCTTATTTTTGTTTTGCTGTTCCAAGGGTTTTATACGGATACCGTGTACATGATTGTTTCTGGTCATACATATCGCGCTGAAATTCGATAAACACTACCGGTTGATCATTTCGGATATTTTTCGAAAATGTGGATCACTTGCCCGATCTTTAATTGGTGTCAACTTCACCACACTGACCCCTCGTCTAAGGATTTGGCATTTATAAGTGAGGTGAAACAATGTGAAATTGTAAAATAAAATGAAAAGATGTATCGTAAATGTTCTCTGAGATGTTCAACATTTGTGAACAAAATCGGGAAATAATGATAAAGACAGATTTTTCTACAATTTAACATATTATAAACGGTTTTTAACCCTAGAAAGAGAGAAGCGAATTCCTTTGGGGCAATCAGCAACCATAAACCAAGAAAGATTAAATTAAAGAGTAAACAAAGAGTAGACCGAATAGACAAACAATAGTCCACAAAAAGATAGACAAGAAAGCCTTGTAGTTAGTAGCACAAACCCAAATAATCACCGGGCTTGTACTACATGCAAGATGCTTGGAAAGGTAAATCACTTGACCTATACGCTGGTTGTAGTAATTTGTAAAGCAAAACTTTTCGAATAAGTCACCTTTCGTGATGTCACAATTGAGAAAAAGAGGACGGGATATAAATATTGATGAGAAGATGTGGTATGAGTGCCAATGAGACAACTCTCCATCACAATTTACAATTAAAGGTCAAGGTGCGGCCTTCAACATGGAACCTTGGCTCACACCGAACAACAAGTTATAAAGGGCCCAAAAATGATTAGTGTAAAACAATTCAAACAGGAAAACCAACAGACCAATCTATATAAAAACAAAAAACGACAAACACCTATGAACAAGTTCGGATTTAACAAATTTACAATGAATTTGCCCGAACCATTCTTACATATATTGGTTTTTATTTTTTGGAAATTTGGTTCCATTTCAATTAATAAAAAAATGGACATATGACGTCATATTGTATGTACTAAATACCAGACAAGCGAATCAGAATTTCTTATTTAGCACAAAGAACATTTTTATCATAAATAAATCAAGTTTAATTATTCATGAGAAGCGGGAAACGATTGATATGAAATCTCACTATTTTATTTCAATAATATTATAGACTCACTGATGCCTATGCAATCTATAAACATCAAAGGCATGTTTGATTTATTTGCTACTACCCTTCACGAAACTATTTTGTTTAGTATTTGAAAGAAATTGGAATTGAATGACTTGATATAAAGTTATTTGTTTGATGTTTTAAATGTCATTTCATTTATATTTTTATTAGTCGTTATATTGAATGATAATTTATATGCTTCTTTCCATTCTGTACATGTGCCCTCTGACTTTTGTGTACAACCCTCTGCCCTTTTATATCTGTCCATAAAATATTGTTTTCTAAAGGAAAGTTCATGCTTTAAATCTAGCAAATATACATAATTTATTGAAATATTTCAATTTTGTTTATGGAAGCATGATCATGATGATTAAAGGATTACAATGTGTGTTCATAGGAATACCTACATATTGTCTATCTACCGTATTGTCGAAAATTTCAAAAAAGCAGACAAGAGGACAATAAACAGCATTTGCAATCTCATCATCATGACTATACAAATGAGAAAAAAGTGGTATGATTGACAATGAGACAACTCTTCACAAGACACCAAATGACACAGAAATTAACATCTATAGGTCACGGTATGGCTTTCTACAAGGAGCAAAGCCCATACCGCATAGTCAGCTTCAGTGGAGATCACTTCTAACCTCTCATTAAATTTGTCAGAATCTGTCAGGAGAACTGTTCTAGGACAGTATGTAGAACTGTTAGCCTGACACCTTTTAGACAGTTCTAGCTAGTACAGTTCTAACCTAGAACTGGTTTGGTCAGTTCTACCTAGAACTGATTTGGACAGTTCTACCTAGAACTGATTTGGACAGTTCTACCTAGAACTGATCCTGACAGTTCTACCCTAGAACAGTTTTAGACAGTTCTACCTAGAACTGACCAAATCTTTGGTCAGTTCTACTTAGAACAGTTCTACGACTAGAACAGTTCTACGACTAGAACAGTTCTACGGTTAGAATTGATTTATAAATTCTACGACTAGAATTGATTTATAAATTCTACGGCTAGAATTGATTTATAAATTCTATGGCTAGAATTGATTTATTAGTTTTAAGAACTCTTTGTCTTAAATATAAGGCTTCGGCAAAATAGCGATTTATATAGAGTTTTACTATTTTGCCGGTCTTATTTCAATTTTTTTTAATCAAGACAACATGTTTAACCCCGCCATATTCTGCATGAATGTGCCTGTTCCAAGTCAGGCGCCTGTAATTCAGTGATTCTCTTTTGTTGATGTGTTACATAAATTATTTGTTTTTCGTTCATTTTTTTCCATAAATTAGGCCGTTAGTTTTATCATTTGAATTGTTTTACATTTTTCATTCCGGGAGTCAGGATGACTCGTATAACAAAATTATTTGACATCATTAACCAATCCACTATTATAAATAAATATGTTTTTAAATTAAACTTAAACTGACCATATTTGCTCTTCATCATGTAAATCTATATACATGTAGCCGCACACTGCAGAAATACAGTTATATTGTTAGGCAAGGATGGATTCTACAAATGACAGCAATTATATTGGAAAACTGAATGACTTCAAATTTTGTTTGCATCAGTTTATAGTACCAGCATGTCCTCCTATTATTCAAAATATTGAATCGTAAACAAATATGATATCTGTTTACGAGTAGTTTTCATACCTTGGACGGACCCGTTTAACAAAAATCTTTTGACCGCATCAACCTAAACTGACATTATTTGCTTTTTTTTTCTGCAAATCTATATAGCTGCACAGTAATTCAGATATAATTTTAGGTCAAGAGGGACTGTAATATACAAGTTACAGCAATATTGGAAAACAATGACCACAAAATTTTGTTTGCATAAATTTATAGTGCCAGCATGTCCTCTTTTTATTCAAAATATTGAATCGTAAACAAATATCAGTAGTTTTCATACCTCAGACTGACTAGTGTAATAAAATCATTTGACCGCATCAACCAAAACTGACCATATTTGCTTTTTTTTTTATGTAAATCTATATAGCTGCACAGTAATTCAGTTATAATTTTAGGTCAAGAGGGACTGTAGTATGCAAATAACCGCAATATTGGAAATCAATGACCACAAATTTTTTTTCGCATCAATTGGGAGTGCCAGCATTTCCTCTTTTTATTCAAAATATTGCATCGGAAACACATACCAGTAGTTTTCATACCTCAGACTGACTCGTGTAACAAAATTATTTGTCCGCATCAACCAAAACTGACCATGTTTGACAGCATCAACCAAAAACTGACCATATTTAACCGCACCAACCAAAACTGACCATATTTGCTCTTTTTTATGTGATATTTTTATGTAAGGATGGATTGTATAAAACAAATGATAGCAATATTTGAACACAATGACTATCAAATTTTGTTTGCATCAATTTAGAGTGCCAGCATGTCCTCTTTTTATTCAAAATATTGAATCATAAACAAATATCAGTAGTTTTCAAACCTCAGACAGACTGGTATAACAAAATTATTTGTCCGCATCAACCAAAACTGACCATATTTGCACTTTATTATGTAAATCTTAATAGCCGCGAAGTAAATCACCTATATTTTAATATCAGGATGGATTGTATAATACAAATGAAAGCAATATTGGAAAACACTGACTACAAAATTATGCTCGCATCAGTTTATAGTGCCAGCAAATTTTGAATCGTAAACTAATTTCCGTAATTTTGATATCTCAGACTGACTCATATAACAAAATTATTTGTCCGCATCAACCAAGACTGACCATATGTGACAGCATCAACCAAAACTGACCATATTTGCACTTTCTTATGTAAATCTTAATATATATATATATAGCCGCATAGTAAATCACTTATAGTTACATATCACGATGGATTGCATAATTCAATTGAGAGCAATATTGGAACACATTGACTACAAAAAAAATTCCATATCAATTTAGAGTACCAGCATGTCCTCTTTTTATTCAAAATATTGAATCGTAAACAAATTTCAGTACTTTCGATATATCAGACTGAGTCGTTTTAACAAAAGTATTTGACCGCATCAACCAAAACTGAACATGTTTACACTTTATCATGTAAGTATATATGGCCTCATTGTAAACCAATAATATTTCTATGTCAGGACGGATCGTATGATAAAGATGACACCAACTTTAGAACATAATGACTACCATGACTACAAAAGTTTGTCCACATCAATTTAGAGTGCCATTATTTCCTCTCTGTTAATGCTGTATCCATAATAATGAACCGTCACTAAAGTCAGTGGTTCGTGATGGTTTGTTGTTTTAAACAAACTATTTAACGACATCGTCCAACACTCACATGACTCTGGGAACAGTATATATGTTCCTGCATGACCGATTCATATACTTTAAAATGAAAAGTACATGTATGAGAAGTTTTCTTCTTGGAATCAAAGACTTTCTATACTATAGTATAGAAAGTCCCTGTTGGAATAGTATACAATTAATATATTTTGAAGAAGGCAAAGAAGAATGATTGATTTTGTGTGTAGCCTATTTTCGTCCAGGGGCAAATGTTTCATTCATGTTCAGATCGAGTATATTTTTCTGACGTCCCAGACTCCCGGATATCATTTATAATCGTTATGGATAAGTCTGTTTAAATTGACGAGATGGTGCAAATGTACATACTTATACAACACGTATTTCATTAATATCCCATAATTCATCCACTGTACAATTTTCGTTTGAACATTTGTCAAAAAAGAATCTTAAATCATGAATGTAAATCCAAGGCAAACAAGGTAAATTACGATTAAAATTCCATGAATTAAACGCAGAGTTATATTTAGGAAGAGACTGTTAAAAACGGGGAACGAAGTAAGGTAAACCATGATGTTTATATGCAATCATATAAGAATATTCCTCCGATGAGTTGGATAACCTTTCTATCCGCTTCGATATTTGTAACGTTACATGTAACGTTTCATCAGTAAAAATATAGAAAATCTGCTATTATACAGTAAAGTAATTGGAACTGATTTTTTTTCTAAATTCTAAGATGCCCTTACTGCAGTGACGTCATTTAGAACTGTTCTACAGTCCTGACTGATTTAGTCAGTTCTGCTGACAATTCTACAATTAGAACTGATTTGGACAGTTCTACCTAGAACAGTTTTAGACAGTTCTACCCTAGAACTGATCCTGACAGTTCTACCTAGAACTGATTCTGACAGTTCTACTTAGAACAGTTCTAGGTAGAACTGTTCTAGGACAGATTATTCTGACAGTTCTAATGAGAGGTTAGAAGTGATCTCCACTGTATAAAATGCCCCGAAATGACAAACGCAACACAAATCAAACGAGAAAACTAACGACATAATTTATGTACAAATAATGTAACAAAAAAACAAATATGTAACACAGCAACAAACGACAGTCACTAAAATACAGGCTCCTGACTTGGGACAGGCAAATACATAAGGAATGTGGCGGGGTTAAATATGTTAGTGGAATCCCAACCCTCTCCTAACCTGGGACAGAGGTTTTACAATACAACATAAGAACGAACTTTAAAAAAGGCTTAATCTATCAGATGGATACAAATAGAAATACATATCTTACAAAAACATCTAAGTCTTTTTTTAAGATTTCTGTACAATATAACGAGTTTTTGCCTGGTTATATTGGCCGACACGACCACAGTTCAAGACGAAGTAATAATCTATTAGAGGTGAAATCCAGTAAAACACGTTATTCAGATTATCATCTTCCGTTATCAACCAAATGATGGAATAATTTTCTATAAAGTGTTATAAATTGTGAATCGCTCTCTGTATTTAAGAAACATATTCGTAACGAGAACGATCGAGTCCCTATACTTTTATGCTGGATGTCGAAAGGTCAAGTTCTTCATTGGCGATTAAGAATGAATAGTATTTCTTTAACATGTCACTTGGTTAAAAGAAATTTAGTTTGGTAACTTGGGAGCTAACTCGCATTTTGTATTATTTTGCCCATTATATTCAGAAATAAGACAAGAAATAATAATATCAGTCGGCAGCCTACAATTAACAGTACCATTGGACACCGAATTACTAATAAACGGCTCAAATATGATTTCAAATGAAGAAAGAATTCGTTTATTTCTCATTGTACAAAGGTTCATTATTAAATATAAATGGTTTACAAACTAATAATTCACACAATATACCAGTAACAGTAAGCATTTCGTCTTATTAGCATGTTTCTTTTTCGTTCCGTTCATTATGAAACTCAACTGACTATCAATATTTTTATAATGTAACAGAGCATGTAGTTTTGATTTATTTGTGTATATTGTGTCCAATTTAACAAAGAGACAGATCCATAAGCACGTGCTGCTTGTTTCTGAATCCTATTTGGGAATGTGAATATACACTAGCGAATAATGTATAAGGAATAAGTAACCAACTTGAGGACCCTTCAATTTATAAGATCCATTTTTTTGTAATTTTCATTAGGTACAATTTTATTCCGTTTTGTGGTAGAATAAAGTCACATTATATATACTTTGAATAATTGTAATTACTTTGATTGTTTTACCTTGCACAACTAAATAAAAATCCACAGGTTGCCATCCATTATTATGATATTCACATCTGTATATACCACCCTCATTCCAGTCAACATTCAATAGCGTAAGTACTTCTGACGAAGTGTTAGAGTATTTTCTTTTATCATTGATTTTCACACCATTTCGCTCCCATTTGTAATGAGTTCCAGTATGTCCACAGTATAAACGTTTTTCTGTACGAACGTCTGCTATATCTAGATAATAAACAATATTAAATAATACTTTATTCTCACTATTCCATAACACTTTTCATTAAGTTCAAATTAACTGACGTGTACAGAATATCCTACACAGGGAAAGTAGTAAAGAGGCACAAAAAATCATAAAAATTGCCGCCATTCCGCCCTCTGACAGGCATCCCTTCTTCACTGGTAACTAACAGTAACATATGATATGTACCATCTGTAAGATAGAGTTTGTAACAAATTTGTACAGATTGATGCACAGGCAGACGAACAGGTAAACAGGATGCTTCTCTGCAAACCGTGTAATTTAACAAATTACGTGTCGCGATATTATATCGCGCAAAATACATGAGATGTTTCTCAAACAGTGATGATGCACATCAACTCATTGCCTAATGACCGACTCCCTATATGTGTAAGTTTGTACATAAAAGGAGACGTACATATTCATTAAAAGAATTACTGCCTCTTTTTTTATAGTATTAATGGAGGTTTTCTAAAGTCGGCTAAATATTAAAAGTTTAAAAATAAAAAATCTCTGATAGATTTATTGTTCCCCGCATAACGCGTTGCGGGAGACATGGCAATACCGGGCGTCCGTCCGTCCGTCTGGTTTTGTTAGCACTATCACGGGTACAATTCTTGCCAGATTTTTTTATAAAACTTAAACTATATGTTAATATCAGCAATATCTCGGACAAGTTCTATAATGGTGGATGATCGACTTTTTTAAAAAAGAGTTATGTCCCTTGGAAATATTAACTTGATGAAAAATGGCCTCGTAAGCGCTCTCAAGGGTACAATTCTTGTCAGATTTTTATAAAACTTATACTATAGGTTAATATCAGCAATATCTCGGACAAGTGCTATAATGGTGGACGATCGACTTTTTTAAAAGGAATTTAATGAAAAATGGCCTCGTTAGTGCTACAAAAAAGTGTTTTATTTAGTAATTGCCCTAGGACCTTGGATAGATAAAATATGTGCAACGCGGGACATTCAAACTCTAGTCTTTTATTGAGATTGAAATAAACTATAACTGATGATCGTTGAAATAAAAAGTAATTAATTTTTCAATATTTTTTTTTCTTTTGCCTACATTATATCTACTTTTCATAACGACTTACGAGATGAAATGTATGTTCTTATGTAAGTTTTTTTACAGGTCTATATATAATAAAGGAACAAATGTTGATACAAATGTAGAACTTACGGTATAAAATGAAAATCTATATCGTTGAAAGTGAAAACTAATGGTATAGATCGCAAAATTAACGCGTAAATTTTTCATACCGTATGTTTTTACAATCAACGCGTTTAAAGCGATAACCAACCCCGTAAAAGTGACAATAGCGCGTTATATATACCGTCGATGAGACAAATGACCATTGATATTTTTATGTGTTTTTAAAGCTGTTAATGTATGTAAAATTTCATTTGGGTAAAGCCTTGGCTCATAATTATTTTTTAAATAAGCTATGTTTATAAGTTATTTTTTGTTGAAATATGTAAATTTCAACATGTGTATTACGTCATAGTGATACCAACAGTGTCAAATCTGAACTTTAATTTCAAGATTATATAAACCTGTGTATCTATCAATAAAAATAACATTGTATTGAATGAATGTGAAGTTAGCAGCCGGTTCGTTATTCGATATTCGATATTCAATATCCAACCGGCTGCTAGTAGTCGGTTCGATATTCAAATTAAGTTGAAAATCATCAATATTAAAATATTCGAAAACATTCAAAGCATGATACTCATAGTTAAAAGGAGTGAAAAGATATGTAGGAAATCGTTTTTTTTTACCCTTTCAAGCTATGGTAAATTCTCGTTGTCCTCAAATACAAACCCTTATGTAAATCGCACATTTGTCTTGATGAAATCTAAATTTTTATCTATAAAACGACAACAAAGATGTTCTTTTATATGATATTTTTAGAAACATAAAAAACTATCACTCTAGTAACATTTAAAAATATAAATAGAAATAATTATGGAAAGCCAAAATAAAAAGAAATATATAGTGAAAACATACAAAAGACCGTTTAAATGACATTGAGGCCTCTCTGTTCAAAATATATAGAGAACATCTACAGAAGACCGCTTAAAAGACTGTTATACCCCCCTGGTCATTGAATGTCCATAAAATTCAATGAACTTTTATACATTGTTTATATACAGTTGGTATCAAAAGGAGTTTTCCAAATAATGTCATCTTCGATATCTACAGAGGGCTTAAATTGTCACTTTTCAGCTGAAAATCGTAAAAAAAATTAGGTCAAAGGGAACAGGGCGATGTCTAGACCCCCTGATCTCTCAATCTTTCTAATATTATGAAGGTAGTGAGTTAATATAAAGATAAAATCGAGACCAAAAAGAATTTGGATAAACTTATGATTTCTATGTTTACGGAGAGCTCAAAGTGCCAGTTTGATATTCAAAATATATAGAGAAAATCTACCGTAGGCAGCTTAAAAGACTGTTAGACCCCCCTGGTCACTGAATATCCATAAAATTCAATGAACTTTTAGACAATGTAATATACAGATGGTATCAAAAGGATTTCCCTAAATAATGTCATCTTCGATATCTACAAAGGGCTGAAATTGTCACTTTCATCTAAAAATCGTAAAAAAATCAGTTCAAAGGGCACAGGGCGATGTCTAAACCCCCCTGATCTCAGCTAAAAAAAAGTGACAATCTAAGCTCTCTCTGTAGATATCGAAGATGACACTATTCTGGGAAATCCTTTTGATACAACCTTTATATATACTATAATGTAATAGAGTCTATGATTTCGTCAAATTTTATGGACATTGAAAGACCAGGGGGGTGTCACCTTCATTTAAGCGGTCTCCGGTAGGTTTTCACAATACATTTCTTTTTTTTTGGGCTTTCCATAAATATTACTATTGATATTTCTAAATGTTTCTAGAGTGATCGGTTTTTGTTTTTTTTTTAGAAATATTATGTATAAAACGACATCTTTGATGTCTTTTTATTGATAAAAGCTATATTACATAAAGACAAATATGGAACTTACGTAAGGGTTTATATTAAGACAGCCTGAAGTCATAAAGGATTTCCTACGTATCTTTTCAGTCCTCTTAACTATAAAAATCAATGTTATCAAATATCAAACTAAATTGGAATATCGTACCGATTGCAAGCATCCGGTTGGATATTGAATATCGAATATCGAATAACGAACCTGCCGCTAACTTCACATACATTTCTTTGAAAATCTTGCAATTGGAGGTTCCAAAAAAAGGCTATCTATAAATATTACTGTCATTAGAGAGAGGTTTAGCTAGCTATAAAATCAGGTTTAATCCACCATTTTTTACATAAGGAAATGTCTGTACCAAGTCAGGAATATGACTGTGGTTTTCAATTGAGCTTTTGATTTTGCCATTTGATATGGGACTTTCCGATATTAATTTTCCTTGGAGTTCGATATTTTTGTTATTTTACTTCTCATCATATACTCTCCTGTATGCCCTTGTTTAGCATCGCCCAATTTTTCATCCCGGTCGACCTATCTTGAAGAAAGTTTTTATGTTTTTGATTGTTAGTTTACTCTCGGCCAGCATATTTATTTACATTGACACTGAACGTGTAGCATGGACAAATCAATCATTCAATATATGGTGATGTAATGTGTGTCATTTAGAGACTGATCAATATTTATCCAAGGGTTGGGCCGGTGTACAGCAATAAATTAATTTGAACAAAAAATCAAAAAATCGTTTCGTCTCGCTAGTATTTATTGTAAAAATGTTCAATTTTTCGAAAAAAAATATAAAATAATTATAATAATCAGAAAACTTATAAATATAAAAATATATATAAATAGTGTGCATACTTCCAATTAAATAAATGGATAAATTAGTCTGATGGTAGCCAGACCCAAGTTATAATTATAGCTCTTTTAACCATTACTGGTCATCAAATTACAAGAAAATCACCAATAACAGACATTCAGATTGTATTACCTGAGTACATGTACTTGTATCAGAGACACTTGTGTTATATGTCTCTGCTTATAGGGACTGTTCATTTGTTAGAGAGATTGGCCTCAAACATCACTGTAGGGACATTTATGGACGAAATCCGACGTAACCATTCCGATCAAACAGAGGGGGTGGCGCCACCGTTCCCCTCTACCCCAATGAGCGGAACGAGGGAGACATCAATGGTCCAAGAAAATAACGAATTTCGTGTTCAATCCCCCTTTTACCATGAATTTGTCCGGACCCACCTCATGTGGCAAGACCTATTTCATGAAAGACATGTTGCAACACACAGAAAGATTCTGCATTCCCCGTCCAGAGAGGATCGTATGTCTGTACAAGATACAGCAACCTATTTATGGGGAAATAAAGAGAACTGTGATTCCGTGCGTTGAATTCGTCCGCGGTATTCCTATCGATCTTGAAAATGACGACTTTTTCGATCCCGGAACGAGAAACATGATTATATTGGACGATCTGATGTCGACCTCGGCAAAAAATTCCCGAATTAATGTTTATTTACGGAAGGAAGCCATCACAGAAATTTATCGGTAGTGGTATTCAATAAAAACTTGTATTTTAGTAAGACACTACAAAAGAGAAACTTCCATTATCTCATACTCTTTAACAATCCCATAGATCGACAATCAATCATGACCCTCGGACGACAGATGTACCCGTCTCGCACGGATTTCTTTTTGCAAAAGTTTGAAGAGGCTACACAGAAACCGTTTGGATTTCTCTTGGTTGATCTGAAAGCGAGAACCCCGACATCGTTGAGACTGATGAGCACTAATGTTTTGCTAACTATTGGAAGACTCGATACCCCTACTACATCCACGACTCGAGACGAAGCCATGGAGGAGGAAGATTTATCGGACTCATCCGACATATCGAATGAAGACACATCAGATGGAAATAGCTTTGACCCCATTAATGACGGAGAGGATCTTAAAGCTTGTTCGACCTGTGGGCTGGTCTTTGTCCACCTGCGAGGATTAAAGGAACACTTACAAAAAGGTTGTGGGATCAACAAATCAGTCGAGCTTCCGATTTCGGGAAAGGATCTCAAGATGTCTTGAACGGTGTGTCGGTCACCGTTGTCTGTGCAGACGACTTACCAGCGTACGTGATGGATAGACCCAAATCGTTCGTGGTCAATACGGACAATTGCGACAAAAAGGGGACTCATTGTGTTGACTTTCATTTCCCGGTATCGGTTCCGGCCGAATTTTTCGATTCCCTGAGGCAACCACATGAGGTGTTTCAACGACTTTTAGAAATGTCCTGGTCGAAAACGAGTCATAATACTGTTATTCCCCTTGTCCAATACAACCCAGTGATTCGGAAAAGTTTGGCCTGTATTGTGCTTATTACGTAAAAAAAAAGATGATGATGTGTTGAGATGTCGGATATTATGAAGGACTTTTCGACAAATGACTTTCAGGACAACGATAGAAAATCATTCCTCATGATCAGTTTCAATAAAAAAAAAGAAACGGATGAATACGTAGTGCCTCATTAAAATAAAATATAAGAAGATAGAAATAAGAAAAAAAAAAGAAAAGTCTTAAACCGAAGCTTGTTTATGGCTAAAATACAGTATCCAGAGCAAAATTTTGTAAGTATTTATTTTCTTTTTTCTGTATTTTACTGATAATTGGACTTAGTATTTTTTTTACAGTTAACATTTAGATTTAGTCAGAGATTAAAGTTTTTCAATCATCCATACCTTTGTCTAACCTTCATGGAATTTTCAGAAATGTGGGCTTAGTTATGACTAAAATACAGTATTCAGAGCAAAATTTTTAAAATATTTATTTTCATTTTTCCGTATGTTACTGATAAATGGACTTATTTGTTTTTTACATTTAACAAATAGATATAGTTTGGGGTTAAAGTTTGTCACACGTCAATTACTTTATCAAACATTCATAGAATTTTATGAAACTTTTTAATGATTAAGAGATAATGTCTGAAGCAAACTTTTGAAAAAATATATATTTTTTTTCATTTTCAGTAGATTTCTGATCGACGGACGTACAAAAAATGTAACAGTTAACATTTACAGACAGTCTGGGATTAAACTTTTTTGACATGATAAATTTGTAAACCTTCGTGGATTGTTATGAAACTTGAACAGAAGCTAATCTTTAAGACCATGAAATATCATCTTAAGAAAAGTTTGATTATTTTTTAAAATTCTATATTGTACTGATAAATGGACTCACTTTTTAAGTCAACACTACACTTTTACATTGAAAGCAACAATCGCAGGCGGGACATAGGGTTCCACGGAACCCCTTACGAATTTTAAATGTAAACAAAGAAACGCTATCTTAAGGTAGCGTTTTTTTTTTCTCGTTTTAAGTATAGTGAAATTAAAGCAATCTTATTTATATAAAAAAAACAACGAATATACAAAGTCGGCTTGTTACTGATCTTTGTAAATATACAAAATCTGCCTGATTGATCTGAGGCGAGTTTCCCCAGATAACTCATTTCGTTTGCTATATAATCGTATGTTGAATACGCTCTAGATTTATGACGTACACAAACAAAATACAATAGAAATGTTCGTCCTCGTTATTCTTTTTGGTAATCAGTAATACACAGTTTGCGGGAAATTGTATGACTTACAACATTGCAGCGTCCATCAACAAAATAGGAACAGGGTAATGCGCAAAAGTAAGAAAAAAAAATTCACGATTTTGAGTTTATTAGTATATAGATTTTTATATTGATTTTTCGTTTTATTGATTTTCTAACTATTATTGGGGACTTTGTCACCATATTACACTGTGTCTAAACTACCCCGGCAAAAAATGTTTGGACTCAATAGTATCTAATATCCGGTACAGTGACGGACCATCAACAAAAAGAGAAAAAGGAAGAATTTCGGTTTATTTATTTGTTTTTTTTATGATATTGAAGAATATACATGCACATATAACTATTTTCGATTGTGAGATGTAATATTTTCTACAACAGTTCTAGATTAATGGAGAAATAAGTAAAAATGCTCATCAAAATGGTGAATTGAGTGAACCGTGCCTCGAAGTTGTTTAATTTCTATTTAAATTGTGCACATTGTACGAAAAAAGAGGTACGGTAAGAAACATATTAACACAGAGATTGCAAGACTAGTCACTTTGGGCACCTCAATATCTGTATTTCTGTTCATGGAACGAAAGAAATGGGTCATGACAAAATGGAAGGACCCGGTTTTGTCTTTGTATAGGACCCGGTTTTGTTTTGTTTTGTTTTGAAACCACAAGTTTATGAAAAGCAACGTTAGCACGGATCTGAACATTGTCCATCGAAAACAAATCAATATATCAGTCATATAGATGTTATTGTAAAACAAACCTGTCGTGTTAAAATTTATTTTGAACGGGAACTTTTCGAAATAGGGAGTACACATTTTTCGAATGCTATACGTATACCTTATTGCACTTATCTTCGAACTTAGTTTAAATGGAATAAAGATACTTCATGGCATGCACTAACATTAATTCTTTTATAACATTATTATGTTTGTTTGTTTTCTATACTAGTATGTAATGATGTAAAAATAAGAAGATGTGGTATGATTGTGTTACCATATCAATTGATCAAAAGAGTAAAGTTAGTATGCTATATTGTACTATATGCTATGAAAACAGTCTTAACAATTGAGCACGCACATAACATAGCAGTGGGATTTTCAACTTTCCCTCTATTTTTAGGTAAGCACATTCAAATTCCAAGGATACTTCAAGTCAATATTTGAAAGAAATGTATATATCAATTATGCATTTTCAATGTGAATAAAAGTTGGTTTGCAACATATTAACGTCACAATATCTATGTTTTATTTAGAACAACCTAAATGGCCATTCACCCAGTGAAAAATGCCAATGGGACAACTTTCCATCAGAGACCAAATGACGTAAAAGTTAGCAAATATAGTTCACCATATCACATCCAACAATAAGAAACACCCATACCGCATAACAAGCTATAAAAGTCCCCGAAATGAAAAATGTAAAACAAAAAAATAAACGAAAAAACTAATGACCTGAGTTATGTACAAAACAAAACACGAAAAACAAATATAATATAAAGCAACACAAGACAATCACTGAATTGTATTCTGGACTGGCACATACAGTATGACGGGGTTGATAGTGTTAGCGCACCCCTGCCCCCAAACGAAAAAGGGATATAACAGCACAACATAAGAACAAACTATAAAAATCAGTCAATTTTGTTTTAACTCATTCCATTACAGAGCCTGCATAGTAAATGCTTGATTAGCATTCGAAATTGGCGGATGTCTCTGTTTTCTCGTTTTTTTTATTAAATAAAAAGTAAAATCACAAAAATACTGAACTCCGAGGAAAATTCAATCGGAAAGTCCCTAATCACATGGCAAAATCAAATGACAAAACACATCAAACGAATGGACAACAACTGTCATATTCCTGACTTGGTACAGGCATTTTCAAATGTAGAAAATGGTGGATTGAACCTGGTTTTATAGCGCTAAACCTCTCACTTGTACGACAGTCTTATCAAATTCCGTCATATTTACAACGATGTAAATGTTATGATGATATACGATATAGTTATATTGTATCAGTGGCGGATCCAGGGGGTGTTGAGGGAGTACGTCCCCTTCCCCTTTTTGATGGCTAGAAATAATTATTATATCCGTGCAGTGTGATACGAAAAAATCTATTCATGCAAAAAATAGATACACCCAACATCACGGCAGTGGTTACAAAGCAACTTGTCGAAATCAATTTTATTTTGGATCAATAGTCCACAGCTTCCACAATAAAGTACATTACCTTTTGATGTTGATGTAATTGTGTCCTAAAACTATTACGATGTCATTATATGAATTACAATGTTTCAACTACAATTGCACGCCAATCTTTATTATAAAAGACAGTTGATTGGATAAAAGTGATGGATTGCCACGCCTATCCTATGATTTAACAAATTGAAATTATTATACAGCATGATTTTTATTTTTTTTGTCCCTCAACATTGTTTGCTGACGCCGATTTTTTTTCCGAATCCCGAAAATCATATAGTCCCGAGTTCCAATAGTGTAAATCCCGAATTCACACAAAAAATGAAGTCCCAACACGATGTCCGGAAAAGGTCTGTTCTAGAGTTTAGTTTAATTTTTCAGAAATTAAAATCAAACAAAATGTTTTATACAAATTCATCTTCAGACACGTGAATTAATATAGGTTACTAGCTGGCCTGCATTGTGATAGAAAATAGCCAATGACATGCATAACATATCTAATGCCATGGTACACGCATGGACGGTCTTACTTTATAGGGATGTTCATTTGGCACATCAAAGATAAGATTGATTTACCCATGATAGTACTTTTAAAGATTTACCACAAATCTTAAATTCACTTGAATACATTGACCTGTTATCTTGTCGACTTTAAAGCCAGCCAGATAGATGGCTTATATCCTGAGAAGAGACCTTTGTGAAATTGAAAGTTAAACAACTCTTAATTTTCACGGGAACGAGTATTTTGTAAATACGTTGTAGTGATTAGATCATCAATGAATATTTTTTTTTAAAATAAGACGCCAAGGTCGAAAATAGTTCTAGCTTATAATGAAGAAAATTATATCAACCGTCTTATAGCAAGACAGTCTCCTCGTGTACCCGAAGTTTTGTCATGATAGCTTGTGGACATATGTTGCTGATGGATAAAGTCTCGCCGACTTACATTTGAATTTTTTTTCTCTGCGGTTACAAAGCTCGTTGTCGAAATCAACATTATTTTCAATCAGTTGTCCACAACTCCGACAAAAATGTACAATACTCTTTGGTGTAGATACAGACACAACAGTGTCCTAAAACTAAGACAATATCATTTTATAAATTACATTATTTCGAGTTTATCTGTGCGATAGAACAGTTGATTGGATACTAGCTAGCAGTAGTGACTGTTTGACATTCATTCATAAAATGAGCTGCGTGTCGAAGTATTTTAGATATGCTTATTGTGATATATAGTTATAAAGGTCTTTCTTCTTCTAAAAACGAAGTTTCAAACATAAAATTATTATGAAGAATAAGTACACTGTGTGTGTCCATGTAGCCGTGAGATATGGGACTACGTTTTTTTCACGTCAGACAAACTTCTTCGTGCATGTGACTTCTTATTAATTCGATTAAGTCACAAATGATAGCTAAAATATATCATGAAACAATTACCATATTACATTTGAATTCTCGGGTCGGTGTACCATGAAATAGTGCATTATAGCTTTAACAAAAATGTCTAAATTGAAAAGTTCTTCATTGCATTTTAAAAATCCATTGCAAGAATTTAGTATACATTGTAATTAGAAATCATCGCCCGCTTTTGGAAGTTCAGTTTCGACACTTTTCATGTTTGTCATGAGTCGATATTTAAGGGGTTTTGATTGTTAAACTCATAGAATCAAATAACGAACATATTCCATCTCAACCTGAGGAAGAGTGGCTCATGTTCTTCTAGCAATGTTTATCGTTTGTTAGATGTTGTACTTCCAATGCTATTTATAAACGCAGGGTAAGATTTTAAATGTTTGGTATACGAATTTAAAATTATTCATCTTAAAAAAAAAATTCAGAAGATAATGGGAAATATCAATGATATAAATTTAAAGAAAAGAAGAAAACCCAACACATATTTTATTAAAATTGAAAATCCAACTGATTGAAAGTCATATTGACCTCTAAAAATTTTACACATAAAACAAGTACTTGGTATCTCAAAATGTCAAAAAAGAGCCCGTTCTCAAACGCGCACTGGACTTAATTGTTATATTCCTATTCATACTTTCCCCATTTTATCAAGCATTAGTGAACTATTTTTGAAGATTACGAATCCGTTGCTTCATTGCACATTTAACGCATAACAATTTGTATTATTTTTTTCTGTTTAGAAAATACAGTTACTTTTGTGTAAAATTTAATTTTAATGGAAGCTTTCTGAAGGTATTTGATAGGACGTAGGACGTACGCCCATTCATGAGGGCGCATGACAAATTGTCACTAATGTCTAATCAGCTTTTCAGTTGTACAAAGTTTGACGTGCGGTGATGTTTGAACAGTGTAAATGACATTGTCATAGTTTTAGGACATTGTCTTTTAACATGAAAGACTATTGTGACTGTGTTATCCTGATTCAAAACTTAATTGATTTAGAAAAAATACTTTACAACCGCTGAGAAGACGTTGAGTGTAACAGGTCACAAAAATACATAAGCGAAATGATTTTTTTTTTGCATAAAATTGTCCAAACATTTTCTCCTTGCTACGCTCGGCTGTAAGTAATCCGTTTTATGGAATCATATGCTCCTTTAAAAAATCCTCGATTAGCCCCTGCATATTATTGACAATTATAAACTCGACCAATCCTGGCCGGTTCAAACCCGAGACTTAAATTTTTATATTTGCGGCTTCTCCGCTAAGCAGACGGTATTAATGATAAATAACAAAGACTGTGTTTGGGTAGGGTGACGGGTCTTCCTACGGACTGTTACCTTGAGAACTAGCACGTTAAAAATCCAGCTCAGTACGGTCTAGTACAAAATAAGGTTGATATTCATATTACATCAAAAGGTTCTCGTCCTGATTATGCATTTTAATTTGCTGCAGGACTTTATGCAGCCATCCATCATCATCATACAGTAGTAGATCACCTTCCGTTTTTCCATAGAAATATTCGCCTATTTCTCATTTTACTTTTTCAAAACTAAGGGCAATTTACTGTGGGTTTTACTTTTTAGTTTTTTAAATCTGAAAACAATGATACAAAAACTTACCAATTGTAATACTAGAGCTGTATCTATAATATTTAGTGTCATCATAACATTTACAACGGTATGATCCACGATCAGCAAAGTTAAACGATTTAATAGTCATTTTTGGTGTTCCTCTGTTTTTATATTTGTCTTTCTCTCTGTCAGTAAGATCTTCAAATTGACCTGGTGATGACTCATGTTGCCATTGACAGTAGGGATGGTGATATGGATTTGAACTTTTCAATGTTATATCCCCATTGTTCTTTCTACCTGCAATATATGACTCATTTCAGAACTGTGTAATAACATTCATTTGTATAAAATAGACAATGTGACCACATATTATGCTTTATAATTTTTTACTATTTTATTGGTATTTGTCATTTGTCCCTCCAATGTGACCATAGCTTAATGATATTCAATTTCACTGACCGTTCTTCATAAAGATTGATTTATAAAAAAAATATATGTGGCTACACCTTATGCTTTCTAATCCTTTAACTAGTTAAATTGGTATTTGTAATTAAGCCCTCCAATGTGGCCATAGCTGTATGATTTAATGTTTTTATTTTCAAGAATTATAATTTCAATGATTGATAAAATTCAAGATTTACTGGATATTAGATGCCAAAAATATCGTGTTGTTTAATTGTGGTATCCATATTTTGCATCATATGTTAACTTTACACTTACAAATTGACAACAAGGATATAATGTATACCTAGCTTAAGTATCTGGCGTATCTTGCTTACACAAAATGCATTTGTAATTATTCTAACAACAGGAAATAATCCAATTTAAACAACCTCAATCGCCCATTACAATTTGTATGCATTTAACGTCGTATTATACTTACGCAGAACACACCCGCGAAATCGCGGACCTTTAGAGCGTGGTTAAAAGTATGTAAACTGTTGTAGGAATATTTTTTGTAAAAGATTTTATGACTGGAGAATTTCATGAAAGGTATCAAAAGTCATAGGTACTTGGGGACAGGACAATGTTTTAGCCCTCTCATTTTTTCGAAACCCGGTATTTTTTTGTTTTCTATTAATTTCAATTATTTTAGCATTTTTCTGTAAACAATGGACAGACATATACTATAATCTCTATATAATATACGACCGCCGTTGATAATAATCTTGGAATTGATAGTGAATAGCAAATACACTATATTTATTGATAGTAAACTTGGAATTGATAGTAAATAGCAAATACACTTTATTTATAATATATGTATGTTCATATATCGCGGGCATTTAGAGCGTGGTTGGAAGTATGGAAACTGTTGTAGGATGAATTTATGACTGGAAAATTTCAGGAAAGGTCTTCTCATTTAATAATATAGATTTAATAGTATAGATGTAAAATATACATTATGTATCAAACTTTACCATTTGATATCGTGTGCTTTTCTAACATAAGAAACACGTATTACAGATGGGTGCAGTCCTAACCTGTACAGCAAGTTAACTTGATAACCAGTCATTTGGACTGGTCAAAGTTAACCTGTGACAGGATTTAGGACTGCTCTGACCAGTCCTAGGACCACAATCTAGTTAACTTGAAAAGCGGACTTGGTCCTAGGACTGTTTTTATGTCTGCCGAAAGAGTTAACTAGGAAACAGGTCCGCTATTTATATAAGTTAACTTCGAAACCAGTTCTGTCATAAGTTAACACAAGTTAACTTTGATTTTGACAACTCCGTTCGAACCAGACCTGATTGCAAGTTAACTTTTGGCCTGGTCTGCTCAACACTAAGTTAACTTGTAACCAGGACCGCTCTGCATCGATTTTTTTTAATATCTTTTAATGTCTTTGTTTCTTAATATAAACATAAAAAAATAAAGTCAATTTAATACTTCCTTGATATAAACATGATTTCCCTTACCGAAAAATAAGCCCTTCGGCAAACATTTGCCGCAAGTTTGCAGCAAACATTGCCGCAAGCTTGCAGCAAACCCATTCAATTTATCTCTTCAAATTACACAGCAACATTTTTAAAAAGAATTTCTGCCTGTATACAAACAGTCATTCAAAGAATTCTTGCAAACTTAAAGATTTAAGGAAATACATACATGCATTTGAGTTTTGAAAAAGGGGGCAGGGGTCATTCTCAAATGACATTGTATACCTGTATTAGGAAATGAAAAAGGATAAATCTCAATGTGTATTGGGTATAAAGCATAACAGAATTGAACTTAATTTTAATAAGCATGGTACAGTACATCATGCAGTTACATAATTCAAACTTATAATAGCTAATGTTTTTTCAAACACACATATATATTATATATATAGTATCTTACTTAATTATGTATGATGGTGACATTAATTATTTTATTTAACATGCAGCTCTATGAATTATTTGTACTTACAAAATTACATATTAAATATCCTATATTATTGAACCAAAATGCCTCTTTGATCTCTTATATTTGAAATGCATTTTCCAAACACAATCAACATGACCTAGCCACAATTTCAAATTGTTAGCTTCCAGGAAGTGCCAACAAGGCATGCCCAGTCAATAGTGTGTAATTCTTGCAATGTTCTGTTTTTTGCAATCTTACGGCAAACATTGATGTTTCTGCAAATTTGCCACAAGCCTGCAGCAAAAAGCTGCAATGTTTGCCGGAAGTTTGCAGCTAGCGGCCAACATCTGCAAACACTATTTTCTGTGATCCTGCAAATTTTTGTTTGCCGCAAGCTTGCAGCAAGTCTGCTGCAAGTTTGCGTCAAACAATTCAGTTCCATAAGGGTAAATACATGTAGCTCCGTGTTGAAGTGATCTATTTGTAAATAAAGTACGCATAAAACTTTGCTTGTTTATATACAAATTTATCCGTGATCTGCCTTTCTATATATTAAAAAAACGATAATGGTTACAATGCTAACGAGCTGAATATATATTCCAATACATATCAAATTCTTTAAATCGTATTAACCATATTTGCACTTTATAATGTAAATCTATATAGCCGTAAAGTAAATCAGAAATATTTTTATGTCGGGATAGAATATATAATACAAATGACAGCAGTGTTGGAACACAATCACTACAAAATTTAACCCCCATAAATAAAGAGTGCCATCATGTCCTGCTTTTGTTCAATATATTGATACGTAACAAAATTTCAGTATTTTTGATACCCCAGGCTGACTCGTATAGCAAAATTATTTGACGTTTCAACCAAAACTTACCAAATTTGCACTTTCTCATGTAAATCTATATAGCCGCATAATAATTCAGTAATATTTTATGTCAAGATGTATTGTATAATACAAATGACAGCAATATTGGAACATAATGTGAAAACAAAATTTTGTCAGTATTAATCTAGATTGCCAGCATGTCCTCTTTTTAATCAAAATATTGTCTCACAACAAAATTTCAGTAGTTTTGATACCTCAAGCTGACTCCTATAACAAAATTATTTGACCGCATTAACCAAAACTGACCATAGTTGCACTTTATTTTGTAAATCTATATAGCCGCATAGTAAATCAGCAACTATTTTTATGTCAGGATTTAATGTATAATACAAATGACAGCAATATTGGAACACAACAACTACAAGTTTTTGTCCGCATAAATTTAGAATGCCAGCATGTCCTCCTTTTGTTCAATATATTGATATGTAACAAAATTTCAGTAGTTTTGATACCCCAGGCTGATTTGTATAGCAAAATTATTTGACCGTATCAACAAAAACTTACAATATTTGCACTTTATCATGTAAATCTATATAGTCGCATAATAATTCAGTAATATTTTATGTAAGGATGTATTGTATAATACAAATGACAGCAATATTGGAACATAATGTGAATACAAAATTTTGTCCGCATAAATTTAGAGTGCCAGCATGTCCTCCTTTTGGTCAAAATACATGATACGTAACAAAATTTCAGTAGTTTTGATACCTCAGGCTGACTCCTATACCAAATTATTTGACCCTAAAAACCAAAACTGACCATATTAGCACTTTATTTTGTAAATCTATATAGCCACATAGTAAATCAGCAACTATTTTTATGTCAGGATTTAATGTATAATACAAATGACAGCAATATTGGAACACAACAACTACAAGTTTTTGTCCACATAAATTTAGAGTGCCAGCATGTCCTCCTTTTGTTCAATATATTAATATGTCACAAAATTTCAGTAGTTTTGATACCCCAGGCTGACTTGTATAGCAAAATTATTAGACCGCATCAACCAAAACTGACGATATTTGCACTTTATTATGTAAATCTTGATAGCCGCATAATAATTCAGTAATATTTTTATGTCAGGATTCAATGTATAATACAAATGACAGCAATATTGGAACACAACAACTACAAATTTTTGTCCGCATCAAATTAGAGTGCCAGCATGTCCTCCTTTTGTTCAATATATTGATACGTAACAAAATTTCAGTTGTTTTGATACCCTCAGGCTGACTCCTCTAACAAAATGATTTGACCGTATCAACCAAAACTGACCATATTTGCACTTTATTTTGTAAATCTATATAGCCGCATAGTAAATCAG
This sequence comes from Mytilus californianus, assembly GCF_021869535.1. NCBI lineage: Eukaryota > Metazoa > Mollusca > Bivalvia > Mytilida > Mytilidae > Mytilus > Mytilus californianus. The sequence goes on along the minus strand of NW_026262712.1, from coordinate 115,955,334 downwards.
CAACTATTTTTATGTCAGGATTTAATGTATAATACAAATGACAGCAATATTGGAACACAACAACTACAAATTTTTGTCTGCATAAATTTAGAGTGACAGCATGTCCTCCTTTTGTTCAATATATTGATACGTAACAAAATTTCAGTAGTTTTGATACCCAAGAATGACTCTTCTAACAAAATTATTTGACAGTATCAACCAAAACTGACCGTATTTGCACTTTATTATGTAAATCTTCATAGCCGCATAATAATTCAGTAATATTTTTATGTCAGGATTTAATGTTTAATACAAATGACAGCAATATTGGAACACAACAACTACAAAATTTTGTCCGCATAAATTTAGAGTGCCAGCATGTCCTCCATTTTTTCAATATAATTGATATATTGATACATAACTAAATTTCAGTAGTTTTGATACCTCAGGCTGACTTGTATAGCAAAATTATTTGACCACATTAACCAAAACTGACCATATTTGCACTTTATTTTGTAAATCTATATAGCAGCATAGTAAATCAGCAACTATTTGTATGTCAGGATTTAATGTATAATACAAATGACAGCAATATTGGAACACAAAAACTACAAAATTTGTCCGCATCAATTTAGAGTGCCGGCATGTCCTCCTTTTGGTCAATATACATGATATATTGATACGTAACTAAATTTCAGTAGTTTGATACCCCAGGCTGACTTGTATAGCAACATTATTAGACCGCATCAACCAAAACTGACCATATTTGCACTTTATTATGTTAATCTTTATAGCCGCATAATAATTCAGTAATATTTTTATGTCAGGATTTAATGTATAATACAAATGACAGCAATATTGGAACACAACAACTACAAATTTTTGTCCGCATAAATTTAGAGTGCCAGCATGTCCTCCTTTTGTTCAATATATTGATACGTAACAAAATTTCAGTAGTTTCTATACCCCAGGCTGACTCCTCTAACAAAATTATTTGACCGTATCAACCAAAACTGACCATATTTGCACTTTATTTTTAAATCTATATAGCCGCATAGTAAATTAGCAACTATTTTTATGTCAGGATTTAATGTATAATACAAATGACAGCAATATTGGAACAGAACAACTACAAATTTTTGTCCGCATAAATTTAGAGTGCCAGCATGTCCTCCTTTTGTTCAATATATTGATACGTAACAAAATTTCAGTAGTTTTGATACCCCAGGCTATCTCCTATAACAAAATTATTTGACCGTATCAACCAAAACTGACCATATTTGCACTTTATTTTGTAAATCTATATAGCCGCATAGTAAATCAGCAACTATTTTTATGTCAGGATTTAATGTATAATACAAATGACAGCAATATTGGAACACAACAACTACAAGTTTTTGTCCGCATAAATTTAGAGTGCCAGCATGTCCTCATTTTGTTCAATATATTGATACTTAACAAAATTTCAGTTGTTTTGATACCCCAGGCTGACTCCTATAACAAAATTATTTGACCGTATCAACCAAAACTGACCATATTTGCACTTTATTTTGTAAATCTATATAGCCACATAGTAAATCAGCAACTATTTTTATGTCAGGATTTAATGTATAATACAAATGACAGCAATATTGGAACACAACAACTACAAAATTTTGTCCGCATAAATTTAGAGTGCCGGCATGTCCTCCTTTTGATCAATATACATGATATATTGATACGTAAGTAAATTTCACTAGTTTTGATACCCCAGTCTGACTTGTATAGCAAAAATATTTGACCGCATTAACCAACACTGACCACATTTGCGCTTTATTTTGTAAATCTATATAGCCGCATAGTAAATCAGCAACTATTTTTTTAAAATCAAAATTAATAAATAAAAAACAACATGACAGTGGTCTTAGATCTTGACATGGTTGGTGATCTTGTAAACCAACTGAAGACTTTGTCGAATATTTAGAAAGTATAACATGCCATCGAATCGATACATTTTTGTCTTAGGTCTTCCGTTACAATTTCAAATGGACGTGCATAATGTAGTCAAATGTTACAGAAATATCTTCAGTTTCATCATAATCTCTGTGAGTCGTGTTTGTTTGATAGATATCGTGCTTTAAAATCGTTTTGGATCAAGAGTGTGCTCTTTATTTCATTTTACTATTTATGCTGACATTTACGCATCAAGACAATATTTTATAATTCCAACATTCTTTTGAGTTTAAAATAATAATAATGAATTTCATCATTTTTTCATTGATTCACGGACCGGGTGTTAACTTTACTGCACTAATTTCTCCTTTGTTCCTTATGGCATGTTCACAAAACTTTCCCGAAAATATTTTCACATGTTGTCATATATTATTGCACAGCTAAACCTTAAATATAAATATTTTTTGTAGATAATTTCTGCAGATAAAGATAATTTTTTATAATTTTCTTTCATGTTTGATGCGGGGACATTCATCACTAATCTCAGTCAATCTGGCATTAATATGACCAGCTGAATTTTTGCAACATTCTCAGAGAATAGAATTTTTTTCTCAGTTATCATGAGGGACTGCCGAGAAATTTTCCAAAATGTAAAAAAATTTGCGATTTTTAAAAATCCCCCTTTTGATATTTGTCCGTTAAGACATCAGTTGTGTCTGATCAGCACGTGTACATGTTCGCTGTAGAACAAGCGGTACAAAAATTGTAAATATATATCTCTGGTTTTTTTTGTTTGGTCAAAATATTTGTGCTCATAAATAAATATACAAAAATGGATCTATAATACTTTAATATTTTTGAGGGTTTGACATACCAGCAAGTATAGATGTGTTAATGTTATTTCGTTTTTTGTGATGTGTGTATGTTTTTTGCTAATTTTTGTTTAATACAGCTTTTTTCTATTTTATTGCCTTTAAGCATGTGTTTTGCCTTTTTGTTTACTTATTGGTACAAACAGGAATGTTTTTCACTTCCCACAAAAATAGCCAAGATAAAATACTAGTTTAAACTATGTATATGTCATAGATATATACTTTTTCACTTTTTGGGTCCTTTGGAAAATGTTGTTTGTGCTGTATTTAGACCCCTCTAACAAGAAATTTGATTTGCATGCACACGTATAAAAAAATTTTTATCCAACGCAATCATAGGTTTGAACGTTGTTTTCAATTTAGACTTGTTTATATTTTTTCGTTTGGGCTTGTATTATATTTGCCTTAGGGTTTATATGATCCGTTCATCCTATTTTGACTCCTCAAAATTCAGGAGTCCATCCTAAATTGAGGTAAATTGTTGGGCTTTCCAAATACCGTTTCAATTCCTAACAACACTGAAGTGACATTATTTGTCGAAATCATGATATGGTTTACAAAAAGCTTTGCACCTTTTGTTTGCGGTATATCATCTTCTCCGCAAGTTTATTGTTTTCTGTTTAGTATTAAATTTAAAATTAAGATCCATTTATTACATCGGTGATCCGTTTATTTGGCAATCGCCAATGGCATTCAGCAGGGTTTAAGAACATTTGTTGTTCGACCTGTTAGTCAAATGCGTTTTGTTAAAATATACTTTTTCACTTTTTTGGTCTTTTGGAAAATGTTGTTTGTGCGGTATTTAGACCCCTTTAACAAGAAATTTGATTTGCATGCACACGTTTAAAAATTGCGGTTTTTATCCAACGCAATCATAGGTTTGAACATTGTTTTCAATTTAGACTTGTTTATAGATATATATTATATATATTCAAAATTTAAAAGCTTAATAACTGATATTTTTCAATATTTGATGCGTTTCCCTCAGTTTTAGTTTGTAACCCGGATTTGTTTTTATCTCAATCGATTTATGAGTTTCGAACAGCGGTATACTACTGTTGCCTTTATTTTCCACACTCAATTAACCCATTTCTCTGACGTCAGTCTATTGTTCTTACTGTAGATTATTTTTAAGAATCCACTGACCACTGTGATGACTTAAAATACTGTGGATTCATTACTATTCCTTGGATTTTCGTGGATTTCGGGGGTAAATGTGAACCACGAAATTAAATGTTCAACGAATGACATATTTTTTATATGAGTGTACGCAGACTTCGGCAAAACCACGAAATTAAATATCCACAGATATGCAAGTTTTCCTTAATCCACGAAAATTGGTACCCATGAAAATAAATATATTCACAGTAACTTATATCATAACCTCAAACTTTAACTTACGATATTTTATCCTCTCAAATACGAGTGGTATATGAAAGGGTCGAACTCGCGCGTATTTTCTTCATAATCAGTAGAGTCTTCAGTCTATGCAGGATACCACTATACCACGAGTGCTGACATGAATCAATATTTAAATAACACTCTTAAAGTGCTTCACTGTCAATACATGTCAATAAACTGTATTTCTGTCTCAAAGATAATTCGCTTTTGTTATCTAATGATATATATATATTATGGTCAGGGTTTGTTCATGTTCTTTTCAAATTGATTTAAATTGTTTTATTTTGGGCGTTATTTTTTTAAGGAAGATTAGGTTCTACGTTTGAACGTTCTTGAATATAGTAATATAGCAGTATGGAAATATAAAATGACTACTAGAGAAAAAATGAATAAATCATTTTACTTTAAAATCATAAAAAAAGAGTTTATTCCTGATGTCAGGTTTGAACATTGGTCGATTTTAAACATCGTTATAATGAACTGATGAATCTTTATACGATTGTAGCTATTACAAACTAGTTCTAAACACTATAGAATCAAGGAAATGTATATATTAGTACAATTCCTTGATACAATAAATATCCATATGCCCATTACACTTGTCACTTTTAACGTACAAGGACTTTTCCTTTTATTATAGAAAATGCTTACTTATGGTTTTAGTTTTATAATGATATTATACTTAGTCTATCAATATTTTTTTCATTTTCATTGTTTGATTATAAATGGTCCAAATATACATCACGTCAACATTGAACGGACTCTAATTTGAATAAAGTGTGACATATAAGATACGACCGTAAACCTACTTCTTTGACTGTAAAACCAGAAACAAAATTATCGTCTTTATATGAAAATGAAATATATAATAACTCTAAGATGAAAACAATATTTTGGTCGAGAAAAAAATCACAATGAAAAATTTTCATTCAGGGTACATGGTTTGAACTTGACATTGTTAATATCGCAGTTAATCGTTACCAATGACTAGACGATCACAGCCATGAACAGCTTGAATGTAAATGTAAAAAATTGACATAATTATACATTGTACATCTGTAGCAAGAGCAATTCTGCTGGAGATTCAGAATGCGTATCACAAATAATACTAGTTTAATGACTGCTTAACGATGGATGCCAATTGTAATAACGCTAAAATAACCTAAATTTAATGAAAGGGAAAGTGTTAAAACACAATTCATGTATTATTGTTCAAATAAAACATTAAGCATATAATTTTATTTATTTTGGAAAACAACATCAAATGCAGCATCATGAAAATGGGAGGTTTATGGCAACTACGCTCAATTTGATATTTGCCTTAGTACGGCAGTAATGAAGCCAGTCTTTAATCAACTATGAACTATTACAGGTTGCTAAATACTATATATGTTAATTTCAAAGGTTTCTAAATTTTGGTAATAAGAATTTTTTAACAAGATAAATAAATTCTGTATATTAATATATGTCTTTTTGAATAAATCATAAACAAAAATCTATATAATTTGAATAATTTGTAATGATTGAACACTAAATGTAATAATTATATACAAATATGGAATCTGGTATTAAAAATGGGAGCTAACACCTCATATAAGTTATATTAAACTTATGTTAACTTGTCAAATGTCTAAATATAGATGTGAACTGTGTGGATATAATCATTCTTAGCTATTATAGGATAAAAAAGATAAAATACGAAATTATTTTTATGAAATTTCGTTAATTCATTGTCAAAACGTAAAACAGACAGTTCTTTTACTAGGGTTAAGCTAGAGAATTGATAAGAAGTAGTAGATTTGGAAACGATAATCAACTTGCAACTAAAGTCGCTCGTTGATTATCGTTTTCGAATCCCCTACTTCTTATCAATTCTCTACTACATAACTGGTCGAAAGGTTAGTAACTCACATGTACTAAAACTTATGGTAACAGGAAACTGTAAAACTATAAAATGTACACAAAATTCATCATTTGAAGCCTTGTTATAATGTAACTTTATGCAACAGGCCTTTTTACAGTTATCTTGTCTCAACTACATAACTGGTCGAAAGGTTAGTAACTCACATGTACTAAAACTTATGGTAACAGATAATAGAAACTGTAAAACTGTAAAATGTACACAAAATTCATCATTAGAAGCCTTGTATAATGATGCAACAGGCCTTTTTACAGTTATCTTGTCTCAAATAATACCATGATAGAAGGTGATATTATTACAAAAATGATTTGAATGAATAAAAGAGGGACGAAAGATACCAGAGGGACAGTCAAACTCAAGTTAAGTGATGCTGGCCTATCAAAGATTATTTTAAAATTTATTGTAGAAAAAAAACCATTGAAACAGATGTAATCGTATAGCCCTAACATGCTTCATGAACTACTTTTCTACTAGCGCTTAGCTTATAATTATATGTATTTCGCCTTTGTTGATTCGCTTGAAGCTTAATTTTTGCATGGCAAGAGCTTTTTAAATTAGCTGCTATTAATTCACAGTTAATATACATGATTTCCTATGCTCTTGGTGTAAATATTATGAAGTGTGTGTTCATTGCTTTATAAAAAAAGAAGAAAAAACATCTCAAAATATTGGAAAAGTTATCATTACATGAACAATATAAAGAAAAAAAATATTGATTTTACTGAAAAGCAAACATCTGTTTGTACTTGTTGTAAGCAAAACTTAAATATACACATTTCTTATCTTCACATATTGAAATAATACACTATTTCTTTGGGCTGGACTCTTTTTCATTGAAATAAAACAAAAACTTACTTTAATCAACTAAAACAGTTGATATTTAATGCATTTAGTATAAGCCAAAGATTTTGATATGAATACACTTTATATAAGGGAGATAATTTTTATTATAATTTCAATTAGATAGAGTACTATTAATCTCCAATTATACACAATGTTTCTGTATTAAAGAAAAGAATTAACACAAGTGGATATGTTACTCTTTATTACAATTATATATATTTTTTAATTATTATTAGACGTTTGCTGTTTACACTATGATCTCAAATTTTCTTTCTTATTGTTTCTTTTATTTTTTATGTTTCTTTTTCATTTTGGCACAGTATTACTTATTGTAAAGCAATTATGATGCATGTAAGATACAGCTGGAAATTAATGCAGACAAGGTAGAGGAGGTCAGACATTTCAGAGTTACATTATCACTTACTTATATAATACGTTATGGGAGAATGAGGTCGAAATACACAGCTTTAAATATAAATATTTAATAAATGAGTGATAATGGTATAAAAACTGTCTCATACAATTGTCAAGGTTTAAATTCAAAGGAGAAAAAAAGAGATGTTTTTGATTATTTTGAAGCAAAAAATTGCCACATATATTGTTTGCAAGATACACATTTTTCAGAAAAAGAAGAAATATCAATAAAAAAATCTATGGGGAGGAGACTGTATTTTCAATTCTTTTGCAACAAACAAAAGATCGAGGGGTAGCAATATTTTTTTATCAAAAACTTTGAAAACCAGATAAATAGAATAAAAAAAAGATGATCAAAAGAATCTGTTAGGAGTTGATATTAAAACTGAAGGAACAAGAATGACTTTGATAAAATAATATGGTCCAAATAAAGATTCACCTGAATTTTATTCCAGAGTTAGTGACACAATAGAAAACTTCAACTACCAATCAGTTATTATAACTGGAGATTATAATTGAGTCCAAAACCAAAATCCTGATACTTATAATTACCAAAATGTAAATAACCTAAAAGCCAAAAGAGAAAGTTTTAGATATAATATAAAGTTATGATTTAACAGATCCGTCGTCGTCCGCCGTACCCTGAACTAAATAAATTTACATTAAACAAGCAAGATTGGATTTCTTTTAAATATCACAAGGCCTTAATCAACATGTAAATGATGTACACTTTCTTAACTGTTATAGTTCTGATCACTACTCAAAAAGTTTACATTTAAAGATGAATAACTTTATAATTGGCAAAGGTCTATGGAAATTTAACAATTCACATCTACATGACTACATGAATATTCAGCTGCTGTTAAAGAGACTATAAATAAAGAAAAAGAACAATATGCATCACTAGTATACAATAGAGAAACATTAGAACAGATAAATGACTTAGAAATTCAATTTACTATACATGATCAACTTTTTTTAGAAACTTTATTAACAGAAATTAGAGGGAAAAACAATTTCATATCCTTCTATTAGGAAGAAACAAAATGATAAAAAAGAAAGAATACTATCAGAAGATATTAAAAAACTAGAAGAACAAATCTTGACAGAAGAAATCTTTACTAAAATTGAAAAAAGAAAACTGATCTAAAAGTATCAAGGCAAAAAAAAAAATGAGGGCGTCCTTCATTAGATCCAAAATGCAATGGATAGAAAAAGAATAAATACCTTCACACTTTTTTCTGAATTTAGAAACTTAACATTTTATAAATGAAACTTTTCCAAAATTAGTCAATGAAAAAGGGGACACTGTCAGTGAGAAGGATGAAATATTAATGGAGGCAAACAATTATTACAAAAAGGTATATATCAAAACAGAATGCTTGAATAATGTTAACCTTAATTGTGAAATTCCGTATACTGATATTAAAAAACTAAATGATACCATTAAAGAATCTTTGGAGTGTGAAATTACTAATAGTGAATTAACAACAGCTTTGCGAAGAATGAACTAGAGGCTCCAAGGAGCCTCTGTCGCTCACCTGATATTTTTATTTATAATTGATGCATAAATTAATGCAACCGTTATACTTTTGCTTTCATTTCAGAGATATAAGCCAAAAACTGCATTTTATGCCTTTGTTCTATTTTTAGCCATGTCGGTCATGTTGATTTGCAAGCAGCAAGGTAATCGGACACATTTTTAAACTAGATACCCTAATGATGATTGTGGCCAAGTTTGGTTGAATTTGTCTCAGTTGTTTCAGAGGGTAAGACTTTTGTAAAAGATTACAAAAATTTACAAAAATTGTTAAGAATTGACTTTAAAGGGCAACAACTCCTTATGGGGTCAATTGAATATTATTGCTGTTTACAGTTTATCTCTATCTATAATCATATTCAAGATAACCACCAAAAACTGCAAAATTTCATTAAAATTACCAATTTAGGGGCAGCAACCCAACAACGGGCTGTCAGATTTGTCTGAAAATTTTAGGGCAGATAGATCTTGACCAGATAAACAATTATATCTCATGTCAGATTTGCTCAAAAGGGTTTGGTTTCAGAGATATAAGCCAAAATCTATATTTTACCCTTATGTTCCATTTTTAGCCATTACGGCCATCTTGGTTGGTTGTCCAGGTCATCGGACACATTTTTTTAAACTAGATACCCCATTGTTGATTTCGGCCAAGTTTGGTTAAACTTGGCCCAGTAGTTTCAGAGGAGGAGAAGATTTTTGTAAAAGTTAACGGACGAAGGACGACGACGGACGCCAAGTGATGAGAAAAGTTCACTTGACCCTTTGGGCCAGGTAAGCTAAAAAGGAAAAAAAGCCCTGGGTCAGAGTGTTTCACGAATGAATTATTAAAGTTTTTCTGGATTGATATAGGAAAATTGTATTTTGCTCTATAATTAATGTAATGGTTGCGAAAAAGGGGAATTATCTATTAATTTAAGACAAGGTATTACAAATGTATAACCTGTATACCAAAGGGAGATAAAACAATACAGTTCATGAAAAACGTTTACTAAATACAACATATAAATTAGCATCAAGCTGCATAGCAGAGCGTATAAAATTAGATTTACCTCAAATTATAAACAGTGATCAGACCGGTTTCATTCCTGGTAGGTTTATAGGGGAAAATACTCGTCTAATTCATTTATTTATGATATTTTATTTCATACAGAACTTAATGATTCACAAGGACTGCTCCTTCTCATAGATTTTGAAAAAGCTTTTGACTCTGTAGCATGAAATTTCATTGAAAACGTTTTAGACTTTTTCAATTTTGGCCCCTCTATACAACACTGGATAAGGACCTTTTATAAAAATATAAGTTCTGCAGTTTCTCAAAATTGTTTTTTATCTGAATTCTGTGAAATTCAAAGAAGTTGTCGACAAGGGGATCCTTTATCACCTTATATCTTTCTTTTATGTGCAGAAATACTTGGACTATTAATCAAAAAAAATAAAGAAATAAAGGGAATTAAAATAGATTATACCCAATATTTGATCTCTCAATATGCAGATGACACGTCAATAATTCTTGATGGTACACCAGAATTTCTGGATGCATCTTTCCGCCTGGTACATACATATGCTGAAATGTCTGGTCTCTATATCATCTTCGACAAGACAAAGGTGGTGTGGATAGGGAAGAAAAATATAGTCAGGACAACATGTGTGTAAAGTGGGGATTGAAATGGGGTTCCAGTAGGTTTACACTACTAGGAATAAACTTTTCGGTCAATTTGCTAGAAATGGAATCTGTGAACTATTATCCTAAAATAAAAGTTATTGAAAATATAATTTATATTTAGTCTAAACAAACACTTACTCCAGTAGGAAAGATAACAATTATCAAGACACTAAATATTTCAGAATTGAATCATCAGTTTTTAACATTACAAGCACCATGCTATACTACTCTTACACAACTTACTCGTACAATATATTCATTTATTTGGGAAAAACGCCTGACAAGATTAAAAAAGAGATATTGTGTCTGAATCATAAATTTGGGGGCTGAAAATGCTAAAACTAACGTGGGTCCGACGGTTGTTAAAAAAACAATACAAAACTCTAAAAGCTAGTAGAAAGCACAGAAAATATTAATATTGAAAAACTAGTATTTCTTGGTCCATCAATCAGATATAAAAACCCCTTTTGAAAAGAGGTTTTCAAAGCATGGACAGAAATGCAAAATAAACTTATATCAAAAAATGAAGAAGAATTTTTAACAGACGCACTTTGGAATTATGAACATATTTAAATAGGAAACACATCTGTTGTCTATAAAGACTGGGCTGATAACGGTATTTTGTTGATAAATGATCTGGTAGTAATATAATGAGGGTAAATTAAGGTCTTTTGAGCAATGCAAAAATGTTTATGAAATTAAATCTTACTTTCTAGTTTATAATGGGGTTATATCAGCAATAAAATCATATCAAAATTCTCTCAAGCATAATATCTCTATAGACAGTCTTTATAAAATTCATGGACCAATACTTTCAAATAATTTAAGAACATTTTTTTATCATATAAAGGGTCAAAAGATGTGTATAATGTTTTATTAGAAAACAAAAGCACAAGGCTTAACTGTGAATATAAATGGCTTCTAAGATTAAATAACAAATTGGATTGGAAAAAAGTGCATAATATGTCTTTTTACACCACAAAAAGCTCTAAACTCCATTGGCTACAATACAGAATAGTACACAGAATCATAGGCACAAATGAATTTTTATTAAAAATTGAGATAAAACAAACAGATAAATGTATTTTTTGTAATGAAGCTATTGAAGATATTGAGCACATATTTTTGACATGCTGTAAAATTGCGGATTTATGGATTAAACTTAGTGACTGGATTTATAACCAAACACAAATAATAATTCCATTTAATATAGATATTATTTTATTCGGAAATTAAGAAATAAATTATTAGAACAATAACTTTTTATTAGAAAAAAATAGGTACTTTGTGTACCTGAATTACTTTCACTTACATTTCTTTACCTTATCCACATCACCATCTATGTTATGATTAAATAATGCTATATGTTAGTTTATATGTATGCTTGATGTTTTGTCTATGTTTATAACTACATTAATGTTCTTCTTAGTTATTGCCTGGACGAAAATAATTGAAAACAATCCTTTGCAAGCTGTAATTAATGCTGTCAGTAAGACATATAATTTTGTTTTTCCAAAATTCCAAATTTCTGTGATTTCTATTTATTTATTTATTTATTTTTCTATTCCTTTTTCAAATATATGAATTATTCTATATTGATAAGGTATCATATTATTTGGATAATTATAATTCATAAGTGTATATATTACAGATAAAATAAACTAATAAGTACTAACCAAATTGATTATATACTACTAATGGTTAACGAGGCCAGGATAAGGTACTGGTATTTGATACATCCAACTAACAAATGTCAAAATTATCAATAAAATATGATTTACTAAAGCTTTATTAAAACAAGAACTCATTTACCTTCCCCTTTTTGACTACACATGAGTTCATACATGTCTTCTATAGCTATATCATGGTTTTTAAGCTTTACTACATACAAGATGACGTCAAAATGCCAATACATACTGTGAATACTACCGGTTGTATCCATTTCAGTTTTTTTCATATTTGGACAAACGTTTATTTATTTTACATGATCTTTAAAGAGACATTTACATTTTAAGCATCAGACATACTAAATGTTTGTTTGCATCATTATAAAGATCATCAAAAATGCTACAAAATAGACCTTAATGTGTTTGGCAACATTTAATTGTGCAATTTTTCCGTAAACATTTCTAGCTTTTAATCTACATGTATGCTAGTATTCCATATTAACACGACTTGCATGTTCTGCGCACTTACAGGCATAACGAAATCAGATATCTAGTATATAATTGTTTCTTATTTGCAATATGAGTAACCATGTATTTAAGCAGCAGCTCATTGATTTTTTTCTTGCAGTAAATCACCTGTAATTATAACTTTTCAGATGACAATGATACAGTATATCGAACATTAACTTTCAAAAAAAAAAATCAATAGAACATACCTACTGTAACATCGTCCCCTCTAACAAAGAAGAAGAACAGACAATATATAAATAAATCCATCATTTATAAACTTTGTTTTTTAGATTTTTCATTCCTTTAACCATACTTTTAAGTAATATCTCGTCAAGTACAGCTTTCCGGGGAACATTTTGTTACAGCTAAACTTCCGTCTTGTATGTACACAGTCATATAATAATTGTAGAATCATTTGATGTGGATTAAATGTGTCATATCTCTCATCTACAAAATGTTTATATTCGAGCATTTCAGATTTAAAAGTAAACATTAGGCATGCACAGGTATGTGTGTTCAAAATACGAACACCATGGATACTTTTCAAGTTGCAACGTTAGGAAACTACAATCATTCATACCACATTTTTTTTCTGTGATAAATGTTTCACGTAAATAGAAAAACAAACTTAAGGATATGGGGTATCCATTCATTGCACAAAATCAATACATGCACAATAAAAAACCACAAACAGCAAACAGACATCGCTTTTATTGCATATCTTCATCTCAAAGTCACAGTGTTAACCACATTTTTGTTTTAGAAATTAATTAGCTAATTCATACATTTGGACACTTATTGCGATTCTACTTGACCCATGATAGAGGTGTTAAAACCAGTCTGATCGCCTAAAAAATGTGAATATTAAATTTTGTTGAACTACACTACTTTTTAAAACAATTTTAATTGATAAACATTTACTTTTTATGCCACATTTTGACGTTTTTCTTTCCACTGAGTTCCTCAAGATCCCTTCTCAGAACTCGTTCAACTTTTTGCTCTGTGAAGCACATTCGTGTGTACATCGTTTATTCTTACTTTTCATTGGAAAAAAACTTGTTCATCTCGTTCATTGACAAACGGAGAATGATTTACAAATGCAGGTTAATCATACATATGCAATTTCATAAATATAATATAAACATATTAATCCTAGTACCTTTTTGTAATTCACGTTAAATTTAGAGAATAATGTTTGTGGTTATTTCATTTGATAGCCATTTCCTTTTATTACACGGCTGTGATTGGCTACAAGCGAATGACACTAACGTTCACAGTACCAGGTCGAAAGTGTTTACCCATTTGAAAACACTGTTATATATTTAAATAAATTGACAACCGTAAAAAATGAAAAACTCAAAACCAAATTCACATGAATCCGGCAGTTGTATAAGAATGCTATCTTAAAAGATGTCATACACGATATAGTCTTGGTATTAATTTCCTTAAAATATTGAAAAAGAAAATCACTTATGCTGGTCTTCTTACGTGTATTTCCTTATTTAATCTGTTCGCGATAGTAACTGACCATGCACAAGCTTTATGGTTCTTACGGTCGAACGGTGTATGTGTATTGACAGAAATATTGATTAAATAATTCATAAAAAATAAAGTATTATTTCATTCGGTTGGTACAAAATTAAGGATTTTTTCGTCTTGTATAAGGGGTATGTTGGGTGTGACAAGATATGTTTAATTTATATTAAAGAGACAACAGTTATACACTTTTATTAAATCAGACTGCAGGTTACTGGTTTAAAATCCCCCTCGGTCGCACAAAATTAATAGTGTTATATCATATAACACCTTTAGCCCAGATTATTTGGATAGATAAACGCTGTTAAACATGTTTATCACTGCGATCAGCAAGGACCCTGTTATCCCAGCGTGTAGAGTACTTCGCTGAAGTCTGTCGTGATATACCTTTGGTTTATTTGGATACTATAAATAAGGCCGTTTATTTACTATTATACATTGGCTCACATTTGCCATCCCAGGTACTTTCTTAGCTGACTATACGGTAAAGTGTTTGCTTATTTTGATTGGCCATGTGTTGACCAGTAGTGGTGAAGCTACACATAGCTATAATACCAGGTTTAATCACCATTTTCAAAGGAATATGACAGTTTTTTCCCCACTCGTTTTGTTGGTTGATAACGTTTGATTTTGTCAGTTTTTATGGAATTCCCCTCTTTTGAAATTAACTTGGAGTTCGGAATTTTTAAAAGGCTAGTTTATTATTTACAATCACACGACATCTCCTTATTTTTTTAACCTTATCATAGTGGATAGAGTCCTACCTGGATCGTGTTTTGTTTTTTGAGTGATTTGATTGGTTTTTTTTTTTCGAGTGAGACCATGTTTTACGAGTAAATATGATCAAACATGTAAACAAAAAGACTTCTTTCGTGGAAAGACATGAAACAGATGCTTGAACTTAATATACACGATCACCCAAGTTAAGTTAGTATTTGTGATAAAAAGATATTATCGACCCTACATTATTTGTGTTATAAAAGTTTAATTTATCTTTACAATGGTTGTATCCTAAATACAAAATACTTTTTAGCTTTTTTTATACACATACCAATGCAAACTTCAAAGGCAATATATACATATAAGTCACCGTACGGCCTAATACAATGCAAAAATGCCATTCCTTATAACCAGCTATATAAAGCCCCTAAATGGAAAATTCAAAATAATTCAAACGAGATCAACAAACGACAACCACTGAATTACAGGGTCCTGACTTGGGACAGGTACATTCAGATTGTGGATGGATTAAACTTGTTGGCTAGCGCCAAACCCTCCCCCTAACCTATGCCAGTGGTGTAAAAGTACAGTTATCTTTTTCCGAAGTCCTTTGATCTTTGATAAATGTTAAGTCAAACTCGGATTTGAAAATGTACATATATATATATATATATAAAAACGCCTAAAAAGAGTACATAGCAACACCAATATTAAAAAAAGGAAACATTAAATGTAATTATCTATAAATATTTTGGATATCAGATATCTGTCATCAGTATGATTATGATGTAAAATGAATCATATCGATCTATCATGATTTAACTTTAACAATCTTGAAATTTAAACAAAGTCATGTACAATTAAAACCGAACACAACAACGCTTGTAAAATTTGAGCAGTTTGATAATGATTAAAACAAATTTTAGAAATGTACAATTTCATATCGCATATAACTATGTTTGTTAGTAGCATATCTATGCAGTCTCTGATGTAAATACCTAACCTACGTCATTTTTGAAATTCTAGAATTGTGCAAGCGTTATTGTGTTCAGCTTTAATTACATTTTAAGATTGTTATAGTTAAATCAGAATAAATTGATATGATTCATTTTATATCAAAATCATTCTGATGAAGGATATCTGTTATCCGAAATATTTATAGATAATTACATTTAATGTTTTCTTTTGTTTTTTAATATTGGTGTTGTTTTGTACACTTTTAGGCGTTTATATAATTTATTTATTGTGTACAATTTTGTTTTATTCTTAAAAAAGCTCAGTTTCAGAATAAGTTCATTTTATAAAAAAGTGCATCAATCATCTTCATCTAAAATATTTATGTTTACAAACCCTAAGATTCCTCGAGTACGTTTTCCGGATAAATATTCTAACAAAAACTACTTCCCTGTGGTATACACGTCTGCCACCACTTGTCGTTACTTTACATGTTACTAATCTTTAAAGTGTTATCAGTCGTCACAGAATAAGTATCTTCCTCTGTACAAATTATAAATACTAATTCGAGTAATTTTACGGGGTTAACATTTGGCATGTGATACAACATTTTAAAATAGAATTAATACCTTTGAATCACGTGAAATATTTGTCCATATCTATTTAATAGTAATAACATGCAGTACATCGCTCTAAATAAAATGACGAAATTACATTTTTTCGAAATTACTTTCATAAACAATATATTTTGAAATTGTTCATGTTGTTATCTTCATTACAGGTGCTCTCTACATATAAAACAGCCATCAGTAGGGACTTTTTTTAAATGAAATAGACACTTAAAAAGCACATTTTATTTGAAGTATATGTGTGGTATAAATATACTCAGACAAAATTGACTTTTGACTCTTAGCATTTGTCTGCTTTTTATGAATATATATGCATTTTCTCTGCCAGTATTTCAATTACAATAAAACCACACTTAAAACTACCGCAGCACACGTCTTATACAAAATGAGCCAAAGGATGAGAAACCTAACGCAATTTTACATTGTCTGATAATTGTTCATGAAAATCCTGTTGCGCACAGGAAAACATGAAAAACCTTCCCAATTTGAGTTTATCAAAGAGCAGTTTTTGGTTTCGGAAGTGTATGAAGTGTTTGATCAGGCAAATTGACCAACGGTAAATGCTAGAGGTTGGTTATAGGTTCAGTAGGGATAATCCCAGAATTTTATAAGTAAAACATACATAAATATTTGAAACATGTATCACATTCATAACGTAAAAGTACATATATATGGCAAAAGGAACATAACTCTAAATATTACAGTCAACCCTGTGTACTCATCAAACTTAAATTCTTTATAGTAAACTTCTCAACTTGTTTCCATTTTAAAAAATCCACAATTATATGAATAATACCAAGTCAGAAATCAGCACGATATTAATTCGAATGAATGATTCACTTAACATACATAATTATCATGGACAGTAGGTGTATTTGTTTCTCAACAAAAAGGGACTGCTAGTCGTGTGACCGACGGAGTACAAAATCAAGCAACATCGGGTAAAACCGGTTTTAACGTAATATTTACGTGACGTCATTGTGGGACACTTTTAAAATTTAAAAAAACGGAACGAACATTTTGTTATGTCATAGTTGATTTTTTATTTGATTTTAATTGATAAGAATACTCACTAAAACAAGTATCCATAAACAAAAAAACTTTCTTTGCTATCTGTTTTCACAATTTAAAAGGTTAGATACATTTAAGTGGAGTTATTAAATATCGGATATTAGAGCATATATAGTTTTCAAAGAAAGAACATGGGTAAATTAAAATAATGCGTCAATTTCAAAAACGAATGTCCGTCCTTGAAAGAAGCTGTCAGCTTTAAAGGGAATTCTAAAACTTACACATTTGAAAAAAAAGCTACCTTATACGATGTAAGGGATTTTCAAACACTCTACAGGAAAGCAATATGATATTCATTGTTTTAAGTTATTATCAGAAAAAAGAAACTCTTTTCCTATTATTATTTCGGGTCTAAGTGGTATGCCGTTTTCATGTGTGCACATCCGCGCCTTTCAATAAAGTACGAAACAGTCTTAAACATGTTAAACTGGCATACTGACGAAGGATAATCGTCATTTCTTTTTATAATCTCGTCATTTATAAACAACATCGAAAACAGTTTATGAAAAACATAGTCTACAGTCAATGTTCGCAATATAGCAAAAACAAAAAGCAACAAACAGACCCCCCCCCCCAAAAAAAAAAAACAAAAACGAAAACAAAAACGAAAAAAAAAAACAAATAAAACAAATAAAACAAAAACAAAAACAAAAGCAAAGAGAAAAGTAGAACAGAGAAAATAATTAGAAATTAAAAAAAAAAAAAAAAAATACTAAAACAATTGGAACAAACACTACACTCACAAATCCTTTTCACGATACGAGTTGTTTTTTATTCAACATATCAAAATACGATTTAAAAAGCTGAAAAGAATCTTTAATATCAAATTTCGTCCTGGTTTTCATAGATACCTTTTTTAGTCTTCAACGCGACCTTGTAAGAAAGCACCCTTGTTTATTCGTAAAAATAAGTTAACATTAACGTTTTATCAATTGTCGTTGTGAAACTCTCTCAGTTGAAATCTTACGTTATTGACCACTCGCAGTTGAAATCTTATAGATCGTACAATTTGTTGTGAAACGACGGCCTGCTGACATACTTTTTTTTAACACATATAAACGTTATATTTCTTGTATACACTTACCTTAGTTGTCCAGGTAACATGCTAAGGGTCCCTGTTTACAAATTGAACCATCTATCCAGGGGTAATAGAAGGCTAAAAAAGTAGTCCACTTTTTACCTTGGATTTACAATTAGTTTGAAAAATATATCCACATGATGTTAGAAGCATCTAACTCTATGCCTTAACTTAACATAGTAAGTAATTAATAAGATACCCACACAAAAGATGTGCATTTACCACACCACACATAATAGGCTAACACTTTTATATCATTTTTATATGTATGTATACATTGATAAAATCTATAGTGCTATACAATAAAACATAAAAAAAATAGCTTTGTCTAAAGTTAATACTATATTTATTGTCTACATTTTGCCTTTTTATTGAAGAACAAATTTTAGATTATTTTTCAAGT
This sequence comes from Mytilus californianus, assembly GCF_021869535.1. Classification (NCBI taxonomy): domain Eukaryota; kingdom Metazoa; phylum Mollusca; class Bivalvia; order Mytilida; family Mytilidae; genus Mytilus; species Mytilus californianus. Next base: position 115,936,198 of record NW_026262712.1, on the reverse strand, counting down.
TATGTTTCCAGATATTATAAATATATTGAGGTGCTTTAGGCGTTTTTTTGTATTTTATTGCATTCCTAATTTTCCATAGAATCAATTTAGAATATATGATAATTGTGTTTAAAAAATAATCATATTTGAATATTCTTGTGTTTATACCTAACAGCATGTCCTTTTCAACAATAGGATTATTTATTCCTATGTTTGATTTGATATTTTTTGGAGCTTGATTTAAATTAATTGTGATGTACTACAACTAAAAAAATAAGTGTTGCAGGGTTACTATTTTGTTGTCATTTTGACAAATGTGGCATTTTTCATTTGATATTTTCATGTTTTAATCTTTTTTCAGTATATAAAATTTTGTGCATGGATCTCCATTAAAATTCTTTTACTTTATTTTCAGTTATCAACTGTTTTAATCCCGACCACATATTTTCCCAAAGTAAATTGCTTTCAAATATTTCTCCCACTTAATTTGACATTTGGGTGATACATCTTTTTTTAATAACGTACGAATATATTTGAGTTTTAGCTTTGATAGTTTTATTATTTGGTTGTTAAAGGTCATAATCTCAAGGTCATTTGATATCTTTAAATTCATTTCATTACGCAAACTCTGGTTTCCGCAAGAATTCAAACTTTGCACGAAATCTTTACGAATTAAGTATTTAATGGTGTATCAATATTTTGAATGCAACCTGACCAAGTATTTATAATTTGCTGATAAAATTGTGGTAATTGGTTCATATCTAAACCATTTAAACTTGAACATTTACATACAAAAAAGGTATCATTATATTTTTCATCAAATTTCCGTAGTCAATACTTACCAATCGCATTCCAGCTTTACAATGGTTCCTGGATTAAGCTATATAAAAGTTTTATTTGTTTACTTTTTGTGAACATATCTTTACTTACCATACCTATCACCCCTTTTATTTCATGCAACATCCGATATTTCTGTCTACCTGGTTCACTCTTACGTCCCATATAAAAATTCCGAATTATATTATCTAGGTCTTTAGTAAATTTATCCGGAATTCCTCGTATTTCAATCTCGTAAGAACAGAGAGAAAGTATCATATTTTTAACTTTAAGTGTTTTACCTGTAAATGTAAGCTTCCTACTTCTCCATATACGTGTATACAACATATTGCTGACAACGGTCTCAAACACTTTCCTATCATTCAGCCTAAAATTTCGATTTTGTGTTACACTTAAAGAACATAATCATATATCCTATTCAACCAGTTGAATTTGTAATAGAAATATATTAAAGCTGCATATTAAGCATAATTATTAATTATATCACCCTATTATACATATTGCTACTTACAGAAGATATGACAAATCTAAAAATATACCCATTTTTGAAAGGTTTCAGGATGACATATCAAATGAAAGTGGCGATGGGACCAAACACAGCCCATAATATTTTAGACAAGTTAACCCCAAACTAGTTCTCAAGATGTCCGAATCCGTCCTTTTAAATTTATTTATGTTTCTACGCTCGTACAAAAAACGTCCACCTCGTTTTAAGTACATTGCCACTATGTCCAATTGCAGAACCGGAAACTCAAAGTTCTGAAGCACCATTCCCGATCAAACCCATCCATGAATTTGGTAAACAGACCGTAAAAAATTGCTTCAACGTCCACACCTTTTCCACACATTCCAAGGCAATTTAAGTACATTTTCAAGAATGTAGTGAAAACGACTATGGTGTGACAGGGACAGTACCACTACTTGTCTTAATGGTTTGATTCAGAATTTATGGATCAGTTTTCAAGGAAATATCAGTTGTAGCGTTTTTAAGATTTTAAAACTTTTGTTTTAATACTTTGAGATCATATCGAAATCAAACTTTGTCCGCTTGTTCACTATGTAAAGAACAGTTTAACAAACATACAAATTAACATGGATATGTAATAGCGAATAAGAAATTTTGGGTAAACGGCAACCCCAGATCCCAAACAATACGTACAAATTTATGCTTTTAAAAATCTTCCAACAACTATTATATTTTAGGGTAAAACAGGTGCAAATCCATAGTATCAAAAAAAATAAGATAAACATACATTTTTTTTAAGGAGCTTAAATGTAATTTGAGGCTTTTATAACGAAATATCATTTGTTCTATAGTAAGTCCCGATGTAGTGTCCCTTTGAATAACCAAATCAATTGAATTAGTTGTAAGACTAACAGGCGGATTTTGATGTTTTTGAGGAATGGGAGAGAAGGCGCCTCCTTGAAGAGGTATACCTAGGGCCAATTCTCCTAAACAAATCAAAAACAAAAACAAAAAAATAATTAAATAATGTGATGAGACTCTTACCTCAAAAATCCTATTCATCATAAAAAAACCAACAAAAAACTGATACTTATTTAAATATACGTTTTTTGAAAGCTGAGCTAAAGAACAAAATGTTATTCAGCTGGGTTTTGAAAGACATATTCGTTTTATAAATTGACGCGGCTGTGTACTAGAACATTCGTTTTTTTTTCTTTGTGGTCGTAAGTTTTCGTTTACAATCACAATTGTGAAACACTCGCTGTTGAAATCTTTCGTTACTCGTAAGTATATTCGTAAACGTAAATCGTACGAGTTTTTGTAAAACGCTAGCCATTTCAGCACGGACGTGACTGCGTATTAAAACATTTTGAACAGTTAAAAATTAAGAAAAGAATTATTGAAGACGGTACAAAAGAGCAAAATCTTTAAGCTTATAGGAATTAGGAAAAAACAAATAACATTCAAGAGAAAATGTTTTTCCTAACTTTTCAACTCACAATCCCAGAAATAATAAAGTGTCCAATACAATACAAAATAATTTACCATTTTACAGAGCGATCAGAGGATGATAAATTTATTATTTAATTCGCATAAAGTAATTACAAGCAAAAGGCAACCGAAATCGTTGAAAAAGTTGCTGACCAGCGCAATATTCAATATTGAAAATAGCCACCCAAAGGTACAAAAATGTGGACGACCAAATTGTTAATAGAATTCGTTTTTTAATCAGAAAATTTTTTAAAATCAAGTTTTTAAAAACAGTAACTGTGCACTGGAAAACTTTTCATATATCATAACTTGCAGTGGTTGTCAAGAATATTTAATAATTTGTTGATATAGATGTAAGAATGTACTATTGCCACGAAATATTTTTGGATATAATATTTAGAACATTGAATAAGTATTAACAAAATACTCTGTTTGTTTCTTAACCCTTGTACAAAAAATTGAAATAAATCAGAATTGGCAATTTCAGATCGATTGTAATATATTTTCTTATATCCTTACAACTTGAACAATCTTACGAGTGTTTGTGTAAAATACTGTATGACTTTTTTGTGCTAAAAGGCAGGGGAATGTCATGATTTCTAATCCAATCTAGCATATATAGTCAGATATTTTGGACAACATTCCCCAAAAATGTGAATTTGTTTTTCTCTTATTTCTATACAATAAGTACATAGTTCAATTTCGTTTAATTTTTATTTAAAAAAAAAAAATTACATGGTAGAATCCTATGAACGATCTCAAAATGGAAGTTTTGTGAAAACGAGTTTCAGGTTCTGATAAAATGCATGGAGTGAATAGTATTCCAAACTTCATTCTGCATATTTAAATCTATTTCCAATTTATTATGAGAAGATAAAGCCAATAAAGTATTATTTCTGACAACAACAATACAATTCTATTGAAATTCAGTGTGATCTTGCCATCTATTTTAATATTTTGGTGCAGCCATATTAGCCGGGCGATAATATCAGTATTGTTTTCAACTTAAAACTTATTTTGCATACTAGAACAATTTACCCAGATGTCATGCCAAAAAGGATTGACATTCTTAATTGCCTCCCCCAAATTTCTGTATATATCACTTATCAGCTCAATTTCCAAGGCGAGAAATTTTGTCGGTCTTATAATTTATACAGCCAAAACATCTTTACACGATATCAAAACAAAAAGCACATATTAGAAATCGTAAGATACTCACCCTTCCGAAACAGCTGCAAACACATTCGGTTTTAATTTGGATCATGTTCTCAGGCCTTGATTTTCAATGAAGTGTTGTGTATCCTTTTGTTTATCGTTTGACCGTTTTTCTGTTCTTGTCATGAGGTTGTCAGTTTGTTTCCGACTTGTGAGTTTAAATGTCCCTTTAGTATCTTTTGCCTCACATTTTGGACCTCCATCACCGTGTTCAGACATTACCACTGCTCTCTTCTTTTCTGGTCTTCCATGTCATAACAAATTGAAACATATGTTTTGAAAACCCCTCAGAACCCCTTCTTGGGAGTTTTAAGGACAGAACTTCAATCAATATTATAAATGTTAAAGTTTTTATAACTATAATCATTCCAATATATGTTAGATCTATGTAAGACAAGTACTAAATAATGACTGCATACCGTTTATCTAAGCTGTACAAATACAGCCTCTTTTTTACCCAACCCATATGGCTACAGTTTTGTCAACATAACACTTCAGACAAGCACACTGAACATTAATCGAACGAATCTAAACATTTATGTAGGGACTTTTGAATACCATCCAGAACTTTGGAAGAATTATCCGTTTATTGACTCAACAAAAATTTTGAGTCATTAATTGTTACATTATCAACATAAGGGTCATTATAAATAGCTGCACTGAGCAATTCAAGTACTAAAATTAAAATATCCTCTGTCTCCTTATCTGTTTATTTTCATACTTGAATTGCAGGAGAAAAGGTCTGGAATACATCCTTTATTTAACACTGCACTATATCACAGTAGCATGCCCTTATCTAACATATCATGCTAATAGGTATGCAATTAGAGCCAACAAACTGCAATGCCTTTATAATAATTCGACTGTGCCTAAAGCTGTGTTTTAAAAAGACTAAAAGTAATAGTCCATCAATGTCATCATCCTACATCTTTTCGATCAGGTCATTAATAAATCTAATAAATTTTAAATTTCTTTACAAATGTATTAACCTTCTTTTTTTCATGAGAACGTTGTAGTCTACACAACTTCATTATAATAACGTACAGCAAAATCATGGTTTCGTCATGTCATTTCTTTCACAATTATATTTATTTTAATACCAAAATGATTATATTGGTATGACTGATTTTATAGCCGATTTAAAATTACGTTCACATGAAGGCAATATCTAAGCTTCACAAAACTCTCATGCACACAACGGTACATTGCCGGCTCATCTGCAAGTTCTACAAAGGATTGACAAAAATTTTGTCTGGAGTGAAAGAGGGTCTTCAGAAATCTTGTTAAACTGTTTACTCGCGTAGTGGTATTAACCATATGTGCATTCTAAAAAAAATTCTAACGAAATTTTGGATAACTTTAAATCTCGATATTTCTCTGAAATTAATTCTATCAAAACGTTTGCTTTTCAACCCTGTATACCACCACTCCCCAAGTTCTACAAATGAGACGTTTAGTTAGCAATAAAACCAGGTTTAAACCACTATTTTTTTACATAAGGAAATGCCTGTACCAAGTCAGGAATATGACAGTTGTTTTCCCTTTGTTTGATGTGTTTGAAATTTTGATTTTGCCATTTGATAAGCGACTTACCGATTTGAATTTTCCTTAGAGTTTGGTATGTTTGTTATTTCACTTTCTATAAGTACTTTTATCTGACGTCGTGTATTATCATATTCATCCTGAGTAACAAATTAACTGATTTTATTTATACCACAGTAGGCAGAGTGGCCGGCTGGGATCGTTTTTTTTCCTCGAGTGATTTGATCGCGTTTATCGAGTGTGAACAAGTTTTTTCGAGTGAATATAATAAATAATGTACACAAACAAACTTTCTTTCTGGTAAGACGTGAAAAAATGCTAGGACCTTATATTTAAGATCATACAAGGTAAATAAGTATTTGTGATAAGAAAATATTATTAACTATACATTGTTTCTTCTAAAAGCGCTAACTTTAGCCTGACAATGCTCTATTCCAAAATATAGATTTAAGCCATTTTTATACAAATATCAATGCAAATGTCAACGGAAAAGCTTACATGGAATCTAAGTTTTTTCGAGAGCATTCCGTATTTTTTCAATCGAGTGCGTCAACATTTTATCGTGTGTAATAAAAAACCCAATAAATTTCTAAGACATAAAAATGTAATATGTCAGTGCATTTACGTTTAATAAAACAGCAGGCAAAGGTTCAAATAAAGTATTATTAAAGAACAAAACCAATGTATTAAACCAGTTTGATAATGCTGTATTTTTTATATTTAATTTACAAGTAATACATAGATTACCCTCATTGAAATAATAAAAAACCACTAAAGACACGGTCGGAATGAGGCGTGTAGAGAGTGTGCTCGCTGTCTGCACATTAAGAACACTTACAATAACTCTTGTGTGGTCCGATGGTGACCTGTTGCAAGGCAAAGTTTCTGTCCCTATCCAATATATCCTCATTTTCCAGTGGCAGTCTAAATATCTAGATGAAGGTTAATTCATAAAAGCGTTTTGGATGCATGAAATGTATAAAGTATTGTGTTTATTCTTTATTAGATATTCCCTTCAATTCAAATGATATGGTCAATGGGAAATAACACATGGGCGGATTAAGTGTGTTTTTGTTTGTTTTGTTTTTGTTTTTGGTTTTGTTTTTGTTGTTGTGATTATGATTTGCTGGGATGGGGGCTCTTTCAGTAGAATGTTTGTGTTTATATTGATTTTTTTTAATTTTTACTGGTATTCCTTAAATTTGTTTCCCCTATTTTTAAAATCAGGGGTTCGCCACTGTAAAATATATCAATTATACATGATTATGGACTGTAAAAAGGTAGCATGATATAAAATGTGAAATATAATGAGTCCACATTTCTAAATATAAAAAAGAAGATGTGGTATGATTGCCAATGAGACAACCCTCCACAAGAGACCAAATGACACAGAAATTAACAACTATAGGTCACCGTACAGCCTTCAACAATGAGCAAAGACCATTTTAAGAAGGATCCAGTGATTTCTCATATATTGTATCACTGCAAATTTGTTATAAAATGTTTTCAGTACAGAAAATTAGCATTCACTTGAAACAAACACCATCTCAAAGGAACACTGTACCCACCGTGTATACTGCCATATGATTTTTACACTTAACTACGCATATGTTAAGTTTTGGATGATACAGGCAAAGACTTTTGTTAAACATCAGAAATGAAAACTACTGATGTTAAGTGACGCATAAATTTTTGAAAAAAGAGGACATGCTGGTATTATAAATTGATATGGACACAATTTTTTAGTCATTATGTACCAATACTGCTGTTATTTGTACTTTACAATCCATCCAGAGTAACTTATTTACTGTTTTAATTTTTACCGCCATATCATTTTCATACCCAACTACACATATGGTCAGTTTTTGATGGCATGTATTTGATTATTGGTGTTACACAAACTATCATGAGATATGAAAACTACTGATTTTGAGTGACAGCTCAGGATTGTGAATAACAACAGGAAATGCTGGCACTCTAAACTGATGCCGACAAAATTTGCATGATAAAGTACACATATCGTCAGTTTTGGAACACTAAAGGTTTTTGTGTCAGTTACAAGAACAGTATTTATTCAACCAGTATTGTTTAAATATAGAAAGAGAGACATTTTAGATAGTTAACCAATTGATGTAAAGCAGTTCTAGTCAAAAGTGATCTTAGTGTTGAGTCGGAGTTGTCAAGGTCCAAGTTAACTTAGTGCAGGACTGGTTGCGAAGTTAACTTCAGTAGCGGACCTGTCTTAACTTGACTTGAGGGAAGTCATACAATCAGTCCTAGGATCAAGTTTGCTTGATAAGCTAACTTGATTTTGTTCCTACAACTAGTTGCAGGTTATCTTTGAGCAGAAAAATTGACTTGTTATTAAGTTTACGTGCGCTGCTGTACAGGTGAGGACTGCACCGATCTATATTGCTTCTATGGTGCATGTGCCTCACATGAAACTTTTAATTATCCCATTATTGATGGGTGCCACATAAGGAGCAGCATCTGCTAATCTTCCGGTGCTGATGGGGATCGTATTGCTCAGTCTTTTCTTTCTCTGTTTGTGTTCGACTTATGAGTTTTGAATATCCCTTTGGTATCTTTTGCCTCTCTTTTATTGGATACCAAGTTATAACATATTAAGAATGAAGCATAATGTTTCGGGAAAAGCAAATCTGAAAAATTTTACACCATTTTTTAACCATTGGTCATCTCTTCTCCAAAATGTAGAAAATAAGATAATGTGAATGAACATAATTTGAATGTTTAAATTGGTATTTTAAAACAAATATATCAGACTACGGTTCATGAAACTAAGATCAAAAGAAACAAAACATCAACACAAAACTAGACTTTAATATGGCCGCCGAGCTGTCAACACCATAAAAATCAGCTCCTCAGTTTTTGCAGAATTAAGTTATTTTTTCAAGGTGCAAGTAATTAAAACCAATACCAAAGGATGAAGAAATGAATTTGGATTCTTAATATATATGTTTTGAGGAAATTTGATGTGGAATTAATTACCTATGAGCTACTAAAGAATTTCCATTTGGATTTTTAGAATTGAATTATTGATTTTCTGTTGTGAGCAGTTATATTGTGTAACAACATTATGCCTGGAGGCAATTCTTTACCAAGTAATAAAACTGGACAAAATCCTAAGGAAAAGAAATCTACTAACACTAATACTGTTCAAACACTATTGTCAGCCAGAAGGGATTTAGATAAAACAAAAGCCAGAACACAACCTAAATTACCAAAAAGAACTCATTCAGAGTTGTCTAGTGAGTCAGATAATAGTATGGATACTAGTGGATTAAATAGTCTACAAAAGGACCTTGATGAAATCAAAACAAACCTTCAGGGGATAACTAAAAAAGATGATCTTGACTTACTGACAAAAGATCTTGTATGAACCCATGATTTGGAAATAATTGTTACCTCTATTGTGACCAAACTATTTCAGAGATTTGAATCAACTATGGATAAGAAACTTAACACTAAATTAACAATAGTACAGAAAGAAATGCAAGAGATGCAAAACAAGTTTGAAGCCTTATCAATAGATAATGAAGAACTCAGAAAACAAATTGACCAAACCAGAGATGTAGTTATTAAAAACAAAAAGGCTTAGAGGATTCAACAAAAATGAACCAAGAGGCAATAACTAGTGCCAACTATAATGAGCAATACTCGAGGAAAAACAACATCAAAGTCATGAACTTTCCCAGACGTGGGGATGTGAATTTGCGCTCAGACTTTATAGAAACTGTGAAAAGGGATCTTAACGTACACCTACAAAATGTAGAAGAGCGGGATGTTGTTGCAATTCACCGCTTGCCATCAGACAAACCTGGACCAAAACCAATGATTGTAAGACTATTCAATAGTGATGTTAAAAGAAAAGTGATGGTAAATAGAAAAAACTTGAATAACAGTGACGACGTTACCTGGAGGAACATGCAGCTTATTAGTAAACTGAGAGACATGAACTGTTTTGAATCTGTATGGTTTTACAACTCTGGAGTATATGGTAGATTGGAAGATGGTTTACAACTGAAGTTTAACTTATTTGATAATATAAGGACAAGGTTTCAACACAGAAAAATAGACAAAATGTATTGAAATTCTTGTTTTTAACTGAAATTAATAAAAAATGCTTTTACAAGTACTCATTTTGACATCTCTGAACTAGTAACTATAAAATTATACAAATTTAAATCTAGAAATAAGAAATAATTTAACTACTTATATTTAAAGTGACTCAATGTTTTTTTTTTTTTTTTTTTATCTCCCTTGAATCAATATGTCCAATTATTTCTGTCATAGAATATGTTTATATATTACTATTTTATAATAATAAGAAATATTGATGACAATTTATATTATATAGAAACTTTATGGTAAAATTAGTATACTTAGAACTAGAGTATACAATCATGACATTTATAATGTTTAAGGTGACTTAACTTGTATTTTTTGTTATCTCCCTTGAGTCACTAATTTCTATTATTCTTATTATTGAACATGTAAATATATACTACTCACACTTACAATTATAAGTGCCACTTATGCGAAGTGTTAATGTAAAGATATTATTCTGTACAAACTGAAAAATTGTGAAACATTGTTAATAATTATGAAAATGCTTTATCACAATTGTTATATTCAATCCATTGAATATTTTTTAAAACTTTTTCTCATTTACTGTTCTATTTTTTTACATTTATTTTTAAACACTCCTTTGAAAACTATCCTGTTTGACATCCCCATTCTAATAACTTTTCTGTGTTTACATCATTATTGGAAAATTATTTTTATTTCTTTCATTCAACTACTTGATGTAATTTGATGCAAACATTTTATGATCAATGAGTTCATTAAAGATTTTGTCTGTTAATTGTCAAGGCCTTCGGAACACATTAAAAAGAAAAGACGTATTTGATATGCTGAAGTCAAAGAATTGTAATATATATTGTATTCAGGATACTCATTTTACAAATGATATAGAAAACATAGTGAGATCTATGTGGGGTTATGAGTGTTACTTTTCATCTGTTAGCTCAAACTCTAGAGGTGTAGCTATTTTGTTCAATAATAATTTTGAATGCAAAGTGTTGAAAGAAAAAAAAAATATAAATGGAAACTATTTAATTTTAGATATTCTTGTAGAAAATAGAAAGATAACTCTTGTATGTCTATACGGACCAAATACAGACAATCAAGATTTTTTTTCCAATATTATGTCCGTTATTGATGATTTTGAAAATGAATACTTTGTTATTTGTGGTGATTTTAATCTTGTCCAAAACCCATGTATAGATTATTGCAACTATGTGAATATAAACAATCCGAAAGCTAGGGAAAAAGTTCTTGAATTTATTGATATAGACCCATATAGAGAACTTTTTCCAGATATACAGCGATACACTTGGAGGAAGAGACATCTTTTTAAACAGGCTAGATTAGACTTTTTTCTTCTCACTGAAAACTTTTTAAACAGTCTAAAAAATTGTAATGTACTTCTAAGCTATCGGTCAGATCACTCTATGATTTTAGAATTTAACCCTTTCATTAGGGGAAAAGGTTTGTGGAAGTTTAACAATTCTTTATTATATGATATAGACTATATAAATACTATTAAGCAAAAAAAATAGGAAGTGAAAAAACAATATTGTGCTTTAGTCTATAATATGGAAAATATTGACAAAATAGATAATACAGACATTCATTTTAGAATTAACTGTCAGCTTTTGCTTGAGACTCTTCTAATGGAAATTAGGGGGAAGATAATTTCATATTCAAGCTTTAAAAAAAAGCAAGACGAAAAAAGGGAAATAAATCTTCGAAATGAAGTAACTCAATTAGAGGAAAGAGTTGATGAACATTCCATTAACGAATTAGAGGGAAAAAAACATGAGCTTGAAAGTTTACGAACACAAAAATTAAAAGGGAAATTAGTAAGATCCCGTGTCCAATGGATACAGGAAGGGGAAAAACCTACTAATTATTTCTGTGGCTTAGAATCACGAAATTTTATAAGCAAAATTATTTCTAAAGTAGAGAAAGAAAATGGGGAATTTATAACAAAACAAAAAGATATTTTGAATGAAGTTAAATATTTTTATGACAATCTTTATAAAAAAAGGGATACTAAAAGTACTTTAAGTGATCTGAAAAAAGACTTGAAAAACTTAAGTGTTCCTTTACTTTCATCTCAGGAAAAAGAAAGCTTGGAAGGTATAATTACTGTTAAAGAAGCTGGAGAAGCATTGAAAAAAATTAAAAACAACAAAACTCCTAGAACGGATGGTTTTTCAGCAGAGTTCTATAAATTTTTTTGGAAGGATCTTCAAATTTTTATTGTAAATTCTTTAAATTATGGTGCAAAAACAGGGGAACTATCTGTTACACAAAAACAAGGGATTATTACTTGTTTACCGAAAGGGAATAAATCCCGCCACTTTTTAAAAAACTGGCGCCCAATATCTTTACTGAATACTGTGTATAAAATTGGATCAGCAGCTATTGCAAACAGATTTAAGAGTGTCCTCGATAAATTGATAAATTTTGATCAGACTGGTTTTATTAGTGGTAGGTATATTGGGGAAAATATAAGACTCATTTATGATATATTACAGTACACAGAGGAACATGAAATACCAGGGTTATTACTATTGATTGATTTTGAAAAAGCCTTCGATTCCATATCATGGGACTTTTTGATAAATGTTTTGAAATTTTTCAATTTTGGCGAATCTATCATTAATTGGGTTAAAGTTTTTTTCCAATAATATCAACTCTGCTGTCATCCAGGGGGGGGGGGGGGGGGGGGCTTTCAGATCTTTTTACTATTGGTAGAGGTTGTAGACAAGGGGACCCCTGTCTCCATATCTTTTTATTTTATGATTAGAGATTCTGGCATTGAAAATAAGGGGAATATTGACATTAGTGGTATAAAGGTCACACGGGTTGAGCATAAATTGCCACAATTTGCTGATGACACCTCTTTGGTTTTGGATGGGAGTGAAAAATCTCTGCAAGAATCACTATTAGAATTAGACTGGTTTGCAAAAATATCTGCACTGAATATTAACTTCACAAAAACACAAGTTATTTGGTTTGGGAGCAAAAAATATAGTACAGATACATTATGCCCTAACAGAAATCTGTCTTGGGATGAAACTACTTTTAAATTACTAGGAATCAATTTTGATGTAGATCTTGAAAAAATTGTTAAGATAAATTATTCTGAAAGAATTGTACAGATTAAAAATACTTTAAATCAATGGTCTAAAAGGAATCTAACTGTAATAGGTAGAATAAATGTGATTAAAACTCTAGTCTTGCCTATTGTAAACCATCTCATTATCTCTCTGCCAAATCCTTCAGATGATATTGTTAAGAGAATAAATGAACTTATTTATACATACATATGGAACTCACCTATACATAGAGTTAAGAAGGATATCCTAATCAAAGATTATTTGGAGGGAGGTTTGAAAATGCTTGATTTGAATATGTTCATTACAGCCCTTAAATCAACATGGATTAGAAGGATTTTGCAGAGAGATAGTAAATGGCAAAATATTTTCATGTCAAATATAGATAAAAGAAAGTTGTTTAGTTGTGGTGTTGATTATATTAGACAACTTTATATGACAGTTAACAACCATTTTTGGAAAGATGTACTAAGATCCTGGGAAATGATTATTCAAAAAGAAAGAAACTTGACTTATGATTCATTTTTATCAAATCCACTATGGCTAAATAATAATATTAAGATTGGTCATAAATCAGTAATTTATCAAGAATGGTTCAAAAGTGGTATTAGATTTGTAAATGATATAGTTGACCAAGATGGATCGTATATTTCATTTGACCAATTTAAGGAAAACTTTAACATTAACACAGATTTTCTTAAATTTAACAGTGTTATTTCGACAGTGAAAGAGGCATCAAAATCTTACACTAAAGGATCTTACAAATTATTTTGTCCTTTTATACCATCATGTCTGCAAGTATTTTTAAAACATTGTAAAGGATCAAAAGATATGTATTCTGTACTGACAAGAAATAATGTTACTCCTACTGGACAGCTTAAGTGGGTTAAAATTTTAGGTGAACAGAATCTGAACTGGAAAAAGATTTTCAGACTGACTTTTGCTGTTACGAAAAATAGTAAACTACAGTGGTTGCAATATAGGATTAACCATTGCATAATTGCAACAAATCAGTATTTAGTTAAAATAAAATTGATCGATGATCCTTTATGTACATTTTGTAAATCAGAGAACGAGTCTATAGAACACCTATTTTGGAATTGCAATACTGTACAAATTTTCTACAGGATATTGATAACTGGTTCCTTTCTGGTGGAATAAGTCTCCTAATGAATAAATTAAACTTTCTTTTTGGAGACTTATCCAAGATATTCCCCAACAACCCATACAACATGATTTTTCTTTATATAAAACAATATGTGTATAATTCTAGATGCTTTAAAAAGAATCTCTCATTGCAAGCAGCTATAATAAAGCTGAAAGATATGTATAAATTAGAGAGTATGATAGCTGTAAAAAAAAAAAGATAACTGAATTTGACAATGTATGGAATGTTTTTGAAAAACTTTTATTGAATACCAGCTTATGTCTATTTTTGTTACAATAACTCATGACTATTTAATTATAATCTATTTTAAAGAAAATATTATTGTCATGTTATGTACTTGATCTGTGTTGATGGCTGTTACGAAAGAAATATGTCTAGTTAATTTTGCAAATATTTTTCAACATAAATATTTGATATTTAAAATATAGATAGGGATGTAACTGGATAATCCTTTTTTTTTTTCTTTTTTTTTCCCTTCTTCTTTACTCTTAACTCCAATCTGTTAATTATCATTATTTATTTATTTATTTATTTATTTATTAATTTTTCTATTTTTTATTTTTTTTTAACTTTTCAATAGAAAATGTAAAATATTTCCAATTTAGATGTATTTATATTAATGACATTGTATATATTCTTATTGTATTATATTGTATGTATGTCATGTATATGTTGTATTTAAAAAAATCAAAAGTTAAAAAAAAAAAACACAAAACTAGAAAACATCATTACTTTGAGACGCAATTAATGTAAATGCCACCAAGAGTTGTTAGACTGCCTAGGAATACTTATTCCCTTAGAACAGAATCTTCAACATACAATGAATTTTGATCATAATTATAAAATACTTTGCTTTTTTCATTATTTTCGTCTTGGATTACGTTAGTTGCCTTTCACATTTGATTAAATCACTGATGTTTCTAGAAATTAAAAACAAATACCAAAATGTCGTAAAAATAATGGTATGTAACAATGCTAGATTTCTGGCCCTATCAAACATACCTTCATTTCCAGTGGCAGTGTTCATTTGCATCCTTGGTAGACGTACCTTGCAGAACCTACCTATTGTATCAATTAGAAATGATATCTGTGTTTTACATGCATAAACTAACTGCTCAGTCTTTAGTGTTCTATGTTGTGTTTTGTGTACTTTTGTTTGTCTGTTTGTCTGTTGGTCTTTTTTTTTCATGGCGGTGCCAGTTAATTTTCGACTTATGAGTTTGAATGTCCCTCTGGTATCTTTTGCCTCTCTGGTTCTGATGACGACGTTGAGCAAGCAACCATGAATCATTCAATCGCTATAATAACGTCTATTCTATCACATTACTTACTATATTCTGTTCAACGTCATGTATCCATTAAAAGAGGAATAAATCGTAAGGTTAATTATAAAACCAACAAGAAAGGCTACAGAACATTTATTTATATATACACATGTTTCATACAAAAATTGATATCAATCTCACCTTCTAAAAAAACCTCATGTTTTTTTTTTTATATCAATAAAAGATTATATGTGCTAGGCCGTTAAAAAAACCTTGACAAATGCAATATAATTAGTCAGTAACTGCAATCAAGAGAAAATATCAGAATTTTTAAAAAAAGTAGAAAATTGAACATTTAATGTTTTAAATTAAGTTTACAGGCAGTCAACATGATATTTCAAATATCTTAATACTTACATTAACTTTAAAACTATTTCCATCATCGTAAGCTAATGTTGTTGACATTATTAATGTATCTGTCTAAGGTTTACTATTTCCTAGCTGTAACAAACTCGATGGAAATATATTGATGGAATATCTGGGTACAGATAATGTCAAACAGAAATATTTGTCTTGGATATCATCCAATTATGACGAACAATGTAAGTGGTTTATACGTCAAATAGACATTAAAGCAACTACACAAAAAAGATCATCACACAGTATTCTTCAAAAGACAGGTGATAATATCGTATGTCAAGTTCGTTAACTTCCTGAATGTAAGAACTAATTGATTGAGCAGTGACTATTAAAAAGCTTACCTACGGATATAAATTTCTATATACACAACTAAAATCAACCAATGACGGGGTTTCTGTAACGGGACAGGCAGGTAAAAATATTTAATGTTATCGAACAAGTGTTTCGACATATCTCAACCATGTCCTTTAATACTTGATCAGTTTGATAACAAAAGGCACATTCAAGAATGTACAATGAAAATCATTATTAGTCAAAATATATAGCTCTGAAATACATGTACAATTGAACCGTTAAACAAAACACAACAAAATTTCTATAACAAACATCATCTAGTTTTATACACATTTTATCCATCTGAATATATAATCTTCCTTTGTTCCGCATTTATTTATCAGATTGATGTTATTTTAATGTCATAAAAATGTTCCATGAGAACGTCAGATCTTTCAAACGTAAAACTGAGATGTATTAGTGCTAGAAATTGTCACGTCTTATCTCTTAAACGTCAGTTCAACACATATAAGGCATTTTTCTCGTAAATTGATCTTTAAACATTTTTAATTTAAAAGGAAAATCATTATTACTTAACATATGCATGTCAGACGTAAGTAATACCCTATGCAATATTTTATTTTGAAAGATTCGACTATCTAACCGTTCAAATTGCTTTCCGTAGACTAAAACACTTTTCATACTTGAGTTGTACACTAAAAAAAATTGTGTATAACATTCATACACCTTCTAAGCTAATACTTTGCACAAAACGTTTTCAAAACGACTTTGGAGTCTATCAATTATCAGATATAGTTCTGAATTATTGAGCCCACACTTGACAATCGTACCATGGATGATAACATATAGTCAGTTATCAAGGTGACTGCAATTAGGATAAAAAATAAAACATTTAAAATAAATCTAAAAAATGAACCTTAAGGTCTTAATTAAAATCCATATAATTTTTTAATAATTTGTCAAAATGTAGTTTTTATCATGCTTTTTTCCAAAATATAATAAGTCACCGGACTTTTTTTCACGCTACAGGTTGTGCAAAATTGTCAGATTTTGTATAGATTATGCATGGAAAATCCAATTTTGTGTGATACAAAGAAAACTACACCATAGAATTTTAAGATAAAATGTTTTAAATATCAAATACGATACGAGAGCAATAATCACTCTTTTAAGAATTTTTTTCCCCTTTAAATTCAATTTCTTTCTCTTTTGAAATTTTGGCTATGACCAATATATAAATGCATCTTGAGCTCTCGATTTTTCCTTTTTGAAATTTGTTTTTAAAAAAATAAAAAAATAATAATAATAAATAAATAAAATAAAAGAAGTGAACGAGTACGGATTAAACTTTTTTTAGCGTAATAGAGTACACCGAAATTACAATGAATTGACACCTTTATATCGGTTGGTCGGTTTATGACCTACTTGTATAATTTGTGTCACAATAACACCAGTGTAAATTGCATAGTACTTAAGTGTTTTTGCTCTATAAGGACCAAACATTTACAGAGAGTTAAGTTCTATTTTTCTTCCTTTTAGTATATGTTATTCAGGAAAGAATGTGTTTCAGTGGGCACATCTATAATTACATACACATACATATGTTCATATACCATGTATACCACAATTCAGCAATAATTTGATAAAATATATAAAGAATAGTAAAATAAAAAAGATATCATGTTATCTTTTGTGTATGATTGTGTTTATTAGAACGATATAGGATTACATTACTCAACTTCATATTAGACAAAATTCCATAGTGCAGTATATACAGGATTTTTTTAAAACTGTTTTTGTTATCATTAATTAATCATGCATGTTGTTGGCTTCATACTTTCACTTGAAAAAAAAAAAATAAAAATAAAAATAAAATAGGGATCTTTGTTAAGAACTTTTAAAGCTAAATTTTTTGGTGTTGTGTAAGTGATGAAAATCATTGTTTTATATTAATAGAAATCAGGCTTAATAAAACATTTTGTATACAAGCATGGTGTTACATGTAGTAGAAAATCTGGTAAACTTAGAGGTTATTTATTTCTTCGATACTTTTCACCATGAATTTTGCAGAATCTTGAGTTTTCTTGGCATAAGTACGTCCGTCAAAGGCCCAGAAAGAATGGATTTCCTTTGCCTTTTTTCGTGCATTGAGACGCCTTACTAAATTCTGTCTGGTCTTGGTAAGGTCTTCAATAATAAATATTCTTTCAAAAATTGTTTTTGAGGCGTTTTTTAGAACTGTACACCATATTTTTGATTTTCCAGTTTCTAAATCGGCATATTATTTGCCCTTTCCCTTCTCTTATTTGACCAATTATGAAACTATTTTATTGGCAAATATAGGTATAGAAACGAATAGCAGCAGGATTACTATTATTATCATGTTTGAATCAGAGACCAGACCATTACTACATAACACACATTGTGTTAGCTATTCATTACTTATTGTCAGTTGTGTGGGACATTTTTCGTCATTTTATATTTAAAGTATGTTATCAAACTGTATGTGTCATATATACTGTGAATGAAAAATAATCTTATTCAGATTGTCTCATACAACTGCCAAGGACTTAATTCAATTGAAAAACGAAGAAATGTTTTAGACTATCTAAGAGTAAAAGACTGTAACATGTACTGTCTTCAAGATACACACTTTTCTGAAAAAGACGAACAATTCTATAAGAATCAATGGGGTGGAGAATGTGTCTTTAGTTCCTTTTCTTCAAATCAAAGAGTTTGGGATGGAAGCAAGACAAAATTAAAAAACAAACAATTGCTCAAATATATGAATTGGGTGGACTTAACATGTTAAATCTAAAACAATATATAAAAGGATTAAAAGTAACTTGGATAAGAAGAATATTATTGTAAGTTACTAACTTGTAATGAAAAAATAAAATTAAATGAATTGCCGTATGTATGTCCAAGAACACAAGTCAGAAATCAATTTTGGCAGGAGGTTTTTAATGCTTGGACTGAACTCCAAACTAAAGTCGCTGTTAAGAACGAATATGATTTTAGCGCATCTAATCTTTGGAATAATAAACAAATTAAGATTGGTAATGAAATCCCTCTGTATAAAAAATGGACTGAAAAGGGAGTCTGGCTAATAAATGATTTAATTGATAATGATGGGCATTTAATGAAGTGGCAGGAATTTCAAAAAACATATAATATTGATACCAACTTTCTTTTATTTCATGGAGTAATCTCAGCAGTTAATTCCTATATGAAAAGTCTTAATATTAAATGTAATCAGCTTTTAAAGCTTTATGGGCCAATTATACCAACTACTATTGCTATATTTTTGAAATCTACAAAAGGATCAAAAGACATGTACAATGTTTTAAACGAAAAAATAACAAATATCACATCACAGGAAAAGTGGTCAGTAATCCTAAATAGACATAATAATATTTGGAATAAAGTATATAGACTGTCTTTTTATATTACTAAAAATTCAAAATAACAGTGGCTCCAATACAGGATTAATCACAGAATTTTGGGAACAAATAAATTACTCTAAAAAATTAATGTCTCACAAAACAATAAATGCAATTTCTGTACGGACTCTATAGAAGCTATAGAACACATATTCTGGACATGTCCAAAGTATTTGATGTTTGGGAAGAACTTCATAAATGGATATATTCAAAAGTCCAAATTGAACTACCACTTAATTTAGATATAGTCTTATTTGGGATATTAGAAAAAACAGAAAAAACTACATAAGAAACCTCATAATATTATTAACTAAATATTAGATATACAAAACAAAAATGCAATGTGGACAAGTAAATATTATAGCCTTAAAAAATTATCTTAAAGAAAATTGGTTTATTGAAAAAATAATATTTTATAAAAATAAACCAATGCAAAGAGCGTACTTCTGCTGGAACCCCTGGCTCCAACTAATAGAATGACTATTTAAGTAAAATTTTACGTAATAAAAATATCTATCCAATCCATGCTGCCCAGGTTAGTTTTTCTTTTTTTACAATTATCATTATTTACTCTTAAGTTTGTTAAACTATTCAAAATATCAGCTATATGTACTTGTCTCGATTTTGCTGATGTACTATGGACTTACTTACTATGATGATTTATATATGTAGCTTTTGCCAATAAACACATTACAAAAAAAATGTATCTGTCTAAGGTTTACTATTTCCTAGCTGTAACAAACTCGATGGAAATATATTAATGGAATATCTGGGTACAGATAATGTCAAACAGAAATATTTGTCTTGGATATCATCCAATTATGACGAACAATGTAAGTGGTTTATACGTCAAATAGACATTAAAGCAACTACACAAAAAAGATCATCACACAGTATTCTTCAAAAGACAGGTGATAATATCGTATGTCAAGTTCGTTAACTTCCTGAATGTAAGAACTAATTGATTGAGCAGTGACTATTAAAGAGCTTACCTACGGATATAAATTTCTATATACACAACTTAAATCAACCAATGACGGGGTTTCTGTAACGGGACAGGCAGGTAAAAATATTTAATGTTATCGAACAAGTGTTTCGACATATCTCAACCATGTCCTTTAATACTTGATCAGTTTGATAACAAAAGGCACATTCAAGAATGTACAATGAAAATCATTATTAGTCAAAATATATAGCTCTGAAATACATGTACAATTGAACCGTTAAACAAAACACAACAAAATTTCTATAACAAACATCATCTAGTTTTATACACATTTTATCCATCTGAATATATAATCTTCCTTTGTTCCGCATTTATTTATCAGATTGATGTTATTTTAATGTCATAAAAATGTTCCATGAGAACGTCAGATCTTTCAAACGTAAAACTGAGATGTATTAGTGCTAGAAATTGTCACGTCTTATCTCTTAAACGTCAGTTCAACACATATAAGGCATTTTTCTCGTAAATTGATCTTTAAACATTTTTAATTTAAAAGGAAAATCATTATTACTTAACATATGCATGTCAGACGTAAGTAATACCCTATGCAATATTTTATTTTGAAAGATTCGACTATCTAACCGTTCAAATTGCTTTCCGTAGACTAAAACACTTTTCATACTTGAGTTGTACACTAAAAAAAATTGTGTATAACATTCATACACCTTCTAAGCTAATACTTTGCACAAAACGTTTTCAAAACGACTTTGGAGTCTATCAATTATCAGATATAGTTCTGAATTATTGAGCCCACACTTGACAATCGTACCATGGATGATAACATATAGTCAGTTATCAAGGTGACTGCAATTAGGATAAAAAATAAAACATTTAAAATAAATCTAAAAAATGAACCTTAAGGTCTTAATTAAAATCCATATAATTTTTTAATAATTTGTCAAAATGTAGTTTTTATCATGCTTTTTTCCAAAATATAATAAGTCACCGGACTTTTTTTCACGCTACAGGTTGTGCAAAATTGTCAGATTTTGTATAGATTATGCATGGAAAATCCAATTTTGTGTGATACAAAGAAAACTACACCATAGAATTTTAAGATAAAATGTGAGAAGATAGCTTTTATAAAATGCTTTCAGATAAGAAAAAGAAAAATGGGATCACCAGACTTGTTTTCTTGCTACATATTAAAAAAGGTAAATTCACAACACTTTCTATTATAAAAATTACTTTATATGAGTTATCTCCCCTTATGTGGCAAAGTTGAAAAAAAAGGTTTTTAACAAACTTTTCTAAAATTGCCCGTTTATAAATTTTGAAATTATAAAGAAACTAAGGTTTCAACTCCCTCAGGCAAAGTTGACCTTAGATGGATTAGGCTATTTGTTTTAGGTATTTTTGTCATATAGCTCTTTAACTGTTTCGGTACTTATATATTCCTCGGATTTCAAATGTTTGGCTTTGAGCGTTCCTGATGAAGGTAATTTCAGAGGAGCGCTTCGGACGCATGAAATTATTAAACGTATTGTTTTCAATTTTTTAATATGACTTTAAAGTACCTTTGTATACACTTGAAATGCATTTCGTTTATTTAAAGTGTAAAAACATCTTTTTGTTTCATTTAAAAAATTCCCTCATTACTTTTTCTCTTTTTTTTAAAGTTCCAAATTGTATGGCCTTTTTTAGACCTTTCCATATTTTAATTAATATATCACGCGAATGCATATTAAGATTGAATAGACTTTCTATCGATAAAAAAAATATTGAAACAAGAGTCTTGGAAGGACTGTCTCAGATTGATAAAACACAAGTGTTATGGTCACCGTTACGAATCGGTTGAATTATAAGATGTCCATTAAAACTATTTGAAATGGTTTCTACCGTCATGAAACATTGATATCATCTAACGATCTAAATATTTATCCAATATTAGTCAATACTGTAACACCAGTTTTGTATATCATATATAATCTCATGTAGCTATATTTTATATTGATGTGAATTTCTGCAAAAAAGTTCTGCATCTACATATTTAAACGTTATTTCAACTCTCATGAAAATGTATGCAAAAGAAAAGTACGACTTGGGGCAGTTGTATTAACATTTGATTCATTAATTATGCAGTAGCAAAAGCTTTTATCACTATTCCAAAAAAGAATCGCGCTTTTGTTCCAAGGTTTCTTTTTTTATTGATTTTAAGACACGTACAGTTAAAGCTTATTCATTAAAATAGCAAAATAACGCTGACATTACTACATTAGAAAAACAATACGCAAATTAAAGTTGAGAAACAATATAGAACATAACCCTCGCCAAAAACCTTATACACACACACACAACGTGTGTTTTGTGGAGTTATACAATAATGCAGCAAAAAAATACTTGTCACAGCATACATGTATTGCATAAGTCAATTTGCATAAACAGATAGTTATGCAATTTTCCGTATTTGCTTAAACACTTTTAAGAATTTACTGTCAAAATGTGTCTTTTGACTGAAGCTTACACTTAAATTATCTAAAAAGCTTTTACTACGTAGACTTCAAAAATGTGAATAACAAATTGTTATCATGTTTTTTATTTTTGATCTAATTGAAGTGCCAAATAAGCTTCAAAATATGCGTTCGGTTCAATCCCTTAACAACATACGATATATTTTATTTAAATTAATTTGTTAAAAGCATTTCAAATCACAAGTCTTCATTTGCCTAGACTTTGTCGTCGTTGATACTTGAAGAGAGAATGATTTCAATTCATAGAAGTCAATCTGTAATACAGTAATATCTCAATATAAGGCAGCATTTAGTATAGAACTGAAGCAGATTCCCATATCTCATTTACCACGAAAGTTATTCATTATAACCTGAAGATAAATCTTGATTTGATTATAGCTTTACTAAGAAGACATATGTATTTTCGTAGAAACGTTAGCCTGATGAATTGATCCTTTTCTTTACTTAACAAAAAGATTAATCCCACGTGTCGATGTAATAGGAATATTGGCTATTATTTTATTATTAGTATATTAGTGCTGGCTGCTTAACCGTCAATATTTAATCGAAATTAAACTATAATTAAAATAATCCTTCATTTTATCTGAAGGACAAACTTTGTCGTTAGTGAATAAAAAACATGGAGTGTAAGCAGGGATTTAACTTCTGCTTTTGAAGAGCCGATTGTTTTCAATTTATTGTTAAAAAATATAATGTAGAATGGGAAGTCCTCAAACTAACGACTTTTGGTCTGAGTTACGTTGAGAAGTATTACTATATAGTTATACATATAGAAATTTTGATATAACCGAATATGAATTCTCACCAAAATTGCACTTGCACATATACAACGAGCGCTACGTTTCAAACATGAACTGTTAATCCTTCCTGTGTCTTATTCGATTGACGGTTGTGTTTGTTTTGATAATGTTCAGCCATTAATGTTGTAGAAGAGGTACGAAAGATACCAGAGGGACAGTCAACCTCACAGATCGAAAACAAACTGACAACGCCATGACCAAAAATAAAAAGACAAACAGACAAATAATAGTACAGATGACACAACATAGAAAACTAAAGACTAAGCAACACGAACCCCACCAAAAACTGGGGGTGATCTCAGGTGCTCTGGAAGGGTAAGCAGATCCTGCTCCACATGTGGCACCCGTCGTGTTGCATATGTTATTACAAATCCGGTAAATAGTCTAATTCGGTAGGTCACATTCGTAAGCAACAAGCCTTTGAAAACATCAATGTGGTGTAAATATATATGAATTATTCATATAAACTAAAACATGACATATATATTGGACGGAATAACAAATTTCAAAAAGGACATAAACATGATGACGCCTTCGAAAAATTAAGACCAACAAACAAAGACAAACAGTAACGAACAATACACGGTCAAACATTACTGGGATTAGACTTTAATTTTGTTTGGTTAAATCAGTTTCACATGCTGTGCCCCTTTGCTTATTTCCGACCATGTGTCGTAAAGAAGAACACCCAATAAAAACCTGAGCAGGGCAGCTGTCAACATGATTACCACTAACCTGAAGACCAAACCCAAGTAAAAGACCGCATATACCTTTGAAAGCAAGGTTTGTTTACAATTTGCTCGCTACTAGATGAAGCTGGCTAGTGTTGTCCCAGCTGCAATTTGAATAGAACCGATTAGGAAAACAAAAGGATTATTAGTTACAACACACGTTTAAGGTTCCGTGAAGTCTCAAAATAAAACTTAATTAAAATACCTAGTATTCGTAAGATGCCAGTAAGTCAGAAATATGTAGGTACACTTTTAATCATGGCGAATTACTATTCTGTGAAATATTAAACACGCAATTACATTTCTAAAGATTTCCAAGGAATGGTTATGTTTTTACGTAAAGATTGGATACACTTAGATTTTTGTTTAATTATTTATTCGAGTGAATGTACAATGATGTATCAAGACAATTTTTGGTTTAAATAAAAGAAAACAATCAGAAGCTGTTGTCCAACAGCGGTACTTTTATGTCTTCAATTGAACGTATCGAACTGTTCCAAAACACATTATTGAGTAACTATGAAAATTTATTGTTCCGAAGGGATCACCAGCCTATTAGTCAGCACTTATGTGTTGATATGAGCTATCATTGATATGGTAATATCAATAAATTAGCTGTATACAAACATTTGAATTGTTTGAAACTCTAAGGATGTTCTACCCCAAAAATAGATTACATTAGCTGTATTTGACAATTTTTTTCGGACTTTTTTGTCATCAAGGCGTACTGATATTACTGTGGAATAAAATATGTAAAAGAAGATAACATGTGGCTTTTATAAGGTTTTATTATTTGCGAGTACATACACTATTGAATTTATATTTTGTGTCTTCTGACGTTGTGTTAGTTGGTATGGTGCTTAGTACCATCCTGATGAGTCAAGTCCTTTCCAACTGATCGTAACCTTTCTTAACCTTTGTTCTAGTAATGTATTGTTACAACTCTGTCCAAAGATGATTTCACACACACAAACTTATTAAACCCTGTTGCTTTGTTAATGTGTCTGTCCCATACTTTGTGATGTTACTAGTTTAAATGAAGGTGTTGTTTTTTGTGTTTATTGTTTAATATTCTTCTATGCCGGATCCTTTTTAGATTATTCTGTTCTGCTCTGTATTAAAGGTGGTCTGTTGACCTCTAATAAATGTCATTACCTCCATTATCCTGTGTGAATAGTTGTCTCAAAGGCAATGATACCCATCCCCTTATTGGCAATGTATATTGGATAATCCTTGACGCTGTGTTTATGTTGTTTGTTAGCTTTCTACTAGTTCATAGAAAAAATACTATTTAGCTGCATTCTTTTGAATCCTAGGTACTGATGTTGTGTGTTATACGAGTCAGTCTGAGGTATGAAAACTACTGATATTTGTTTACAATTCAATATTTTGAATAAAAATAGGACATGCTGGCACTATAAATTGATGCGAACCAAATTTTTTAGTCATTGTGGTCCAATATTGCTATCATTTGTTTTGTACAATCCATCCTTACATAAAAATATAACTGATTTACTATGCAACTATAAGATTTACATAAAAAAGAGCGTATTAGGTCAGTTTTGGTTGATGCGGACAAGTAATTTTGTTATACGAGTCAGTCCGAGGTATGAAAACTACTGATATTTGTTTACTATTCAATATTTTGTATAAAAACAGGACATTTTGGCACTCTCAATTGATGCGAACCAAATTTTGTAGTCATTGTGGTCCAATATTGCTATCATTTGTTTTATACAATCCATCCTTACATAAAAATTTAACTGATTTACTATGCGATTATAGAATTAACATAAAAAAGAGCAAATTAGGTCAGTTTTGGTTGATGCAGACAAATAATTTTGTTATACAAGTCAGTCTGAGGTATAAAAACTACTGATATTTGTTCACAATTAGATATTTTGAATAAAAAGAGGACATGCTGGCACTATAAATTGATGCGAACCAAATTTTTTAGTCATTGTGGTCCAATATTTCTGTAATTTGTATTATACAGTCCAACCTGACCTAAAAATATAACTGATTTACTATGCAACTATAAGATTTACATAAAAAAGAGCAAATTAGGTCAGTTTTGGTTAATGCGGACAAGTAATTTTGTTATATGAGTCAGTCTGAGGTATGAAAACTACTGATATTTGTTTACGATTCAATATTTTGAATAAAAACAGGACATTTTGGCACTCTCAATTGATGCGAACCAAATTTTTTAGTCATTGTGGTCCAATATTTCTGTAATTTGTATTATACAGTCCCTCCTGACCTAAAAATGTAACTGAATTACTGTGCAGCTATATAGATTGACTTGATAAAGTGCAAATATGGTCAGTTTTGGTAGATGCAGACAAATAATTTTGTTATACGAGTCAGTCTGAGGTATGAAAACTACTGATATTTGTTTACAATTCAATATTTTGAATAAAAATAGGACATGCTGGCACTATGAATTGATGCGAACCAAATTTTTTAGTCATTGTGGTCCAATATTGCTATCATTTGTTTTGTACAATCCATCCTTACATAAAAATATAACTGATTTACTATGCAACTATAAGATTTACATAAAAATGAGCATATAAGTCAGTTTTGGTTGATGCGGACAAGTAATTTTGTTATACGAGTCAGTCTGAGGTATAAAAAATACTGATATTTGTTTACGATTCAATATTTTGAATAAAAACAGGACATTTTGGCACCCTCAATTGATGCGAACCAAAATTTTTAGTCATTGTGGTCCAATATTTCTGTAATTTGTATTATACTGTCCCTCCTGACCTAAAAATGTAACTGAATTACTGTGCAGCTATATAGATTGACTTGATGAAGTGTAAATATGGTCAGTTTTGGTAGATGCAGACAAATAATTTTGTTATACGAGTCAGTCTGAGGTATGAAAACTACTGATATTTGTTTACAATTCAATATTTTGAATAAAAATAGGACATGCTGGCACTATAAATTGATGCGAACCAAATTTTTTAGTCACTGTTTTACAATATTGCTGTCATTTGTATTATACAGTCCCTCTTTAAAAAACTGTGTTATACGAGTCAGTCTTAGGTATGAAAACTACTGATATTTGTTTACGATTCAGTATTTTGAATAAAAACAGGACATTTTGGCACTCTCAATTGATGCGAACAAAATTTTGTAGACATTGTGGTCCAATATTGCTGTCATTTGTTTTATACAATCCATCCTTACATAAAAACATAACTTATTTACTTTGCAACTATAAGATTTACATAAAAAAGAGCAAATTAGGTCTGTTTTGCTTGTTGCGGACAAGTAATTTTGTTTTTTACGAGTCAGTCTAAGGTATGAAAACTACTGATATTTGTTAACGATTCAATATTTTGAATAAAAACAGGACATTTTGGCACTCTCAATTGATGCGAACAAAATTTTGTAGTCATTGTGGTCCAATATTGCTATCATTTGTTTTATACAATCCATCCTTACATAAAAATATATCTGATTTACTATGCGATTATAAGATTTACATAAAAAAGAGCAAATTAGGTCAGTTTTGGTTGATGCAGACAAATAATTTTGTTATACGAGTCAGTCTGAGGTATAAAAACTACTGATATTTGTTCACGATTAGATATTTTGAATAAAAAGAGGACATGCTGGCACTATAAATTGATGCAAACCAAATTTTTTAGTCATTGTGGTCCAATATTTCTGTAATTTGTATTATACAGTCCCTCCTGACCTAAAATATAACTGAATTACTGTGCAGCTATATAGATTGACTTTATAAAGTGCAAATATGGTCAGTTTTGGTTGATGCAGACAAATGATTTTGTTATAAGAGTCAGTCTGAGGTATAAAAAATACTGATATTTGTTTACGATTAGATATTTTGAATAAAAAGAGGACATGCTGGCACTATAAATTGATGTGAACCAAATTTTTTAGTTATTGTTTTCCAATATTGCTGTCATTTGCATTGTACAATCCATACTGATATAAAAAAATTACTGATTTAGTATGCGACTATAAGATTTACATAAAAAAGAGCAAATTAGGTCAGTATTGGTTGATGCGGAAAAAAAATTTTGTTATACGAGTCAGTCTGAGGTATGAAAACTACTGATTTTTGTTTACGATTCAATATTTTGAATAAAAACAAGACATTTCGGCTTTCTCAATTGATGCGATCAAAATTTTGTAGTCATTGTGGTCCAATATTGCTATCATTTGTTTTATACAATCCATCCTTACATAAAAATATAACTGATTTACTATGCAACTATAAGATTAACATAAAAAAGAGCAAATTAGGTCAGTTTTGGTTGATGCAGACAAGTAATTTTGTTATACGAGTCAGTCTGAGGTATGAAAACTACTGATATTTGTTAACGATTCAATTTTTTGAATAAAAACAGGACATTCTGGATTTCTCAATACATGCGAACAAAATTTTGTAGTCATGGTTGTCCAATATTGCTATCATTTGTTTTGTACAATCCATCCTTACATAAAAATATAACTGATTTACTATGCAACTATAAGATTTACATAAGAAAGAGCAAATTAGGTCAGTTTTGGTTGATGCGGACAA
This sequence comes from Mytilus californianus, assembly GCF_021869535.1. Lineage (NCBI taxonomy): Eukaryota > Metazoa > Mollusca > Bivalvia > Mytilida > Mytilidae > Mytilus > Mytilus californianus. The sequence continues at coordinate 115,907,292 of NW_026262712.1, read as the reverse complement.
GTAATTTTGTTATACGAGTCAGTCTGAGGTATGAAAACTACTGATATTTGTTTACGATTCAATATTTTGAATAAAAAAAGGACATTTTGGCACTCTCAATTGATGCGAACCAAATTTTTTAGTCATTATGGTCCAATATTTCTGTAATTTGTATTATACAGTCCCTCCTGACCTAAAAATATAACTATATTACTGTGCAGCTATATAGATTGACTTGATAAAGTGCAAATATGGTCAGTTTTGGTAGATGCAGACAAATAATTTTGTTATACGAGTCAGCCTGAGGTATAAAAACTACAGATATTTGTTTACGATTAGATATTTTGAATAAAAAGAGGACATGCTGGCACTATTAATTGATGCGAACCAAATTTTTTAGTTATTGTTTTCCAATATTGCTGTCATTTGTATTATACAATCCATACTGATATAAAAATATTACTGATTTGGTATGCAACTATAAGATTTACATAAAAAAGAGCAAATTAGGTCAGTTTTGGTTGATGCGGAAAAATAATTTTGTTATACGAGTCAGTCTGAGGTATGAAAACTACTGATATTTGTATACGATTCAATATTTTTAATAAAAACAGGACATGCTGGCACTATAAATTGATTCGAACCAAATTTTTTAGTCATTGTTTTCCAATATTGCTGTCATTTGTATTATACAGTTCCTCCTGACCTAAAAATATAACTAAATTACTGTGCGGCTATATATATTTACTTGATGAAGTGCAGATATGGTCATTTTTGGTTAATGAGGTCAATTAATTTTGTTAAACGAGTCATCCTGAGTTGGACAGTCTGAGATGTGAAAAATGCTGGATTTTGGTGATGATTTAATTATTTGAATAAAAGAAGGACATGCTTGAACTGTTTGTTTGTGCAGAAAAAAGAAATTTACTATGATCAATTTTCAATTAATTTAAGAGGTGTTATTACATTATTAATTAAGTGTTAATGTCAATCGAAAATGAACAGTTGGTCATTTAATTTTGATTTACTTTATCATTTGATATTTAAGGTCAGTGTATATATCCAGGATACGATGACAATTTGCGTTAACGCGCGTTTACTACAAATAGTAAACGTGCGTTTACTTTTGACGAAATTAGAAGACGCGCCTTTTTCACGTTAACGCGGAAGTAAACGCGAAAGTAAACGCCCGTTTACTCTTTACAAAATTAGAAGACGCGCCGATTTTGCGTTAACGCGAAGGTAAACGCGAAAGTAAACGGCCGTTTACTTTTTATGTCTACTGAAATTTCCGAGCTAACGCACAGTTAACGCGGCGTTTACTTGAAGTGCACGCGAGTAAACGCCGCGTTAACTTTTTCCGCCCGTTTACATGTAATGCTTGGTCTGCACCCAACTGTATATTGGAAATTCTTGTTTTCAAAATGGCCACCATTCAAGATGGCTACCGGTACTTCAATATCTGAAACCCTCAGATGATAGTCCTTTTCATTTGTGATGAATGTACCATGTGTTATCAAAATTGGTAAAGCCATTTATTTTTCATAATTTTTTAAAACCTTTTTTTGTTAATTACCTGGCGGCCATTAACAATGCCTCCAAAAGCAGACTGATTTTGATTTTCTGAAATGTGTCCATAGATTTAAATGTTTGCTTTGACCCTTAACTTAAACTCTGAATAATTGTTTCACAAAACCACTGGACTATAATTTTTTTTTTTTTTTTTTTTTTTTTTTGTAATCCTTACTGCGCCTGTCATGATTTTTCATGTTATTAAACTATCATATATAGCAAATTGACATTTTCTTTAGAAAACCATAACACTTTTAACAGAGATTTAATTAACGGGAGAAGTCTTTTAACTTGTTATAGATTTAGTTTACATTTATACCTGAAGCATTTCCGAAGTAGTATGTCAACGATTAAACAACATACAGCATTAGCAACTGATAGCCAGACTTACCGTTAATGGGATTCATTATGGAATTTCGAAAAACAGTGGTATGATACCAAAACTGACAAAAATAACAGCAGGTTTTCTTCTTAACTCTTCATTTATAATCAAGAAGATTTAATGTCGTAAAAGTCGCAATGGTAATATCTTGTCATGGTGATTCTTCCCGCATCAGTATAATTTATTATTACTACATAACGGAATCCTTTTGGGCAATATGAAAACAATGTTTTGACAGTCAAATTCTTAAGTTCTTAATTGAAGAAGAAGAAGAAAGTACAAAAAAGTGAAGTTTCTATTAGGTCTTTTGTGATCATATTCAAGTATACATCCTTGGTTTTCTTATATTTAAGATTGATTGTTCCTGATCAGGAAGATCAAGAAAATTGCTTCGGACGCACGGACTATATTGCAAACAATGTTTACTTACTGCAATAATAAGTGTATGTAATGTGCATCAAATGTCCTTGTATCTGCATTTGTTAACAGCAAACAACGAAAGCAGAATATAGAAGTGATTTAAAAAGTCGAGTCCAAAATTTCTTAAATTTTCTAAACTTGGTTGTTTAGTTCTTTCACCATTTGGTAGCTTTGTACAGGAGGAGATGTCGCTGTTTAACGCAAATTATTTAGAAGTTTTTATATCTCAAATTCAGTATAAAAAATCAAAATCTACCTCGAAAGCCATTGTAAGAATGTTTGTAAATTTTAGGAGACATGTGAAAGAATATAGTAAAATACAGTACTCATAAGAAGAAATTACTTTAATTTACAACGTATACGTAAGGGAATGCAAGTTATCTTTCTTTATACATAAAATCAGGCAAAACACTGAGTAAGACTTGTAAGGCAAATGTAACGTAATTCATAAACATCAATTTAAATCTTTAATGTTAATGTGCATACTTGTTATTTTTGTATTTTATCGTTTTCGACGTTTTTTTTTTTAACTTCAATTCTGAGTTTTGTTTTATATCTAACCATAGATATAGTTTTTCTTAAAGCTGTCATATGAACGTAACTCGAATTCTTTTTAAAATATTAAAAAAAAACAGTACTGTTTTTATTTTGATCGTGTTGTGTTATTCAACGATCTCATTGATAGTTTACATATGTTTTATTATATCTAACAAATAGATGTTATTAATGAGTTTTATTTTACTTAGCAATCAATCAATTCAAAGTAAAGAAAAATATAATTAGCCTGTTTCTATCGACTGCAAAAGGCAAAATCTAATTTAGAATATGAAATTAACCGATGTTCTGAATTCCCTATTATATCATAATAAATGAAAAATGAGGTTTTCTGGCGTATTTCAAACCAACCATAGACCATTTGATAGCTTTAAATTTATTAAGTATTGTTAGGCTGTGATCACGAAATTTCAAATTTACAAAATAAATTGAATTGTATCGCCAACAAGAGTGGCAAGTAGCATTCTGATTGTTTGATTACATAATGTGTCTGTGATTAATCAAACCATCAATCTCAACAACTATATCAGTTTGCTTTATTGTTTAAATATGAAAATAACCCCATGCACATGAAAGAACTTTCAGATAGTAATAAACTGTTGCATTCACAAAGGAATTTAAAAGGACAAAATTAAAGGCAAACAACAAAACGACCGATAACAAACAAAACATAATACATTGAAGCCAGCATGCTTTTTATTTTAAATGAGTAATCATGACTTCACCTTTAGATGACAGAGACTTTTTTTAACAAACCTCTTTGACACACACATTGCATTCTATAAACACAGAAATAAATTATGGAATCGAGTAAAATCATTTTAGATTGGAAACGATTGAAATCATATTGTTATGTATTATAGACGTGACTCAGTATTAGTGCATCAAGTTCTCGGGGTTTTAGATTTTAGTGGTCCTGGTGCAAGTGGGTCCAGAGGTGCGAATCGCACCCAAGAGGTCTTTTACAGATTTGTGTTTATTTTGTTTACACTTGTATTTAATAAGTACTTTATACGGAAAGTGTATATGCTTGTACGGCATTATGGTTTAATATGCTGTATGCAATATCAACTAGAAAAAACTTTCTTCTTCGCGTTGTTTTTAGATTTACTACAATAATGTTCTGGTTTTTATTTTGGCGTCATTGTCTGTCTGATTTGTATGTTCGTTTGAATTTATTAGTCAAATTTGTTGTATATTTGTGATTTATTTTCCACGGTTCAGTTATTGTTACATAAACAAATTATGTATGTTTAGATTGCTCATCCAATAATATCGATATGACGGAATAACAAACAGCTGTTATGCAAGAGGGAGTTTTTGTTGTTGTTATAAAACCAGATAAAACCCACAATTTACTTTGGAAAATGCCTGTACCATAGGATTTGACAATATTTTTCCATTCGTTCCTTTAATTGGTATATTCTAACATTTGATTCAACTCGAGGGTAACGGTTTCAAAACTATATCGACTGCTTCGAAAAAGAACCAGTTTACCAAGGAATGCAATATTTGACTATTGCATTATGGTCATGAGACGAACGATTACAAATGCAAACACATTTTGTTTGTTAATAAAATCATGATTCTCGCTTGTAATATATATATTTGTTTATGTTACGCTAAAAGAAAACATCATTAATCAAGAGTCTAGCATTTTTTTGAAACTATAAACAACTGTCATACAAGTGGGAGATTTGGCTAGCTACAAAGACTGGTTTAATCCACTATTTTCTTCGGAAAATGATGGCTTTTTTTCATTCGTTCCGTTGGTTGATAGAGTGTAACTTTTGATATTGCCAGGTTTTATGGACCTTTTTACTTTACCTTGGAGTTCGATATGTGTTGACACCTTATTTACTCATTATCACAAGCAAAGTTGGATTCAGTTATGACTTTGTTCAGAATTTGCATAAGAATCTGTTATATAACTGTTTTAAGCTGTTTAGGAACTGTTTTATCCTAGATCTGTTCTGTCGTAGAAATATAAGCATTTGTGTAGGGTAGAACTGTCAGGATCATCTCTAGGGAAGTACTATATTATATGTTGTAGGTATTAACTGCAAACGATAGGCGGAAGATACCAAAGAAATAGTCAAACACCAACTGACAACACCATGGACAAAAACAACGACAAAAGAAAAAACGACGAACAACAGTCTACAAAATTAGTATAGAAAACTATGATTGAGCAATACAATCCCTACCAAAAACAGTGATTGATCTCAGGTGCCGAGGCAGGCGTTGAAATGTTACAATCTGTTCTCGGATAGAACGGTTATAAATAACGAAAGCGACTCTCTGATCTTTGTTTAGAACTTTTGTTATCGTGAAGGAAGTCAGGTGAGTTAACTTGATTTTAGTAAGACATACTTTATATAAAAGGATTATACAGAAACATCCTTAATAAATACAAATTCAAAATTGTCTTCATCTTTTCTTTGTTAAAAATACTTACTTTGGAATGTTTAGTCAGTCTTGGATGTACGTTAGTTATGTTGTTTTGACCAAGTTTAAGATTAATCGTATGTTATTAGTACAAAATAATGCACATAGTAATTTGCTTACACAATGATAATATCATGATGGTTTTATATCTAAGTTTGCCTGCTTTAAGAATAATGACATAACACAATCGTATGAAATGGTACATATGTGGTTCAGTATTATTTAATCAATCTTACGCATGTCATGACTAATTAAAAAAAATCAAATTGAAAATTTAACTATTTCAAACAATAAACAAAACAGTATAAACATAAATTTTTAAAAGTAACAACGATATCCTTAAACATTTCTCGGAAAAAATAAAAATAAAATCGAAAAAAAACGAAGAAAATTATGATAGTTCTGTCAAAACTCTAAATTAAATACGAACTGTTAAAATCTGGGAAATAATTGTTCAAATACTTTTTTAGAACATCTCTCTTGGCATTTTATGAGAGGTAAGAACTGATTTTAACTGTATTAATCATGGTGGATGTCATTTATCAAATGTGATAACATAAACGGTATCAATCTTATTGCACCAGATGCACATTCCGACAACCAATGTTTCTTCGAGACAAAAATATTGGTAAGTCCAAACAAAACAAAACAAACGTTGAAAAGTTGAATATAAAAACAAAAGAACCAACAGTAGACCAATTGACATGGAATTGGAGCTATTCTTGAAGGTGATACATTTTTTAATTTAAAATGATTTTGAAATTTTATTAAAGCAAATTTGAGTTGAACAATATATGGCTGGTGATATCCACGGGGACATTCTGTTACCTATACCACTGCTAGATTCAATGGTGGTATTTAGTTAAAAAAAAACATTTGGTATAATACTTCTAAAAATACTTGTTCATTAACAGAAAATTAAAGTAAATATTTATAACTGGCATATATCGTTTTATATATTGTTTGTCAACGTTTTAAAATAGAAAATAGTCCAGAGGAGTCTTTGGAATGAAGCCTTTTTATATCAAATCTCTTGGAACAATATAAATCGACGAAAATGATTTGGATGAAATATATTATTTAAAGGAGTGTTCAAGGCCCATTTTGATAGGAGAGTTAATGTGTGTTCTCCATGTTCATGTTAGGTCGTTTGCTATCTTTTAGTCTGTAGAACGAATACCTGTAACGACAGTTCACCATCTCATTTTCAGTTTGTGGTGAGATAGCTATTTTATTTGGCTTTTGAACATCAAATTTTATACAAACGGTTAGAATAAATTTCATTTGATCAGGTTTACATCAAATAACAAAAATGAGTAACATATGAAATAGCATGACATTAAATTGAGGTGAGACCAGGTACATCGAATGTAAGCGTCTCCTGTGATGCATGAATTACATAACACCGATTTGAAAAGTTACCACAAGGTAATATGGCCGTCAACATATTTAGATATACACAGTTTGCATTTCAATGACACAGTTAAAAAGTAATTAGCACCTACCACTGCAACGGTCAAACAATTCATCATGAGGTTAACTTCACTTGCAGTTTCCTAGAATATAATAATTTTGCGTGTTTCTCATACACATTTATAACTATTAGTAAGAACAGAATATATGAACATAAGCCGATAGTAGAAATTAAGAAAACATGGTTTTGTATAATAAAAAGATGAACTAATGGTGTAGTTTTGTGGCTGTGTTTTGATACATGTTTCGTCATATAGCTCTTTAACTGTTTCGGTTTTTATACACCCTTAGCTCCAAATATTCGGCTTTCCTAAAGGCAGCTTCGGACGCATGAAATTTATAAAGTTTGAGTTTCACTTGTTTCTATCATTTGTAATACCTGTCGTAGCTTTTGCGAGATAGATTCAGATGGCATATTGTTCTGTGTACATCATAAACTTTACACATAAAAATCAATCGGACGATTTACAAGCAAATATATATCACTCAGAAAAGATATTTGTTTGGTTAAACACTTACTCAAATAGATTTTCTGTATTTGAATATATTGCAAACAATCATAATCTAAATGAAAAAATGTGAACAAACTCATCGCGATACCGGGATTAAAATTGTATACGCAAGTCGCGAGTTTCCTCTACAAAAGATTCATCTGTGACGCTCGAATTAAAATAGCTAAAAGAGCCAAATAAAGTACGAAGTTGAAGAGTTTTGAGGACCGAAAATTCTTTACTTGAAGTCACCTGACATATTCCGTCCTGGTATATATATTGCATTATGTTATTATTGAATTAACCAGTTATGACTTATTGAATTCAACGTATATTTCAATATAAATTTTGTGATACATTGCATCATTTTATATTTTATATTAGATACATTAGTCAAATCGTATAGAAAGATGACTTTGATTAGACTAAACAAACTGTGAAATTGAACTTGATATTTATTCGTTTTAATCAAACGTTTAGTCATATATGCACAAAATGAGATCCTAAATCTACCTTTGTGCTGCTGTAAATTATTATTTTGTTAATCGTTTTTTTTCAATATCTATTACATCCTACATGTATCATACGATTATAATCAATCAATTCACAAGAGCTATGACTAACGATATACTACCGATAAAAACAAAACAGGATAACGTTGGTGCCGAGTTACAGTTATCAGTATCACAGTAATAAGCAGTATATCCCAACATATTATTGGTGCACACTTTGCATCCATCAGATTCATTCATACATGGTAAGGACCCAAGTTGATAACATACAAGTACAATACCTATCCATTCATCTGAAATATTTACAATCAGTCGGTTATTAATCAATTCAAAAAATACGAACAGAGATAAAAGTTATGATAACAAGGAAATAATTTAAAAGTATCATAATACAATAAACTCAACTATACATTTTAAATTTCATGACAAAAGCTAATCTGATGATTCATTTATTGTATGTATACGTCTAGATAGGTGACATTTTACGACATATGTTTTCCATCGGATAACCTATGGTTCAACAGGGCTACCATATATGTAAAGCGAATCCCTGAGGGAACAACAACACAAATTTGCAGATTTATGAAGAAGTTATAAATGTCTGATTTAATTTATATATATACGCATATAACGTATGTTTAATATCAGACAACAAGCGAGCGACATGACATAAAATAACCAAAAGTCATAGAGCGTCTACTCTAAACACTATTATTGAACAGTTACTAAGATTATATCGGTATAGATAAATAATGTGTTATTTTTCTATTGGCGATCGTTTACAGGTCTTTATATCAATAGTATCAGTATATTATGATGAGTTTATTATGATAGGCACGACTTAGACTGTCATTATAGCTATATTTGTAACATTGCCATATAAGCGGGAGGTTTGGCTAGCCACAAAACCAAGTTCAACCCACCATTTTTTTCTTAGAATGTTCCTACCAAGTCAGAAATATGGCAGTTGTTATCACACAGTCAGTTTCGATGTATGTTGGCGTTTGCTTTTGTTGTAGTTCAGTGTTTCTGTTGTTCCGATGTTTCCCTTGTATAGTTGATGTGTTTCCGTCGGTTTTAGTCTGTTACCCGGATTTGTTTTTGCTTAATCGAATTATGACTATTAAACAGCGATATACTAATGTTGCCTTTTGTTTAGATAAGGTAGGAAATCCTAAAATTTAACAGTTTTAAATAAGAGTATATTTCTGCTTTCTATTACACATATAATGTTAAATGTGACCAACATAAGGGTATGTTTTTAATTTAGGAAAACAGCGCAAATGTATTTGAATTCCGAATGTCTAACATTTTTCCAAATTTCTGGTAGAACAAAAATTTATATATTTATATGTATTGTGAGATGTTCCGAAATTTGAAAATGATATCAAAACATTGCAGACAAAACGTGTTTTTTTTTTCTCAAATACTCGAAAATATTCACATCATCTCGAACTGTGGATATAAAAAAAAATCCGTGACGTACACGGATATAAAATGAAAATTAGAGAAAAACAATGAACTTGGCTGTATCGATATAAATTATATGTACTAGTAAAACAATGTCAAATAATAAAATATCAAGGATTGTGAAAATCTAAGTTCTTTGAACTAATACATGTTCCCTCAGGTAGAATAGTTATCAAATGTGCAAAGCTTATAATATAATACGCCAGACGCGCGTTTCGCCTACATAAGACTCATCAGTGACGTTCAGATCAAAAATAGTTAAAAAGCCAAACAAGTACAAAGTTGAAGAGCATTGAAAAACCAAAATTCCAAAAAGTTGTCCCAAATACGGCTAAGGTAATCTATGCCTGGGATAAGAAAAACCTTAGTATTTCGAATAATTCATTAGAAATTACACATCCTTCCAGCAGTAACTGTCGTTTGTTTTATTGTTTGATATGTTTAAATTGTATTTGTACTTGATGTCAAACATAAGTTTCCCTTTAAGTAACCCAAGACTGTTTGCTAAAACCTATATCAAGTGTGTGTAAAGAATTTTGCAAAGTCAAAGAAAAGAAAAGTATAGTACTAAAAAAAAAAGATTGTAATCCCCAATCCCCGAAAAAATGAGTAACGATGTTCGAGAACTGTCATACAATTGGGAGGTTTACACACCTTTGAAACCAGGTTTAACCTCTCATTTTCTTTGGAAAATACCTGTAACTAATTAGATATATTTACATTAAGTTCATTTATTTTACATCTCGCCATTGTGTTATTGTGTTATTGTGCTATGGTCAATTGTGTATTCTTGTCTTTCATTTTTGCTGAATATGTACTTTGTTTATAGAGTGTCTAATGCTATTTTGTTTTTCTTTGTTGAAATAATTATTGGTTTTTATAGTGATTAAGATTATATTAAATGCTGACTGCTGTACCTCAATTTTTGACATTTTTACCTATTTTTTCTGTTTGTTTTGCTCACACATTGTTGTCAATCTAACAGAAGTCTATACGAACGCATACAAGTGAGATATTTAGCTAGCTATAAAACCAGGTTTAATCCACCATTTTCCACATAAGGAAACGCCTGTACCAAGTCAGGAATATGACAATTGTTTTCCATCCGTTTGACGTGTTTGATTTTGCCATTTTATAAAGGACTTTCCGTTTGAATTCCCCTTGGAGCTCGATATTTTTGTTATTTTACCTTTTTTCTATATGCTATTTTCAGTAAAACAAAACAAAAACACAATTACGTCATTAACAATACGAGTACACTATAATAAATTACAAAATAATCCATTAGTTCGAAACATAAACGTGATATAATTTTAACACACTGCCGATTGATTTGAATAATGTATATTCTAATTGTATTACATTCACACGTTGTAGCAGTTGAAAATTGCATTTATTTTATTTCTAGCACAACACGTATTGCTTATACATTGAAGGAGAGGCGAAAGATACCAAAGGGATATTCAAACTCTTAAATCGAAAACAAATGACAACTCCATTGCAAAAAACGAAAGACGACGAAAAAACAAACACAGTACACAAAACACAACCACAAAAACTAAAGACTGAGCTACACGAACTAAACCAGAAACCGGGGGTGATATCAGGTGCTCCGGGTAAACAGATAATGCTTTACATGTTAAGTTTTGGCATGCGTTTACGAGATTAGGTTTGACATTCAAGATGAAATATTCCAGTTAAATTGATATCAGCTTTACAATTGTTAACTTTCCATTTATGTACATTTCAGCAGCACCTGCATTTAGAGTATATATTTCCAAAGACACGATATGTCAAGCTTGCATGTCATATTATGCTTATAAGGAGTTCCAATTGGTGAAATTGAAGTCATTCCTTAGACAGTTTTACGGACACCATAACGATTTGATTGACAGTTATAAAATATCTGTTTCACAGATGACGACGTATATGTACCAAATGTCATTACCACAATCCAGTCATCTTTTTACCGACTGTTCCCTACCAAACTTTACTTATCTTCAGTTTCTACAATTATGATTAACACTATGGGTTTTACATGCGGTGCCATATCTGCTCTCCCTTCTGGAGCGCATCAGAACACCCCTAGTTTTGTTTTAAAGAGGATCGTGTTTTTCCTGCTTCAGTTTTGTTCTTTTGGGCATTTTTAGTTATCAATTTTCGTGTTTTGTTTTCTGTGAGAACATTTTTATGATCGATATATAACGAATTCGGTGATGTCTGAGGGCTAAATAAAAGTGGGTTACCAATACGCTAGTGTGTTTGATGCCTGATTACTCGATATAAAAAGTAAAAGAAAAACGAACTCCAAGAAAAGTTTAAAATGGGAAGTCCCTTATCAAATGGCAAAATCAAAAACACAAACACATCAAACGAATGGAAAACAACTGTCATATTCCTGACTTGTTACAAGCATTTCCTTATATAGAAAATGGGGGATTTAACCTGTTTTATAGCTAGCTAAACCTCTCACTTGTATGACAGTCACATAAAACTCCAACTTATCAACGGGTGTCACATTGGAAACAGGATCTGCTCAACTTTCCTCTCTTGTTTTTATGGGGTTCTTCTTGCTCAGTCTTTAGATTTCTATGCTAGGTTTTATAGGCTCTTGTTTGTCTTATTTTGGTTATTCGTTTATTTTGCCAATGCCTTGTCAGGTCGTTTTCGGCTGATGACTTTGATTATCTATTTGTTGTCTTCTGCATCTTTCTTTTACGGAATTCATGTTTTCACATTATATATTCTATCTATAAATGATTAAACTTACAAACGCTCGATAGAAGTTCAGCAATTACAAAATATTGAAGAAATCTTGAAATACGAAGCATTTCATTTCTTTGAATCCACTATCTGCATTCGCACTTTTTAACGATTCATTAGTATAGATCTGCACAGGAATAACGCTATAGGAAATTAACTTTTAATACGCTTTTTAAAAGATGAGATTCTTTATCGCAGCTGCATATCACATTTTCAGTTAACGATTTGTGTTAAAACAGCACCTCGTCTTCTTACTGTAATTGTTATCAAATGAATATTTTCTTACTGTAAAGGCACCAAGAAAAGTAATAAAAATAAAATCAATTACAATACAATTACATTATGTTAGATATGTGTATTTCGTCATTGTAATTATGTCTGGACTTTTTAAAAACAAATTGGAAGAGTTTAATTTCAGTACATTAAAATGAAATATTTGGGAAAGAAATCAATATTTCATTTAGATCCTGCTGGTAATAGACGTGCTTGAACACTATTGTAATATATAATAGGAAAATGTTTTATCACTTGTAATCAAAGTTTTATCCATTTAGAATTTACGCTAGTTGATGATATTAAAAGTTATGCTTTGAGCATTTTGTTTAAGATTAGAAGCAAAAGTTACTAACATATTCGACGTAGGTTTTTAATTGAAGACAAAATTACATTGGTTTTACATTGGTTTTAAAACCTAGGAATACGAATTGCCACCTAAAACTACTGAATACTGAAATTTAAAGTCAAGATTGTTTCGAGAAGAAATTCAAATGGGGTTTCCATATCATTGTATCCAAAAATACTAAGATATATTGAATGTAGGGGATTCCTAATAAAAATGAGAAGATACAACACTATTCATATTGATAGGTAACATTTGAATTTTACATAAACTTTTAAGGCTATAGCATAAGTAAAATTTAGATGGCAATGCGAGTCATACGTGTTTCTGCAAAAATCCCCCAATACATATACAAATATGATGTTTAAGTCACATAAAACATAAACAATGATAAATGATATATATATATGAAAAAACTCATACAAAGTGAAACATATTCTTCACGCATTTTAACCATATGTCAGCAAAAGTAACGTGACTTTTAATTGAGAGCGAACAGAACATGCAGAAAATAAAGCTCGATCGTGGTATTGCTTTTTTTTTTTAGTGCGTTTATGAATTTTATATATGTAATAACTGGACTGCAGCTCTTGAAATTGAAATGCAATATCACACAAATACTTTTTTAACACATGTGATCCTTAAGACTCGACGGTATCACTTTCATATACAATATTAAACAAGGTACATCTGTTGTATCAACATGTAACATTAACAATATATGCTTACCAAACCTGAATCTTTAAAACGACAATAGAAAGAAAATAAACAGCCACAACCTCTAATTTCGCCTTAGTGTAATACAAAGTAAACACTTAATATCTTCCAGATAGTGAATTATGCTATTCAAATTTGTGTTTTATTGATGGAATTTTCAGAACAGAACGAAAAGTCAAAATGTATTCTTATAAATGAATAGCTATCTTCAAACATACTTTTATTTCTTTTTAAAGCATTTATTTTGTTTCATGTCGTCTAGCGCAAAGCATTTATTCAATCGGCGTCAAAAATGTTTTGTCTTGTTATATTTACAATGATTTTTAAAAAATGTTGTAGCTTCAATGCACTAAGGTCGTTTTACCCTAGATATAGATTGCTTTAGCGGTGTTTGCACAACTTTTCTACATTTTTGGTTATTAATGCTTTTTCACTTTGTATTTTAATTGGCTTGCCAACTGCCTTGATTCGAGCAGCACTAATGAGCCTTTTGTAGACAAAACTCGCGTCTTGCGTACCACAATATACACTTGGTATATGCGATGAGCTTTTACAACCACTGGGTCGATGCCACCGCTGGTGGATATTTCGTTCTCTAGGATATCATTAGCCCAGTGGTCAGACCTTTTGTGCTGACATGAAATATCATTGATATGTTCAGTTTTTTCTGTAAATTGACTGTTTATAAAATGTTAAAATTGTAAAACCAGATGTTAATTCTCCTAGATATAGATTGCCTTAGCTGTATTTTGCCTTTTTTTTTAGAATTAATGGTTATTTATGCTATCCGACTTGGTACTTCTTTTGGCTTTCAAACTGTTTTCATTAGAGCGTTCTTATGAGTCGTATGTAGAAGTAACGCGCGTCTGAAGTACCGAATTATAAGCCCTGTATCTTTGTATAATTTTTTTGTGGTTTCATTTTGTGTCTACTACACTGTACACTAGCAGTTTATGATGAATAATCGTCCATAATAGAGATCTAGTATTCATTATTTATGTCAAAACAAACAATTCCGTATAAGGTCTGTAAACGGCAACGTTGATTTTTGTAGTAAATAAACTCATGATAGATACAAGGATTAGAATTGTGTACGCCAGGCTACAACAGAATCAACAGTGACGCTCGAAAACGGAATGTGAAAAGGCTAAATAAAGTACGAAGTTAAAGAACATTGAGGACCCGAAATTCCGAGAGGTTTTGCCAAATACAGCTAAGGAAATATATTCCTAGGGTAGAAAATCCTTAGTATTTAAAACATTCTAAACAGTTAATTTATAGTTATGACAATATCAATGTTTATTCATGTCAACACGATATTGTTATAATTATGACCATATCAATGATAAATCAGGTCAACACAGAAGTGCTGGCTACTGGGCTGGTGATACCCTCGGGAAGGTAACCTACACCAGCAGTTGCATTTAAATAAACTCATCATAGATACCAGGATTAATGTTGTGTACGCCAGACGCACGTTTCGTCTATAAAAGACTCATCAGTGACGTTCGAATAAAACAAGTTAAAAGGCCAAATAACGTACAAAGTTGAAGAACATTGAGAAGCCAAAATTCCGAGAGGTTTTGCCAAATACTGCTTGGGTAATCTTTCCCTTGGGTGATAAAACCTAAATAGATTGATTTGATGCAGACTTGGAACATGTATTAAATAGAAATGTAAAATCCTTAAATTTCCTAATGTAACACACATCGCAATGATCAACATACAAAGACAAATTCTATGAATCCATTTTTTTTTTACATTTGTGTCTAAATTCTAATTGCTCATGTAATATATCTCATTTTACAGTTAGATTCAATTGAAAGTAACATCCTACAAAGGTATGTGATGTTGATGTGTCCACCCGCCAGTAAAGTAGTCAACTAAATAATTCAGAAGTGAAGGGCTTTCAAATTTCTTTTACTACCTGTGACCGATTATATTCAAGTTTACTAAATATCACTGATGTCTATCATTAATTCGATGTACAGTAAACATAACCATACATTTCATGGATCAATTTTCTTTCTGGAGCATAAAATTTATAAGTTATTTTTAGTCACTCTGGTAATGGTTTCGTGCAAGGTAGCAATAGTATGAATTTTTGAATATACTTTTTAATCAAAGGATAGGAGCACGAAGGTCGAACTGGAATATAACTTCACACAAAAAGTACGTACACAATGCATACTAGTATACTTTAGACATGGTACACGACCAGGGATAACAAGATACAAGTCATTTTTTTTCTATTGTTAAAACATTTTATTTTGTTGGGGTGCTTAAAAAAACCTTGTATCAAGTATTAAAAAATGAAAACAACACGTTATAAATTCCATGCATCCGAGGCGATTTTCTGGATTTACCTTCATCAGGAACGCTCAAAGCCGAATATTTGAAGCCAAGGATGTACAAGAACCAAAACAGTTGAAGCTATATAACCACGATAACCAAAAAGGACATGACAAATAGCCAAATCCATTAAAGTCCTCTTTAGCTATTCTTAAGTCCTTTTTTGGTCATATTCAGGTAACTGAAGGGTTGAGCAAAGAGTTCAACTTTGTCTGAGGGAGTTGAAACCTTAGTTTCTTTATGATTTAGAAAAAAATAGTTAATATAAACGGACAATTTTAGAAAGGTTTGTTATAATGATATGTTTACCAGGTAAACTAATATGTGTGATTTGTAGGGCATACCAAATGACATGACCGTCAGGATAACAGGAATTAAAATAATCAATATCTTAAAATAAGAAACTGAGAGGCGAAAGACACCAAAGTGGGATATTCAAACTTATAAGGAGAAAACAAACTGACAATGCGATGGATAAAAAATGAAAAACAACCAAAAGGCAAACAACAGTTCACAAAACACAACATAAAGACCTAAAGAATGAGCAACTAAAATTGTAAATGAATTTGGTTCTAATCCCTTTTCCCTTGAGCAATAGAAATGAAATTCCGATAAGAATCTGGTCTTACCTTGAACATTAATGTTAAAAGTCTTTTAAATCATCGTATATCTTTCCATTTATGTTAGTCTTCACTTATTGAAATTAAACTGTCATGGTAATAAAATTAAAAAAACAATCTAATGTATTTTACTTTTGCAACGAACACACCTACCTCAGGAGATAATTTGGAAACGGTATCACAAATTATCCTTACAACTGATTACAAAGTTTTTCTGTGTCGACGATTCGCTGATAAATGAGAAAAGATATACTTCCGATGTCTGATTAACAAATTAATCGTAACAATAATAAAGAGCTGTCAACTCGTAAGAAAAATATGGAATGACTGTTGGAACATGAATATTGTTTATTTGGTTTATCGGTTTTCGAAATGCATGCGATATATTATGCATGATAGTTTTATACTCCAGTTTTATGGATTTCTTGTTCCTTTTTCAGGCATTAGATATTAGCTAGTAATAAAATTGATAATGGAAATGGGGATTGTGTCAAAGAGACAACAACCCGACCGAAGTGCAAAAAACATCTTTGATTTATTAAGGCTTTTATCTAAATGTCACGATGATTCCGTACATATTTCTAGCTAGCCTATTATTTATGGCATATCATAGTTTTAAATTATGAACACATTATTTTTTTCATGATTTTGTTGGCAAAATAAGTAGTGTACTGATAAAGAGGGCATTAGGTCTTTTAACCCCACATTTAAGGATGATGTTACTAATGAAGGCATTGGTTGATTAAATAAGACTGGTAAATTATCGGTCGATTTGGTACATGCAGGATTGACTAAATGTAGGGTAGAATAAATGCCGCCAGGGCGTCAACATTTCGGTTTTAAAAGAAAATCGATTAAGTTATTAACAATATGTTACCAAACCTGTTTCGGTAATGATGCATCGGGTTACCTGATAACATGTTTACTCATATATACAACATTCCTAATATCTAGCTTGGTAATACACATATGACAATAATTTTAAGCAGACTGTACTGTTTTTTCTTAACCAAACACAAAGCAAAATAATAAACAACCGTGATGATTTAGTAATTATCGGAACTAAGACGGATGGACAATTTTGTATAGAGATATTGTTCAATAGCATTGTATTGTAATTCGTGTAATCCTAGACCTATTACCATTATTACGTACAGAAATGAATGGATGATTCAGTATCATAACGTTGCCAAAAATATGTTCATACAGTTGAAATCTAGCTTAATTGAAAAACACTTGAAATAGAATAAAAACTGTTCTAATTCGAAGTACATGTGCGAATGAATTGGTGTTACACGTCTAGTTGCATATATTACATGAACATATTGAAGATAACATATTGAAAACGTATCAATATGAATATGCGTCCCGCTTTTTATAAGACAGATATGTTGAGACATATTATAAACGTTCTAGTTCACATGTTATCAGTTTACAGGAAGATATGGAACCATACCCGGACGCTAATTGCTCGCCGACCAGTTTACGCCCTTACTATTCAATACGTAAAAACAGCAAATTTAGATACGTAAGTCTTTGGTTTGACCTTGTCGGAGCTAAGCACGATACCACCATAACATACAGATAATTCCTAATTCTATATGAGTATGAGGTGTAAATCATATAATTATATTATACATGTTTGAATATTGATTTTATAACGTTCAATGGAAACTACTTCATACAAGTCAAGACGTAAAACAATTTTATAGAAAAAATTATTGCAATGTAGATATTCATGTTGCTTGATCATCTATTGTTTGTTTGTTACGTTTCTGTCTGAATAACAAACACTTACATCTGGTTTGTTTGAATGTAAAATAAAATAAATACGTGCAGAACATATTGGTAGTGGTTGCATTATTGAATATCATTTTCATAATGTAACAGAATGTTAAAGAAGCAAGTATTTATCTTTATCTTCTCCTTCAGTTATATATATGTATATAATGTCACTGCACTAGGTAATTCAATTTTGTTGACTATGATTACAGCATCTGTTATCTGTTATCTGCGTATGAACTTGTAACAAAGATATCACACATCCATTTAAGTCTTTTCATATCTTGACTTACATATAGAAATGGACAATGAAAGTTGTTTAATAAACCTTAAAATAAAAGAGATACATTTTGTTATTGTCAACTGTTTATTTCCGGGAATATAGATAATCCAAGACTTGCGTTTCTTATCATGGTGTCCTTTCTAGAGGGTTACACTGTGATAACCGTAATAATTTGGTTGACCGTTATGGCATTTTTTGTGTGACAGATGATGAGTAACCAGAATTCTTCTCGTTTTTCTTCGATTGGGACATTAACGAATGAGACTTATTAACGAATCAACTAATACATACTTGTAATGAGTAATGGGTGTCATTAGTCAATCCAGAACTGCTTCTATTGGGGTTTGTATTGCTATATCGTCAATTTTATGTGTAATGTTTTGTTTTTGTAGTTTTTGGTTTTGTTTTTCTATTTTTTATTTTTATTTTTTTTTTTTTTTTTTTTTTTTTTTTTTTTTTTGCCGTGTTATTGTCTGTTTTCATGAACTATTCGGTATTTTCTTTCTTTATACATTTGCGCAAAATAATTTGTTAGAGAAATTTGGCTGTATCCAGAACTTTCAAATTCTAATTTCTGCCTTGAAATTATATTCAATAATTATATAAAAGAGAGGCAAAAGATACCAAAGGGACATTCAAACTTATAAGTCGAAAATAAACTGATAACGCCATTGCTAAAAAAGAAAAAGACTGAGAGACAAACAACGGTACACAAAACACAAAATAGAAAACTAAAGAAAGAGCAACACGAACATAATGCGGAATATTTTTATTCAAAGCTACATACACCTTATAAACAAGGTGGTCATTTCGACTGCGTAACTGTTTGAGAAATTCTAAATCGTCCCGACTGATGTTGATGATGATGATGGATGACTGTTTATCATCCAACGGCAAATTTAATGCATATTCAAGAAGAGAACATGTTAGTGAAAAAAGTAAATAAAAAACTTATTTTTCCTAGACTGAAACACTAGGCCTGATTCCTACTTTGGTAAAGAGCTCGCTTCTTTTTTATCAACGTTTACCACTTTCGAGTACAATCGACTATTTCTTGAGGTTTTTTTTTCAAAGTGTCTTCTTTGTTTAGACTTTTTTTGGACTCCTAGAAATTAACCTCTGTTTTTGCAATTCCTTTATGATAATATTTCTTTGTTGTTTCATCGATAATTTTCCTAATTTTCCGTTTTATCTCTACTTGTTGAGCCTTGATGTGTGAGGTTTTTTGGTATTGTTTTACATAATTCGCAGCATATATATCTTCTGTGTTTGGCGATATATGTTGATACTTTTCATACTCGAACTGTTCACTGTATATTCATTGTTTAATGAAAAAGGATCATCCCTTTCTTCAACTTTACTTAAATAATGCTGATGAATACTACAAATGATGATGCTTTACAATCTTTATGTTATGTAATTCTCCTCTGTAGCATTTAGCAAACAGTTTCAAAAATGACATAATATGGATACCATAAAAATTTCAAAATTAAGTACACGTTTATAGTATTAGAAGACAACAAAGTGATATTCAAACTTATAAGCCAATGACAAACTGACTACGCCATGGGAAATTAAAACGTTCAGAAAACAGTGCAATTGCAAATCCTATTTTCCTACAATGTATTTGTTATCTGTCACATACACTGTGTGATGTCATATCTAAATTGAATGGCATTTATAAAATTTCATATATTAGAAATGTTTCATGTGGTCTTGTGAATATCACAAAAAGACGATTAAAACATAATACTGGTTGTATGCAATACACTGTGTGCAATCAGTCTAATTTCGTAATATGCCTAGCATCGAGTTTTTAAGAAAACGCCATGAATTAAACAATTTTTGTCTGATCCATATGTCTTTACACAATACATTATGTTTGAACTTACCAGTGTGATAGGTCTTAGGGGGCTTAATAAAAATTGTTTTGTTTATCTCTTTTTGGTTAGTAATGGTATTTCTTGTGAAAATTAAAAGTTAAATATTTATCACACAACACTTACCGTTATTTTGGTGATATATTTCGTTAGATAATAAAGAATTCTCTGTACATACTGCCAAATTCTACCCAAAGGAACTTACTTTACATAAATCAAATATCAACAGCAATAACTGTCCTTTCCTAGATTTAGATATTTCAGTTTTACACGAGATACTCTACACAAATAGGGACTATTTTTCTTTTCCTATTGTTACTTTTATTTTTTGGACGTTGATGTTCCTTTGGCAGCATCTTGCGGTGTTTATATATCCCCCGTATCTGTAGTGACATTTTTGGATATCAATGAGCGTAATTTATATATTACTGATAAATTATCAATTCCGGGATTTTGTTTCTACAAAGTATTCAAAACCTTTACCAAATTCTTCAATAGATACAAATATTAGGTTTGAATGTTTGGCGGTACATGTAGAACTTTTATAAACGCAATTGCACATCCTATTTTCTTTGGTTAAGTACTTAAGTTGATTAAGAAAATTTAGATACGATCAGGATAATACTCTAAATAGAATTATTCTGAAAGGTTACCAATTCAACACTGTAATGGGATCTTGAGTATCGTTTTAATTGGTATGAATATTGATTTCGTTGTCAGTAAATTAAAACCATACTTAGTATTAATGTTATACACAAATGCACATTCACAGTTCTACAATCAGTCGATACCTATATGTTGGCATTGCCCAAGGTCGTGTTTTTCTCTGACTGCTAATGACATCTTTACACCAAGAATTTTGAAGGTTGGATATGTACTGATTGATATTCTATTCTTAGATACATGATTTTTTTATTAGTTGTTTTTGGCTTTGAACTAGCTGTCAGTAACTGCTAGTACTCTCATATCTGTACTTTGTGTCTTTTTTGTTGTTAGGGATGTATAAATACCCTATTTAATACGGTCAGTTTTTGTTAGATCGTTTTAACCTGTGTATCGTTCTTATAATTAAGCTTTTTTCAACTGATTTTTATAGTTTGTTCTTATGGTTTACTGTTACACCACTGTTCCAGGTTATGGGAAGGGTTGGCATCTTTAAACATGTTTAACCCCGCCAGATTCTGTATATGTTTGACCAAAGTCTTTAGCCTGTAGTTTAGTGATTTTTGCTGGTTCATGTCTGTCGGATTTTGTTTTAGTAAATTGATTTGTTATAAATTAGTTTTCTCAAGTTTCAAGTTTCATAGTTTTTATGTCGGGACCTTTTATAACCGACTAAAAGTATGGGTTTTTGGCATTGTTGAAGGCCGGACAGCTGCCATAGATGCTAACATCCACTTTGTTTGAACTTTGGTGGATATTTGTCTCATTGACAACCATACCACATCTCCTTATTTTCATATAGTATGAAATGTTGATTCTTAAATAGTCAACGATAATAGAAGCCACACTGCCTTTTATCTATATTGGATTATGTGTCGAGATAAACAGAAATTTCAAGCAAGAACGCAATATTTTAACAACAGTATGAGATACAATTCAGATTATAAACAGTTAAAGTACGGACTGATTTAATATCATAGGAAACTTTGCAGCACAGAAATATTCTCTACCATCATATATGAGCAGAACTTAATTACAAATGTAATGCAATCAAAAGAGTATGGAAAATTTATTTTTATGTTGCGATTTGTATTATCTCTATTGGAATCCAGAAATTTATTTTCCACTGTTTATTTTGAATTGTTTGAATCCAATCTAAATCACAATAGGGATTGAGGTTAACCTTGTACGACTTGTTGAGAACGTATTCGTACATTTTGGTTTGGTTAAACAACTGTATCCGTGACATATTACACACAGTAAACAACTGTTAAAAAACAAAAAAATATTTTTAAATTACTAAAAAGTGAATCAACAAAAATACCGAACTCCAAAGAAAATTCAAAACGGAAAGACAAATGGCAAATCAAAAGCTCAAATACATCAAACGAATGGAAAACAACTGTCATATTCTTGACTTGGTACAGGCATTTCCTCATGTAGAAAATGGTTGATTAAACCTGGGGTTATAGCTATTTAGCTAAACTTTTACTGCTGGAACTTTCATTGAAATATTATTATTGATCGTCCACTTGTTTGTGCACATATATTGTATGCATATAATTGCGATTAAAAACATGTATTAAATGAAACATTAAAACTAGTATCACGATGTTTAAATGTCCACAAATAAATATTTCACAAATGATCACATAAACCATGTAAAGAACTTTTCAAATGAAAGTTGTCAACGGATGTTAATTTAGCGTAAACATTAAAAACTCTTATGTAACCACCAATGATACAGTGGCGTCACCCGATATACACAAAATTCTTGAATGACAACTATCACAGGAGTCATTTAAATATGAGGTCATAAAGCACATATATTTGACCAATCGATTAAGAGCATTAAGTAACTGTGTAGGATGTTAAAACCCCGAGTAGTAGTAAATGTAAAAATTCAACATTTAACATAATGTTCTTTCTTTCTATTGTATTTGAGACTGCTTCGAACTTACTATAATTCATTTACTTTCGTATCTTTTGTATTTTCGTGATAAACGCAGTTGACCCTTCTGGCTCGTTCATTACATTTTATCAAAGGTATGCATGATCTAAGTAGTTCGTTTTCTTGTAAAATAGTTATGTATATGCGCTCACTTCCCAAACCTTACATAGACAAACTACATTTTACCATATCTACATGAAATGCTACATTACTACATGTATGCTACTGTTCTATAAGATTTATCAAATGCAAAGCGCTAACTTTTTTTTGAGATCGTCAATTACTTTATAATCATTGTGATTTCAAATATTTCTGAAATGAAAACTTAATCAAATATAGATTAGATAATAATACATACGGATATTCATTAGCGAAAATTTCAATAAAAAACTTCAAAAAAATAACAAATTTTGTAATCTATATTATTTAAGTATCATATAATAATAACAAATTAGGTTGAATTAAGTGAATAGAATGCACTAACATTTTTATTTCTTATTTGTTTTACAAGATTTTCGTTTTGAAGTATGATTTTTGAAATATAATGTTTTATAATATGAAGTAGCACATTTGCTATACCATATTCGTAGAGCAAACTATAGATCTGTGATAAAAAAAAATTAAAACAGCAGCTTTGAGCGTTCCTGATGAAGGTAAATCCAAAGAAGCGCTTCGGAGGCATGAACTTATTAAACGTGTTGTTTTCAATTTTTTACATCACTGGGTCGATACCTCTGCTGGTGACTATCAGACCCCGAGGGTATCATCAGCTCAGTAGTCATTACTTCGGTACTGACATGATTTATAACAAACTTTTCTAAAATTGCCCGTTTATAAATTTTGAAATTATAAAGAAACTAAGGTTTCAACTCCCTCAGGCAAAGTTGACCTTAGATGGATTAGGCTATTTGTTTTAGGTATTTTTGTCATATAGCTCTTAAACTGTTTCGGTACTTATATATTCCTCGGATTTCAAATGTTTGGCTTTGAGCGTTCCTGATGAAGGTCATTCCAGAGGAGCGCTTTGGACGCATGAAATTATAAAACGTGTTGTTTTCAATTTTTTTATATGACTTTAAAGTACCTTTGCATACACTTGAAATGTATTTCGTTTATTTAAAGTGTAAATACATCTTTTTCTATCATTTAAATAATTCCCTCATTACTTTTTCTCTTTTTTTTTAAAGTTCCAAATTGTATGGCCTTTTTTAGACCTTTCCATATTTTAATTGATATATCACGCGAATGCATATTGAGATTGAATGGACTTTCTATCGATAAAAAAAAAATTGAAACAGGAGCCTTGGAAGGACTGACTCAGATTGATAAAACACAAGTGTTATGGTCACCGTCACGAATCGGTTGAATTATAAGATGTCCATTAAAACTATTTGAAATGGTTTCTACCGTCATGAAACATTGATAAGAATTATCATCTAACTATCTAAATATTAATCCAATATTAGTCAATACTGTAACACCAGTTTTGTATATCATATATAATCTCATGTAGCTATATTTGATATTGATGTGAATTTCTGCAAAATAGTTCTGCATCTACATATTTAAACGTTATTTCAACTCTCATGAAAATGTATGCAAAAGAAAAGTACGACTTGGGGCAGTTGTATTAACATTTGATTCATTAATTATGCAGTAGCAAAAGCTTTTATCACTATTCCAAAATAAAATCGCGCTTTTGTTCCAAGGTTTCTTTTTTTATTGGTTTTAAGACGCGTATAGTTATAGCTTATTCATTTAAACAGCAAAATAACGCTGACATTACTACATTAGAAAAACAATACACAAATTAAAGATAAGTTACAATATAGAACATAACCCTCGCCAAAAGCCTTTTACACAGACAACGTGTGTTTTGTGCTGTTATACAATAATGCAGTAAAAAATACTTGTCACAGCAAACATGTATTGCATAATTCAATTTGCATAAACAGATAGTTATGCAATTTTTCCGTAGTTGATTAAATACTTTAATGAATTTTACAGTCAAAACGTGTCTTTTCACTGAAGCTTACGCTTATATTTTCTAAAAAGCTTCTACTACGTAGACTTAAAAAATGTGACTAATAAATTGTGATCTTGTTTTTTATATTTGATCTAATTGACGGGCCAAATAAGCTTCAAAATATGCGTTTGGTTCAGTCCCTTAACAACATACGATATATTTTGTTGAAATTAATTTGTTAAAAGCATTTCAAATCACAAGTCTTCATTTGCCTAGACTGTGTCGTCGTTGATATTTGAAGAGAGAATGATTTCAATTCATAGCAGTCTGTCTGTAATACCGTAATATCTCAATATAAGGCAGCATTTAATATAGAACTGAAGCAGATTCCCATATCTCATTTACCACGAAAGTTATTCATTATGACCTGAAGATAAATCTTGATTTGATTATAGCTTTACTAGGAAGACATATGTATTTTAGTAGAAACGTTAGCCTGATGAATTGATCCTTTTCTTTACTTAACAAAAAGATTAATCCCACGTGTCGATGTAATAGGAATATTGGTTAGCATTTTATTATATTAGTGCTGGCTGCTTAACCGTCAATATTTAATCGAAATCAAACTATAATTAAAAAAATCTTTCTTTTATCTGAAGAACAAACTTTGTCGTTAGTGAATTAAAAAAATGGAGTGTAAGAAGTGCTCTAACCTATGCCTTTGAAGAGTTGATTGTTAAAAATATAAAAGAGGATGAGAATTTCTCAAACTAACGACTCCTCTCTTATAACATAATTTTGATCTGCATTACATTGTTAAGTATTATTTAAAAGTTATACATATAGAAATGGAAACTTAGCCGAATACGAACTATCACCAAAATTGCACTTGCACAAATACAACGAGTGCCCATTGTGGAACAGGAACTTTGAATCCTTTCTGCGTCTTATTCAGATCGTTGGTTGTGTTTGTTTTTGATACCTAATTAGTTTTGTGTTTCGTATTAGGTGATTATTGTCTGTCTTTCGGACGTTTTGGTTGCATTGTGGATTTTTTGTAATTGTGTTGGCTTTTTTAAAATTATTTTTGTTATCGTCACCTTGCATTTGGTGTAACGGAATGCAAACCTGGTGGGTGGCATGACGTTTAAAAAGTAAAATAACGGGTTGAGACAGTTTTCGATATGGTAAGCGTTTTCTCATCTGCGTGTATCACACAACACGCGCGTCCATACCCATTAAAATGTCACAATCGGTAAAATTACAGATCTTTCAACTATATCCTTGAATCAACTGATCTCCGACCGCACTAGCATGTTGTTAGTGGGGTCATACACAGACACATCGTATCGGTCCTTAAATTCGTGATAATGACCTTAAATCTTATCTAGACTAGTGTCGATTTCCGTAATTCTTCCTCTTAACTCTGTTGGGGCGGTTTTTGTGTAGGAAGCACACCCGTTTATTGAAGTCCGTACAGTGTGAATACACTCGAGTTTAACGTAATACTTGAGATAAGAAAAACAGTAATGTCAGTTTTAAGTGCAACTTTTGTGTCATTGTCATGTTAAATTGGCATAACTATCTGAATATGACCTTTCGATCCAACATCGTAGAGTAAGATTTTATGTAGCAAAATTGTATTCATGTAACAATAAGAAGATGTGTTATGATTGTCAATGAGAAAATTATCAACCAGATACCAAATAACGTAGATGTAAGTTAATATAGTTCAACTGTGGATAGGCAAAGACTTAAATAAAAATATTGACGACAACATTTCAAAATTAGGCTATTTGTGCAGTCTGTTCAGATTTTCCATAAACTGCAAATGTATGACTCCCAGGAAAACGTAAGTAGGACTCAAACATACGAATAATTTTTTTTTCATGGATTTATTATTGTTTTTGTTTTTCGAATTCACGGGGTGATGCAAGTAAGTTTGTAATACCTTTCTTTTTAAACCCTTGTCGGGCAAGTGACAGCTTACTTACTTATTTAAAATTTATAAAAAATGATTCAATTTATAAGAAATCATTAGGTTCTTTGTTCTCTACCTTAAATACGCACATCAGCGCTTTGTCGAAGCAATTATATGAATCGATTTTCAATCAAAGAAAGAATACGGAATATTGTGGTTTTATATTATAAGGAAATTAGTAAAGGGGGTAATTTTCTTATTGACGTTATTCCATTTCAGATAAGATAAGTTTCAATCAAAAGACAAAAGACACCAAGCGTAAGATAATGAAAGAGATAACACAGATAATTGGGAAAACAGAGACGTTTTGACTTTGAGTCGTAATAACAGAGCAATAATTTTATCGTGCTTTTTCTTTTTCTTTTATTCAAATTACACATGTTTCTACAATTGATTTCAGTTCCAAAATTACCATACAAAAAACAGATGAAGACATTAAAACACAAAAACCGAACAACAAAATCAGTTTTTACTTTTAAAGCGATTTAGAAAATGAAATGGAACATTTAAAACAAATATAACGAATAACAGAAATTTGGCAGAGCACCAAGTATAGAATCGTCAGATTGTATTAAACTGTCTTTACAAGGAACTAGCGACATTTTATAGAGACACAATAATATTTTATGAGCAAGTTTTCCAAGAAATAGCCTTAAGGATAGTTATTGAACATAAAAAAGAGAATTGCAAAGGTGAATTAACTTCTTACTAGAAACAGAAGCCAGCTTGTTTGCAGTTAAACATACAAAGGGTTGTGTGCGTTGTTATTTAGTTTTTGAAATTTCGATATATCAAAATATCCTTTTACAAAAAAAAACTAACCACAAATTTCCTTATTAGGTAATTATTAAAAG
This sequence comes from Mytilus californianus, assembly GCF_021869535.1. Lineage (NCBI taxonomy): Eukaryota > Metazoa > Mollusca > Bivalvia > Mytilida > Mytilidae > Mytilus > Mytilus californianus. The sequence goes on along the minus strand of NW_026262712.1, from coordinate 115,879,559 downwards.
AAATATTTACTGAATTAACTTTTTCTGTCATTTAACATTACGTTTTATGCTTTATCATAAAAGAAATCCACAGTGCGTTTCATGTTCCAAGATAACGCAGCTAATTTAATTCAAATCGGACTGTTCTACCATTTTCTACTTTTTCTCGAGATTTAGTCTATATATCATATATATGTGATCATCACGTATGCATCATGTGTTCTTAGTAATTTTTAAGGCTTTTCAGTGTTGTCTGTTTCTGCTTGTCAAACAGTAAAAAATGACATAGGAATAGACAACTATAGCTTGTCAAACAGACAGAAAGTTTCTGTTATAAAGTATAGACGTCTTCCGAGCTGCATTTTAAGGTTCCTGTGTTGGTAATTGTTTGATCAACATAATAATTGATATCAAGGACAATTTTAAATAAAAATTAATTGCTGGATATACTAAGTTTTCAGGAAAACTATGACATTGTCATTTAAGATATGGAAATATTTGGTTTGTTTGAAATTTTCATTATCGATATTAGTATCTTTGCAAATAGAATAGAGATATACAGCCTGAGATACGATTTCCTAATGACAATACGGATATACCCCCAAGTGAAGCCGTAAGTTTTAACAATAAGTAGTAGGGTTCTTAATTGTTAAAACGTTTTTTTTTCACACTGGTAAGAAAGAAGCGTGTACCTCAGTCATGCAAAAAAGGTTAAGTCAATGTTTTCTTGTTATACTTTTTATAATCATTATTTTACGAATATCGCTTTTATTTGAAATAGATTAACAGATTTGACCAACACAGAAATATTACCTTAGTGTATTGGATTTTTTTAGAACACCGAGCTTCATTATTTCATACGAAAGTTTCTTGGGAAGATATTGCATTTTTGTTGCTTTCCGATATTGCATGCACATGGAATTTTCATATGCAGAATATGGATATCTTGTTCACATTTTCCTGAGCATGTTGAACAACAACTGTAAGTGAGAAGGAAAAACTTACATACACCCTTTGTCAGTATTGCATTCCAAAATATCTTGTACAACACTATTGAACATATTTTCGTTTCAAATGGTTCGCAATTTGCTTTCCTGTGTTGATGTATCAAAAGGAATTAATGATTGTGACAAAAGGTAATTATCTGTATCGCAGTACAAAGCTATCCAGATCAAAGCTTTCATGTTCATAGTAATCAATTAGTTGTAGATTATAGAATTGCAACATTGACTTTTATATTGCAATACGTAATAGATATAATCAGTGATAGTCAAATATAAAATGTCGATTTATACTTTTTGTATTATTTCAAATTTGGTATTAATTTTTTCAATTTATATGAGGCATTATTTGTTTATAGTATATATACATACATTGCGTTATGACTGTCTGTAAGTCTTTGAATAGAGAAGACGTTAGTATGTTGAACAACTTGTGTATAATCCGTTTATCCTTTTTAAACAATAAAATATGTTAAAACTATGAATGCATATGCTTCAATTTCTCAAATGGTAACAATTTACACGCTCCGATTTTCTTTGAAGAATTTTTAAAGTCCGAAGTTTATTCTAAATAAACTTAAAATACTAAAATACTAAAGTTAATCAAATAGCAAGAAAATTTAGGTAAGAAACAGATAGAGATCAAACTTTAACGTTAGAATAAACTAATTTGCATGAATTCAAATACAGTGTGACCAGCTTTGTTCATAAGGGAAGTAACTCCTGCTGAAATAAAATAATATCATTAAATAATCAAGAATTTTCTAAATATACAACCTAAATTCACTCAAAGGAACTTAGTTTAAATCAATCTAACATAAACAGCAGTAGTTGTCTTTTTCTAGATTTAGACATTACAATTTCTACAAGGAAACTCCATACAAAAATTAACGACAAAAGAGACGATTTTTCATTCCCTATTGTTAATTTTCCTTTTTTAGACGGCGATGTTCCTTTGGCTCCATCATACGGTGTTTATATATCCCAACTCGTTCGTTATGCCCGTGTGTGTAGTGATGTCATAGATTTTAACGAACGTAATCAATGTATCACTGGTAAATTATTAAGTCAGGGATTTCGTGACCATAAATTACTTAAAACATTTACTAAGTTCTTTCATAGATACAAAGATTTGATTAGTAAATTTAGCTGTACCTGTAGAAAACTTATTAAATATGGTATTTCACATCCTAAATTTTATGGTAATATTGTACTAAAAGCGCGGAAATCACTATGTGATCCGTGTTAACTTACCGAATCTTAAAAAAAACTTATTAGTAAAGGTTATCTTATTTATGTTGTAATAAGATCTTTGAATATTGTTTTCAGTGGCACTAACATCGATTTTGTCATCAACAAATTAAAACATAACTAAAGTTGCACAAATCGTCTTCGTTGACTGTCCATGGCGTTAAAAAACTAAACCCCTGCCTGGAATTTATTTTAATTGATTTTAGTCTCTGATGCATGATTTTTTATTATTAATTGTTTTTGGCTTTTAACTAGCTTTCAGTAACTGCGTACTTTCGTGTTAATTTGTCCTGTTGACACAATTTGTAATACATTTCTGTTATTCAATATTTACTTATTTTGTGTTATATCTCGTCTTACTATTTTTAATATGCACCCCCTTTGATAAATATTTAAAATGACTAAAAAAATTCACTTCTGAACTCGGACTGTGAATAACAAATGTATCTTGTAAAAAGTGTTTCTGTACGCCTAACAACAAAATTATTATATTTAAATTTACCTGTGTACGTAAAGTTGTCTTTTTGACATTGAAACATCTTTTTTATTTATATTGTGTCATAGATCAAAGTTATTCGTTCATTGTGTATTTACTTGTTTTGAGTATTGTCTTTTTGATCAAGTGAAGCCTTTTCAATTGATATTTTATTGTGTGTCTTTTTATGTTGTAATGTTATACCATTGTTTCAGGTTAGGGTGAATGTTGGCGCCTGTTAAAACGTTTAAACCTGCTGCATTTTTATGCACCTGTCCTTAGTCAGGAGCCTGTATTTCCGTGGTTGTCGTTTGTTGGTGTGGTTCATAAGTGTTTCTCGTTTCTCGTTTTTTATATAGATTAGACCGTTGGTTTTCCTGTTTGAATTGTTTTACATTAGTCTTTTTGGGGCCTTTTATAGCTTGCTGTTCGGTGTAATCCACGGCTCCGTGTTGAAGACCGTAATTTGACCTATAATTGTTTACTTTTTACACATTGTGACTAGGATGGATAGTTGTCTCATTGGCATTCATACCACATCTTCTTATTTATATTTTCATGTACTTACCATCAAATGATTTCGAAACACAATATGATACCATAGTAACACTGGTATCCATAATGGATAAATATGTGGGATCTTTAAGACAAACCAAATGTCATTTTTGTGTTTTACAACTTATCAGGAACAATTATATCTGTCAAATCAACAAAAATGCCTAAACGACAGGGGCATGTCTGTCAATTTTTTTTTTTGTTAAATTGTTTTGTTATAAATAAGGCCGTAAGTTTTCTCAAATGAATTGTTTTAATTTTTCTTTATATCCGGGCATTTTATAGCCGACCATACGGTATGGGTTTTTCTCATTGTTGAAGGCCGTACGGTTGTCTATTACTGCTTATTTCCACATCTCTCTATTTTTATATTATACACACATTACATAAAATTAACATTTAAATTTGTCAATGGTCCATGTAAATGAGGTAAGGTCATTTGAACTCTGCCACAAAGACATGTACACTTTGCTACCATTACATATACAAAATATGTTAGACCCACTACTTATAGTATCTGACATAAGGACTTGACCACTGAAACTTAACCTTGTTCACTGATCCATGAAATGAGGTCGAGGTAGACCTTGCAAGGATACCATATATTAGTAACTAAATATAGTTATCATAGAACCCATGATAAAAGAGATGCGAAGGATACCAAAGGGACATTTAAACTCACAAGTGAGACATTCACATGAAGAAAAAAGCTATACAGTTTTTTATCAGTCACTACACCATGAAAATGAGGTCAAGGACAGTGATTATATGACAGACGGGAAGGTCGTAACACAATGGATCAATAAACGTATGAATCATCCGATTCCTCTACCCTCTGAAATATAAAGATATACAAATAGTTTATGGTGTTGCCGCCGCCACCTTCAGATTGTATGCTTTATGCCTCGCATTCTGCGACTTGCTTCGAATGCGATTTAAAAAAGAACAGCTGAAATTAGCTCTGTAACCTAAACCTGGTTGGTGGGCTTAACAGTAGACAATGAAACGTAATAGCAATTTTCCATGTTGTTTCAATCTGATTAAAATTCTTATCTATATTAACTCGAGTGCTCGTATATATAAGCTCATATGAGGATAACGAAATCAGATATCTATATTTTAGTTAGATTGATGTTGTTTACAACCTTCTTTTTGTAGATAATCTTTAACTTCGTGTCAATTGTAGGCCAATTCATGCTCAATAAGGCATTTAAGTGTGCAAGATGGAGTGATTAACCTGTTTCTAATTGTCATTTTGTTTTCATATATACTTTAACAGAAACCCTCGCCTTTTTCATCGTTTGCAGTCTTTCTTGTTTCTATAAAGCAAAGATATACCCAGACCTGCTATGTCAATCCATTCTGCGTTAGTATTACACCAGTTTTGGAACTTAGTACAATTTTATGTGCTTCCACACTCACCAAAGAAAATTGGATATTTACCCAGAAAATCATTACGAACACCTTTTGTCAAAAGACAGAAAAATAACATTTTGGGAGGGCCACTTATGAATGTTAATATTCAAAAAACATCTTTAGAGATCAGTTGTATCGAATCTTATGTAAAAATTTCGAATTTGGAAATTTTAACAGCTGAATGAAAATTGTTAATGTGCACCTTATAAGTACAAATGTCAATCTCGAACCATATTTGGCAACATAAATATCAAATTAGTCCTAAATATAGAAACTATAGTTATAATCCTTTGAATTATTTGAATTTATTTTGCTATAAACGCATATATGTAGGGCAGCGCTGTCTAAACGTTACTCTACGTTTTCCTTGCAATTTTAGCCTTGACCTTTGACTCAAATTTAAAAAAGTCGTGACCACTGTAGACAACGACGTCATCTATATTTCGATGAGGCTTGGTTTCTTCTTTCCAATGATACCAAATACAGCCGTGTGTTATTCTGTTAACCTAAATCGATCAAATTCGTTGACTGGACACCTTACTATAAAGCAAAGTCAGTTATGAAGTTAAAGAAAATTGTAAACCTCAAATTAAAAACCGCTATATTTTTCTAAAGCAATCTATGATTGGGAAAAGAAAAAAAAATAATATTATTTCGTTTAATTGTTTACATTTGAAGTGCAAAAAAAAGTACATAAAACGACGATATCAAATTTATCATATTGAAACGGGGGCCTCGGTGGCCGATTGGTCTAAGTAGTAACTATTGTTATCACTAGCCAGTCAACACTGAGGTTGTGAGTTCGAACCCCGCTCGTGCGGGTGCACTCGACTCCAATCTTAATTGACTAGGATTGTCAGTTTTCCTATCGAAGGTCGTTGGTTTTCTCCGGGCACTCCGGCTTCCTTCACCAATAAAAATTAGCCGCCACGAAATAGCCCAAAAGCGGTGCTTAAAAGTGGCGTTAAAACACCAAAAATCAAATCATATTGAAACGCCAGAGAAACTTATATCTTCATTTAACATAACTATAGTATGTTTTCACTTGAAATCTGATCTCGTCTTTCTTTTTACAAATGCTTAATACATACTATGTGATGTTTGACTTAATAAACATAACCTGGGGAGATAACTCTGACAATAATAATTATCATAGAATATACAATAAATTAAACTATTTTGTTTTGAGCATAGGTAAGCTATTGTTGCTTTTATTTGTTAAGAAGCAAGAAAACGAAAAAATTACAGAATTGATCTTTTGGATATATATAGATTCTTACCGTGTTATGAGTGAATTGTCGGAGTTCTCCAATTTTATTAGTAAAATTTCGGAAATTTAAGACCAAGCCATGGTGAGGACTTAAAATTCCATCATTTAACTACCGAGATTGGAGAACTCCGATAATTCACTCATAATAATGTCTGAATTTTCTGTTTTTTCAAAACAACGAAATTTAAATTGATGTGCAAATTCTCCCAACCTTTCTATCCACCACTATGGTTTTTCCTTTGGGAGATTACTACGCATCCTGTTGCCATGGTTGCAAAATAATATATATTTCGAAACGAAGTAAAAACAAATCAGTAACTTAATATTTTATCATATTAACGAAATAATTTAAACAACACAATATTTTAAATTGGTGAACTTTTCCTGACAAATAACACGTCCAACCATATATTTGCACGGTAGGATCTAACGAAATAGTAACAACAATGGCGGAACAGCTGTTCAAAATTATAATTCCTGAGAACTATCACTGTCAAAAATGACCCTTCAACGTTTTCTTTGCTGAAGTTGATTATCAGGTACACTATGTATGTTTCTGTTAAAAGTGTCTCTATATATCGGGCCCCCAAAACATAGATAAGCCCGACAGGTGCGGTTTGACCTTGTCCAACTGAGATCTGCCTGTCGGATGTTGTTGTTAGATGGATATTTCGTTCAGCTTGGTTATTGTCTATAGTCACTTATGTTTGTGATTACTGGATTCTGTCCTCGCAGCTACCGAGAATGCAATTGGCGATCTCTTTGTTTTTATTTGGATTCAGCTTCGAGTAACTTGATATGCTTTGAATGTTTCAGTGTCCGGATATCTAGATCTGAAAATGAGACAATTTTCAGTAACAAAATCCACGACTTAGAATTCTCTAAAAATTCTTCGTGAGAAAACATAATAAAACCACATACAAAATAAATTTTCACAATCGTACACAAATTACACATGAGGGTAGGATCTTTTTTCATGTTTTGGGACCTCAGGATTGGACATTTTCTAGTTCTGTATGGGATCTTTTGGGATATGGGACTGAATCCTGTATATTTGTCAAAGTAAAATTTTGGATAAATCCAAAATATGAACGAGAAATCAGGATGGATTACAATTAAACTCAGGATACAGGGACGAGAGTACCCTCCTATCCCCTTCAAATATTTTTGTCCACTTGGTGATGCCCTCTTAAGGGTTTTTTGCTGTGTGATGCAAGATTTTCCTTGAAAATTATTCCTTTTTTTGTTTGTCCAGAGAAAACAGAAGTATTACAATCATAAAAAAATGAATTATGCAGTTTGTGAAATGTACGTGATTTTAATTTCAATTTTCATTTATAGGCATTAATAGATTAACATCACGTACAGATTTTGGCGATGATAAATTTGTGGTGTGTAATGGCAGTTCATCCACAAATACCTAGACCAATTTTCCTGTGAGAATCAAAATATTTTACGGGTGCCATAATTTATCTTCATGTTACCACGAGTTGGTCCTTAATGGCAATATTTAACCACACACTATAGCTTGTCATGGTAAAAAAAATGGCATAAAGGGCCAACCCATCATTAAGTAATAATACTTTAAGGTGCTCATGAATTATATTTACTGCTACATAATAAAAAAAGTATGTACATGTGTGTAATTTTATGTGTTTTGTCATGCTCTTTGCAGGCCCATTCACATGGAATAATAAATTATTTTCCTCTATAATAATAGGAATTGAATTATAACCTGCTGAATATGATTATGCATCATCCACCTTCTGGAGCAGATTGATTAGTGAAATGCCTTTCTGTTCCTTCATCTTGATCACCATGTTCATCCCCGTTTTCAACCTCTTTTAAAATCCCTAGTATTACAAACAGAAATCATCATTTTAGTATGGACAGTTTTGACTTGAAATTTTCAATTTTCAATATAGATTGTGATTTGCAACTGAAACAAATTATATTTCACAACTCTTTATGGTTGATTACTGAATTTATCAAATCTTGTTTAGTTGATTTTGAAAATTAAGAAACTTAAAAAGGCTGGTTTAATTAACTAACTCGATTTGATAAATTCGTTGTACATATTGATATTGTACATGGTGTGTATCATGAGAATGTATTACTATGAGTCATTCAAATTTGCCCAAGCCCTCTGAGTTATTTTCCTTTTATATTTCACATCTGTTCCTATCCTTGTTTTTGTATTTATTTCATTCATTTCTAAATATTCATTGTCCAGGTGATCTATAAAAAGTTTTACATCCCCCCATCTCATCTGATAGTGATCTGTTACACCACGAAGCCCGCAGTAAACAGTATTGCAAAACCAACCTGTATGAAACAATGCAGTCGGATTGGATAATCCCAGCTGTCAAATGTTGAACACGGCATCAATATCTGCTTCAATTAATACATCTGCCTTGTCAGATCCATTTCCCGTAACCATTTTTGTCAAGTCTATCTGTGTATCTATTAATGCAAATCTAGTCTTACAGAACTCTTTACTCTTGGTTAGAACAATAATCATGACGCTTTAGGAATCTGTTAAAACTACAAAACTGGTCTTTTAATGTTGATGGTTCATGGTTTTCTCCATCACACTTTCCTAGCTGATATGAAAAATTGGCTGAGTACATTGTTCAGTTCTTTGGCTGGAATGTTATGTATTTCAATTTTTTCATTTTTTTTTCTCCAAGAACTGCATAAGTGTGCGAAGATCTGAAGTAATTTTTTTCACTGTACCCCTTTTTTCCTGATTTGCTATGAAATTAGTAACCTCTTCTTCATCAATGGGGACAAACTGTCTAACATATGTTGTGGTATCTTTTCTAACATTGCTTGCCTTGGGTATTTCGGATTGATGTGTTTGTACAGGGTTTAGTGGAGAAGGGGGAGGTCTGGAATGACTGAAACTGTCTTTGTGATTTAACTGTTTTTGTGATTTAACTGTAGGCCAGTGAGAATCATCTGAATCATACACTTCAGATTGAAATAACTGCACAAGTTCTTTGGGTACTGTAGGGGGAGAGGCAGAATTTACGGGATATTTTGATACCTCAGGCTCAGTCAGGACGTCAAACTTGTATCGGGCTTCAGTGACAATTTTTCCACCATCTAGTTTGATCTCCCATAATGGGAACCCAAAATTTTCATTTTTCGCTAATATAACACCCTTTTCACCCGAGAGAACTCTGACTCTTTGTCCCCTTTCCAGAACTTCGTTCTGGGACATCTTTTATTATTGATATATTAAGCAGACGATGCGATCGCGATTTTGTTTACACGTAACCAAGGAGTTTTAGGAGTATCAAGTAGGCTAAATCCGAAAAGTTCGAAGGCAAACTGTTCTGTTCTGGGAAGTCCCTCCAAACAAGGCGTACCTAAAATTGTGTACAGTTGGAGAGAAATTAGTTCCGGCAAAAAAACATTACATATTTTTTTTCAAAATCGGTTGGGAAATGTGAAAATAGTGAAAAAATAAGAGAAAACAAATAGCAATTATGTCCATGTGTTTGTTATTTATTTCCCAAAAATAATCAGTAATGTCCACAAAATACAAATATATATAAAACCATATGAAATTTCCCAATCACTATTCTGAAAATCTGTAATGTATGTTTTCAACTTTTGTGTTTTTTATTTTTATTCGTTGATCTTTATTCTAGTATCCTTACTGTGCCTGTCTAGATATTTTATGTTTTTAAACTATCATATATAGCAAAGCGACATGTTTTAGAAAACTTCAACACATTTTAACAAAGTTTTTATTAACGGGAAATGTCTTTTAACTTTTTCCTCGGAGTTCAGTATTTTTGTGATTTTACTTTTAACTAACTATAGATTTAGTTTACATTTATACCTGAAGCATTTCCGAAGTAATATGTCAACGATTAAACAACATACGGCATTAGCAACTGATGGCAAGACTTACCGTTAATGGGATTCATTATAGAATTTCGAAAAACAGTGGTATGATACCAACACTGACAAAAATAAAAGCAGGTTTTCTTCTTAACTCTTCAATTATAATAAAGAAGATTGAATGTCGTAAAAGTCGCAATGGTTATATCTTATCATGTTGATTCTTCCCGAAGTTATAAGTATGTTTAAAATAGAACGGAAATAAACTGAGATCCATAAGTCTAATTTTTTTTAATTAAATATATATCTCCAAGTTGATGCAATATTCCAGAGCTTGCATTTCCCATCAATTTTCGTTAATAGAAAATTGCTATTTACAAGGACGCGTTTAAAAAAGAGCTTGCTTTAGTATCCAAGAAGTGAAGTTGAAGTCATACTTTCGACAATTATACGGCCGCAATCACAAGTTGGTTAACCGTTATGGAATAAAGATGACGGCAGATATGTTACAATTGTCGTAACTACAATCCCGTCTTTTTTCCATCAAATATGAGCAACTGAATTAGACTCACCGGGGTCGTTCTTACATGAGCAACACGACAGGTGCCTGATGTGGAACAGGATCTAATTCCATTTCCGGAGCACCCGAGGTCACCATTTGTTTTTGGTCTGTTTCTTAATGCATTATATTTCATTAATGTTGTGTTATTATCCTTATGATCAGATTGCAGGGACTTTATATTGTTTCTTGTTTATATATTTCACATTTAAGAGCCAACAAAAAAAAACATTCTGTGAACACGGAAATCGATATAATACGTATTTCACATACTTTTAAAAGTATGTATTGAATACTTTCATATTTCATTTTTTCACCTCTTCAATCAACATTCAACATGTTTAATCATGCAATCTAGAAATTTCAAGTGTGTACTTTCAAATATTCTTATAACATAAGAATTTGGTAAAAACCAATTTCATATCTGAACATTGGTTTTTAACGAAAAGCCACTGAATTGTATCCGCCATTTATTCATATGAAACTAATCGTACATGTATATCGATATTGTATTCAGATGTCAATAACAACCGATTAATGAATGGACTAGACGGAGTGTCATTCACTGAAGTTCTATTATACAGATAATTATAATACATTTCAAGATTAAACACCTCAATGGTTTACAGTCAGTGTCAATCGAAATAGAATAGATTGACAAAGGAGGACAGCGGACAATATTTAATGAAAATATCGGGGTTTTTTCTTTGCATCTCTGCGAGAAGAACGTAACATAAGAAATAAAAAAATTGAAATTGATAGAAAATTGAAATAAATATTTATCAAATGTATTTACAGAGTTTTAGGTTAAGATAGATATTTAGCGACTTCAAGAGGACATTTTAGATGGATTTTTTTTAGAAGCAATAGTAATAACCATAACATGTCCAAAGTTTAAGATGTATCTAAACAGACAAAGGGAATATTATTCTGCAAAAAAAGACCTGGTAGTTCAAAATCGACTACAGAAAAGAAAACATTTAAAGTTCAATGGAATATACCATCCATAGTACATTTTACAGAAAACTTTTTGTTAAAGGTTTTAAAATAAGATGTTTGAAATGATTTCATTCAACAGGTTAATCACGTTTTCCTATTATATTTGAAATCAGAAACGCATTTAAAATATCTACAGTATTAGAAGAAGTAAATTACAAATTAATACACAAAAAATAATGTGAAAACATAATTTCTATAATTGTCGTCATTCATAGAAATTGTCCATTTTTATTCATTATAAAAGAACCAACTTCTGCTTTAAGTAAATCATGTTAGTGTGAATTATTAATTTTAATACTCCATTATTTAAGGGTTTTATTAAGCTGTTTGTGCCTTTTTCTCTTTTTAATCTGCTCTCAATTTTATTGTTTCCCTTTTCTTTCAAACACAGTTCAAGAACTCTGGGTCGTGCAAACAGAAATCAGCACGAGATGTTGTTTTCATTTGGTCAGTACTGTTGTTAGTGGACTTTTAAACTCGAGGGTACCAATCTTGAATCATGCTCATGAAGTAAGAAAAGTGAAATTTTATGTTAGGGCTAGGGATGAATATATAAGAAAGGTCATTTTAAGAAAGGACTTGAAACTTTTGATAGATGCGTTTAGTCATTTACGAAAATGCGTTATACTTCCCTTCAGATTGAAAATGCCATGAGAGACATCACAAGCTAAAAACTTCAAAAGAAAAAAAAGTTCCTTGCGACTGTCAAATAAGTGAGAGGTTTAGCTAGCTATAATCTTCAATTTTCTACATAAGGAAATGCCTGCACCAAGTTGGGAATATAACAGATGTGCTCCATTCGTTTGATGTGTTTCAGTTTTTGATCTTGCCATCTTATAAAGGATTTTCTGTTTTGTATTTTCCTTGGAGTTCGGTATTTTTGTTATTTTACTTCTAGGTTTAAACCCTACACAAACAAACTTAAGATTAACCGTCATCCATCACACCAACAATCTAGGAGCAAACGGATTTGTTTTGGAATGGTCAGCGGTTTTAATGTTTTGTTTATTCAAAGCTGTTGATATAGTAGCCAATTGATATATATCGTATTTTACCACGAGACGTCAATAAACATAATTCAAATTCAGAGGTTGAAAAAAACATCATCATAATGAATAAAGCATATAATATAAGATATGATATTTGAGACCATAGCATGTTCCCTTAGTCATCAGTATTGCATATCCTTTCATTTTATGAAAAATCTATAAGCAATTGGAAATGTCGCTAGGAATTGATTTTACAGTTGTTTTAATCTGTAAAGTACGTCTTTGGTCTGGAAATGCAATGTGACAACGACAAATTTCAAATTTGCAAAATTATGAAATTTCTTAGTTTATACCAAACCACAATTATATAGTTGTATAAGTACTACTGTACTACATTATAGAAGTAAACAGTAATATATAAATTTCAAGAATACGCAAGGCACCTACAAGCACATTGGGAACATGTATATTGTACAAATTAAACACCTTAACCAGGCATACGTTGTACACGAAAATTGCACGCACAGGCAGTAACCGGTAAATTGGCATGTGTCATGAAATACAATAGATAATAAGAACACGAATCAAAATAAAAAAAAAGTACAATTCGCTGAAATTATGCAATCCTACAAGTGAATATCAAAACAAAAACGTTTCTTTTTAACTGGGGATACACATAAGCTAGAATAAACGAGCATTCTTGGTATTATAAATGCCAACATATACCGAGTATGGCAGGCTGCATATCATATATCAATCATTTTAATTGGTCATTATTTCAACTAGAAAGAACGAAATGTTGGACACTTAAAAACCAAACATTTGCTTACCGCTGGATAAATCTCGTTAGTCAATTTGATAGATATAGATTTAGGACGATTTGGGTACTCCACCATTTTGGACTTTGAAAAAGCAGAAAATCATCGATTTATACATTTAATAAAAAATACAAAACTTGAGACAGCAATGTAATTTATTTGTAAGACTTTTCGTCTAAATGATGAACACTATGCAATTTATCTTATTATGTCGACTGTGTTTGCAAATACAGACTTTTTGATTCGATTTTTTAACTTAGCAATATAAGGGGAGATAATTCATATAGTCTTAATCATACAGGAATATTCAATCAATTTACATGTTTTGTAGCAAGAAAACGAATACGGTAACCCAAAATTTAATATCCATTTACAGAACGCACATTATGAGAGCTTTCTTCTCAATGAATTTTCAAATTTATTGTTATCTATAATAAATAGTTTTCTTTTTATTCACACAAAAGTCAGTTTTCAGTGTATAAGCCTTTACAAAATCGGACAATTGTGGACAAACTGTGGCATCAAAATGTTCTATAATCCATTTTTTTTTGTTAAATTTTTTTTTAATATAAATGAGCATGATATAAACTACATTTTGATATTGCATGAAAACATGCTATCCTTTTTTAGAACCTTACGCGAAAAAAACTTTGTAAATTCCATGCGCACTAAACGAAATAAGTACGTCGACATCTTACGTGATTGCTGCTAATATGCATTACTCAACATGCAAATCCATTTCAGTCAAAACGACAATAAAGCTGATATGACACAATCGGTACACGAACAGATCAGAAACCAATCGCCTATGTAAAGATTTAGAACCGGAAAATCATATCTCAGGACACAATTGAATCAATTAAACCAATAGTGATGATGCTTGCAAAACTTCCCTATATTCAAATTCAGTCGTTCTCATTATAACTTGTCTGGAACAGTTTTTGAGACAGGCGCACACCCTTTGTGAAAATACACGCGCTTAACCTATCCGCTAAAATTGGCAAACGACAAAATGATTGTAAAATCAAAATTAAACGTTTAATGAGCAACATGAACCCCACCCTAATTACCAGGCGATGAGTTCAGGTAATCAAGAAGCGTACGTAGATCTGTTCTACTAGTAAAACCCGTCGTGTTGTTCATGTAAGTAGAAATCCGGAGATAAGTGTCTGGTAATCTATGATACAGATATATTTCATAATAGTCAACCAATCACTGATGGCGTCCGTAAAACTGTTGGAGGGACGTCTTCAACTTTACCATTTAGAACCCTGACGTAATAATTTCCAAAATAAGCATTAACTCTTTTCAAGGAAATCAAAATATAAAATGAAAGTTCTTGAATATAGTATCAATTGCCAGATAGAAACTCCATATACATGCGCTGATTGAAATTTGCTACAAACAAAGTATGTAAATGAACTCATCAACGATACCAGCTTCAATTTCTTGTACACAAGACGCGCCTTTCCTCTTTAAAAGACTCATCAGTGACACTCGAATCAAAACGTTCACTGTTTGTGAACAGGAAGTGAACGATTTCAAATCTAAAGTCGTCTTGATAATCAAACTTCCTAGATGAAACGATATTCTACATGCAATTTGTTTTATTATTTTCTTTAGAATATGCCTATATCAAGTCCGCAATATGACGGTTGTTTTCAATTCGTCCGTTGGTTAATAAAGTCCATTGTTTAATTTCGCCAGGTTTTACCGCAGAGTTCGATATTTTGTTTATACTTTTTAAATTAAATGTATGCCTACTTGTAAAAGAAATTCATTCAAAGTATGGATTTTTCTATTTTTACAGTTTATGAAATAACACTTGGTACGTCCTTTATCCTATATAGCAATTGTTATGGCCACTTTCCTTTGACCGTTAATTATTATTAATTTGTTACAAAATAAGACTAATCATCTGTTTTACTATCTACGCTACACAATGGGGGTTTGTGAAGGGTCTGATTATCTTTTCTCAGCACATGATATTAACTTTAGTATCAATACTCAACTGTGATTGTAACAGACAATCTAAAGAACAAAGAAATAATATTTTCATGATCTAGATTTTCACGGTGTTGTCTGTCATGGTTTAACATTAAAAGATTTGGACTGTCAAAAATATGACGTTACAACGATGCTCAAGGTTTATCAATAAAAACTCTGAACGATGTGATAATAATTCAACGGAGATCATACAAATATTACTCTAAATCTTTTTTCCCAATTGGAATCGAATTAATATAATAAACTTAAAATAGTGTTTCATCATTGTCCTGTTTTAAAAAATGAATGATATTTATAAGTAAGGTTGCAATACTCTCAGACATCCTAGTTTTCCTAAAATGCATAAGCAGTTCTATTTTTTTCTTTTTGGGTTTTAAGTTTTCAGACTTTTCATACTTGGACGAAAGGGTTATCTAATGATCTCGAGGAAACCTAAGGAAGATTCTTCAACGGATCACAGACATGCTTAACCTGCTTGCTGATGTTTTGTGATTTTGATTCGTTAAGTTACTTCGCACATTATTTTCATTGAATATCTCATTTTATTCTTGAATCCATTTCTATTGGTAAATTTTCTCTATTTGAGAAAATAGATAACAACAAAAGTAGTTCCTGAGTTCATGTTTGCCATTACTGTTGATGCTGTTCACAACGATTTAATATGGAATTAATAACATAATTCCTTTTCGGTACATTTTACTTTCAATAAAGCTTTAAAAATCAAGATTTACAATTGTTATTATTGATTGTTATAAGCTGTATTCTGAAATGTAAGAGAATAGTATAAATTGTATAACTGTTGAGATTTCCATTTTATCTGATTTTTATATTTCCTGGGGTCGCAAGTTTCCGCTTGCAGAGGAGAAATCAAATAACATAGCGACAACACAATCATTTAGTATCGTTGCTAGCAACACATAAAGTAGACAGTAATTACATTGGAGAAAATACAGAATCATTAGAAGTGTTGAAGTAGCTAATCTAACGAATAGAATAAATAACACTTAGTTCCTCCAATGTATAGACGTTACTATTGCTTTTCTGTGCTAATCTACCAAATGGAATAAATAAAGGATACTCCTACCACTGCAAAATCTATGATCGTGGCTAAAGAGTGAATGAATAGTTTAATGTGTGTTTTGTCATAGGGATTTCAGGATATCAACTAAATGGTAATGCATTGAAGAACTAGGAGGACAATTTTAAGAAATGAAATGATATTGGACTTTTCACTTCACTTTGGATTAATTGGATTCATGTCTTTAGCAGGTAAGAGCTTTTTCTTTCTTTCTCGTCTACCCCTTTTTCTATGTATCCTCTCTCTCTCTCTCTCTCTCTCTCTCTCTCTCTCTCTTTTTTTTTTTTTTGTTATTTTTAGTGTTAGAGAAAAAAGTAAATAACAAAAATACCGGACTCCAAGGGGAATTCAAAATGGAAAGTCCTTCACAAAATGGCAAATTCAAAAGCACAAACACATCAAACGAACGAAAAACAACTGCCATATTAGAGTTTGCATTTACTTTGTCATTTTACATCTCTCTACGTTAGATATCTTTTTTATTTTAGTATACATCATTAGGAAAAGTATTTTGATCGCCAATAAGACAAATATCCATAATCAAATATATGTTTGCTATATTACAATATTCATCTACCATAAAATGTTCACTAATGTGAGTGTTTTCCAAAACGTACTTAAATGAACATTTATAACTTCAAAAACATGCAACAAAAACGGAGTGCAAAGGAAGTCCCACATGAAAGGACATAAAATGCAAAACACTCATCGCCTCAAAATTTCAGTCAATTTTTAGGAAAATCATGGTTCAAACGATAAGTCTTTCAATTGCGGTTCGCTTGCAACCTATCTTGCATTGTGTTCTTTCTTTTTTCGATGTTTTATTTGTCCAAAACGTGTTGTTAAAAAGCCAGAAAACCACCAATCCTCACAATTTTGTTGCATATGAATTTATACACTACATTTAAAGTTTTCATTTTGATATGTGTATTACAAAATACATATATAAATCAAACACTCATACAGAATATCATTATATTACTTGCAGAACTTGATTAGATAAGAAGCATTCCAAAACTAAACAAGAATTTAAAAAGGGAACCGAAAAATACCAGAGGAACATTCAAAACTCATAAGTCGATGAGAATCTGACAACACCTAGCCAAAAAACCACTAACAGACAAACAAGTTCTCAAAACACTACATAGAAATAAAAATTAGTTGATTTATTCTTGGTTTTTTCTTCAAAAACACTGTTTTAATCATAAGAATATAGTAATTTACCAGTCATTGTATATTAGAGTCATATAACGGTTTTTATGTGCATTGTATTTAGCAAAAAAAACACCAGATTATAAATGGCATGAATAAATCGGTCATTCATCTAAGAAACACAAACTTGCATAATGGTAAAAGAAATAAACCATATGGTCCTTATATTTTGTAAAACGTATCAATGTTATTGTCTGTTTACACAATTATATTTTAACAAAACAAGTCTCAACCTTACAGTAATGTTATTTCAGGAGGGAAAGAATATGTTTTATGTCCTGGCTTTTACGCATAACAATTTATTGAAACATATCTTTAACATCAATTATATATGGTAAAATTACATTTAAGTTAAAGTCGACGTTTGACAAATACAAAATTCATTTTATCGTTCAAATGGGTCAACAAAAATGCACAAAAATGGGAAAAGAAAACAATACAATTTACACATGTAATTAAATTTGAATTAATAAACGCTTAATGTCTGATGTGAAAACCGTTGCGTGAATAACAAAGTATTGTTTGTAATTAGAAAGCTGACGAAAATACAAACATGGTCATAGCAAACTAAAAACTGGGCTCCACGAGCCTCATCAAAAACTATACATACTCTCATGAGTGTTAAACAGTAAAACAAAACTACTGAACTCCAAGGAAAATTCAAAACGAAAAAAGTCCCTTATCAAATGGCAAAATCAAAAGCTCAAACTCATTAAACGAATGAGAAAACAACTGTCGTACTCCTGACTTGGTACAGGCATTTCCTTATGTAGAACATTGTGAATTAAACCTGGTATGACAGTCGCATATAATTCCAGTAAGCCACAAATTGTGTCTTTGAATACGTCTTCTGCTATAGTGTTCCTCTGGCAGCAAGGTTACCATGGAAAAGCAATGGTAACGATGTTTTGATGTGATATATATTGCACAGTGTACAAATTTATTATCTTTTGATGATTCCGGAGCATATAAACTTATGATAGATACATAAATTTATAAATGGCAGAAATAAAACTGGTGAGTGTTAAAATCAATCACAAATACCAGGCAATTCCTAAACTTGTTATATGAAGGTCAACCGTAAATAGTTACGTAGATATCACAGTTTTATTGTGAAATGCCTCTTTTTTGATTCCTACTCCCATTATTAAGGTTTCTATTTGTGATAGGATTAAGTAAAAGATTTGACAAATATTTGATATCTATATACATGTTGCACACAAATTGTTGCGACCGAACTATTCAGTGTATTGATATTTTCAAAATAATATAATCAACTGTGAAATAATGTACAATCCATAAAAGGGTACCAACGATCCATTCCATCGAGGACAGGATAACATGTAGGTACTCCGTCCTGTAACTCAAAATTTTGCTCTTAAGATTATACTAGACAAATTCATTTTAAATTTGTGTTAATGGGCGTCGTTCAATTGATGCATTTGATAAAAGAAAAGTGAGAAGTGTTACTTAAATCCCATATAAATAACTAATCAAAGAAATCGAATATTACAAATTTCTATGCGAGTTGCCGATTATCCCATTAATAATAGAATGCGCGTATCGCATGATTGAATTATCACTGGTTTTCGGTCATGGTATGACAAAATGTTATATTTCAATTCTTTCATTAGATATTTTTTTATTTCATTGACTTAAATGTTCATAAAAAAGAACGGGCAAGAAACAACAATATCTTTTTAATTACGTTCTCAATGCCTTTTGAATTGCTGTATGACGTAAGAGGAGTAAAATGATCGGTTTAATATGACTCAGATATCAGAGTACTCCATTACAACTAATTAAACAAATTTGAATAATCTGTAAAATCTTGATTATTCACTGAGATTAAATTGTGTGAATATCCGCAGCGATTACAAACATTATCTTTCAAGTGGTGTTTTGTTTTGTTTTCATGGTGTTTATTCGTATATCGGTCAGGGTTTTACTTTAATCAAAATTACCGATACAAGTCATGTTGAAAAAAGTATAATAAAAAATATCCACTCTAAGGTAAATTCCAAAAGGAGGAAGAAGTCAATAAAAACTGACAAAATCAAACGCCAAATTCTATCAATCCAACAAAACAAATGGAAAGAAAACTAATGTCATATTCCTGACTTGGTACATTTATTGTTTAACAAATTGGTTGGTTACACCTGGTTTTAAAGCTAGTTGAAGTTCCCAATTGTATGACTGTTGTTTATAATTCCGTTATATTGACAAAATTCGGTGAGCAAACCGAAACAAACATAATAGATTAATATGATGATAATGTGGATCCAGTAGCCATACCTGTGTAAACAAACATCACAACTGACTAAAAAATTCAAACAATGTAGTTGCTCGAAAGTTTGACGAAGACGCCAACAAAACGTTTTTGTAGTTGAAAGTACATACTGTATATCGTATACACTTTCTCGATAAAGTACAAGATAAGTAAAATATCAATACCAGCTAGGTAAACAAAATGAGAGCAACACTGTAAACACCTGTTGCGGCCGAATTGAACACCTGAACCAACCTGCACCAGGATCGATCACGTCAAAAAATCGATAGCTGGATGAATGAATACCGAGTCACGTTAAGAGTCATTCAACCAAAAGGAACATATTAACAGACAAATAAAGGGTAAACTGTAAAGTAAATAAAAAGATTCACAATTTTAGCACCTAGAATATATAGCTCAACACCATGTTGTATTATTTGTGAAGCACCCACTTAATATTGATCTTCAAGGTATTTGTACTTTCCAATGAACTTTTTGAGAAAAAGAAATGAGAGGTTCTTTGACAAAATCCTGGCTCATTCATTTTTCGTTCAAACACCGAGGCAAAAGTCTGAGTAGCACCTGTAAGCTCTTGTACATCGTTTTAGTTGAAAAATTTAATCCATACGCGAGAGAAGTTGATATATTGCAGCTAAGACGAGGAAAATTTATTTACAATTTCAAAATTGAAATCGTCTCGTTTGCCATAGATTCTTGTACTAAGATGACCATTGTAGATTCATTTGAGGTGTGTGTCTAGAAATGAGGCGGACGAGCTTTATCTGTGGTTTCTACAATATCTAGTTCAGGAGGATATATTAATGGGACCGAATAAGGATAATTTGGATTGTTAATGGAAAGAGCATCATCAATATAGTTGTATTTGAATTTAAATGATGTAGCTTCTTCGAGCTTTTTGTTACAAGTGTCTGAAGGAACTCCAACTTAAAAGGTCGGCCATAGTTGGTTCCCATAGGAAAGCCGACAACCGACTGAAAACCTTTTCCTCCAAATGTGTTGTCAATGAGAAACTTCAGCATACTAATCATTTTTTCTTCGGTGTAGCATGTTATATTTGTGGGATCATTTTTCACAAAACATTCCAAATTATTCCCAAAATAATACATTTGAAGCGTGTGGTATTATGTGTCAGGAGAAATTTATTATGGATTGTTTCTTTAAGACGGGCTTTTAATTTGTACATGTAGTATGATGATGTAAAGCGTGGAAAACATGAAGGTTTGGATAGAATTTATTCCAGAGAATGAGAGATTTGAAATTTTCCAGATTTGTTTTTTTTTTAAATGCGGTTCTTTTATATATAACGTGTATAAGTTACTTTCGTAAATCTCGTGTACATAAGTGTCTATTTATACAGGTTTTACTAGCTTAACAAAATTACACAGACATCAGGTTTTATAGGTTCAAAAAGAGTAATCCTCCTGAAAAATTAATTACCTTCTTGACAAATTTACATTTTATATTGACGCTTCTCGGTCAACGATTGGTACTATTTGAAAACCATTTACCCTAGAACCCATGAAGTTAGACAGATTGAAATATTTGGAAACATGTGAAATAATTGAGACTTCAAGTTAATTACGATGGGTAACCCATAATAATTATAAATGGTCCTTATATAATTCTAATTATAAATTATTTCAAAGATGTATAAAATAACAAATTGCAGTGTTATTTGTTCATTATCGTAAAAGTTACCTTGTACACTCCTCTCAATTTGATTAATTTTTAATTTCATATTATAAAATAATGTAAAATTAATCAAATCTTCGTGTAGTTAATGTTTTATTGAAATTTGAAATAAAGTAATTACAAAATAACTACTTGTTAGCTCCTGACTGTTCATTGTAAATCATAACAGTAAATGAAAATCTGCAATAGCACCCATAAAAATTGGTATGTTTCATCTCAAAAACGGAACCAATCATAGTCAGGCCAAGAATTAATAAAAACCAATGCCCATTTTAATAAAAAAAAAACATGTATTTGTGTTTATGTTTTATTACTGAAAAGGGAATGGAATCGATTTCAACATATATTGCTACAAAAAGATTTGATATCAAAATTCATTTTAATAACAGAATAAAGAACAATAAATATGTAGTAGAGGTTTATGCATTTTTTTGTATAATCCAAATAACGACTTACACAACTCTTTAATGATCACAGTTCAATTGAGGCCTGATAAGAATTCTCAACTGCCGACTCCATTCACTTTTAATTATTCAAACGTGTACATGATTGGTTGTCTTTTTAGACTATGATATACTGACGGACTACAGTATTGCAACACATATTTTTAGGATTCTATTTATTAATCATGATTTATCCACATATGTTTGGTATTCATATTTAAACATACTTTTTTCTGATTAGAAAAAAAAATCAAACCCGAGACAATTGGACACATTGGATTATTGACGTCGCACGAAATTATTGAAGTGCTAGATTTGAAACCAATGCACGATTTGCTTGATTTTTTCTTCTTGAATTTTTTTATTATTTGATCCAAACCCCCAATTAAAATCATTAGAACATATTGCCTAGAATAAAAATCTGAATCAGGTCATAAGAATGTTGCAGACATGAATGAGTCAACGTGATTTTGCTGGAGAATTTAATGTCAGAAATTCAAGTTTCATTCATCACACCAACGGTACAATCAGGTTGGAATTCTGAATAACCCGATGAACTGGTAGATATCTCTGTTAATCATTTAGGGGTTGGTTACACGCAGGTCGACGGTGAACAAACCCATAAATAAGGAAACAAACAGATTTTCAGTGCATACAGCATGATTTCAACATTTAACGTGATATAATCTATTAAAACTTTAGATATGACGATTTTATTAAGACGATGAAGTAATGGATGATATTTATGCTTACATAATTTTTGGATTTTACGAGTTTGCATATTTGATAATTAAAACATATAATCCGGTGTTGAGTTTTTAGAATCCGTCAGTGTACTTATACATACCAATATTCAAACCTTTAAAATAGAATGTACAACACATTTTTCCTTTCCTTATTGCTGTCTTCTTTGTAATAATCCATTATCTATACATGTGAATAAATATGTAGTAGTACAACATCATCAATGCACACACAAAGACTTGTCATCTACTCCTAAAACGGTTCTATCTGTGGAAACAAGCTTCATGGTTTATGTGTGATAGTAAATGACGGGACGGGCATAATAGCTTCAAACATTTAAATAAACTATGAAGTGTAAATAATTGCACTATTTTTATCTTCCTAGATTTAACATATAGCACATTCACAGAATGAGCAAAACGAAAAGGCATTTCTTCTTAAATAACTAAAAATGCAAACCTGGATTTGATATATTTTTCTAGAATATATACGTGGAGTACAAAATTAAATTAATACAAGGGCGCAAGTTCCATATCAGGAAGGCACCTCCCAAAACTTCAATAATAATAATAAATTAAACATTCATGTTCGGACAACGTTTCACAACATATTGATAACATGCTAATGTTCAGTTAATATATATGTTAAAGAAACAACACAGATGATACCAACTTTAAATGAAAGGCACTTTAAATACAGGCAACAGTAGTATACCGCTGTTCATTGTCATAAATCGATTAAGCGAAAACAAGTCCGGATCACGAACCACAACCAAGAGAAACACATCATCTATAAGAGAAAAACGACGGAACAACAGAAACACTGAGGTGCAACAAAAACAAACGCCAACATACATAGAAACGGAATATTTGATAACAACTGTCATATTCCTGATTTAGTACAGGACATTTTAAGAAAGAATGGTGGGTTGAATCTGGTTTTATTGCTAGCCAAACCTCCCGCTTATATGGCAATGTTAAAAATATCGCTAAAATGACAACATTACGGTACAGGAACACAATACATGTAAACGCAAGAACACCCAGGACAGAGAAACACATAAATAAATAATATAATAGTGCATTACAACATGTAAACCACAGAATAACAACGGACACCTCCAATGAATCCACGAAAGCACACCAGAACACCAAAAACGAACTATAAACTGTACGTCAAATATAACTGTAATATGAGGCAAGATCATTTAAGACCAATCAGTAAACACACTTGAAAACAAACAACATAAAACAAAAACACTCAAGACGAACCACGAGTAACTCGACTATACTGACAAATAAGACATATGTGAAATGTACCGAAAATACAGAATTGAAGGCATAAGATTATTATATATCATATAACGATTTTGTGCTTTCTCCGAGCAGTTCGATATGTTTTACATTTGTAAATATCTTTTCAAACTATCCAATTGCCAAATTATAGGAATAGCCACGTAAGTAAATGTGAGGTGGAGAGAGGGGATCTATGATATTCTTGAAAATGCCGATTCTAAAAATTTGAAAAACAATGTTGCCAGGAAAAATGAAGAAAAAAAGCTGTATACGTTCATTTTAATTTGGAAAAAAAAATAATCTGCTTTTCCGCCGGAAAAAAAGGTTATGAAACCATAGACAAAAACATATCACCCACTCTTTTATAATGGAATTGATTTGAATTACTTTTCAAGTGACTTGTATTTCTCATATACTGAACGAATTCATTTGTTTGGTTTTTTTTCTGATTATAAGGTTCATCATACGGAATTAATTGAAAAATATGACTGTGTTTAAACCACACAATTTACTCTGTGTAAAATTTAAAAGCATGGCAGGAATTTGAATATTAGATTGAAACAAATTTTACATGTCGGAAAATGTAAAACTAACCTTAATTTTAGATTCATTTTATTCGTAACCACAATAGTCCCAAAAGAAAACAAACAGCGGAATTTCATTTGATATTGTCCACTCATTTATTCAGTTTTCATCATCCATTGCTGGGCAGATATGTATTACCTATCGTTTGTATATTTCAATCGAAATATCTTACTAATAAAATTACATAGGCGAACATCTCAAACGTTTTTAAAACATGTGCGAGAACGAAGTAAAGCAATCGTAAAGACTTTAAAAGTCTGCTATGTTTTGAAATACAAATGCATTAAAATCTAGATCCTGGCATGCATTTCAACTCTACCAAGTGCATATTTCATTGTGTTATACGCCAAAATAAACTTTATATATGAATTAACAATATAAAGACACGAAGCAGATCGTATTGTATCTGTAGTTTCCCCACATTTTGATCAAGGGGAAAGACTCGAATAAAATAGATAGTTTGTTTTAATCTTCCACTGAATATCATCGTTATAGAAAGAAATGAAGTTAAAGAGAAATGCTAACTTCCTTTTCGCTTTTCTTGAGAAAAGGAAAATGCAAATATCTTTTTACATTTCACTTATAGACATTAAAGTTCTTTACATCTGTCTTAAAGTTTTTTATAAGGCAAAATCGCAAGGAAGTTTTTTAAAGTTTTAATACTGTTTCATGTTCAGATAAGAAAAGCATATACTCTAACAGATATTAGGAATTTTGTAAAAACCAATATTTGATAGCACGCACTTATATTTAATAGTTTCAAAGGATCTATGTTTCCCATTGCTTAGTTGAAGATAGATGTGTAGTTTTTATTTTTTTGGGAAGTCGTATCGTGGTAGCTGTTATCAGAGTCAGATATATAATGTTGTGTGAAAGTGCACGTGTTATTTACCATCAAGGAGAGCGGCAGAAGATCCAGTTATGAATGTTCAACCAATAACAAGACACATACAAAAAGTTGTTCGGCCTTCTTAGTGAAATCGCATCTACTGAAATCCAGTTCATATTTATTTACAACTTATTACTAAATCATATTTTTCCTAAACTTAAAATCAGTACAGAAATAAGTGTTCATACCTACAATATGTATATAGCAATACATATTTAGCTGTGGTATCTGTTGCGTTTTTTTTTTATATAGTCGATCCTCCAATTTAATCAGGTTTAATGAACTTCCCCCGTTTTTTGAATTTAGATAAGAGTTTGATATTTTTATGAATACGTTTTTTTCAATTTTTTGGAAAAAAAAAATCAATGATTTTACTGATGAAGAAAATGACCTTTTATCAATGTTTATTATACTGATAAACTGACATGGATCGTCAATGTTTTCTAACTCTCTAACAAACATCATTGTAAAAATGTTAAATTATGGTGTTATTGTCCCTTTGTTATAAGGTTTCTACAGAAACAGCGAAACTTCCAAAAGAATATATGTGTACATGTAAGAATGTAGTAAAGGGTTTAAATATTTTGTGTCAACGAGATCCCTGAATTAATCATTTCCATTGCATAACGTTCCACAGTGGGCTAAATTTTTCTGAATTATAAAAAGCAAATGAATATCATCAAAGTATAGATATTTCGACTGTGAGACGAAAATATATGTACTGAATTTGGCCTTAAACTGTAATCCATAACAACACAGGAAAGGCATAGCTATTAATTGGGAAATTGTTGCCAATATAAATACCTACAACTTACCGATAAATATTTGGCCGAAACCTACGTACAGTGTAGATATTGTCAAGAGAAATATTTACAGTTTTAATTATCTAATGGCAATTTAAGTAATTATATCGACTAGAATTTTTAACCTATTCATCACAAAAAAATAATGTAGATGAGATGCAGGAAATGAGTTTCCAATCAACAAATTTCAAAAAGTACGTTTTACAACCATATTACAAATACTGTGTTTGATAGGATTTTGTGGAAGTGTAGTCTATAAGGCCGAGAAATAAACACTGTATATCTACAATTTCAAAGAGTTTTTACCTTAAAAACAAGTGTTGTTAGTTTCATATTGTTTCGCATATGTTTTATCATATAAATAAATGCTAAGTTGGATTAAGGAAACTAGACACAAACAAGACAAATACATTAAAACTACTGCAACATTGCAAATATCCAAAATAATCTTTCATATATTAAAAACGAATTAAAATGTTTTTTGTCAGATTACCTTATTTTACAAAGGTTTATACACATAAATGAAAGAACATCGGTCTTGAAAGATGATTCGGCCCCACTGTAATAACTTTGTCATAACGATAATATCGTAACATCGATGTTTGGCATGTCACACGTTGAGGGAGCATTATCTCTATATTAATGTTTGACATAACTGACGAATTCTACTGGTTCTTTTTAAAAAAAAATTGGTATATCTTTTTTGTCAAAATTGGGAGTTTTAATTTTTAAACAGTGGAATCATTAAATATATTACTGTGGATTTATTTATTTTTGTAAGTACCAATTATCATGAGTACTTATTTTCGTGCCTTTAGGGACACCTTATTTTCGTTGAAGTCTGATTTTATTATTTTGCCAAAGTTTGCACAAAAGCACATGATAACTTTATATTTTGAATCCAAAGTTTAAAAGTGAAAATTTAAAATGAATACTTCTGATAATGTATTTTGTTTTTAGAAAAACTACCATGTATAATCTTCAGGTTTGTCAATAAGAGGGAACAGCCTATGCTAAATGTAGAAGGTGAATTGAGATTAACAGCAGTTAAATTGTTGTTTGGAATGCTATTTATACAGCATGTGGATACTCAAGACGTTGCGATGTCTTACTCTTTTGTTTTTACTTGATATTGCTATCGTAACTTATAAAGATGGCGACAAGTAACAGAAGTCAAAAGTCAAAGCAATGAAGATGGATCAAAATTACAAAATATGTAAGCGATAGTCAGAAATTTTACAAGGTGTAATGAACTGTTCAATGTTAAGACCTTTATAAAACATATCAAAGATATGAAAACACTGAAAAGTACAGAACATGTGAGATTTCTTAGTAAAACTATGGTCAACCAATATGTCCCCATCGCAATGATTTTTTAAGGCTCTATCATTATGACCATACTACAAAATTAGAATTTAAAGGTATTTTTTCTTCAAGAATCTGACAAAATAAATGATTTTATACGGTTTTACTATTTGATTTTCAATTTTAACTACTAGGAAATATTACAAGCCGTTTTTAAAATATTCACAAATGTCCACTGCGTAAAAGAGGGACGAAAGATACCAGAGGGACAGTCAAACTCATAGATCAAAAACAAACTGACAACGCCATGGCCAAAATAAAAATGTCAAACAGACAAATAATAGTACAGATGACACAACATAGAAAACTAAAGACTAAGCAACCGATATATGTCCCATATGCAACGCTTTGTGTCCACTACGCAACAAATTGTGTCCACTTCGAAACGAAATGTTGGGTAGTGGACCGTTGCGCAGTGGACGAATTTACATGTTGGCAGCCATTATAGTCACACACCGTTTCTCAGATACATGTTTTTTATGATTATTGTCCTAGATTAAACATTCTATTTCATAAACTCCACGTTTTTTTTTCGTTTTTTTTTTTATTTGAGGTCAACATTTCTTACAAAAAGACGTTGCAAAGTGGACAAGTAAAAAAGTACGCTATCAATAGGACTTGCCAATTGTTTCAATGCAGACGAACTATATCATCAGCATCCAAAGATGACCGCCATTTTACTAAATAAAGTTGTATTAGTGGCAAGCTAAAAGAAAGAATACAATTTGAATAAAAGAATGATTATAATTTTGCCAATTATTTGTTGCCGTTGCGAAGTGTACATTTTTTCATGGACGTCACTTAAAAAGTTACTAGCACAAATCTATTTGAATTTATCTAAATATTTTAATATTTTTTGTTATGGTCAGGTGTAGCTCTATGACAAAACATTGAAAAGGGAACAAAAAAGATTGGTAAATTGTATTAAATTTTGAAAATTTGAATAAATTTTGAAAGTGAACAGAGCGTGTTTGCTGTTTTTAAGCGCTTTGGTTTGATATTTTCAGAGAGCCTTACCAGAAAGCGAACAATAAGTGTTGTCGTTGTCTTTAATAAATTCAATTTATAGACTGAGACAAAATATATATATATATGATTTTATCATAATTTAAGCCCTGAACAGAGAAAGTAGACATTTTTTGAAAAATGCCTATATGCTCTTTGGCTAGCTCATTTGGCCTCAACTTTCAAAAAGTAGAAATGTCTCTTATAAGGTAAAAACAAATGCATTTGTAAATGTATAATCATATGGTTAGTCAAATTGGTAAACTTTCTAAAATTATACTATTCTATCTGTAAGTACATCAGTTGCTACATTTGTTAGTACACAATTTAGTTTTTAAGTATATGTTCGAGTTCAGTGCACTTATTATTCAATGTCTATACTTTCGATAAATATCAACAGTGATGATAAGTGATAGTGGTATTATTAGATCGACAAATGTGTGATTTTCCCCTTCATGAATTTTTCAACTTCTCAACCTCCTCTTTTTGTTTAAGTTAGTGGTTTTGACCTTGTGCAAATGTTCCCCTGTGTAACAAAAATTACATTTGGACTATATGTCAAAACAATTACAAATGTCTGAATTCAAAATAGTTTAATGAAAGACGATATAACTAATCAAGCTCGAATATCAGTCGTATAGTCATTACAATGATAGATGTCAGCAGTCGTAGACAGGTTGTCTATCATACAAAATTAAATCAGTTTGAGCGTGGCTTCATTAAGACATCAAAAGAGTGAAAGTGTTCTTCTATGATATTATTGATCGCTATATTGTATTGATTTCTACAGAAATTGATTCATTGGTGTGCGTAAACTGAAGTTAAACATGTGCAGAACACTTTATTGGGAGCGTAACATTTTTCAGAATATCGCTTATTCATAAGCAAAGTCTTAATGCACTTCAACTCCGTTCTTTATTTGTTCTTTTTAACTTATTTAATTCGAGCGTTACTGATGAGTCCTTTGACGACAAAACGCGCGTCTGGCGGTATATAATGAGTTTATTCACATAACTGTTAAGATTTTACCAAAAACCATCCTTTTACAAGTAATATCATTTGTATTGTTGAAGTTTCTGTTAATTAGCATAGTAAGTGTTATGAAAAATACGTTACGTTGATATTGTACTGTTGGAAGTATATACTAGTAATATATTCATGTAACAATTGCAAAAACGGGGATTATTAAGGACAAGTTAACCGAAAACATTGTTCCTTTTATCGAATACTCCCAATTCTGCCAATATTTTGGACATCCTATTTCGAGTAGCCGCGGGGGTGCTGCTAAAATATAATGGCAAACATTATTGCACCTGAAAAAAACTCAGTAATATAACTAATGAGTGTTTTGCATTTCTATTGGAGGTCGCTACGAAATTATGTTCACAAGACAAGTTTTATTACAAGTTTATTATTGTACAAAATCGAAGTTTGTAGCCTACAATTTATTGCGTGCGTTTATTATTGCGATTTTTAAAAATGGATAAAAATGCGAGATTCAGTATTGCGATTTGAGGAAAATCTGCATACAGATATATGAATCAGATATCAGATTACGAGTTGTACGATGGATTTACTTTCCGTATAGACAGAACACTTAAGTCAGGGGTTAATTCATAGAGATGCATCGTATATAATTGCAAAGGTATATCACCGGATTCCCATTCTCCTCCAAGTCTTTGGGCATCCAGCAGTATCCAAGCGTACTACGTATTTTTTTAGCATGTTACAACGTGTGAAATTAGTACTTTTAATCTTTAGATTTACTATTTTTCTGCATTTTTATCTGTATATTGTTCCAGGATTAAGTGCGTGTGCGTAATAAAACAGACTTATCCTGCTCGAAAATAATAGTTAAATAAAAAGATAAGTATAATGTACCTTATACCTTATTTACCTGAGTTTATTTCTAAAATATGCGCGCAAATGTTAGCAAAAGCTGTGCGCAAACGTAACGATTTTTGCGCACACATGTAATGGTGATGAGCGCAAGTGTAAAATTGGAAACTACATTCCTCTTTTTCATCTGACACAAGCATGATGGGGAAAGGTTGATGCTTTTGGCTGTATATAAATGTATTAATGTTTTGTGTTTTTTTATATTAAATGATTTTGTTATGTTATGTTGAGAAAGCGCAAATGTCCTATTGAAAAAGCGCAAATGTCCTTTTTTAAAAAGTGCAAATTTCCTAAACATTTAAGCGCAAATGTCCATTAAAAAGTGCAAGTGTCCAATCAAAAAGCGCAATCGTCCCGCGCCGGACCAGCCTTAATAATCAGAAAACAATATTTCTTTTACCAATTGATATATCTTCAGGTTGCATTTCTGTAAATATTGACAATGCAATTTTCCATAGGAACTCCTTTTACGGCTAAAACTGCACCACTTTTACTATGAAGTTTTGAAAAAAATCATATCCTAGAATGGAAAGTTCATATGCACTACAATTTTTTTCAACGGTCAAAATATAGGGCTGTGCGGCATATTTTCAACGTTTATATGCCCCGAACTTCTAAGAGTTTAAACTAACACTAAATTTCTTAACTATCCCTACCTTGACTGTAGGATTACCACATATTTCAATATAAACAATATGCATATGTATATTTACTGGTAACATTCCCAAGTTATGTCTCTACGAGATGAAACATAGAGATCATAACTGGGAACCAGTATGTAAACAAAATTAATTATCTATGAATATTCTATTCCCAAAAGGGGCGTGGTTTCAGAAACAGCTTTATTTACAAAGTGCAACCTATACAAACATTTATTCCAATAGAAAACTCTCTAAAAACACTTTTTCTCACATTAATACTTATTTATCAGAATTATAGCCTTAAAGAAATTACTGCATAAACTCTAAGTTTTCTTTAACTGTACATTTTATACCTCCTCCCCTGTTTCAATTTTTTTAAAGAATTTGAAAACAAGACTTTAATTATTGCCATCTTACCCTATTTGCATGTTTTCTGACATGAAATGCCTAGAACCTGTTTAAAACTGTTCTGATAACATATCAAAAGCATTTCAGAATACTGTAAACGTAATGTTTAGCAGTTAATCATTCCAAAATTCAAGATTAAATTAAGTATCCAATCCTGCCTGTGTCTCCAGTCCTCATTTTACTGTATGCCTATTTGTCAATGAAAGTTCACAATTTCTGCCTCAAATGGTCAGTTTAGAATTCTTGTCACAACAGTATCGTCTCTAACCATATATCTGACATAATTTAACTAATATATGAGCTAGAAGTGTTAAAACAAAGCCATATTAGCAATAGTTGTATGCATGCAGATACCAGTCTGATGTATAAATTCACTTAAAATTTTATAGGAATAACTGCTAACATCTGATTTTTGCATAACTTCCAAGCACAGTTATTGTTTTCTGTATAAAGACCTTTAAAATCATAAAATCATAGCATTTACAAATTAAATTATTTGTTTTATGACCCAGGGGGTAGGCAATTTTCTCTGTTTTTTGCCCCTGGGGCCTCAAATTTCCTTAATTATTCTGGTGTTTCTAGCAATATGGAGTAATAAGTACATATTCAGGATAGAACACACTATTGTAAGTTTTGTTGAGATATTTTTGTATTTCTAGCTTGTATTTTTTATGCCGCAGTGACAAAAAGGCAGATTTAGGCGTTACGGCTTACTTTTGGGTTATCGACAGGACAAAAACACCCCACCTATAATATTCAGGAAGGATCTATGAGTTTCAATGACTGCGGAGAGTATATATAAGCACTTCTAAACAATTTAACTTACAAATATGCATATATTATGAATTTATTTTGCATTCAGGGCTTTAAGTAAAACTATGCATACTGTAAACTGTGAGTTTATTCGTTAAAATCTGTGAGATAAACCAAATTTGGATAAATTCTGTATGTTCTCTTTTTTTCACCCAATATAAGTTGCATTTCTGTAAATATTGACAATGCAATTTCCCATAGGAACTCCTTTTACGGCTAAAACTGTACCACTTTTACTATGAAGTTTTGAAAAAAATCATATCCTAGAATGGAAAGTTCATATGCACTACAATTTTTTTTTACAAAATAGGGCTGTGTGGCATATTTTCAACATTTACATGCCCTGAACTTCTAAGAGTTTAAACTAACACTAAATTTCTTAACTATCACTTCCTTGACTGTAGGATTACCACATATTTCAATGGAAACAATATGCATATGTATATTTACTGGTAACATTCCCAAGTTATGTCTCTATGAGATGAAACATAGAGATCATAACTGGGAACCAGTATGTTAACAAAATTAATTATCTATGAATATTCTAGGCGTGTTTTGAGAAACAGCTGTATTTATAAAGTGCAACTTTCAACTTTCAACTAGTTGAAACGTGTAATTATTTTAATAAGAATGGACGTTAATGCTTTCATTTTTTTCACTTTCTTTAAATTCAACACTCTTCATGCAAAGTTATTAAAATAACTAAAAACGTGTCTCGATAAGTAGATCTTCAAGAAAAAATGACCTTCAGGAGCGTTAATTTTTGAAAAAGTAAAAGTATATATGTATCTGTAATGCTTCATGCATCCGCCTTGAAATATATGCATGTGTACGTTTTTTTGTTTTTTGTTTTTTTGTATTTTGTATAAGGAATGTTACCTACAGTTATAAGGAGTATCGTTCATGCGTACAATGTATGACAATATTGACTACTTTATTGTTTTTTTCATGGCTGCGCTGACATAAACTAATCAAAGTACTGAAGAACTGAACATCGGATGTGCGCAAGTTCTGATGGATGGTCTCAGAAAAAAAAAATCATATCTCTATACCTGAAAGTTAGGTTAAGGTATATATATATATAATTTATTCTGAGACAAATGTGGGTGATGAATAAATAACAGAGAATTTAACCTCACCGTAATAGTTATTACATTGTAGTAATATAACAATTTGTTATCAGTATAATCTGGTTTGTTGTTAACAGTTATATATTATATTAATATTTGTATAACAGTTATATATATAGCAGATCATCCCTCGATATATTCTTCCGCATGCGTTAACAAATTTTCGGTATTCATGATTTGTTACTGATATATATATTTCTCACGACAAAACATTTTCATATCATTTATGTTCTTAAAAACTATTTTCAGGAGTATTCATGGAAGAGGTGAATTTATAACATACGTCATTGTACCAACTTAGTGGGGAAATTACCAATCAACATACCTCGCGATCGATTGTGCATGATGCCCAGCTTGAACTGTAATTTAGCCGATTAGGTGCTATTCTCAATCTTAAATTTGTATAAGAAATCAAAACTTATGAAGGACAGAACATAGGACTGGCATTGCTATAAGGCACCTAGTCGCTTTGGTATTATAAGATAATCAGATCCAATGGCATTGAACGATTATAGCCCTATTCTCAAACAAAACAGAACCGGAATGAGTCATGCAAATCCAATATTTACTATACCAATAAAAAATATACATTACCATATAATTAAATAATGAGTTGAACATTTTCGTAGCATCAGATCTTTCACGACCTTCAGAAAGCAGTACACGATCTTTTACGATCCAAAAAATCATATTTTTGTAAATATGACAATTTTTTTCAACATTTCTGTTTATTCTAACACAAAACAACTGTAAGAACCATTTGAATCATTAAAATGGAATGACATTTTTCAAAGAAAATTTGGTTAGTCATTCAAATTAGGAAAAAAATCTTGTTTCTTTTCATATTTTATGTCATTGAAATGTCGGGGAGCAATCTACCTTTTGTAGTTTTGTAAGAACGGTTTACTTTTAAACCTTGATCTTTCTCAGATACTGATCATTATGTTGAACCATTTTGACAGACAGTTTTATTTTTTTGTAAATTTGTCCGTATAATTCATTATGTTAGATTAGTAATTGACCTTGCATATGTATTCTCGATAAGATTGAATTCACGATCCTATACCTGAGCCTTCACGATCAAATCGTAATACTTGACCACCGTTAGTTATTCTTTCACGATCTTTTTTCTCGATATACCGAATGAAACCCGTGTATTAGGAATATTCAAATACATACATACTATACAATTTCCAAGCATCCGGTCCTGATATCGTGAGATAGTTTAACTTTTTATCGAAGTATTTATACAAAATGATTACTGTTTTTTGAACATCGGTAAACTACTGTTGCGTTTTATTCATCAGCATAGGTAGTTACAACAGCAGAAAGTGCACTGCAAAATTCAGTTGCTGAGTTTTTAATTTTCTAAAAGAAAAAATGTATATGAATGTCATTTATCTAGAGCATGCTAAGCGTTAAAATGTTTCCAGATACTTAGTTTTATCTGCACTCAGAGTAAATTTTGAGGTGAAAATGCAGCCATTTTAGCCAAAGGGTCCACATATACCTTTATATATTCTTACAAAATATGATAATTATTTTTTATCAATTTAATATATTTGCCATATAAAAAGACACTTCATGAAGGATGTCTTGCGCATTACTTGACACATGAGGCGACTTGCATCGTAATGTAAATCACCACGGAACACTCTTTATTTACTATTCCTTATTTTGTTTGTACAAACATGAGCAACACGACGGTCGCCACATGTGGAGCAGGATCTGCCTACCCTTCCGGAGCAAATGTGATCACACCTGGCTTTAGGTGTGGTTCGTGTTGCTCAGTTGTATGTTTACTATGTTGAGTTTTGTGTACTGTTGTTTGTCTGTTTGTCTTTATCGTTTTTAGCCATGGTGTTGTCAGTTTTTTTTCTACTTATGAGTTTGAATGTCCCTTTAGTATCTTTCGCCTCTCTTTTAGAATAAAACATACAGTAACATAACAACTAGGTGTTTTTATAAAACAAAAAACTGTTTTGATAATGATTCACATTGTTTTCAGTTTCAGTGGCTGGATTGAAGTGTTTTAACTGTGAAAACCACGTTAACCCTGCCTGTGGGGTTTATTTCAAGGCATATCAGTTCAAAGCCGATCAATGTCCGGGAACAGATGTAAAATGTGCCTTGCAACGACAAACTGACAAAGGTAATATATAAAAGTTGCTTATTTCAAACTACCGACAAATGAAGCAATAATAATTCAGACAATCTATTACAATCTTTTTTTAATAGATATCATATGCAAAAATTGCTTTAACATACGTCTGTTGCTAATATATACGTTTCAATGCAAAGATGACAAATAACATGAATAACGCTATTTTGACTGTTTGAAATGTGTTTTGCTATACTGAAATTATAATTGCTTGAAACAAATACGTTGAACAAAGGTAAAACAAATACTGGTATCTGGCAGACTTATATTGATACAATGTTGGTTGAAAGTTTATGTTGTATAATTTCAATGGTCTAAAAGTGGCCATGTCAAACTCCCTTTCTTGTCGACATATATAAATTACGTGGAAGCTTAATTAATCGTTAGGAGATCAATTGTAAAAAATAATATATTGGTCAATTATGTCACGAATTCGTCACTTAAAATTGATAAAAAACGTTTTAATCGCTACAAAACAAAAAACCTGTTTACAAGTAATGAAAACACTTCCAAAATTTGTACAATAATTTGCATCATTTCTACCAGTGAGAAATCAAGTAACGGTTTCATCCTGTGTCTATGAAATTAAATTGAAGTCAAAATGTAAATTACATACAAATCAATAGTCCTTATACGGGAATCCATGCATTATCATATTAAATTGTCTTGTTTTTCTACATGGTATATCAAAGCCCTATCATCGTTCCAGGTTTAGTGAATAAAGATCTGTAGAAATTTACATTCTACATGGACAATTTGAAATACCATTGTACAATAAATATATGACCATCCATTTATTAATATACAATTTTAAATACCATTGTACAATAAATTTATGACCATCCATTTATTAAACAAAATGATATATAAATCTGAAATGCTAAGATGAGAAAAGAAAACTGTTGATGAACATAATGAAAGCAAACAAAAACTAAATCAAAATTCAATGTTATACACTACGAGGTGTTAAATATTTTTGATAAATAAGTATCTGCAATTGAATGTATTTTTATTTACCGAAAAGTCACTGAATTCCACGGCAAAAGTAATTTATCGATGTTTAAATCTCATAAATCATGCAGCATGTGCCTGAAGATACAATCTAGGTTCAACACAAAAATGAGGGGATAGCATGAACTCATAAAGGGGTGAGATTGATGCCTTGACAAAATAAGCGTCTCTTGCTATGTATGCATCATCTTCTTCACCTGTTTTGTAAGAAGCACACTCGACAAGTTACTCAGCCTTCCAGTGGTATCATCTGTTTCAGACGCATATGTATTCAATCTCTCAATTTACAGGTATTTATAAGTTGGGGCAGATATTGAATGTGAACCATCTTTCTTTTAAGATGTATCGACGAGTATTTCATATATATCAAGTCTATCATTTTGATATAATTTCTGATTGAAGGCAAGCTTAAGATATTGAACTTGTAGAATACTTGGAGGAACTGATATGTCTTGTATATATAACTTGACTATTAGATTGTAAATTTCCGAAAGTAAAGAATGTGATTGTTTGTATATAACACTTATTATCATTTTTAGACGGATGGATAGGAATTGTCCGTGTATGTTATCAGCATGGATCTTTGCCAGGAATAAATGAAACTAATGGATGCAAAAATTGGACTAATGATATGATGGGATATACAGCCTATTACTGTTTTTGTGATACAGATTATTGCAATTCTTCATTAATCAACTCAGGTTTAGTAAAAGTTGTCATGGTTTTAATGTTGATGATATGGATAGTCAGCTAACTGCCAAACGCATAGGGTATTTGATAGTTACATCTTGGAAATGCCTTTTTCTCCGGAATACTTATTGAACGTTAGTCTCTAAATACCTAGTAATCTATCTAGAACAATACATTATACCAAAAACGACACTTTCTGAAATACTGTCAGATTTTTTCGTGACCTCATCTTGGTATGAATGTTGCACAAATTGATCACTCATATGTTTAAACATGAATTGTTATCTTTTGATAATTGAAATTGTCAATGAATGGAAATCTGTCATGTTTTAATCTTATCTGTCTCATATGTAACGTATTCTATATAAAAAAAGGGTATACAAGAGGGATAAAGAATTTATTACTTTTGACATTTTATTTATTCATTTCGATTGACGTATGAACATTATATTGTGTCTTATACTGTCACTTGCTTACCTCGGATGATCGACACACACCAAATGCTGATCATTGTAATGGTTTTACTTTTTTTTTTACTACAATAAAGCTGACACGTATTCTACATTTGAAATTGTCATCTGAAATAAGCGTGCAATGTCAATGCTTATGACCGAATAAACCTGATTAAACTTTGCTCAGGTAAGCTCATAACCTAAAGTGTGAGTTGTCTATATACATTACGAGTGTATGAATTGCAACTTTAGATACTTCTACAGAACGATTTCGTGAAGGTCAACTTTGCCCTAAGGAGATAGATGTTTTAGTTAAATTACGTAAACTAATATTTTACAATCGCTATTTTGTCTATATATTGTCCATTTAAGTAATATAAGGCTGAAATTGTATAACTGAAGCGCTGATTAATTGGCAACCTTGTAGAATAAAGGTAATACCGAGCCAGGATTAGAAATCAAATGATACTGATACATATTTTGGTAAAAACGATGAATTTTATTTCAATCCTTCAAAGAGACCAAATGACGAAAATGACGAAGATGTAAGCCACGACATGGCTTTAAAAAATGAACAAACCCCATACCGTATTACTCATCAATAAAAGGCGCTAACATGACAAAATGTAAAACAATTAAAACGAAAAGATTAAAACGTAGCTTGATTTATCACTACAAAAGTCTAAAAGTCTGAAAAGACCAGTTTTTGTCTTAATTTGCATGAACTTTTACTCGACATTCTCCAAAAGTATGACTTGTGTCTTAATTTTTCTTGACAAATTCTCATTTATATTAAATTTGTATGAAATTTACTCGACATATTCTCGACATTCTGAATATGGTCTTAAAATTTCTTGACAAATTCTTGACATTTGAATACTGTCTTGAAATGTCTCGACATATTCTCGACATTCTTAATTTTTTTTCAGTATGGCTTGACATATTCTGAACATTTTGAATCGTGTCTTAAATTTACTTGACAGTTCTGAGTTTTACAAATCATGACCAATATTCATGATAAAACTTTAATCTTTATTTCTCTTTATATGATATACTGTTGTTTCAAGTTACACTTCTTTACAACAAAAATAAAAGTTGGGCATGTAAAATAATTGAAAATTTGGGTATATACATATTTTTACAAATGCAAATATGGCTATGAAATCTAAAGTATAAAATAATTCAAATGTGGGTG
Source organism: Mytilus californianus (assembly GCF_021869535.1). Lineage (NCBI taxonomy): Eukaryota > Metazoa > Mollusca > Bivalvia > Mytilida > Mytilidae > Mytilus > Mytilus californianus. Next base: position 115,840,584 of record NW_026262712.1, on the reverse strand, counting down.
TGTTGATATAAAACAACTTCAATGTGGGTTTTTAAATAACTACAAATTTTGATTCCTAAATCTTATAAATTAAATGATTCAAACCAATCATACTGTAGACATATTTCATTCTACATTCATAATATTCAATGTTGATATGGTAAATAATTATTATACCAAAATGTGGTTTATATAAATAGCAAATTATGATGATATACAAATCATTCATTTAACAGAAGAAAAAATTGTGTAATGTCATCTGTTGGAATATATTAGGTATTACACATGGACAGGATGTTCCCCATAAAATTAAGGTGTTCCACACCCCAGAGTACACGCAACTGTCAAATAGAAGTTATTGCTTTACCTGTAATCAGCCATACAACTTATCAGTTGACCGACCATGCCACTTCAATTTAAAAAGTTTGTTGATAGATGAAAATGAAGATCATCATTTTGATGAAAAAATTTTTAATTGAAATGGATTTTCTTCATCAAAATTATGAAGTTAATTATTTTAACATAAAAACAAATTGAATAATTCTTAAAGATTAAAAGAAAATTATTATCTACTCCAGGAATAATAAAAAAAATGTATTTATAATGGGTCCCATCAATGATTTCTATAGAAATAAAAATGAATAAGGTTTTTGAATCAAGATGGGAACAAATTCTTTGACCTAAACGAAAGCCCCCTCCCCCCCCCCCCCCCCCCCCCCCCTCTTTTTTTAGCCACACAAACCCAAAAGATGAATTGTGGGGTCCAAAAGAGATACAAGACACCTATTTTAGTAAATAGTATTTGAGTATTTGACTGGCAGTTTTGCGAACGGCAAAAATCTAAATGCTGTGTGTCAATACCTTCGACTTATATTCCAAGTGAAAACAATTACTTAAATGTTTAATAAAAATAAATCAAAATTAAACTACATGGGGATTATTCAGGTTATTCCAACTTAGTTGCACCAAAAGGGTATCTTACTATACCAAATTAATCCTTGATTCTTCAAAGTTTAGTTTAGCCATAATAAAAAGGAGTGTATAACAGCAATAGAATGTCATAAACAGTGCAGAATAAGTCTGTTCACATTTCAGGCGAAATTTATACTGTTGAGATAGTGTCAAGACATATTTAAGACTGTCAAGAATGTGTCGAGACATATTCAGACAATATTTAAAAAGAATATGTCAAGACAGATCGAGACAAATTTAAGACAGTCAAGAATTGGTCTAGACTCTTATCAGATGATACAGGAAGTGTCGAGAAATTTTAAGACAATGTTCATACTGTCAAGACACTTGTCAAGAAAAATCAAGAACCTTATTAGACAAATTCATACTATGTCAAGAATTTTTAAAACTTATTCAGACAAATTAAGAATGTCGAGTAAAAATTCATGCAAATTCAGACAAAAACTGGTCTTTTCAGACTTTTTGACTTTTGTAGTGTATGTACCAAAATATTGAAACGAAAGGCAAACATAATAAGCCAATTACAACAAATAAATTTCAAGCTCCAGATTTTAAACATTAACATATAGAATGTGGTGAGGTAGATCATGTTTGCAAGCGTTAGAGTCATGTTTTAACTATAATCTGAAAACTTTGAATATGAGAGGTGCTTGCGGAATTTTCTGCATTAGATGCACTTATTACCTGACATTTCTATGATTGAATAGTAAATGTCATACCACTGAGAGGTTTAGCTAGCTATAAAACTAGTTTAACCCTCTATTTTCGCTGGAAAAAGTCTGTACCAAGTCGGCAAAATGACAGTTGTTTTCAATTGGTTGATAGTGTCTAATGTTTGATTTTTACGAGTTTTCTGGATTCCCCCAGATCTAACTTACCTTGCAGTTTGGTTGTTTTGTTAATAAAAGAGAGACGGAGGATACCAAGGGGACATTTAAACTCATACGTCGATAATAAACTGACAGCGCCTTGGCTAAAAAAGAAAAAGACAAACAGACACACAACAGTACACAAAACAACAAAGAAACCCCAAAAAGAGAGCACACAAACAGAAATGGACGTCACACTAAACTCTGAAATATACAAATGAAATTTTTTTTTTCAAAACATACAAGACTAACAAAGGCCAGAGGTTCCCGACGTGGGACATGCACAAAATTGCGGAAGGGTTAAACATGTTTTGTGAGATCTCAACCCTCCCCTATACCTCTAGCCAATGTGGAATAAACACCAAACGCACAGTAACTCAGTTTACAAGAAGTCCGAATCCGATGTTAGAATAGGTTACAGAAGAAACTAAGCAAAATGACAATGATCAACATAAGTTAACAAAGGACTGCTAGCAGTTACTGACATGCCAGCTTAAACAACATTGCTTATTTGTATAAAAAAAACGTAGATTCTTTATTTCCGATTTTAGTCAAATTTCAATATGGAACAAAAATGTATTTTACTGCATATTAACATCAAAATACCTAAGACTATAAATGTTCTATGATGATATAAGACTTAAGGCCTAACGAAAAAAAGCAAACACAAATCTTTATATCAGTAGCAATTGTTTTATATTTCTTAACTGTATGCCAAGTTCTAAATCATATTGAGTGTAAGTCCTTTTTTGATGCGTTATTCTTCGTTGTTTTAGTGGAATTAGGTCAACGAGTGTCTGTCTGTCGATATATTTTTTTTTATTACTTTTACTCACAAAACATGTGTTACATATGAAGCAACACATCAATATGTAATGTTCTTAGCGATATTGTTATGTCTAATACATTTTTCAAAAATTATGAGCAGCTTTTATAGTTAATAAAGGGTTAGTGTGTGCAGTACGTACGGTTGTTGTTGTTATTGCTGTACATTTTCTTCAAAGAAAATCTACTGCACGCATAAAATACGGAGACAACATTACAATAAAAATAATTAACCGATTGATTTTAACTTGATGTATTAAATTGTTATGTGGCAATTTCATCATTGAAGAGTAGCAAATCTCGAAGTTAATGAGGTTTGTCATCTCTTTTGAATGGATAGAGAGACATGAAAACACTTTTATTTGCCACGACAGTTCACAGCGAATCTCGGTTAATTAAAAAAAAGAACCTTTTAACTGTAAGTATGAATGTGGAAAGTTATAAATTAGATTTAACGTAGCTCTGCCATAAACAAACAATATGGCCGAAAAACATGGCTATTTATTAATCAGTTGTACTTTTAGAAGAATGTGTTAAGCTGTGTTATACCCCGATGACGATAGAAAGGTTATATTAACCAGTTTGTGCGTCCGTATGTTCGTCCGATCTGTAGCAATTTGGTACTAGTTATGTAGACGAGACACATGTCTGGCATACAACATTATTATATCTTTGATGAGTTAGTTTCTAATGAGGTAGTAGTCATAGCAACTTCAAACGTATATTTTCTCATATTAATATTTTGGGGTTACGGTTGTTAAGCATGAATTTGTTGTCACATCAACTTGGCGCATATTACACATGTTCGTTATGGTATGAAAAATTGAAAGTCTATAAAACCTGACAAAACCAAACGCTCGATTATATCAAACAACAAAACAAATGGAGAAAAAAAACTAAAAACTGTCATATTTCTGAATTGGTACAGACACTTTCCGAAGAAAATGATAAGTTAAACCTAGTTTTATAGCTATCTTAAGATCCAACTCGCATGATAAAATTGTTGATATTTCCGTAATATTTCCACAATTGTATGAGCAACCCAAACGAACATAGTTGGTTTTTAAAAGTGACAATAATTGGGATCAAGCAGCCAAAATTGACTAAACTTTCATCATAGATATATAACAAAACTGATTTTTAAACATTTCAACCAAACATACATCTACAGGATTGTATTTTACGTCTTATTTTACACCAAATATGCATTAGACGACAACGTGCAAACTGAAATGTAGTTTATTTCTAAGGAAAAATTATTTGGCAAAAAACAAAATTAATAGTGGCGAAAAAATATTGTGCTTATACTTTGATTTTTCTAAGAAACAAAGAAATTGCAGTAACAAAGTTTTGCCATTTCTTCAAAAACAAATGTCGGCAGGTGTGATATCAGGAGAATCGCCACAAAAGTGAATATTTGATTATTTAATTGACATTAAACTACAAGTACTTTTTTCTCATTGTTGAAGGCCGTATGGTTGCCTATAATAGCTTACATCCACTTTATTTGAACTTAGGTGGATAGTTGTCTCATTGGCAATTATACCTCATCTCCTTATTTTTATATTATAATAATATTATGTAAGAATTGACATAAATAGAGTATTAGTTTTTTTTTAGCTTAGACAAAACAAGCATCCTTAATTAAATTGATAATATTCTATATTCGTTTGCGTTATGAATTATTGATGTTTATTCTTATTGATACGACTAATCTTTAATCAAATATTTTATTTGATGAAAAGAATATCAGGGAAACATCAGTATTGCATGCCAACAAAATGCAATGATCAAAAGGACCTGAAATTTCAATTAAATATCTAGTAAACCTTAATTAGAATTAAAAGCTACTATTGGAAAGAAATTCCTCAGCGGTAACATATAACATGTTCACTTTCGATTGTGGTCGTCATGTTGTATTATCTGATAGATTTAAATGAACTGGAATATACTTGGATAAAGCACTTGTGTTGTGCATTTATGGTTCATGTCTTTCCTACAGGCTTATGCCCGTTATCTTTAAATTGAATGATTTGTTTTTATATGATACACAGTCTACGTGTATACAATCGCTAGTAAATATATTTCAGTTGACAACTGTTATTTTGATTTAGTCCTTTTCAGTCTTTCAGTCGATTTTGATACTAATCTACTGTAGTAAATTCATTACTGTTCAGACAATTCGCTTGCATTCAATACGGTACTCTTCAGTAGCTTTTTATACAATTAAGAACGATATTGATCTGTTCAGGTAAATCACTTTTACTGAACTGTCTGTACATAAACTTAAAGGTTTCTATCTCAAGAGAATCGTCTGAACAGTACTGAATTTACCACAGAAGATAAGTCATAAACTTACTGAAAGATTTAAAATGACTTGATAATTTTTTGTTCATAGATACAAGAAGATGTGGTATGAGTGCCAATGAGAGAACTCTCTATCCTAGTCACAATTTGTAAAAGTAAACCATTATAGGTTTTAAGAGTTTTACAGGTCACAATAAGCGTTTCAGATCTCAAACGTTTGCTAATGAAAGTAAACTGATAGATTTGATGAAGACTTACACATTAATATATTCATTTTCTTTCATAAAATGAAGTATATTTAAATACTTTGATATCCTCTATTTTATTATTTTATCAATATCATCAAACTATCAATCAGAATGATTGAAATTATCTATACTCTGTCTTACTATTTTTTTTACAAAAGGATCAAACACCCAATGACAAGGATTGATTTCATTTATTCTATTTCTTTTTTATTTTATACAATGTGACCAAACACTCAATTACAAGGATCTAAATCAGTTATCTTCCACTTTCTTTCTACCTTATGCAATGTCGTTATATCGAGGTGGTCAGTTTTTATTGTGCAAAGAGAGAACCCCGACCTTCGTTAATAACACTGTTAACACTGTTAAATACTTAATCACAACGATTGAAATCATTTATCTTCTTCTCTATCTTATTATCCTATACAACATGATCTAATACCCAATCACAAGGATTGAAGTCATTTATCTTCTTCTCTATCTTATTATCATATACAACATGATCAAATACCTAATCACAAGGATTGACATCATTTATCTTCTTCTCTATCTTATTATCCTATGCAACATGATCAAATACCCAATCACAAGGATTGAAATCATTTATCTTCTTCTCTATCTTATTATCATATACAACATGAGCAAATACCCAATCACAAGGATTGAAATCATTTATCTTCTTCTCTATCTTATTATCATATACAGCATGAGCAAATACCCAATCACAAGGATTGACATCATTTATCTTCTTCTCTATCTTATTATCCTATACAACATGATCTAATACCCAACCACAAGGAATGAAATCATTTATCCTCTTCTTATTATCTTATACAACATGATCAAATACCCAATCACAAGGATTGAAATCATTTATCCTCTCCTCTATCTTATTATCCTATACAACATGATCAAATACTCAATCACAAGGATTGAAATCATTTATTTTATACAGCATGATCAAATACCCAATCACAAGGATTGACATCATTTATCTTCTTCTCTATCTTATTATCCTATACAACATGATCTAATACCCAATCACAAGGATTGAAATCATTTATCTTCTTCTCTATCTTATTATCATATACAACATGATCAAATACCCAATCACAAGGATTGAAATCATTTATCTTCTTCTCTATCTTATTATCATATACAGCATGAGCAAATACCCAATCACAAGGATTGACATCATTTATCTTCTTCTCTATCTTATTATCATATACAGCATGAGCAAATACCCAATCACAAGGATTGGCATCATTTATCTTCTCCTCTATCTTATTATCCTATACAACATGATCAAATACCCAATCACAAGGATTGAAATCATTTATCTTCTCCTCTATCTAATACCCTATACAACATGAACAAATACCCAATCACAAGGATTGAAATCATCTATCTTCTCCTCTACCTAATACCCTATACAACATGAACAAATACCTAATCACAAGGATTGACATCATTTATCCTCTATCTTATTATCCTATATAACATAATCAAATACCCAATCACAAGGAATGAAATCATTTATCCTCTTCTTATTATCTTATACAACATGATCAAATACCCAATCACAAGGATTGAAATCGTTTATCCTATACAACATGATCAACTACCTAATCACAAGGATTGAAATCATCTATCCTGTATCTTATTATCCTATATAACATAATCAAATACCCAATCACAAGGATTTAAATCATTTATTTTCTTCTCTATTTTATTAACCTATACAACATGATCTAATACCCAATCACAAGGATTGAAATCATTTATCATATACAACATGATCAAATTACCAATCATAAGGATTGACATCATTTATCTTCTTCTCAATCTTATTATCCTATACAACATGATCAAATACCCAATCACAAGGATTGAAATCATTTATCCTCTATCTTATAATCCTATATAACATAATCAAATACCCAATCACAAGGATTGACATCATTTTTCTTATCCTCTGTCTTATTATCCTATACAACATGATCAAATACCCAATCAAAAGGATTGAAATCATTTATCCTATACAACATGATCAAATACTCAATCACAAGGATTGAAATCATTTATCTTCTCCTCTATCTTATTATCTTAAACAACATGATCAGCAACCCGATCACAAGGATTGAAATCATTTATCTTGTCCTCTATCTTATTTTCCTATACAACATAATCAAATACCCAATCACAAGGATTGACATCATTTATCTTCTTCCCAATCTTATTATCCTATACAACATGATCAAATACCCAATCACAAGGATTGAAATCATTTATCCTCTATCTTATAATCCTATATAACATAATCAAATACCCAATCACAAGGATTGACATCATTTTTCTTATCCTCTGTCTTATTATCCTATACAACATGATCAAATACCCAATCAAAAGGATTGAAATCATTTATCCTATACAACATGATCAAATACTCAATCACAAGGATTGAAATCATTTATCTTCTCCTCTATCTTATTATCTTAAACAACATGATCAGCAACCCGATCACAAGGATTGAAATCATTTATCTTGTCCTCTATCTTATTTTCCTATACAACATAATCAAATACCCAATCACAAGGATTGAAATCATTTATCTTCTCCTCTATCTTATTATCTTAAACAACATGATCAGCAACCCAATCACAAGGATTGAAATCGTTTATCTTGTCCTCTATCTTTTTTTCCTATACAACATGATCAAATACCCAATCACAAGGATTGAAATCATTTATCTTATCCTCTATCTTATTATCCTATACAACATGATCAAACACCCAATCACTAGGATTGACATCATTTATCTTCTCCTCTATCCTATTATCCTATGCCACATGATCAAATACCCAATCACAAGGATTGAAATCATTTATCTTCTACTCTATCCTATTTTCCTATGCAACATGATCAAATACCCAATCACAAGGATTGAAATCATTTAGATTCTTCTCTATTTTATTATCCTATCCAACATGATCAAATACCCAATCACAAGGATTGACATCATTTATCTTATCCTCTATCTTATTATTCTATACAACATGATCAAATACCCAATCACAAGGATTGACATCATTTTTCTTATCCTCTGTCTTATTATCCTATACAACATGATCAAATACCCAATCACAAGGATTGAAATCATTTATCCTATACAACATGATCAAATACTCAATCACAAGGATTGAAATCATTTATCTTCTCCTCTATCTTATTATCTTAAACAACATGATCAGCAACCCGATCACAAGGATTGAAATCATTTATCTTGTCCTCTATCTTATTTTCCTATACAACATAATCAAATACCCAATCACAAGGATTGACATCATTTATCTTCTCCTCTATCCTATTATCCTATGCCACATGATCAAATACCCAATCACAAGGATTGAAATCGTTTATCTTGTCCTCTATCTTTTTTTCCTATACAACATGATCAAATACCCAATCACAAGGATTGAAATCATTTATCTTATCCTCTATCTTATTATCCTATACAACATGATCAAACACCCAATCACTAGGATTGACATCATTTATCTTCTCCTCTATCCTATTATCCTATGCCACATGATCAAATACCCAATCACAAGGATTGAAATCATTTATCTTCTACTCTATCCTATTTTCCTATGCAACATGATCAAATACCCAATCACAAGGATTGAAATCATTTAGATTCTTCTCTATTTTATTATCCTATCCAACATGATCAAATACCCAATCACAAGGATTGACATCATTTATCTTATCCTCTATCTTATTATTCTATACAACATGATCAAATACCCAATCACAAGGATTGACATCATTTATTTTCTCCTCTATCTAATCATCCTATACAACATGAACAAATACCTAATCACAAGTATTGAAATCATTTATCCTATACAACATGATCAAATACCCAATCACAAGGATTGAAATCATTTATCTTCTCCTCTATCTTATGATTTTAAACAACATGATCAGCAACCCAATCACAAGGATTGAAATCATTTATCTTGTCCTCTATCTTATTTTCTTATACAACATAATCAAATACCCAATCACAAGGACTAAAATCATGTATCTTCTCCTCTATCTTATTATCTTATACAACATGATCAAACACACAATCACAAGGATTGAAATCATTTATTTTATCCTCTATCTTATCATCCTATACAACATGATCAAATACCCAATCACAAGGATTGAAATCATTTATCTTATCGTCTGTCTTATCATCCTATACAACATAATCAAATACCCAATCACAAGGATTGAAATCATTTATCCTATACAACATGATAAAATACCCAATCACAAGGATTGAAATCATTTATCTTCTCCTCTATCTTATGATTTTAAACAACATGATCAGCAACCCAATCACAAGGATTGAAATCATTTATCCTCTATCTTATTATCTTATACAACATAATCAAATACCCAATCACAAGGACAAAAATCATGTATCTTCTCCTCTATCTTATTATCTTATACAACATGATCAAACACACAATCACAAGGATTGAAATCATTTATGTTATCCTCTATCTTATCATCCTATACAACATGATCAATTACCCAATCACAAGGATTGAAATCATTTATCTTATCGTCTGTCTTATCATCCTATACAACATAATCAAATACCCAATCACAAGGATTGAAATAATTTATCTTATCCTCTATTTTATTATCCTATACAACATGATCAAATACCCAATCACAAGGATTAAAATCATTTATCTTCTTCTCTATCTTATTATCCTATACAACATAATCAAAAACCCAATCACAAGGATTGAAATCATTTATCCTCTATCTTATTATCTTATACAACATGATCAAATACCCAATCACAAGGATTGAAATCATTTATCCTCTCCTCTATCTTATTATCCTATACAACATGATAAAATACCCAATCACAAGGACTAAAATCATTTATCTTATCCTCTATCTTATTATCTTATACAACATGATCAAATACCCAATCACAAGGATTGAAATCAGTTATCTTATCTACTATCTTATTATTTATACAACATGATCAAACACCCAACCACAAGGATTGATGTCATTTATCATTGTTCGTATTATCTTATTTAACATGAGCATACGCTTACTTTCTAGGACATACGTGAACTATACACTATCTTATTTTATGAAACAATATGACCAACCACTCAAACCCAAGGATTAAAATAACTGATTCTCTGTCTTGTTATCTTATTGCCTTATACAAAATAAAAATACGTTCACTCACTTATATATACATTAATTAGTCCTCTTTATTATTATCTGATACAATACGATAGACACTAAATCAATAAGGATTGAAATTTATTCTTGATCAACTCTTTTATTTTGTACAATATGACCAAACACTCAATTACATGGATTTATTGTTCTGAACATATGTAGCCCTAGCATACCACCAAAAAATAGAGTCCCCTTTGTATTGATGTAATATGGAAATCAACACATCTAAAAGGGAAAATTTTATTGAGTTGATATTTCACCATGATGGTCACGAAAAATAAAGTTCTTTTCATTTCTTATTTGTATTAAAAGTTCAGCTGCCGGAAAACTTCCGAAATCAACTCAGTTTTTTGTCGGGCTAATATTGCTGAGTCTTTATTTTTTTATAAAGTGTTTGTGGACTTGTGTTCTTTTAATCATCTTTCGTTGTTTGCTTTGTCGCTGTAAATCGACGTATTTTTTTAACTAACCAGTTTTAAATGTCCCTTTGGTATCATCTGACTCTTTTTTATATTTTCCATCTAGCTTTGTAATATAAAATTGCAAGCATTTTTGTTAATAACTTTGAGATCAAACACAAAAAATCACACATAATATGAACCGATTATACAATTGATAGTTACATGCAAACTAATTTGATTTTCAAACGCAAAGATCTGTGATAATACCATGATAACTCTTGATTTCCCTATTCAAAGCTACCCAAATAAGATAGGACATTATATTTTGTAATATAATTAATTAATAATCAATACTTGCAAAAATCATGCAATCAAATGTGTTCAATTTAGTTTTGTTCTTTTGCATTTATAATTGATTAAATTGCGATGAAAGAGGTTGGTAATTGTCTTAGCGTCTTTCGAATTGAACGATTGTAAATTAAAAAAAGAACCGAATTCTATATTTGTGAACATTGTTTATGTCATCACAAAAATCTTCTAATAAAACCACATCTGAATTGAATTTTAATAAGATATGACAAGTTCTTACTTATTTAAATGAAAACTGTACTAATTATAAAGATAGCCATACATTAAAATGGCTTAGTATTAATATGTTAGAAATCTCATATATGCAAAGCCGATTTAATTAACTAGCATAACTTTTTCTTCAGTGAGCCCCAAATATTCCAAACAGATGGAGGAAAAACACGACTACATGCCAATTAATTTAGCTTAATATCTGTGTGTGTGCTCCTGACCGGGAAAAGTATGTCAATTCGTAGCTCCGTACAACTAAATGCATGTGTGTCCCTTATCAGAGATAAGAGAGACAAAATATTCGTTGAGTTTTCGATTCATACTTTTACACACAAAAGGAGGCGAAAGATACCATAGGGATATTTAAACTCATAATTCAAAAACAAACTTACAATGCCATGACAAAAACGAAAAACAACGAAAAGACAAAACAGTACACAAAAATACAACACAGAAAACTAAAGACTGAGAAACACGAACCCTTCAAAAAACTGGGGGTGATTTCGGGTGCTCAGGAAGGGTAAACAGATCCGGCGCCACATGTGGCACCCATCGTTTTGTAAGCAGCAAGCCCCAACCAAGGACATCATGATAGAAATTGCAAGCACTGGAATAGCGTATCAACTGGGAGATTCAAAAGTTATGATTTGAATTAAAGTTATTTGATTATTTTACAGCAAATATATATACATGTATTTATATATGTATAAACAAGTCTAAATTGAAAACAACGTTCAAACCTATGATTGCATTGGATAAAAACCGCAATTTTTATACGTGTGCATGCAAAACAAATTTCTTGGTAGAGGGGTCTAAATACAGCACAAACAACATTTTCCAAAAGACCAAAAAAGTGAAAAAGTATTTTAACAAAATGCATTTGACTAATAGGTCGAACAACGGATGTTCTTTTAAAACACTGCTGACTGCCATAACGATTACCAAATAAACGGATCACCAGATGTAACAAAATGGATCTTAATTGTTAATTAAATACCAAACAGAAAACAATAAACTTGCGGAAAAGATTGTATACCGCAAACATGAGGTGCAAAAATTAGTACATCAGATCCGGATTTCAACAATTAATGTCTCTTCAGTGATGTTAGGAATCGAAACGGTATATATATATATATATATATATAAGTTATGGTTACAAATTTAGGTAGCGTAGATTGTTACATACACTCGCTGAAAATACGGACTACAATGAAATAATTTTTGCTTGGAGAATTGACGTTTGGCAAATGCAGAATCCTTGTTTGTACGCAAGGGTTCCTATTAGGAGCTCAAATTTATGATTGAACTACGCACAAATACAGCTTTCACCTAATAGGAACCAATGCGTATATATTGAACGGTCTAAGTCATCATTGACTAAAATACTTAATCTCCAAGCAAACGCCTCGTATATGTCTGCACATCAGTTTATGTTTACGTAACATTAAATACGCTACATAAACATAAAATAAATAATACTTTACGCAACAAAAAAAGGTATATATAGTATAGTTTTTCACCTCTTTGGGTTTACTATAATGGTAAACCGCTCGTTTATCGTTGATCTTGAAAAAAATCTGTACTTAAAGATAAGTTTAACAGTTTACATACTTGTTACTTTAATACAGAAGATTTTCTTTAACTAATTTTGGATTAACGAGATCCGTACCAGAAGCCTTGGTGGAATCAACAATTTTCAGCATAACTTCTACTTCAGTAACAGTACGTTCTATAGCATCATTAATATGTGAAGTTTGTTAGGTAGCATAACCCTTGAGTAGTCAATATTTGACTGAACGAATACAATGATTAAATTCATTTGCCTTATTAAGGATGTACTTAGGTGATATTAAAAAGATCTAGAATTTAAAATTGATAATATAAGTCTGAAGAGCATTAGTTAAGGAACAAAATAAGCTACAAATATTGATAGGTTATGGAGCTCCTTTTCGAGATATTTTTTTTAATGGCGAGAAAAGGCTGAATCGGACGTTTACCTTATATTTGCATTGGTATTATTTGGTTCTCAAATCGAAAGAAAAGAGATCTAGAGTCTGGTTAAATTTCGGTAAATGATCTTTTATAAGCTACTGAAGTCTTATTTGAATAGAAAAATGGGTGTTATGGGACAAAATATTTTACCCTGTATCGTAAGAAAAAAATAAGCAGTCCAAACATCTGACAAAAATTCCTAAGCCTGACCTAAGTACATCCTTAAGTTAATCAAATGTGAAGTTATTATTTACCATAAATGGAGATATGCATGAAATTTTGTTTTTCATCCTTTTTGTTTTTGTTATGTCAGTTTAAAGTTTATCATGGGAATCCAATTTTTTTTTCTGATCAGATATTGCAATATCTATCATAATCTCCCGATTATAAGGCCAAATGGTACGCTAAACATATGTTTGAAAACATTTAAGAAAGTTAAAAACACTTATCACTGGAGGGTTAAATGTAAAATAATGCAACATTTGTCTGTAAATGTAGAAAGTTTGCTGAAATGCATTTTGACAACAGAAACAGGGGTTGATCTTATTAACTGATTGAACAATGAAGTCTAGACAAAGATAATTTTTAAATGCTATGTTCGTCGTGATTACCGACCAGTATGACACTTTACTTTCAATTGCCTAGTAGGAAAATGTATTATAAAGGCTTCAAGGCGAATTATACTTTACTTTCTGATTTACATATTATCTAATATAATAATTTGAAATTTGAGAGTATGTTTTGTTCCGCTGATTTTTTGTGGTTACTTTTATTTTGTTTAAAAAAAATAATTTTAAGTTTTTATTCCAAATGTAATGATATGAGCTATACAATATTAATTGTAAAAAGTAAAATACCAAACATTCTGAACTCCAAGGAAAATTCAAATCGGAAAGTCCCTTATCAAATGGCAAAATCCAAAGCTCAAACACATCAAACGAATGGAAAACAAGTGTCATATTCCTGACTTGGTACAAGCATTTCCTTATGTAGAAAATGGTGGATTGAACCTGGTTGTATAGCTAGCTAAACCTCTAACTTGTATGACAGTCGCATAAAATTCCATTATATTGACAACAGTGTGTGAACAAAACAAACAGACATAATAGGTCAAGATGTCAAAATTAGGGGTACAGCAGTCAGCATTGTGTTATAATCTTAATCACTATAAGAAGAAACAAATATGTCAACAAAGAAAAAACAAAATTGCATATAATTAAAGCACATAAGCAAAAATGAAAGACAAGAATACAAAAAATGACCACAGCACAACAATACAATGGTAGGATGTATAAGTACCGAGCCACGCCAAAAGGATATTACAAAAAATAGACTAAACAATAAATGTTAATAATTTACAAAGACAAATGAAAGAACACTATAACACATAATTAGATGATAAACAACGTCAGTTCCTAGAATCAAGACCAGCATGTATTATTTGTGAAGTTGATACGGAAATATTTATCAACAAGGTCTTGGTATCTTCCGATGAACTTTTTAGAAAAAGGACGAGACGTTCTTTGACATAACCTGGTTCATCAACCTTCTGCTCAGACACTAGTGGCGTTAAATAAAGTCAGAGTAGCAGCTGCAAGCTTTTGAATACCGAATGAGTTGGGAAATGAATATCCCATATGCAGGTGAAGTTGGTATATTGCTACTAAGAAGGGGGAAAGGGATATTTTAAAATCGTCTCGTTTGTCATAGATTCTGGAACTGAGCTGACCACGTATGTCAAATTCGAGGTATAAGTCTAAAATTTAGACAGAGGAAGTCGTGTCTGCTGTTTCTTTAATTTCTAGTTCTGGAGGATATATAATAAAAACGTACTCATTCATTATTATAAAGGTGGCCCGACTAATGTGAGCATCGTTTGCTATAAATAGATCTAGCAATGATCACGACGAGTCAGTAAAATGGTACGGTTCATCTATCATTTGTGTAAAAGAAAATGGTTTAACCAATATTTATAAAAAAAGAAGATGTGGTATAATTGCAAACGAGACAACTCTCCACAAGAGACCAAATGACACAGAAATTAACAAGTATAGGTCACCGTACATTTTCTCGCTTTTTTCAATATTTTTACTTCTTTTTTTGTAAGACATATATTTATATGCACTGTTAGATGATTTACATGTTTGACTCATTACCGTAGAATACGTATTACTTAGTATAGATGTCTCTAAATAACAGCACTTACAAAGTGTAAAATTTACTGAAGCATTGTCAATAGAAAAAAAAAAAAAAAAACTTATACTGCTATTTGTCTAATTAAAATGAAAACTAGTGAGTACAATGATGACAAAAATTCAGTAAAATAGAATTTGAATATTTCAAACTGTACACGGTCATGATGGCATGGTGTTCCGTATAAGAAAAATAATAAAAGGGGAAGGTAGGTAGATTAATTCTAAATCAATCATTACATCGGACTTTAGAGTGAATGTTGGGATCGTTTTAACTGCTTATATATGAAGCAAATACAATTTTTCAAACATATCATACATTGATACATACAAACAAAGTACTAGTATTTAATGTTTTGATGTCTATTAAAAACAAAACTGTCGAATTTTTTTTCGGAATTAAATGGTGAACTACATGGAAAAACAGATTTTGAGGCTTCAGAATCTAGATAAAGCTATGCCTTGAGCTTCAGAATCTAGATAAAGTAATGCCCTTCAGGCTTCAGAACCTAGATAAACTAATGCCCTTTAGACTTCAGAACCGAGATAAAGTCATGCTTTCATTGCTTCAGAACTAGATAAAGTGATGCCCTTCATGCTTCAGAACATAGCTAAAGTAATGCCTTTCAGGCTTCAGAACCTAGATAAAGTAATGCCTTAAAGCTTCAGAACCTAGATAAAGTAATGCCCTTCAGCAGTCAGGGGCATTACTTAAACAAGTAACATTTAAAATTACCTATACACGTAATTTTGAAAACTAGGCTATTTTAAATATTACTGTTATAAGTAACCTTTCTAATATTATTTTTATAGGTGTCCAACTATATAGATTTTACTAGCTTTAACAAATTTCCACGGTCACCTGGTTATTTTTCCCATGAAATATAAAATCTAATCTTTCTGAAACACTAATTGCCTTTCTGACACACTTATCTTTCATATCAACGCTTTTGGGTCAAAGATTGGTCTCTTGGGACTATTAAAATATCATTTTCCTCGAAAATCTTGAAGGTAGACAAATATAAATAGATAGAAACTTGTGAATTTATTAAGACTTGAAGTTATTGGTAATTTGTAACCCAAAACAAGTACATATGTTCCTTATATAAGTATTATTACTGATTCTTTCAAAGATGTATAAAATAACTTATTCAAGTAATATGTTTTTCATTATTTTTAAAGTAACACTTTATCTCTATACTCTTCTAAAATATAATAAATTCTTCATTTTATGATATAAAATCATGTAAAAATGCATCAAAACTACATTTAGTTCATGCTTCTATTGAAATTTAAAATAAGTGTATTGAGTAATTTTATATTTTTTAAAAACAAAAATTACCTATATAAGTAACTAAAAAAAATGGCTTGTTTAAGTAATGCCCCTGACTGTTCAGGCTTCAGAACCTAGATTAGGTGATGCCTTTCAGGCTTCAAAACTTAGATAAAGCTATGTCCTTAGGCTTCAGAACCTGGATAAAGTTATGCAATAAGGCTTCAGAACATAGATAAAGTAATGCCCTTCAGGCTTCAGAACATAGATAAAGTAAAGCGCTTCAGGCTTCAGAACATAGCTCAAGTAACGCCTTGAGGCTTCAGAACCTAGATAAAGTAATGCCCTTTAGGCTTCTGAACCTAGATAAGGTAATGCCCTTCAGGCTTCAAAACCTAGATTAAGTAATGCCCTCCAGGTTTCAGAACTTAGAAAAAGTAATGCCTTCAGGCTTCAGAACCTAGATAAAGTAATGCCCTTCAGGCTTCAGAACCTATATAAAGTAATGCGATAAGGCTTCAGAACCTAGATAAAGTAATGCCATAAGGCTTCAGAACCTAGAAAAAATAATGCCTAATCAGGTTTCAAAACCTAGATAAAGTAATGCCCTTCAGACTTCAGAGCCTAAATTAAGTAATACCTTTAAGGGTTCAGAACCCAGATAAATTAATATCCTTCAAGCTTCAGAACCTACATAAAGTAAAGCCCTTCAGACTTCATAACCTAGATAAAGTAAGCCCTTCAGGCTTCAGAACCTAGATAAAGTAATGCCTTTCAGGCTGCTGAACGTAGATAAAGTAATGCCTTTCAGGCTTCAGAACTTCGATTGAATTGTTTTACACTAGTCATGTTGGGGCCCTTTATAGCTTGCTGTTCGGTGTGAGCCAAGGCCGTACTTTGACCTATAATTGTTTACTTTTTATACATTGTGACTTGAAAGGAGAGTTGTCTCATTGGCACTCATACCACATCTTCTTATTTATATGAAGTGTAAATTCTCGTAGAAATATATACAATCTTATTGAATGGGACCAGCTACGTGTAATTCATTATGACATGCAGTTTCCAGCGGTTTGATTGTTTGTGTCTGGAAACCTTGCTCCTAAAACTGCAGCTGCTTCGGCTAAATATGTTATGTATGGAGCAGGATATGCTTACCCTTTCGGAGCACCTGAGATCACCCCCAGTTTTTGGTGGGGTTCGTGTTGTTAAGTCTTCAGTTTTCTATGCTGTGTATTGTGTACTATTATTTGTCTGTCTTTTTATTTTGTAGCCATGGCGTTGTCGGTTTATTTTCGATCTATGAGTTTGACTGCCCCTCTGGTATCTTTCGCCCCTTTTTTATGTGGTTTGGAGGAGTAAACTCGCGCCTAGTAAGCTTTCTGTTATAATCAAGCCTTTAAAAGAAATCCATAGCACCGGGACAACGACATATTGGTACAAAGTGAAGGAAAGACTGGTATTCATAACATGGGCAGTTGATTGTCTTTTACAAAAAAAAATGCATCGACCCTCTTTAAAAAATGTTTTATGCTAAGCTGCCAGGCTTGTATGCCTATAATTAATAAAAAGAGGTCCAAAGCGAAAATTCATCTAATAAATAAACCATGCAGTTCCAGATACAAGTTGTAATCAGTAAATATCCAATAGATAGGGTACATATGTCTTAAGCAGTGTGATAAAAGTATGTCCGTTTTGAATGTCTGGATATAAGTATATATATAGAATATACCAATGCTTCAAGTGTGAATATTTATCCACTTGAGACAGTTAAATTTTCAAATTTAAAACGCAAGGCTCGCCGAGCGTTTTAGATATTTAAAATTTAACTGTCAAGAGTGGATAAATATCGTGTTGCACAAGATTTTGTGGTGGAATCTGTTCCTCTAATGATTTCTGACGATATGTCAAAAAAATGTGTTCTTCCTACGTGAAGTCATCAGGTAAGATCGCCTTTTTTCCTGACATCACAATTGGAAAGTGAGAAAATTTGACGTCATAATTGAATTTTGACCAATGAAGAACTGAGATCAAGGGAGAAAAGGGATAAATTAAGTAAGAAATAGATGAATTTATTTATGTAATAAACTATTGCAAATGAATAATTGTTATTACCAATAAGAACAATTTTCAAAGAGCTTAATACAATGATATATTGATAACCATTAAAAAATAAATTCATTCAATGAATTAATACGTTATCATAGATAATATCTTGATTAAGAGCTGTATAAACAATACCATTGTACAATAAAGATGTTATACTGTGTTTTTCATAAGATTTTTACTAGTACAGCAAAAACTCCTGTACTTCATGAATAATACAGTAAATATTTGTAATGTCATTTAATTAGATAGACAGTATCACTAGTATCAGTTGTCTGCGATACATTTCTGTCAGAAACCATATAAATGGTGTAGGTTGATAATCATCGGGAAATTCCAACAACCAGTTTTGAATTTTTCATCGACGTTCCATAATTTGAATTGCATTGAGTAATATAGTACAAAGATGTCAATTCAGTAGAGATATTGTAATTAATTTCCGACTTGGCTTGATTAAGACCGATATTGTTTAATTAAACGGAATCTTATTTCGGCAACGATTTCCTCTCCTCGTTATTTCTAAGAGAATAAAATACCCTATGAAAAGCGTTCTCATTAAATCTTGTCCTTTTGAATAATTGATACTTAATCTGCTGGAAGCAGTCACATGTTGTCTGTTTTTCACTAGCAGATTATCAAATATCATCTGCTTAAATATTTAGAAATACAACACTGAATATCACATCAAACCAAACACCTTGGTATCATGAGAAAATGGAGTAATAATCATTTATAAGATGAGGGTTGGAAAGACATCATATTAACACAAAACATTAAGTTATGCCACTTCATATAAAAACCTGCAATGTTCACGTTATTAATCTTTTGATATGTAGGCAATAAAAACTAACCAATGGTTAAATCTCATAACCCGATTTGAAGATAAAGCAAAGTAAAAAAAATTAACTGAGGGAATCGCATTTACCCCCAACGGAGAGAGACCGGATGCATCGACACGGTAAGCGTCTCCCTTATGCCATGCGAATCCACACTCTATGCTTCTATAACCGACAATAACATACAAATACACAATAAACATACACAATACTAATATAAAAGTGCGAAGGACATAAAACATATACAATGTATGCACAGATAGGCAAGACTGAACTAAGTTCATTGATACACATTATATGAATGCATGAACACTAAAAACTAAAACATCAAAAATACCGAACTCCAAGAATATTCAAAACGGAAAGTCCCTTATAAAATGGCAAAACCAAAAGCTCAAACGAATGGAAAACAACTGACTTATTCCTGACTTGGTACTAAGCTAATGCAGTCAGTTCCACTATAATACAGAAACAAAACAGCGACATAAAACGATAAAACAAATGGTAATAACACTCAGCAAATAAAACACAGATGAGAGTTGAAATGTAGTTAATAAATGACACGATACGGAAACGAACATGTTTAAAATACGTACTCGCTATGATCTTAATAATTTCTGATAATATCAATAGAATGTCATTCAAACTAAGTAATAAGTGATGCCAGTGTATCAAACTTGTAATCTATCACTTCAAATTTGTCATAGTCGCATTCATTTCACCACAGAAGGGTACATTATACAAACGGGGTAATACTAAAATGGCGCTGATGGCATTCCCAGCACTACAAAAGTCAAAAAGTCTGAAAAGACCAATTTTTGTCTGAATTTGCATGAATTTTTACTCGACACTCTTTCTTTGTCTGAATTATTTTTAAAAATTCTTAACAAAGTTTGAATTTGTCTTATAAAGTGCTTGATTTTTCTTGAAAAATGTCTTGTTAGTATTAACATTGTCTAAAAATTTCCTGGCACTTTCTGTATCATCTGATAAGAGTCTTGATTAGTGTCGACCAATTTTTGACTGTCTTAAATTTGTCTCGATCAGTCTTGACATATTCTTGACATTCTTAATAATGTCTTAAAGATGTCTTGACACTATCACAACAGTATAGATTTCGCCTGAATTGTGTATAGACACATTCCGCACTGTTTAAACACTTTTTTTGCAGTTATATACCCATTTCTATTATCGCTAAACTAAACTTACAAGAATTAGGATACAATAATACTTTGCTAATTATAAAAAGCCACAGTTTGGTACAATAACTGTTTATTTACCATATTAATATTGAATATTATGCATGAAGAATGAAATATGTCTACAGTATGATACGTTTTAATCATTTAGCAATTATTTATGAGATTTATGAATCAACATTTGTAAATATTTACAAACCCACATTTAAATTGGTTTATATCAACATACCCGCATTTGTATTAATTAATATTTTAAATTTCATATCCATATTTGTATTTATAAAAATATTTATATACCCTACTTTTTTTGTTGTTGTAATAAGTGTAACTTGAAACAACAGTATATTATATAAAGATAAAGTTATATCATGTATATTGGTCATGATTTGTAAAACTCAGAATTGTCAAGTAAATTTAAGATACAATTCAAAATGTTAAGAATATGTCAAGCCATACTGAGAAAAAAATAAGAATCTCGAGTGTCGAGAAATTTCAAGACAGTATTCAAATGTCAAGAAATTTTAAGACCATATTCAGAATGTCGAGAATTTGTCGAGTAAATTTCATACAAATTGAATATAAATTAGAATTTGTCAAGAAAAATTAAGACACAAGTCATACTTTTGGAGAATGTCGAGTAATTGTTCATGCAAATTAAGACCAAAATTGGTCTTTTCAGACTTTTGACTTTAGTAGTGCAGTAACCGCGAATTTTGCAAACCATTATAAAACACTTCACATCAAACAAATCACACTTGTATTGGTCATTATATATGACAAAATATATTTACTTTACGATAAAACTTATCAATTCATTGCATTTGTTGAACATTTGGAATTATGTGGTTAATTTATTGAGCAGTTCAATCAGACTCTTCTAAAATCTAAAAATCTCGCGAAGTCTCGTAAAGTTCGAGAAATTATCAATTATATACTGAAAAGATTCATTTCCCGTTAGATATACTGTTCCCAGAGTACATGCATTGAAGTGGCGGGAGTTACCATTCCCGAAGTTTATCAGACTTTTCAATCGAGTAAAAGGAGAAAGATATACAACAGCACAGTTAAATGAAGATGTCAAACACACAAAAACCGTCTATAAAACACCTCACAGAACACTAAAGAGTCTATAAAACACCTCACAGAACACTAAAGATTGGGCTACATAAAGCCGTCAAAAACGGTGCTGAACTCATACATTATTCAATTAGTCAGTGTCTCTATTTAACACAACGATAATGTCAAATTCATACGTAATTTGTACATTAGCAAAATAGGCAATAATGCTACTGATAGACACAACTCACATCATGAGAAATAAAACCTGAAAAAATGCATCACACAAAAACCTAAAGTAAAAGCAAAATGAACCTCTTTGTGTTTTTTTGCGCTTTTAATCATCTCTGTCGTGTTGGTCACGGAAACAAATCCGGTTGTTAGTATCATTCGGTGATCTTATAATCCGGTGTTACGTGTTATTCGATGGACTTGTAGAGAGCAGTGTGACTGTGATAAGTACAATGTTATTATCTATGACAAAGATATGTCATAATAGAGAGGTAAACGATACCAATGCGATATTCAAACTCATAAGTCAAAAAAAAACTGACAATGCCATGGCAAAAAAAAGAAAAAGACAAACAGACAAACAGACAAACAATAGTACACAAAACATAACATAGAAAACTAAAGACTGAGCAACACGAACCGTACCACAAAACTAGGGTGATCTCCGGTGTTCCAGAAGGGTAAGCAGATCCTGTGGCACCCGTCGTGTTGCTCATGTTAGTACAAACTGGTGATTAGTCTAATTCAGTAAGTCACATTCGGGAAAAGGGGACCGGATAGTAGATACGACAATTGGAACATAGCAGTCAACCATATTTGTTTGGTTCCGATCTAATTTACTTAATTATTCTTGATTTGATAGGTTTCTTGTCATTTAAAGCATATTCTTTGACGTAATGAAAAGTTCTCAATAGACTGTTGGTATCGAATTGCTATTGCAGTCAATAATATTCTGTGTCCTTGGTTTCAAAGGATTTTGATAAATGTTATTAACATAGTCAACTGAGATTTGAATAGTCATTAAAATGAGATCCATTATACAACACGCGGCGAACCGTGAAGTGAGAGGAAAATAGTAGCTCCTTTTCGTGCTTATTACGACGCCCCGGTTTTAACGAGTCTGCGATAGAAAGACAACATACGAATGCATATTTTGTTGAGAACCACGTTTACCAAACATTAGAAATAAGATGCCAATCAATAAATCAAAAATCGGGAAAATGAGAACAAAAGATAAGTGTTGTAGTTTTAGGAAGTGACAATTATCGAAAAAATTATCCGATTCTTAATCTATATAAATAAGAATGCTTTTTGTTGGGTATTTCTAATCAGCATGTATACCTTTGATCATACAATGTATCGATTGAGATAAATAAAGAAATTAATTTCTAAAATCATGGACATTGTAATTGATCTTTGAAGATGTTCATGACATCCATAATTATTAATGTTATTTTTATTTCTCTGTTCATGACAAAGATAGTACGTACGACAAATAATACCTTAAAGTCATCCATTGGGGTTTGGACCAGGTGTTAGAACACATTAATTATGTCTGTCATATCCGTGGTCGTGTGAAAATTCTAAACAATGCATTTGAAACATTTCCTTTATTCGTGTCTGGTTTGGATCCATCTAAAGCTAATGTGATTCCCTCATCTAAATGTCCATAGGGAAATAATTAGTTCAATGTCTTTCGAATAATTTCGTCGCGTATATTAACCAATGTAATATATGCAGCCTATATCTTCTGCTCAGAGGCATTGGGATAATTTTGATTATTTATTTCTCCAAAAACTAAATGTTATGTATGCACGTTATAGCTATTCGCATAAGTTACAAACATGTAAACATCCTTTTAGAGATCAAACTCAAACTGTTTCTCGAATTTTCCCTTTTTACGTTGAATAATTATGTCTAAGGCATATTCAAAATCATAAGTCGACGACAAACTGACAATGCCATGTGAAAAAAGTATACCTACCAAAAGACAAACAACAGTCTACAAAACACAACAATGAAAACGACTGAGAAACAACAACCCGACTTAACACCGATGACCTCAGATGCTTTGAAAAGGTAAGCTCATTATTTATACGTGGTACCTGTCGTGTTGCTCATGTAAGTACACATTAAGTGATTAGTCTTATTGATGATGTCACAAATCAGCAGTTCCAACTCCATTAGTTAGTTTCATATTCACCATGACTTTTAAATTTAGACGTTTGATATTCTCTAGAAGGGTCAGATGTTTAAGCTCCAAGCGTAAGTGTCATGTACACTATCAGCTTGTTTTTTTTAACACACACAGGTAAACTTAATAAAAACGACTTTCTAATATCAGTAAACTGCATTTGGCCTTTCAACTTTTTTGAATCGAGGGTCACTGATGAGTCTTTTTGTCTGGATCAATGCCACTGCTGATTGAGGTCCCCTTCCACTCCATCCCCCCCCCCCTCCTCCCCCCGGGTATCGTCAGCCCAGTAGGAAAAACCTCTGTAGAGACATGAATTATCATTGATATGAAGAGCATTGAGGACCTAAAATTCCGAAACATTTTCCCAAATACATCTAAGGTACTATAAAAAGGTAATTCATAATCATGAACATATCTATGCTTCAAAGACAACTTCTGACATTGAAGATTAGTACTACAACGCAATAGTAGCCTTTCATATGTAAAATAAAACCGTTAAGTCCATGCCATAGAAAATTTATCTAGTGGTGCATGCACGCTTTTTTCAAGCTATTATAATATTGAACAATTGACAGGTAATTCATGATAAACCTATGTCTTGAACTAGTAATAAGAAAGTATTTTTGTGTTATTATAAGACACCTTCAGGGTACATTTTTTACGAAAGTAGTAACAACAAGGTACCAGTTTTAGATTGATAATTCAATATTTATAATAAAAAATTGTATTATCGATTACAAGTTTTACAAGTGAGAGGTTTAGCTAGCTACAAAACCAGGTTTAATCCACCATTTTCTACCTAAAGAAATGCCTGTACCAAATCAGGAATATGACAGTTGTTTTCCATTCGTTTGATGTGTTTCAGCTTTTGATTTTGCCATTTGATAAGGTACTTTCCGATTTGAATTTTCCTTGGAGTTCGGTATTTGTGTCATTTAATATTGAATAACTCATATCATTACATTTGGAATAAAAACTTGCAATGATTTTTTTAAACAAAATAAAAGTAACCACAAAAATCAGCGAAACAAAACATACTCTCAATTTTCAAATTAATATATTAGATAATATGTAAATCAGAAAGTAAAGTATAATTCGCCTTGAAGCCTTTATAATACATTTTCCTACTAGGTAATTGAAGGTAAATTGTCATACTGGTAGGTAAGCACGATGAACATAGCATCTAAAAATTATTTTGTCTATACTTCATTGCTCAAGGAATTAATAAGATAAATCCCTGTTTCTGTTGTCAAAATGCATTTCAGCAAAGTTTCTACATTTATAGACAAAAGTAACATTATTAAACTCATCATCAATACCAAGATTATTATTTTTTACGCAAGACGCCCAATTCGTCTACAAAAGACTCATCAGTGACGCTTGAATCAAAAAATTTTTAAAAGGCTTAAAAAAATACAAAATCGAATCACGAAAGATCTCTAAGTCAAAATCACAGATTGTATTGCCGCAGCTTGTTTTCTTCTTTTCCAGTGAACAGGTGAAATTGTCTTGTGGTAACTTGTTCTCTCCTTTTAACACTTAAAGTCCAGATTGTTTTGTGGAAGCTTGTTTTCTTCTTTTATCATGACAAGACTAGGTTGTCTTATAATAATTTGGTCCATCCTTTTCACATGAAAAGTATAGATTGTTTTGTGACAGCATTGTTTTTTTTTTTTTTTTGCTTTTCTTTTTTTGAACAGTTGAAAATGTCTTTTGGTAACTTGTGGTCTCCTGTTCAAATGCAAAGTATAAACTGTCGTGCTGTAGCTTGTTTCCTCTATATCAAGGGAACAGTATCTTGTTACAGCTTTTGTCCTCCTTTTCACATGAAAAGTCTAGATTGTCTTGTAGCAGCTTCTGTCTTCTTTTTCAGATGAAAAGTCTAGATTGTCTTGTGGTAGATTGTGTTCTTCTTTTTCACATACAAAGTCTACATTGTCTTGTGGCAGCTTGTTTCCACTATTTTAAGTTAACAATATTGATTATCTTGTCGCATCTTGCGTGAAGACTACTCATCAAAATGATGGATTACTTATAACCCGCATGTATTACCGGTCTGGTATACTACCTTAATTCATACTAGTAAAGTATTAACTAATGAGAACCTTTTTATTTTTAATAGAGTAGACCTCTTTTTTGGAATTATTTTATCAACCTTTATTTCTATGTTTACTATTGCTGCTGATAATATCATTATTGTTTGACGCAAATTTTACATTGAGGTTCTGAAAAGGAAATCACGAATTCACCAACATTTCAACTGACTCCATTTTCGGAAAATGACATCTGTAACAAACATAAACTTTTAGCTACCTCTTTACAAGCAGAACCAAATACAATGAAAGTTCCAACTATGTACTGGCTTCCAAATCTGCACTTAACACCTTACAAATTTAGATTTATTTCATCTTCAAGCCATTGTTCCACAACTTAACTGTCTATTGTACTTACTAGTGCACTTGGTACAATCAAAAACCTGGTAATACATTGTTCAAATACGGCCTTTGAAAATAGTGGAATTAATTACTTTTGGAGTGTCAAAAATTCTTTGGAAGTACTTGATAAATTGCATGCCTGTATTGGTGATTTTCTACCCTATATACCACTTTGCCTCATAATCTTATTAAGAAAAAATTCACACATTTAATTAAAAAGTAAAATCACAAAAATACCGAACTCCGAGGAAAATTCAAAAAGGAAAGTCCCTAATCAAATGGCAAAATCAAAAGTTCAAACACATCAAACGAATGGATAACAACTGTCACATTTCTAACTTGGTACAGGCATTTTCTTATGTAGAAAATGGTGGATTAAACCTGGTTTTAAAGCTAGCTAAACCTCTCACTTTTATGACAGTCGCGTCAAATTTCATTATATTGACAACGATGTGTGAACAAAACAAACAGACATAATAGGTCAACATGTCAAAAATAGGGGTACAGCAGTCAACATTGTGTTATAATCATAATCACTATTAAAACAAACAAATATGTAACAAGGAAGCACAAAATGGTATATAGACCAAGCATATTAGCAAAAATTAAAAACAAGAATACACAAATTTACCATAGTACAATAACACAATGACGAGATGTATAAGTACAGAGCCACGTCATATGTATCATTAGAAACACCAATAGGCATATAGACAAAGCACATTAGCAAAAATGAAAGACAAGAAGACGAGAGTTATGGGTATTTAAAAAGTCA
The DNA here is from genome assembly GCF_021869535.1 of Mytilus californianus. NCBI lineage: Eukaryota > Metazoa > Mollusca > Bivalvia > Mytilida > Mytilidae > Mytilus > Mytilus californianus. Next base: position 115,813,060 of record NW_026262712.1, on the reverse strand, counting down.
GAATGCGAATATATATGTTCAAACTCTTTTAGGTCTTTTTTTAGTAACAACAAACAAAAGAACTATGTCACTTGGACCTGCTTTGATACGATAAATGCCCTTGATTTTTTATTAGATAAAATTTTGTTCGCTATGGAGATTCCGTATATCGTCAAGTTATCGGAATTCCGATGGGGACTTACTGTGCACCACTTATTGAAGACCTGTTTCTGTATTGTTATGAGTCACTATTTATGATTAAAATCAGCAAAGACCCATCGAAACAACATCTGATACATAAATTTAATATCACTTTTAGATATTTAGATGATATTTTGGCTCTCAATAATGACAACTTCAGTATGCACAGTAAAGAGATTTATCCTGCTGAACCGACTTTAAATACAGCTAATACAAACAATGAACACAGTCCTTTCCTGGATCTTGATATCTATATCATTAACGGCAAGCTTAATACAAAAATTTATGATAAAAGAGATGATTTTTCATTTGCTATTGTTAATTATCCATTTTTAGATGGTGACGTTCCCTTGTCACCATCTTATGGTGTTTATATATCTCAACTTGTTCGATTCGCTCGTGTTTGTAACAACGTATTTGATTTTAACGGAAGAAATCTCTGTTTTACTGAAAAATTATTACACCAGGGTTTTCGATATAACAAACTAGTCAAAACATTTACTAAATTTTATTATCGGTACAAGGACATCATTCGTAAACATAAATCAACATGCAGACATCTTAAACGTTCAGGTATTTCACAGCCAGTCTTATATGGTAATATTCTATACAAAGCACAAAAATGTCGACATTCACCTCAAAAGCTAACCAAATCTTTAAACAGACTCATATGGTCGTTGCATCGGAAATAACACATTTATTCTAAAACCAGTTGTTGGCATGATAAGGGTTATGTTCTGCTCATATATTGTATGATGGTATGATACTAAACCCCTAAGGGGAGGGATTGTGCTTCATTTTCATATGATGAAGACATAAGCTTTCGATCAGTTTAATTGAGGCCTGGAGCTGGCATGTCAGTAACTGCTAGTTATCCTTTGTTAATTTATGTATCATTGTAATTTTGCTTAGTTTCTTTTGTGACCTATTCTGACATCGGACTCGGACTTCTTTTGAACTGAGTTTTACTGTGCGTTTTGCTTTGTATTTGTTTATTCTACATTGGCAAGAGGTATAGGGGGTTGAGATCTCACGAAACATGTTGAACCCCGCCGCATTTTTGCGCCTGTCCCAAGTCAGGAGCCTCTGGCCTTTGTTAGTCTTGTATGTTTTTTTAAATTTTAGTTCATTTATATGTTTTGGAGTTTAGTGTGACGTCCATTTTCATTGAACTAGTACATATTTTTGTTTAGGGGCCAGCTGAAACCCGCCACCGGGTGCGGGATTTTCTCGCTGTGTTGAAGACACATTGATGGCCTTCGGCTGTTTTCTGTTCTTTGATCGGGTTGTTGTCTCTTTGATACATTCTCCATTTCCATTTTCGATTTTATTGACCGCGATATTTTTTCACTTAGGATTGTATAATTGTCTCTGGCATTTAATTACTTTTTTTCATGGACTTATTTGAAAGAAGGAATTACAGGAATGGCCGAAATAGAATAGACAAACATGGATTGTCTCTGAAAAAGATATTGATTGTCAGTGTCAGACGTCAATGTTTCCTGCGAAGTTTACAGACAGAATTTCATAAATAATGCATTTCATGTGTTGACAATTTGCTACATACCATGGCACTTTTCACAGTTAATACTCGAGGTTTTTCTTCAAAGGTGGTTCTAAATGTAATAGTTGAGTTGTGTATGTATTAGAGAATTTATAAGAAGTTGTTGGTTGGGAAACGATAATCAACGAGCGACGTTAGTCGCAAGTTGATTATCGTTTCCGAATCCACTTCTTCTCATAAATTCTCTAGCTATAGTTTGCACTTTGTGAAAACCACTCTCCTGTTGGGAGATATATAATATTCATAGATATTTTGTTTTGTCTCCTACTAGTTCCCATATATGATATCTATGTGTCATTTTATAGAGCTACAACTTAGGAATTTTACCAGTAAAAATACCCATGATAGCGACCACGTTAAATTCTGGGGGAGACCCAAGTGAATGGAAGGTTAGTTCAGAATTTTAGTATAGTTTAAACTTTAAAACGTTCGAGGCAAATAAATGTTAAAAATATGCCGTACAAGCCCCATGTTTTTACCTTTGAAAAAATAGAGGTGCATATGAACTTTCCATCCTAGGATATATTTTTTTACGAAACTTCATAATAAAAGTGTCACAGTTTTAGCCGTAAACGGAGTTCCTATTGGAAATTGATTTGTCTATATTTGCAGAAATGAACATGTAGAGTTTCATCAAATCTGGTTTATCTTCAGAGATTTTAATGAAATTAACTCAAACATAAAGATTTATAAATATTTCATGAAGATTGAGAAAATTCTGGGCCTTAAATATGATGACTCAGTATGAATTCACAGTTTACAGTATGCATAGTTTACATAAAGCCCTGTATGAAAGAAAATTCATAATTTATGCATATATGTAATTCAAATTGTTAAGAACTCTTCGCAGTTATTGAAACTAATAGATCCTTGATGAACATTGTTGTTGGGTCGTTTTTGTCTTGTCGAAAACCCATAGGTAAGCAGTAACACCTGGCTGTTCTTTCTTGTGACCTCGGCATAAAACAATACAAGCGAGAGATGCAAAAATACTTCTATAAAACCAACAATAGTGTATTCTATCAATTAAATATACTAAATATTCTATATTCACAGAAACACCAGAATAATTTAGCAAATTTAAGGCCCAAGGGGCAAAAATTGAGAAACATATCTAACCCTTTGGTCAATAAACAGATAATTTAATCTGTAAAGGCTATGATTTTATTATCATAAAGGTCTTTTGTATAGAAAACAATAACCTTGCTTTGAAGTCATGCAATAACAGATTTAAGCAGTCAGTTCATTAAAAATTTTATTGAATTTATATTTCAAGCTGGTAACTTCATACATACAATTTTACAAATATGGCTTTGGATACTTTATATAATCTTGAAGGTTTGAATGATTAACTTGGCATTTCATGTCAGAAAACATGCACATATGGTATGCTGACAATAATTAAACTCTTGTTTTCAAATTCTTTAAAAATTGAAACAATGATTGAGGGTATTGAATGTACTGTAAAAGAACAGTTCGAGTACATGCAGCGATGTCTTTTAGGCTATGATTCTGATAAATAAGTATTGTTGTTTTTTTCAGGATTTTCTATTTAAATAAATGTTAGTTTAGGTTGCAATTTGTAAATACAGGTGTTTCACAAACCACGCCTCTTTTGGGGAAATACATAATATTCATATATATGTTGTTTTGTTTGCCTACTGGTTCCAAGATATGATCTCTATATTTCATCTCATAGAGGTACAACTTTGAAATTTTACCAGTATAAATACGCATGGATAGCGGCCAAATCGAATTCTAAGAAAGACCCAAAGTGACGGTAGTGGTAATACTGAATAGTATAAGTTTAAAGTCTAAAATATACCTCCCAGTCCTATGTTTTGACCTGAGAAAAAAAGAAAGGTGCATATCAACTTTCCATTCTATGATTACGAAACTTCATAGTAAAAATGGACTGTTTTAGCCGTAAAAGAATTTCCTATGAGAAATTAGTGTTATTATTAACAGAGGTTCGACCTTAACGCATTTCTGGTAAAAACGACTGTCTGTTTTACGATTTGACAATAAATCAACTGAATTTCGTCAAGACAATTTATATTTTGTCTTTTTTATTCTTTAATAGTTGGAAATGATTATTTCCACACGGTTCACATCTATATTTAGGCATTCGACAAATTAACAAAAGTTAAATACATCTTAAAATGTTTGTCTTGTTACAGGTTGATTCTGCAATTGTTAAGAAGGTAAATTCAATCATAGCTGTTTCACATTTCGTGTTACTAAGATTAAGGCAATTATCAAAATTGAAAATGGAAACGGGGAATGTTTCAAAGAGACAACAACTAGCTATTATACATCTAAAATTAGTTATTTGAACGTGAAGGAAAAATATGCTTTAGTTTTAGTATAACTATGTTAATTTCAAATTTTTAAAAGCTACTTATGGCTGTGAACGTTAAGTCGTTGGTAACGATTGTCATAACGATGAAATTAACAGTACGAAGTTCGAACCTTGTAACCGGTATGAAATTTGTTTACCGTAATTTTTTTCTCGAGTAAAATACTGTTTTAATCTCAGAGTTATTATACATTTAATTTTTATATAATTGTGATAATTTTGTTTTTGTTTTCTACTGTCAAAGAAGGTCGTGGCTTTTATATTACACTTTATTTTGAAATAGGGTCCGTTCAATAATGAAGTGATGTTTATTTGGACCATTTATAATTGAACAAAGAAAAATTGATTGATGGCATAATACTAGTATTATCAAACCAAAACCATCAGTAGGCATTTGTATTGATGAAAAAGAAAATTGAAAGTACTTGTACGTTAAAAGTGACATGTGTAATGGATATATTGATGTTTATTTTATAGTTGATACAACTATTGTGTAGAAGCCACAGTCGTATAAGGCTCACTTCATGACAACGATGCTGAAAATCGACCAATGTTCAAACCTGACATCTTGAATAAACTCTTTCTTTTTTTTTTGTGATTAGAAAACTTTTTATTCATTTTTTTACTCTTATATCGTTGTCATTCTATATTTTGATATTGCATTATAACAGTACTATAATCTTCCTTAATTAAAAAAAAATTCTCACAAAACAAGAGGGTGTCAGATTGACAACACACCGAATTTTCCTGTATGAAAAATGATATTTGAAAATCTGGACCCCCAAAGAGCCTGTGTCGCTCACTTTGGTCTATGTGCATATTCAACAAAGGACACTCTCCAATATTATAGACGAGAATAGAATTCATGACAAAAATCTGTTTGTTGATCTTGTATTGCCGATCATTTATTCTGTTTAGGTTCTTTCTATCTTCTTTAGTTTTTGTTCAAAACACAAAAGAGGGTAAAAAAATCCTCATTTAAAGGTAATTACTCCTATATATCGGCAAAATTTTACTTGTTAGTAGATCTTGCCTTGCTGGTCATTTTAGTGATTTAAAGTGTCTATTTACCTATTATAATTTTTAATATATAAGGCAAAACGCACAAAAAATTGTAAAATTCATCATTAAAGAGTAATAACTCCAATAACGAATCGTCGTACGATTTCCTCCATCTCGTCTTAATTGTAGATCTTGTCTTGTTAATCATATTTGCTTATTTAAGTTTCTATCTATCTACTATAATTTTTATGGTAAAAATCGTCATCAAAGGGCAATAACTCTAATAAGGAGTCAACTGACGATTTCGACCGTTTGACTTATTTGTAGAACCTGTCTTGCTGATCATTTATGCAATTTAAAGTTTCTCTCTATCTATTATAGTTTTCAAGATAATAGGCAAAAATGAAAAAAAGGTAAAATTCATCATTTAAGGGCAATAACTCCTATCAGAAGTCGCCTTACAGTTTTTACGTAACGGATAATTGGTAGAGCTCAACGTTCTGAACATTTGTGCTGATGTCAGATTTTCTCTTTTTATAGCGGTTTTCAAAATAATAGACAAAACTTGCAGTACCCCTATGTTCTATTTTTAGCCATGTCGGCTATCTTGGTTTGCAGGCGGGGTCATCGGACACATTTTTTTAAACTAGATACCCCATGATGATTGTGGTTAAGTTTGGTAAAATTTGGCTTAGTAGTTTCAGAGGAGATGATTTTTGTAAAAGTAAACAGACGACGACGGACGACGACGACGGACGACGGACGACGGACGCCAAGTGATGAGAAAAGCTCACTTTGGGCCAGGTAAAATAAAAGTTACATGAATTTTTGTAGTGTTCAGAAATGGGAAGTCAATCTTGACTTTCCTATTTATCATGAGTGACATTATATTGGAATTTAAGAGAGTATATAAGTACACACACATTTGTTCAGCAGGGGTGGGTAGGCAGAAATCATGAATTCAATAGTGAGAACTATGTTTATATGATTATAACCTTATCAAATATGAAACCATAGAATATTGTGGTCACTTTAATAACTTTCCAGAAACCCACTTTCTTTAATATATGCAAGGTCGATGGAGGAATGATCGTGAAAATCAAACTTGACCTTCATTTAGTCACAGGAAATAACAAATCTTAATTTGGAATTATTTCGTCAAAGCGTTTAAAAGTTATTGCTCGGACAACGCTCTAAGTATCAATTTTTGCTACTGAAAGGTCTACAACTCAACAACGATATACGCGATGAAAGCTAAAATTGTGAAAATCAAACTTGACCTTCAATTTGTCACTGCAAACAACATATCTAAATTTAAAAAGATGTCGTCAGACCGTTTTCAAGTTATCGCACGGAAAACACTCTAAGTATCACTTTTCGCTACTTTTAAAAAGGTCTACAACTCAACAACGATAAAAGCTAAATTCGTGAAAATCGAACTTGACCTCCATTTAGTCTCGGAAAACAGCATATCTAAATTTGAAAATATTTCGTCAAAGCGTTTTCAAATTACTGCATGGACACGGTTTGGCAGACGCACGCCAGGCCGCCTGCCTGACCGCCCGACCACCGTACAACATCAAATAATAACCGATATTTTCCTTTGAAAATCCGATTAATATAACAAATCAAGTAACAATTGAAAAAAAAAGTAGGAACAAACCAAGACATAGTATATATTTCATAAATTACCGAAGCTAATTGAATGAATAAATGAATGAATGAATGAATATTTTATTTGCAAAAGCATAAATAACATGCTATGGCAATAAATAGACAAGTATATACAATTTGACAAAACGACATATAGCAGAGAACAATACATAATGTAATAAAGGTACAATTAATTCACAATACATGATCTAATTTTCCATGCATATTTCAGATAGTTACACAGTTTAATTGTAATTGATTTAGATTTTGCTTGAAGCAAATGAAAAAGTTTAAAAGTATTTGGCCAAGAACACTAATATTTCGGCAAATATTCTAGTCTCACAGTTCTGTAGGCTGGACATACAAGTACGAAGTGGTACTCATTTTCAACACAACCCATATTGCAGAATTCACATAGACGCATATGTCTAGGGATGTTTTTATATCTACCTAATTCCAAGTTCAATTTCAAAGTACCACTTCTCAATTTTGTAAGTAAATTACTATTAATAAAAAAATCTAAATAATTCTCAATTACAAAGTCTGTTTTGAGGTGTTTATAAATACACAGTTTTTCACAATCATTTAATGATGCATACCAAGTTTGTATATACTGGTCCTTTATACGAGTTTTTATAACATCTAGCTGTATATTTATACAATTCTGTGCAGTCCAAACATAGTTTATACCAAGATTAAACAATAAATCACGAACACTAGACGCCCAGTTCTTTTTACCATTGTTTGCATCTTCTAATAAAAGTTGATAAACATCATAAACAATAGGTGGCTTATTTACAATAATATGAAGCCAATATTTCAAAATAATTTGTTTTCTTGAGATATACATAGGCAAATGACCTAGTTCACCACATAAAAAACTTAAAGGAACATTTTTACCTAGTTTTAAAACAAATCTACAGAAACGGTTGTGTATTTGCTCTACATCATTTGCACGGTGAAAACCCCATATTTCAGATGCATAGTTTAATAAGGAACCAACCATACTATCAAAAAGTAGACATTGTTGACTTGCGGATAAGAACACATGTTTTAAAGAGTTCAGAAGTGATGAAAGCGCTCTCGATCCCTGTTGAGATAATCTTTATTGGGTATGTAAGAATTTTCCATTATAATGAAGTAGCATACCCAAATACACGTAAGAGTCCACTATTTGTAGTTCTTTACCGTCATACATGAAACTGAAGTTAGCTGGCTGCCATCCATTTCTAAAAACAACAATTTTGGTTTTGTCTGTATTTACCTCGATGTTCCATTTTTTACAATAGATTGATAGATTATCTAATAACTTTTGTAACAATTCGGGAGACTTACTAAACAAAACAGCGTCATCCACAAAAAGAATTAGGTATATTAGAAAACCATTTAGTTTTACAACGTCATCACTAGCATTTACGGACATATCTTCGATTATATCATTGATGAAGAACAAAAATAATAAAGGAGACAATGTGTCCCCTTGTTTAACACCAAGTAAATTGTTAATTGCGTCCGAAAGTAAACCACCAGATCTTACTCGTAGACGGACAGACGAATAAATAGATTTTATCATATTAACAAATTTGCTACTGACACCATTTTGTAGAAGTTTGTATATCAAGATCCTTCTGCTGAGTTTATCAAATGCTTTACGGAAATCTACAAAGGTACAAAATAGTTTCATTTTATGTTGTAGAATATGTGTAATAATCCCATGAATAACAAAAACTGCATCTATAGTTGAACGACCTGGTCGGAATCCAAATTGGTTATCAATTAATTTTTCCTCGTCCTCAGACCACGCCAGTAAGCGGCTTGTTAATATAGACGTAAATAGTTTAGATAAGACACTTACTAATATAATAGGTCTATAGTTGTTTGGGTCCGTTAAATCACCACTTTTCGGAACAGCAATAACTAGTCCTTCTGTCCAGAGTTCAGGAAAAATCCCATTTTCAAATACATTATTAAACAGTGTTTTAAGATCGGTGCAAAAAATAATGGACCTGCTGAGAACATTTCACCAATAATTTTGTCATTACCCGCACCTTTTCCGGATTTCAATTTTTGTATTGCTTTGATTACTTCGTCATCAGTAATTTTAGAATCTAAAAAGTCAACATGGAATTCATTCATTTGTATATTATTTAGTAAATCTAATACTTCGTTACATATATCTGGCGGGTTGTCCCCAAGAATGGTTTCAAAATGATTAAACAGTACATCATTGTCTACACTACAGTGCGATTTATTCTTAGGTTTTATAGTTGACAAAAATTTTCTGGGGTCTGTTTTGGCAGTAATACATAGTTCAATTCCTTTACGACGCTTAAACCTTGCTCTGGCTTGTCGTTTCGCTTTGTTAAATGAATTTCTGGCAGAAATATAGAATTGTCTGTTAATATCTGTCGCATGACGTAGAAAAGTGTTCCGAAACTTATGAAAGTTCTCTCGTTCTTTAGCGCACTTTTCATCAAACCATTCATTATTTTTACGAATCTTATTCTCATTTTCATTTATCAAAACAGACCTTCCGAAAACTTCAAAAGCACTGTTATAAAGTATTTGAGTTATCTCCCTTACCGAATCATTGACATCGTCTAAGGTAGAAATATTATTCACTGTCTTGTTGATTACGTAGTAATTGGATATAATCAATGTTTTTATTGTTATCCCATTTAATGTACGTGTGAAATTTTGGTATATTGTGTGACGGACGATTGTTTGTAAAATCTAGTTCAAAATAAAGTGGCGAGTGGTCTGAAAACTCGTTCAACTGTAACACTTCGAAATTACTAATTAACTCGTAATCACAAGGAGAAACAAGTAAATAATCATTAACACTTCTTCCGTTAGCTGTACAGAAAGTGAAATTATCGTGTTTGTCGTTTCCGAGTCTTCCATTGGCTGCCGTAAGACCAGTGTCATAACACATCTGTAAAAGTCTACGACCAAAAGAATTGACGAATTTGTCCATAGAACACCTATTTGAAATAAGTTAAAAAAAAATAATTGTCAATGAGACAGAAATCCAGTTTATTGGCATGTATTGATGATTAAGCGATTTGAGAGTCTACTTCAAATAATGATTAATGTCGCTCGTTGTCTAGTGTTATCATGCATAAATGTAGTTTGATCATTAAAAATTTGCGATGAAAATACGCAAGTTCGAACCCTTCATATGAAACTCGTTTTTGAGAGGATAAAAGATCAGAAGTTAAGAGTTAAAAATTATAAGTTATCATAAGTTTACACAGTGGTTTGTGGATTCTTAAAAAAAATAATCTTCAATTAGAACAACAGACTGACGTCAGTGAATTGGATTAACTAGTTTTAATATTCTCAGTGGTGAAAAGTACTTTTGCTATGCGATGTTTCAACGCTTGGTTCATTATCGAAGCGTCGGATGAACACATATATGAAAACTGTCTGCCGTTCAAAATATGTATAATAGATTTGGATTATACGTCATTAATACAACAATTTGTTAATCCATCATACACCAAGAGATCAGTATTTAGTCACCAACATTATACAGGTGTTTACTATTGCATCATAGGGTATTCTAATGAACAAATAATCAAAGTTCTTTTCTTATTTTTTTGGTAGGATTTTTTTCAGATCTTTCATAGTCGGCGTTAAATGTTTTTATGTACGGTCTTTAGATCGGGATGAGCAAGAGGCAGAAATGAACTGAATTAGAGACTTGTCTATTTTTGGCGATCGTATTATGGCACTTATATATCGTTTTATTCTCAGTTTTGTTACTCTACAATAATAAAAAAATATTGGGAGCACGAACCAGATCAAATCCCTAGAGGCGACCACAGGGCCTCTCGAACGTTAAATAGAACATACAAATGTTATTGGTTAATAAAAACGGGTTTCGAAATCGATAACTTGAGTTTAGTCGAACATGTGCAGGAAAAGAAATAATAACCATTTATCCATTTAAATATCAAGATTTTTACCTACCTTGTTCCATCAACATAAAACTGATAATCAACTGTATTATATAACCATGGGTCGTTTTATTATTGCACAGTTATAGTTAACCATTAAACTGAAATATTCTTAACATGGCTGCATGTCTTCTTTAACGATATCATATTGACATAACAACATTGTGAAAATAGTGTGTATTAACGTAGGTATGATTTTGTCTTTGATCTAATTAAACCTTATAATTTATAGTGCGTCGTTGCTAATAAATTGTACTGTAACAATACAGCAGTGTTATAGTTAAAAGAAAGAATTTCAATGTTCCTATATGCGGAATCAACTATTTAATCTATGGTTTTATCTTTAATATTCAGGAGGCTGATAATCTTATTTTACTCTATCAGCTGATAAAGATTGCAACGGCACTATTTTGAAGTTTAAATTAAGATATAATTTGTGGAATTTTGAATTTATATTAAGCAACACAGAAATCCTGTTTGATTGATAACGATCTCATCAGAAGATCTGACAATGATCAGTGTATAAGAAAATAATAATAACGCATATAAAGTAGTCTGTATGTTAATTACATATATATCAATTTGTTTGAAGTGTTTCAAATGACATGCGGTGCTCCTGGTGCGAAATATAGATTAATGCATAAATGGTTTACTGATAGGTACATCTCATATACAGGACGCCTAAAGATATGCAACACCGTACTTCTTCCATTTATTTTAAATCATATACAAGTGATGAATGATTTGATAACAATTATAAATTCTACATAGATGTCTACCAGGCTACGATACGCTTGTCCAAAGTCATGAGTCTCGTCAGTATTTTGATCAACATTTGTTCATAATAATGGTATATGAAATAAAAATAATAATAACAATATATTTTCGAATTTGTCATTGCTAAACCCAACTCCTAAATTGTGATTGTCACATTGTCTTGGTTCTCATTAAGAAAAAGAACGCTCAATCATTTTGTGGATATTAAAACACAATTATGTCTGGAATTTCCAAATCTTTTAAACATAGTTTTATTGATACAACTCACCCAGTTGTCATGACAATATCACGTATGAATGTGCAGCCATCTGTAATATCGAATTATAACCAAACTAAATTGCAAACTTCTATGCGTTTCTGCATTTTTGCCTCTTCAGTTCTGTCATTTTGAACTGCGTTTACATCGATGATCAATTCATAGCATCATACAATATTATCAGGAAAATGATATTCGTGTGATTTTCAAACTGCTGATCAACATCTCATGTCTAAATGTAAAATTGTAATCCTAGTCATCATGTGAGTACCTTTCCCAATTGAAATATCTGATCATTTTTTTTTCTGTGGTCTCTTCGTGTTTAAAGTAATAAAAATATAAATACTGTGAAACATTTATTCGTCACTCCTATACTGAATCCCAACGTAAATTCAGGAGCGATTTAGACAGAAGGTCTCTCACTTCGCTAACAATGATCTGACAACGATTTGTTTCTTTTTTCTGTTTTAAAAACATTTCAGGATCCTCCGAGATAATACTTATTAAACAAACTAAACAAACCTTCAAAATTAGAGACGGTTTAATTTGGCTGATGTAATACATGTAAATACAAACACAGAGAGAAGAATACAGTGTTGTCAGATCCTTAAGTGCCAGTCTTTGTAAGAATCAGAAATAAACCCACCAACCTTACCATCCTATTTTGAAGTTACCCTCATCCTGAGTTAGAAAAAGTGGCTCTTTCGTTTCTGCGAGAAATCTTTAGATACATTTTGGTTAGAATGATAGCAAATTACGGAGTTAGCTCCCCTTAATTTTTAATTTGAAGTGCATTTCAACCAAATTATATCTTGCATTACCAGAACAGGAAAAGGAAACGAATGTTATATTCGTGCACCATTATACATTTTGAACATAAATTAATGTCATCTTGAGTGGGTTTTTATTTGTCATGTTTTCACCACTGCCTGATTCTTAGTCAGATCCGTAACTTGTAAGCAAAGCTTGGTTACATGATTTTTATGTTAATAATATTGTTTTATAATGACTGTGTGTTTTTTAATTATATCGATCAGTATAAATGATTACTAACAGTATAATTTATATATAATAATGAAAACAGCGGAAGAGTAATAAATGCTTTCGAAATAGATATGGATAATTGCATTCCTGTGGCGATTTTCATCAGCAGTAAAATGCAAAGTACTTTTAACCAGTAAATCAAAATGTTGTGGGAGCAAATTTGAACATTCAAGTAAAACAAAAATACCTTTGATACGTATGTTACACTGCATGATGCTAATGACGATATAAAAGTACAATATTTCAATGATGATATCTATATAATAAATGGTTTATGGAAAAAAAAGAATTAATAATAGACATTATCGAAAATCACAGATAGGCTTACATTATTCAGCAAACAATACAATGTGCATGCGTTAAACATTATTAGTAAGTTATTGTCCGCTTTTCACAACCTGTAATTTACTAATGGTAAATGTGAGATATATGTAACTCAGACATTAACCCAAAGTCAAAAACATCCAAATATACCTGGATGAAAACAATCGACGGAAGTTTATACAAAATAGCAAGCTCTAAATCGTCCCGAGTCCATCAAATTTGTGAATTAAATAAACAGAAACTATTACAGATCTGCCGTCAACTTCTCGGAAGAACAAGAACATTACAACAGGAAGATATGACTTGTAATATGTGGCGGGGTTTGGTATTTTAATCCCCCCCTCTTATAAATTACAAAATAATAATAATGAAGCAGACTTACAAACGGTATATGTATATAAAGGACAATACAAGTAAAATGGGTTGAAAAATTCACTTAACTCTAAATTAACGGTAGAAGGGAATTGATAACATAAGCAAACTCAAAATATTTGTATGTAATATTAAACAATGTATCGTATCTAACAATGCTTGCATTTACTAAACGCAAACTCAAAATATTAATAAATAATATTATACTGTATCTAACCATGCTATCATTTACTGAACGCTAAACCAAAGCACTTAACTCGCTGCTATCAGATCCTACCATTCTACACTAAAACATCGATTGTTGTATTTCATGTCAGATGATAACTAGAAAAATTACAAACATTTAAATGTAATTCCCGAAACTAACTCTGAAAACTTTTAATGCAAAATCAAACACAAAAGAAACATATCAGTATTGCTTCTCTCTGCAGATAGACTAACATGTGTTTATACAAAAATAAACACGAGAATTGATTGCCCAACAATCATAAGTATAACCTTTATCAATAAGACAGTTATGCTAAAGAGAAATATATCCCCAACGGTGACTGGGGTGTGTTCATTCCTATGTCTTCTTCTATTTGGCGATCAAACCTTGCCTGAGTGGAGCATCCGTTTTTCAGAATGGAAATATTACATTCGATGCATCGAGTAGAAAGAGTGCGATACGCTCTCTGTACACTTGGAACTCTTGCCACACCTATCCAATATAAGCTCATTTCCCATTTGTAGTTCAAATGCCCCGCTTTTCATCCCGTTCGGCACCAATTAAAAGACTTACATACTGTAATTATTGTTAATTTGTTCTCGTCACTGGACACGAAGCAAACATCATGAATCAATCAACCAAAGAAAATATAAAATTGTACAATTTATAAGAAATTACGTAAAAAGTTGGATATAACATACTTTTAATAATGAACATGACAATTCCAGAATAATCAAAAATTTGTGATGAAATTTTATAAAATTAACCAAAAGAACTCATCAAAGATACCAGGTGTGCGCCAGACGCTTGTTTCGTCTACACAAGTCTCGTCAGTGACGCTCGTATTAACAATGGCTATGTTGCTGATTTCAAAGTATTTGAGCAGAGAAAATATTGCGTACTTTGAAATCCGAGACTTCATTGCAAACAAACGAATTACAAAACAGCAGACAATATGCATTCACAAAAGCCAATTGAAAATAACTCTCAAGGAAATAATGTCAATATGTATCTTTGGTTAATTAAGAATTTATGAATTTTCCCAAATCAAATTAAAACCAATTATCATGTGTATTGATGATACGGTAAACTTTGTGTAAAAATATTTTGTTTCATTTGTAAGCTGTCATTTTGAAACAATAAAATGTTGCTCCAGACACTATCTAAGAGTCGTTATTTTTCTTTAGGTAAGTGTGTGTCTATAAGATGTATAATTCGGAAGTTATGTGGCTTTTACTTTACGCATTTATTTGCATTAAAGTGAATTTTGATTACTCTCTGAACCGATCCACAAATAAAATTCAATACTTCTATATTCAACTATAAATAATTCTGTTTTTGATTTTGTATTGTCTGACTCATACTTAATGTAAGTGAACGGCTTTTCTATGAGAATAATTTGCTGGCATTAAGCATCATAACTAAAGAAGCCATTTTTGTATTGTTATATAAATTCCGTGCTTCCGAACCGCTTTTCTAGATTTAAATTCATATTCACAAAATATTGATAGCCAATGATGTATAAGCCAAATGTGGATATTTTGATGCATATTTGTAGTGTGCATCCATATTATTTGTGCGTAAATTATTTTTTACTTCGACATTGCGGATACATAATTTGTTAGTGCAACCATATATGCATACTACAATCATGCGATATGCGGACTCGAATTGTATTTTCTGTAAGCCGAAACCTCTCCTGTTTAACTATAAGACTTGATATCATCAGCCCAATAGCCAGTACTTCGGTACTGTTAAAAAAAGACGGATATCGTTTATTGAAATTTGCTGTTATAAAGGAAATAGTATCAAATTAAGAAATGTATCTCTTGCAAGCACATCACAGATTCCTTGTCCGGCTTTACTATTGCTCCTTTTTTGGTTTTATACGCTCTTCAACAATTGTATTAGGTCTTCAATTTTGAAACAAATTTGGCCATACACATCACTTTAGAGATATTAATTGTCGATATGCAAATTCGAACAGTACAAATGCATGGCACCGTTATTATTTTTATAATACAACATTGCATTTATTTATGGTGATTTGATAAGTATTTTTACATCAACTATGACTAATAAAACAATAACGATTCTATTTGTTTGTACTGAGCAATAAATTAGATAGGAATATTAAGAAAGTTCCCTTTTTTGACAATCTCTATGTCTCTAGCTTTTTTTAAATTAGATACAAGATAGATTGCAATTTATTCCACATGTGTTTTTCTCGGAGGCTTTCTAAATATATTATATGACAACTCCATAAAGTTATATAATACGTTGTTGTTGTTGCTTAATAGAATATTCAAATCCCCATAAGGTCAAATAATTCTCAATTGTTCATTTGGGATTTCTTTATTCCTATATCTTTTTGTACAGACAAAATGTAAACATTTATAATCATATAAGTGCGGATATAAGTTATGAGCTCATTTGCTATAAATAATTTTCGGAATTTTATGGCTATCTGTGAAAATAATCGCCACAAGACTTCATATATATATATATATCGCATTAAAAATAAAATCTTCAAGTTTGTATTACTAGAATACTTACAAATGTTTTATTTAACTTGAAATAGATTTAGTCTTTAACTTAAATCCCTTTTGCATTAAAACGTTTACATGTCTTGACTTTTGATAAAGGTTTATTAAGAAGATATTTGAATCTTTTAAAAGCTTTGTCTAGACATCATTACCATATGCATTATTGCTGTTGTATAATGTGGTTAACAGTGAGCAAGTGCATCTTTTCAGCTTTTGGATATAATCTATATCCTGCTGTGTGTTGATTGGTAAAACATAATGTTCTACAATATATAATTTTTGATCGATAGCTATATAATACAAAAACGGGTTTTTTTACTCTCTTTCTCTCTCTCTCTCTCTCTCTCTCTCTCTCTCTCTCTCTCTCTCTCTCTCAAATGCACACTTTGTAACAACATAAACACTGATACATTAGTTCGCAGAACAGTAAGTTTATTTAAAATTAAAATAATTACTGATACTTAATATCTAGGAAATATAGAATACTCAAAAATAAACATTTCTAGAAGTATTGCAGAACAAAAACTAAAATGTAGAGTCTGACTAAGATGTAGGGTTTTGTATTAAGATATTGTTTTTGTGTATTCATTACTAATACGACGTTACCAGCTACGATAGTATTAAGGTTAACGTTTATGATAATTAAATGTTTGAACAATAGTTACACTGATTTATTTATATCTTGTTACCACTTCCATTACCTGCATTTTCTCAATTATTTTCATTTGCAATAATTCACGTTTCTATATTGACTACAATATATTGCGATATAAAAGTAAAAAAGGGACAGAAAATACAATCTTTGTTGAAGGCCGCACAGTTGCCTATAATTGCTGTCATCCACTTCATTTGAACTTTGGTGGATAGTCGTCTCATTGGCAATCATACCACATCTCCTTATTTTTATATTAAGGACATTCAAAACTCATAAATCGAACAAAAAACTGACAATAGCAATAAACGAGACACGACGAAAAGTCGGAGAAGAATACAAAGCACTAAATAGAAAATCAAATACTTAGCAACACGAACCCCACCCAAAAAAACGGGATGACCTCAGGAGCTCTGTGATGTGAAACATTTGGAACTCGTTCTGTTGCTCAAGCAAGTAAAAAATGGACAAATCAAGTAATCATTGGTGATGTCACAATCAAGGAAAAACACGGAAAAGAGACAGGGACTATTGTAACGAAAATTGGAAATTACCCGATGTCATCCATGATACAGATATTCTATAACGGTCAACCAACTAGTGATGGCAACTTTGAGGGGAAGACGTCACCTTTATCACTCGGAACCCTTGGTTAAATAGCTTTCTTGTAAGCAGCAACCTTCTATCAAGTAAATCATGATATGAGATGTAAGCTCTGGAATATTGTATCCACTGAAAGATATATACTCCACATTCAAGAGATGCTGGAATTTAGTTGCATAGAATGGGAAGTTAACAATTGGGAAAGTAAAATCATCTCTTTTGTCATTAAGAAGGTCAGGAAATAAGGCAAAATTAAATTTATCTGTGGTATCCTTTATTTCAAGTGTGATGGAAAATAAATATAACACTTAATACATTCTTTTCTGGGTACACCTTTATCATGAACGCTTAAAGTTGAATATTCTAAAGCCAAGGATGTATGAGAACCGAATCCGGCGAAGAGCTATAGATGCGTTCAGCACAGTTATCGAACTTTGAATTATTTAGTGAGAGAACAAAATCCATAAAGCGGTACGTGAAGTTAACTGATAATGTTTATCCTAGATTCTTGTCATTCTTCATGAGAAACTCCTGTATGACGTCACATGAATGAAGGAACTTAAAAATAAAAAGAGGAGTACAATCTGTTCCACAGAAATTCCGGTGGTCTGTTGGAAATGAATCCTGCTAACGTAACAAACATGTTATCAGTGAAAAGAAAATCATCTTGATGATGTCAGTTCCAGAGAACTGTTTGTTTGTATTAAATAAAGGTATGATTTTTTTGTTTTAGTGAATGGTTGCCTTAAATTCGATCTCGTTAAATCGTATGAACCGCTAGTTGAACTATTGAACAGAAAAGTAACACAAATTGAAAAACGAATGCCACGGTTGTAGTTGCAGATTACATTATCAATTAGATAATTATCATGATAATTACTTGATAAACACTCTAACTACAATTCAGCGTGATGTACTATCTCATTCATAGGTAGGATAGAGGTAGACTTATTCTCTTTTGTTTCCGATTACACAAAAATGAAGCATACGTTTTTCTGCAAATTGACCAAAAAGTACGTCGGTATGTGATAGAAACATTATATCAATAGGGAGCGCATTAGGTCGCACTTGTTTCATATCAGACAATAAAAAACTAAGGTTCGAACTCCCATCGTTTTGTGTATCTACCTACACAAGTCTGTATACATAAATGACTTTTTTATTTGAGCGTTCCTGGTGAAGGTGAATCTCCAAAACGCGCTTCGGACGCATCAAATTTATAAAGAAGTATTTCCTTAGTAAACAGCAGAAAATAAATAAACAGGAATAGTCATTCTCTGGAATATATGTTAACTTTGATATTACATGTATCCGTATTAATTTTACATTGAAATTGTCAACATCGGAGACACAGTTTTACTTTCACATTTCTTGTATCAGTATCATAAGTCTACATTTACCTTGCCTGTATCGGGAAACTATGTTTACATTTATCTTGCCTGTATCGGGTACCTTTGTTTACATTTACCTTGCCTGTATCAGGCACCGTTGTTTACATTTACCTTGCCTGTATCAGGAACCTTTGTTTACATTTACCTTGCCTGTATCAGGAACCTTTGTTTACTTAACCTTGCCTGTATCAGGAACCTTTGTTTACATTTACATTGCCGGTATCAGGAACCTTTATTTACATTTACATTGCCTGTATCAGGAACCTTTGTTTACATTTACATTACCTGTATCAGGCACCTTTGTTTACATTTACCTTTCCTGTATCGGAAACTTATGCTCGCATTCACAGTGCCTTTATCTAAAACATATTGGTTGTTAGTACATAATTTACTGAAATAAGTACTGATATCATTGGTTTATTCATTTTTAAAGTTATGCGTCTACATATCGTAAATAAGGGAGTAATACACGTACTTAATTACCGTTTCGAGATCGTGGTTAAAGGATATTGATTTATCGTACAGTATATATTAGATCAGGTATATCTCTGATTTACAAGTTGATATCTGATTTGCAGCCAACCTTTCCGTTGTTCGTGTTTGACAATTATTGTCTAATTACTATAATTAGAAGATATTTTTACTTTTTAACAACCGTGTAAATCAATTCTGAAATCAAATATATATCTTAAAGTGTGTTCCACAGTGACAGCCATCCTCAATATCTGACCAGTACCAAAAATTTGTAGTGTCGGGTTTTTTCAATATTTGGGTTTTACTCTAATATGTTAAAGATTATCATGGAGGAGACACTTTTTGTACACTTTATTATATGGATTACCAAATGATTCTGTTAAAATATGTTCCACTACTTTGCTTTTGCATAAAAAAATAATAAAAATTAGCAGAGGAACACATAATCTGCATTTCTACATTATGTGATTTTAATATGCAATATGGTTTATAAGAACCTGTATGTATGTTCTTCTCGTATGGT
Source organism: Mytilus californianus (assembly GCF_021869535.1). Classification (NCBI taxonomy): domain Eukaryota; kingdom Metazoa; phylum Mollusca; class Bivalvia; order Mytilida; family Mytilidae; genus Mytilus; species Mytilus californianus. The sequence goes on along the minus strand of NW_026262712.1, from coordinate 115,793,170 downwards.
TCTAATTATGTCCGTTGTGCCAGTCTGACGGTTGTGGTGGGCATTTCTTACTTGGAACACTTAGTTAAGGATCACCCCAGTATCATCAGTGAAAGATTTCGTTTACATGTTCGATATTATTCCTTAGAAGATGTCTTATAGTTAATAGTTATGATAATACATGGCATGCACATTGGGCTAGATGAGCAAGAAAGTACATGTCTGTTGTATCACACATGTATTTTAATTCTTTCTTTGAAATTGTCTTTTTCTTAGATTCTCCATGGCCTGGTTAAAGTTATATAAACATGATAAGAGACAAATTTACCAGTATGAAATAATTTTAATAACACGGTATATCCAATTTATTTGTTTGTGATTCTTAATTTCAATAATTTAAATAAATTATGACAAATAGCTATAGTGTAGACTAAAAAAAATGTAAAAAATGTTTTGCAGAATTATTCTTGTTTCAAGGCTTTTGTTGTATGCGAATGAAAATATAAATGGAACATGTAGGATGCAGTTTTGTTGTTGCCATGGTATAAAAATAAACAGTGTTGTAATCTGGCAATTAACATTTACACAAATTAAGAAATAATGAATGAATGATAAAAGTTGAACAATGACAGATAATTTTAGGAACTGATTTTAGCCTTATGAGTTTCGTCCATATGTATGAATGAATGCCCAGTTGCACGCAGGACTCTTCAGTAGACAGTACAAATGGTTAAAAAGGTGACAAAACCACCTAGCATCATATTCCAGGTAGCAATGTTTGGTATATTTCAATGTGCTTTTTTATTTGGCTATCTGGACGCAAAATGTTTGTTTTAAATGTAAATAAAATGCTTTAATCTCCCTTTAACTACTTATGTTCTGTGGATGCTGCTTCAACAATTCCTTGTGCTGACAATTTCTACGATCTCACTTTATTTGATGATATGGTTGTCTGTTTATGAATCTCTGACAATTTCACAAAGAATGCATAACAATGAACTGAGCTTAATGCAAAGCATTTTAATAATACACTTAGACAGAGAGCTCAATCTAGTGGTATACTTCTTGAACACCACCAACAAACATGCCTAACTGCATGGATCAGAGATCCTGAAAATAGACTGACATGTCCATTAATTATATTATATGTAAATAATATGTCTATGTACATGTATATAAAACTCATACAAATATCTGGTAAAAATAGTTAATAAAAAACAAGTAGGTGTTACTACATGCACAAATAAATACATCCTGATGAGTGCCTCTCTCTAGAAATAAGAACAAACTTCCACCTTATCACAGTAAACAGGTGAAAATGGTGAAAAAATACATTGAAAACTAAGAAAGTTTCCAGTGTCTATTACCATCACAACTGAATCAATTCATTTGTATTAGTACATGTATTTGCATCAGTGTAAAAATGTGCTAAAAAGTAGTAACTTTTTTATTAATGTATATTATACACTATTGTACGGCTGTTTGCAATTGTTTCGCGCCTACATCAATATTCATAGCAGTGAAAAAGTGTTCTGTTCGTGTGGATAAATATATATATATATATACATGAGGCTGGTGTGGACGAGTGGACTGCATCTAGGCATAAGGTCTATGCAGTTTTGATAAATATATACACGAGGCTGGCGTGGACGCACTTTCATCTACAAAAAAAGCCAAAAAATCTAGATACATGAAGATAGAGAGAGAGGTATTGATAATGTTATCCTGAGTTTTATGTATTTCACTTTCAATAAATTTAATTTTTTTTTTTTGGAAAAAAGACATTCCAATGAAATGGATGTTTCAGACATGTCAGATGCAGAAGCTAATCTGTTTAACTCTCCCAGTATGGAGTCAAAGTCTCATGTCAGTACTCATGTAGAAACTAAAACTATGCCTAGTAATTCATCAGATTCAACAAAAAATGCAAGTACTGTGAAATGTTTTAAAACAGCCTATTACATGTATTATTTGTATAGTAGTTGCAGACTCTCCATTCATGCAAGGTATAACAAATAATTAGATGACCATTAGTCCAGAGAAAGGCGTCACAGAAAAAAAAATAGCAAACAAATTGAAAAATAATTTGATGATTATTAGACCAAAGGAAGGCATCACAGGAAAAATTAAAATAGCCTTTCAACATGGTCAAGACGTCATAATCATTGACTATTGACTATTCATTTTCATCTGTTGCTGTATACACATGCTTATTTTATTCAGTGGATATGATATTCATTTTCAAAATAATCCTCCCCAAAAATGTTCAACTTTATACCTACATGTACTACATGTACCCAAGGATTTGTATAGATAATATACAAATCCTTGATGTACCACTGTACCTTTGTCTTCGGATCAAATCCTCTTGTACCCTGTTTTTGTTGCTCTCAAGCACATATATTAAGTTTAGCTTCTACAGACGACTCATCTGGGATCTGAGAAATTCCCTACTATAGTGAGAATTTCTCTGAGGATTTTTGTTTTGGGTCAATCTTTTGAAGCTATGGGGTAAGGGGGGTCATTATGTGGTTCATAAAGTTTGGAAGGAGGGGGGCAACAAAAATTTTGATGTGAGAAATTTGAACCGACACCCTCAAATGATAAATAATGACCGTTACCCAAGTTTAGTTTCTACAGACTCCTCATCTGTGAAATGTCCTTCTATAGTGAGAATTTCTCCTCGCGTAGCCGCAAGGTTCCAGTTCTCATTATTTAAATCCGACTAAAAACATATGAAAAAGCATTCAAAGTCACTGTTAAATCTGACAGCCAGTCAGGATATATATTCCACTGTTCCACTGAGACCCAATTTCACTGACGGCTAGACTTGTTTGCATATATATTAATTCTTACACAAAACCAGGTTCAACCCACCATTTGTTTCTTAAAAATGTCCTGTACCAAGTCAGGAAAATGGCAATTGTTATCGTATAGTTTGTTTCTGTGTGTGTTGCATTGTCGTTTGTTGTTTGTTCACTTCAGTGTTTCTGTTGTTTCGTTGTCCAAATGTATTATATTGTATTGTTTATATGCGTAATTCTCTGTCCGTAATGTTGTACGGTATTCATGTCATGTAATGGTGTCATTTTAGTGTTATATTTAACATTGCCATAAAAGTGCGAGGTTTGGCTAGCCACAAAACCAGGTTCAACCCACCATTTTTTTTCTTAAAATGTCCTGTACCAAGTCAGGAAAATTGCAATTGTTATCGTATAGTTTGTTTCTGTGTGAGTTGCATTGTCGTTTGTTGTTTGTTTATTTTAGTGTTTCTGTTGTTTCGTTGTCCAAATGTACTATATTGTATTGTTTATTTGCGTAATTCTCTGTCCGTAATGTTGTACTGTATTCATGTCATGTTATGATGTCATTTTAGTGTTATATTTAACATTGCCATAAAAGTGCGAGGTTTGGCTAGCCACAAAACCAGGTTCAACCCACCATTTTTTCTTAAAATGTCCTGTACCAAGTAAGGAAAATGGCTATTGTTATATTATAGTTCGTTTCTGTGTGTGTTGCATTTTAGTGTTGTGTTTCTGTTGTGTCGTTGTTCTCCTCTTATATTTGATGTGTTTCCCTCAGTTTTAGTTTGTAACCCAGATTTGTTTTTTCATCAATCGATTTATGAATTTCTAATAGTGGTATACTATTGTTGCCTTTATTTACCTTTTCTTTGATGCAAAATATACAAAAGAAATAATAAATTGTCCAGCTGATGATATACGATGACCTTATTTTGGGAGAAAATATAAAATAGAGAACTCTATCAAATTTCACGGAGCTGAATTTCTTGATTATATAAATCGAACGTTCTGGATTTTTTCTCAGGTGTCCCACACAAAACACCGGTGTCAAGTTAAAAATTTTGAAACAAAAACATCATTTCAGCGATACAGGCATCAATTATATGTATGTTTATGTGTTTCGTGTCAACCCTATAGCAAATTAAAAGTTTTCAAATAAAACACTTCCGCTCGCCATGATCAAGTAAATATATATTTTGTTATAAGAGTAGTTAATCATATTGTTTCCACTTAACAAAAAACATTTAAAAACCCTTGTTTTGAATTCTATAGCGACATAACCGTTTAACTCTCTATATATTTTATTAAATTGCTGACTCTAGAAGGGATATAATCGTGTTGTATGCTGTATTGGCCAGATGATTATCAATTTTTATAACAGACAAGTACCAAAAATACACTGAAAATACTGAAGAAGAGTCGTCTTTTAAATTGGAAGAAATAATACATTATAATGCTGACTCACTGTAAAGAGTCCTACAAAAAATTGAAAACAACACGTTTAATAATTTCATGCGTCCGAAGCGCTTTTCTGGATTTATCTTCATCAGGAACGCTCAAAGCCAAACATTTATAATCCGAGGATGTATAAGTACCGAAACTCTACAAAAGGCAAGTACAATTTAAACACTAAAATAAGAACAACTTATACACAATAGTCTATCCTACAAAAGACAAGTACAATTAATACACTAAATACAAGAACAACTAATATACAATAATACTATCTCATAGTTGAAGGGATATTCTAATAAAGACAAGTTTATAAATGCATTATTATAAACCGACTTCAACCAAGTGTGCTCCTCTTCTTGCCGACTTGTTTTTTATTCATATAAGGCTGACTTCATATAGGAACTTCTAAGGAAAAAAGAAAAGAAGTTAGCAGTATCCTTCAACTTCACTTTCCGCTATATAGATGTTCTCTCACTAAATAATTCAAAATTTGGGGACTATGTTCAACGCATCTATCACATTGAACTTAAAATAAAGGATACAACAAATACAGTTAAGTCTGCCTCTAGAAATTGACAATAAGGGTCGGTTCAAAACAAAAACTTTATGACAAATAAGATGATTTCAGCTTCCGAATTGGGAATTGTGAACGTTCCATTTGTATGTAGCAACATTTCAGGAGTGGCTGCATACGGAGTATGTATATCCCAATTGATACGATATTCCAGGGCTTGTATTTCCTACAAAGATTTCCTTAACAGAGAGTTGCTATTACACAAAGAATTCCAAGTGTTGAAGTTGAAATCATCCCTTCGTATATTTTACGGACGCCATCACGAGTTGGTTAACCGTTATGGAATATCTGTTTTACAGATGACGAGGGATATGTTCCAATGTCGTAACTACAATCCCGTTCAGTTTTTCCCGAAAGAGACGTTCAGAATTAGACTTATTACCGGGTTTGTACTTACATTAGCAACATGACGGGTGCCACATCTGGAACAGGATCTGTTTATCCTTCCGGAGCACCTGATATCATCCCCTGTTTTTGTTGGGGTTTGTGTTTCTCAGTCTTTAGTTTTCTATGTTATGGTTTTTGTACTGTTGTTTATGTTTTAGTTTTATTTCTTTTTGCCATGGCGTTGTCAGTTTATTTTCGTCTTATGGGTTTGAATGTCCCTTTGGTATCTTTCGCTTCTTTTTTTATAAATCTCTCTCCCTTTGAAAGGTTTATTACTAATACCTTATAATTATATCGGATATTCTACTAAAGACAAGTACAAATAATGCATTATTAATTTCACTCACTCTGGATGAATTATTGCTAATATGTTATAATACTATCTCTCTGTTAAAGGGCTATACTATTAAAAACAAGTATAAATAATGCATTATTAATTTAACTCACTCTGGATGAGTTATTGCTAATACGTTATAATACTATCTCTCCGTTGAAGGGCTATACTACTAAAGACAAGTATGAATAATGCATAACAAATTTGACTCTGAAGAGGCTATTACTAGTACAGTATTATGTTGACTCACTGTGGAAGACCAATCTTACTAAAACAATTGTACTAATAATTTATTATTATGTTGACTCACTGAAGAAGGGCTGCCTTACTTAAAAGAAGTATAAATAATACAATATTATCTTGATTCACTGTAATCTAGCTATAAAACCAGATTTAACCCACCACTTTCTACAAAAAATGCCTGTATTAAGTCAGAAATATGACAGTTGGTTTCCATTCGTTCAATTGGTTGATATAGTCGAGCGTTTGTATTTGTCAGGTTTTATGGATTTTCCCCTTATTTGTTTATATTTGTTGGTATCTTTTGGTTTTGTTTTTTTTTGTTATTTTGGTACCGACCTTTCAATCTCTTCCCAACTGATTTATAAAATTTGGCACAGAAATAGTCCGATTTTTTCGATCTAACATTGTTCACATTCAAATCTAAATGCTGCATTAAACACAAAAAAATTAGCAGGATTAAAATAACCTTTATAATAAATACATAATAGCTTTATTATATAAGATGTAATAATTGGTGATATTTATTAACTGAGAGGAGGATGATACAAGAGATAAACAGAGAACACAACAACAACATAATGCGTAAAAAAGGTTTTGATTCTATTTTTCTCTGCTTAAAAGCAGGTAGAATTATTCCCTTTCTTTTGATCGTTGTTGAAAAGAAGTTGAATTATTCTCTCTGTTGAATGCGCTTAAACAAAGGTGCAGGTATTCTCCTCCTCTGTTGTGACCGTTCCGGAATATGGATCAAACTTTTCCTCACTGTTGACTGTGCTTATGTATGTATATCAGGCGATGTTTACTCTGTCGCCGCACCCGCTTTGGCCCCTTTTTGTGTTCGTGCGATTCCTTCAGTGTGTGTTTGTTTCCTTGGTTTGAGTTCTTAATTGCTTTATGATTCCTAGGGTAAAATTAGCCAATTTGTCTGTTCTTGATAATGAATTTAAAACATAGTCCTAAAATTGATAGGAGGGTTGAAATTTATCTACAGTATGTACGCACTTTCATGCTAAAAAAAAAGCTTCAACAACATGGAAGGAATTTTTTATCCGATTTTCATTTTTCCAAAATTGTTCGTAAAACACATTAAGAGGTATACGATTTCCCATATGTATGTATCTGATTACACCAAATAGGAGCACACGATTTCCCACATATTTGTTTCCGTTTACACCAAATTGAAGCATACGTTTTTCTGCAAATTTTTATATCTGATTACCAAAAAGTATGACGGTACGTGATAGAAATATTATAACCATAGGAAGCGCATTAGGTCGCACTTGTTCCATATTAGATAATAAAAAAACTATGGTTCGAACTCCTATCGTCTTGTGTATCTACTTACACAAGTCTGTATACATCACTGACTTTTTTATTTGAGCGTTCCTGGTGAAGAGAGGCGAAAGATACCAAAGGGATATTCAAACCCATAAGACGAAAATAATCTGACAACGCCATGGCTAAAACAGAAAAAGACAAACAGACAAATAATAGCATACAAAACACAACATAGAAAACTAAAGACTGAGCAACACGAACCCCACCACAAACTGGGGGTGATCTCAGGTGCTCCAGAAGGGTAAGCAGATCCTGCTCCAGAAGTGACACCCGTCGTGTTGCTCATGTTAGTACAAACCCGTCTAATTCGGTAGGTCACATTCGGGAAAAGGGGACGTAGTTACGACATTAGGATCTACGCTATCATGTGTGAAACGGAAATTCCGTAACGGTTAACCAACTTGTGATGGCGTCCGTAAAATTCACGAAGGGATAATTTCAACTTCACCACTTGGAACTCTTGATTTAATAGCCTCCTTGTGAGCAGCAACCCTCTATCAACGAAATCAGGATCGGAAATACAAGCCCTGGAGTATCGTATCAACTAGGAGATATATATTCCGTATGCAGGCGCTGCTGGAATGTTGCTACATAAAAATGGAAAGTTCACAATTCGGAAGCTGAAATCATCTCTTTTGTCATAAAGTTTTGTTTTCAACCGACCTTCATTGTCAATTTCTAGAAGTAAGTCAAGATATGGGGCAGCCTTAACTGTATCTGTTGTATCCTTTATCTCAAGTTTGATGGGATAGATGCGTTCAACATAGTCATCAAATTTTAAATTATTTTGTGAGAGAACATCATCTATGTAGCGGAAAGTAAAGTTAAAGGATACTGCTAACTCTTTTCTTTCTTCCTAAGAAGTTCCTGTATGAAGTCAGCCTCATATGAATAAAGGAACAAGTCAACAAGAAGAGGGGCACAGTTGTTTCCCATGGGAATGCCGACTGTTTGTTGAAAAAAACGTCCTCTAAACGTAACAAATACGTTGTCAATCAAGAATTCAAGCATCTTGATCATGTCAGTTTCAGAGATTTTTTTGTTAGAATCAGAGTGTTTTTTTACAAAGTAGGATTTATCCCTCCCTGAGACAAGATACTTGTATCTACGTTAGCCATTCTTTTTTATGAAACAAAGCAGAACGTGAATCTCCAAAACGCGCTTCGGACGCATCAAATTTATAAAGTATAATTTCCCTTGTAAACGACAGAAAAAAAATAAACAGGAATAGTCATTCTCGGGAATATATGTTCACCGTGACATTGCATGTATCCGTATTATGTTTACATTGAAATTGTCAACATCGGAAACATAGTTTTACATTCACATTTCTTGTATCAGTATCATACGTTAACATTTACCTTGCCTGTATCGGGAACCTATACTTAAATTTACCTTGCCTGTATCAGGAACCTTTGTTTACATTTACATTGGCAGAATTAGGAACTTATGCTCGCATACGCACTGCCTATATCTAAAACATATTGGTTGCAAGTACATAATATACTGAAATAAGTAATACTATCATGGGTATTTCTATTTTTAAAGTTGTGTGTCTACACATCGTAAATACGGGAGTAGTACACGTACTTAATTCTATTTTCGAGATCGTGGTTAAAGGATATTGATTTATAGTACAGTATATATTAGATCAGGTATATCTCTGATTTACAAGTTGATATTTGATTTGCAGCCAACCTTTCCGTTGTTCGTGTCTGACAATAATCGTCTTATTACTATAATAAGAAGTTATTTTTACTTTTTAAAAACCGTGTAAATCAATTCTGAAATCAAATATTCATATTATATAGAAATGTATATGTTTATATTTCAAAACAACAAACAGTGGCGATCAAGTCCATAATGTCTGTTATTTGCAGTTAACCATATAGTTTCCACTGTAATAAAAAAAACTTTTAAAAAAATTGTTTTGAAATCTACTACGACATAACCGTTTAACTCTATACATATTTTATCATATTGCTGACTCTAGAAGGGATATCATCGTGTAGTCTGCTTTATTGGCCAAATGAATATCATTTTTTGTAACAGACAAGTACCAAAAATACAATGAAAATGCTGATTCACTTAAAAAGAGTTGTCTTAGAAATTAAAGAAATAATACATTGTAAAGCTGATTCACTGTAAAGAGTCTATCCTTCAAAAGACAAGTACAATTTATAAACTACAAACAAGAACAGCTAAAACACAAAAATACTATCTCACTGTTGAAGGGCTATTCTACTAAAGACAAGTTTATTAATGCATTATAAGAAATCGACTTCAACCAACTGTGCTCCTCTTCTTGCCGACTTCTTCCTTTATTCATATGAGGCTCACTTCATACAGGAATTTCTTTGGAAGAAAGAAAAGAAGTAAGTTGTATCCTTTAACTTCACTTTCCGCTATACAAATGTTCTCGCTCTAAATAATACAAAATTTAGTGACTATGCTGAACGCATCTCTCCGATAATAACGTGAAATAAAGGATACAACAAATACAGTTAAGTCTGCCTCTAGAAATTGACAATAAGGGTTGGTTGAAAACAAACCTTTTTGACAAATGAGATGCATACGGAGTATATATATCCCAGTTGATACGATATTCCAGGGCTTGTACTTCCGATAAAGATTTCCTTGATAGAGGGTTGCTGCTCACAAGGAAGCTATTACACCAAGAGTTCCAGGTGGTGAAGTTGAAATCATCCCTTCGTAATGTTTTACGAACGCCATCACGAATTGGTTGACCGTTATGGAATATTTGTTTTAGAGATAACGACAGATATGTTCCGATTGTCGTAAATACAATACCGACTCATTTTCTCCGAATGTGACCTACCGAATTAGGCTTATCACCGGGTTTTTACTTACATAAGAAACACAACGGTTGCCACATGTGGAGCTGGATCTGTTTACCCTTCCAGAGCACCTGATATCATCCCTTGTTGTATGTGGGGTTCGTGTTGCCAAGTCTTTAGTTTTCTATCTCGTGTTTTTATACTGTTGTTTGTCTACGGAAAATACCTGTACTAAGTCAGAAATGTTACAGTTGGTTTCCATTCGTTCAATTGGTTGATAAAGTCGAGCGTTTGTATTTGTTAGGTTTTATGGACATTCCCCTTTTTGATAATTTCGTTGGTATCTTTTGTATTTTTGTTATTTTTGTACCGACCTGAGGAGTCAATCCCTTTCCAACTGATGTAAAAAATTTGGCACAGAAATAGTCGTTAAAAGTCCGATTTTTTCGATCTTACTGTGTTCACATTCAAATTTAAATGCTGCATTAAACACAAAAAGAATAACAGGATTAAAATAAACTTTATAATAAACACCTGACAGCTTTATTATATATGAGATGTAATAATTGATGACAAGTCAGGATATTTGTTAACTGAGAGGTGGATAATACAAGGTATAAACAGAGAACACAACATCAAAAGAATGCGTACGATTTATATGATTCCTGTTTTGACCTAAATAATACCGAATACCGTTATTAAGTAAGACATATGTAATAAGTAAACATAATGTGTAAAACAGTTTTATTGGAAGATTTCCTTGATAATGTTTTGCTAATCTAAAATATAAAGGTTGTATATGTGGATCATGGTAATGAAATAAATATACCCGTTTAAAAACTCATCATAGTCATTTCTGAAATGCTTTATAATCGTTGTTACAAATAGAAATTACAGCACAGTCGATTGAGTTACAAATCAATGAATACCAATGAGATAAAACAATATCTAATGATTACAAATCATTAATTGTTAGGATATCATCTGTTATCATAAAGTTTGTCTCTATTTCCACCAATTTTGTTTCATAACTTTCTGTTAAGTCAATCGTCACATACAGACATTTTAATTACCATCAAATTATTTCACAACATATAATGGAATAATTAGCTTGGGTATGATGAAAATAACATAAGAATGTTTAAACTTGAAACATTATTTTATTCTTATAAAATTTGCATAATATCTGATTGCAATCAAGATAGTCCGACAGTCCGTTCACTATATTATCCTAAATTAAATTGTTATAGATTATTATCTGACAACTTCGATATAACATGCTATATCGATTCATATTATGAACTTTTAGACCGAAATAATTTTGCAAAACATTTCCTTTTCATGTAAGTAGTGAAGAAAAAACTCATCTTATATACTAGATATAAAAAGAAGATTAAAGCACCAAGCATAAATGAGTCTAAAACATATAAATAAGACGATGTGGTATGAGTGCCAATGAGACAACTCTCCATCCAAGTCACAATGTATAAAAGGTTAACAATTATAGGTCACAGTACGACCTTCAACATGGAGCCTTGGCTCACACCGAACAGCAAGCTATAAAGGGCCCCAAAATGACTAGTGTAAAACAATTCAAAAAGGAAAACCAACGGTCTAATCTATATAAAAAACGGAAAACGAGAAACACCTATGGACCACACCAACAAACAACAACCACTGAACAACATGTTAGGCTATTACCTAGAATACATCTATACTTCATACTGTTATTCACCCGGGCTTACATTTGGGCATCACATGTTAAAGGTATTTGCTTAAATAGATCTTTCTACAATCTAGTGATTTTTTAACATGACTCACATTTTCTTTGTGTCTTATACATACCATGTCGAGATTTTAGCCAAAACAGTTCATTCGACATATTACGTACTTATTTCAAACAGATTTGAGACCAATAGGGGTTTGTAAATCGTTTCTCTTTTGTTGTATGTCGTCTTAATTATTTACAATACTATTTAGCTTAATGGTTTAACAAGAAATATTGGTGTTTATCAATGGAAATTGTAAGTGCTTATAGTGTTAAAAAATTATGTATGATCAAGCTTACTGAAAAAACAATGTCATAGTCATTTCAATAATCCGGAAAATCATCGGATGATGTTAGAGCTTTTATTGCAGTAATTTCTGCCTGCATCAAATATGTGGATCAATAGATGACATTGATACGATTCATTTGAGGAATTATATCTATGCGTTATCTGCCTACAGTTATGTATTAACATATTCCAGCAACTTTCACACTGGATGGTAGATAAAACCTAAAGATTTTATGCAATTATTTTTGCGTATTTTATCATTAAACTATGTCGTAGTCATTTCAATACTAAATGTTCTTGTACGCATATACTTAAATTTACGTCATCTCTTAGACAAACATACAAAAACGCAAGCATATGAAGACGAGAGTGATGAAACTAGAAATAGATGCACTTCACGAAAGCGAACAACATTTCCATGGATAGTATTACTTTTGTATGATAGCATACCATGTTTTCTGAATATGCAAAGGCATATTTCAAAACCAGGGACAAATAACCCAAAATATTAAAACTCAGCCTGGATGTAACATTTCACAACAAATGGTGGTTTTCATTCTGACATGATTGCATAATATTTTTTTTGAAGTCCTAACTTTTAATTAGGTTTCACATTTAATCATTACATGGATATGTGTGTAGATCGGATTGTTCAATAAATTTTATCATATTAAAAAAAAACCAACAATTTATAAATTTCATGCTTCCGAGCGCTTTTAATGATTTACCTTAAACTTTGTTTCCCATTTGATTTTAAATTCAACAGTTAGTTAGTAAGATATACTTGTTATAATAACATTTTATTGCATTTCGTCTGATCTAATGACTTACTCAAAGTTCTGTTACTTTGACATGTGTGAACTGTGATCCTTTCAGTATCTCATCAAGATACCAGGCTTATAATGGAACTACCAGACGCGTCTACATAATACCAAATATCAGTGGCGCTTGAATCAAAACAGCGAAGCATAGTTGTGAAGTGTTGTCATTGACCAGGTATTGCCCTTATTTGCCTTATTATTAGACATATACCTCGATTTTGACTACAATGGACATCTCAGTACCAGAATATCTGTCAAAATTATAGATTGTCTTCACCTTCGCAGAAATACACCAACTTCACCCGTTTGCGTAAACAGTATACATTTCGCATACTCCTATACGGTGTCTGAGCCAAAAATTAATGAACCAGGGTTCTGTCAATGAACGTTTAATCCTTTTTCTCAAAACGTTCCTCGGAAAGTACGATGACCTTATGATGTATATGCAGTGTCTACTTCACAAATAATAGAAGATGGACTTCAGATATAAATTCTAGGTGCTGAAGTTTGGTATTTGTTTATTTACTCTACAGTTTTCCCTTTAATTGTTTTTGTGCTATTATGTTTTTTTTGGTCGTACGACTCTTGAAGTGACACGTTATTCATTCATCCAGCTATCGGGTTTTTGGCTTAGGAAGTTCCCGGTGCAGGTAGGTTCAGATGCGCTATTCGGACTTGCAGGTGTTTACAGTATTGTTTTCATTTTGTTTTCGCTTGTATCTATATAATTTACGAAATATGTACTGTATCAAGAAAGTGTATACTTTATTTATACTGTATGTTACTATCAACTACAAAAACCTTTTTGATGGCGTCTTTGTCAAATTTAATATCAACTACAACCATTTTTCTATTGGCGTCTTTATAAGATTTATTTGTATGATTGTTTAAAACATTTAGTCAGTTGTGTTATAAGTCTGTGATAGAATTGTGATAGAATTGAGAAAGGAAACGGGGAATGTGTCAAACAGACAACAATCCAACCAAAGAGCAGAAAACAGCCAAAGGCCACCAATAGGGCTTCAACATAGCGAGAAAATGCGGAAGGGTTAAACATGTTTTGTGAGATCTTAACCCTCCCCCTATACCTCTAGCCAATGTGGAATAAACAAACACACACCAAACGCACATGTTTACAAAGTGTCAGCTGATGAATCCCAAAATATTTTTACATTACAGTTCCGTTATATTGACAAAATTGGGTAAGCGACCCAATCAGATATAATAGGTATGACTGGGTCGATCACCTAACTTTGTCAATATAACGAAACTATGAACTCTCATACATGTGGGAGGTTTAGCTATCTATAAAACTATTTAAACACACTGTTTTCTTCATGAATATGTGACAGTTGTTTTCCGTTCGTTCCGTTTGTTTACAAACAGTAACGTTTGATTTTGACAGTTTTTATGGACTTCCCCGTCTTTGAATTTACCTTGGAGTTTGGTATTTTTGTTATACTTTTCTCATCAATATTTATTTATATTGGTGGCATAGAATTATTGAAACCAACCAATTAAACCATTTCCTTCTCCCCTATTTCTTACCTCTATTATGTGTGTAGAAATTATTGAGACCAATCAATTGAATATAACCTTAACCCCTATTTATAGAATATGCTTAGTTTGGAGTCAAAGTCTTTCATGGCATTTAAGTGCAATTTACAGTTATTTAAAGAATTAAAGTAACATCATTTTTGTATTATTGTAAACTTTTTAGACTCGCTGCTATTTAGAGTTGTAACATGTAAAGACACTTGCATATTTCAGCTGAATTCTTCGATATAAAAACAAGAAGTGTGGTATGATTGCCAATGAGACAGCTCTCAACTGAAAGACATAGATATTAACATCTGTAGGTCAACGTACGGCCTTCAGCAATGAGCAAAACCTATACAGCTATAAAAGGTCCCGAAATGACAAATGTAAAACAATTGAAACGAGAAAACTAACGGCCTGATTTATGTACAAAATAATGAATGAAAAACATATATGATATACAGCAACAAACGACATTCACTGAATTACAGGCTCCTGGCCTGGGACAGACACATACAGATTGTGGCGGGGTTTTTTAGTTTGAAAGCGCCAACAAATCCCCAACCTGGGGATACAGAGTTGTAACAGAACAACATAAAAACAAACTATAAAAACCACTTCAATAGGGCTTAACTCAACAGATTGATAAGAAGCAGAAATACATCTAACTACATGACAGGGTACTTATACATCACCGCACTAAAAAAGACACTAAGTACAGATCTGAGAGAACTCGCAGTTACCGACAGTTCAAAGGCAATAACAACAAATAAAATATTCATGCATCTAAGACTAAAATATCAATCAGTACATATCCAACTTCCAATGGATTTAGTATAAGATGTCATAAACAGTCAGAGAAAAACATGACCTTGTGCAATGCTAAGATACAGGTATCGACAGATTGTAGAGCCATAAATATGTATATGTAAATAAAAATAGTATTTAGTTTGATTTTAATGTACTGATAATAATATCAATATTAATACCAATAAAAACAATATTCAAAGATCTTATTACCGTGTTGAATTGGAAGCCTTTCAGAATAAATTAATTTAAAGGATCGATAAGTTTACCCGGATCGCATCTGAATTTCCGGGCTCGGTAAAAATTTGGATGTGCTATTCCGTTTGAAATAAGTTTTTTACAGGTACAACCAAACTTCCAAATCAGATCTTTGTATCTATGGAAGAATTTAGTAAAGGTTTTAAGTAATCTGTGATAACGAAATCCCTGACTTTAATTTACCACTAATAAATAGATTACGTTCATTGAAATCCAAAACGTCACAACAGACATGGGCATAGCGAACGAGTTGTGATAAATAAACACCGTAAGATGGTGTCAAAGGAACATCTCCGTCCAAAAGAAAAATTAACAATTGGGAACGAAAAATAGTCCCTTTTGTCTTTAATGTTAGTGTAGAGTTTCCCGTGTAAAATTGAAATTTCTTAATCTTGTAAAGGACAGCTAATGGCGTTTATATTTGATTTATTTTCAGTAAGCTCCTTTGGATAAATCTCGGCAGTATACTTAGAAAATTCTTGATTAATTAACGAAAAAAATCAATTAAATTCAATTAAGACGGGTCTTTACTGAGTTTGGTCATAGACAGTGATTCATAACAGTACAAGAACAAGTCTGCTATTAAAGGGGCGCAATTGTTGCCCAGAGGAATACCTACAACCTGTCGATTAACTTTATTGCTCAAACGTACATAAATATTATCAAGGAGAAATTTAACAGCTTCAATCATCTCGTCAGACCTCCAGTAAGTTTATCTAGCATATGTATCTTTCTCATTAGAGAGCTCGAGGAAGGTTTTGATGAATTAAGCCATTTTCAACTGATTTTTATAGTTTGTTCTTATGTTGTACTGTTACACCGCTGTCCCAGGTTAGGGGAAGGGTTGGCGCGCCTTCAAACTAGTTTAAGCCCGCCACATTCTGTATGTGGCTGTCTCAAGTCACGAGCCTGTAATTCAGTTGGTTGTCGTTTGTTGCTGTAAATTATATTTATTTTTCTTTCATTATTTTGTACATAAATCAGGCCGTTAGTTTTCTCGTTTCAATTGTTTTACATTTGTCGTTTTTGGGCCTTTTATAGCTGACTATGCTGTGTGGGTTTTACTCATTGTTGAAGGTCGTACGGTGACCTATAGCTGTTAATTTCTGTGTCATTTGGTCACATGTCGAGAATTGTCTCATTGGCAATCATACCACATCTTCTTATTTTTATATTCAAAAGAGTTGCAACAAATGTATTTGCATTCAGATTAACCAAACGACCATTTATTTAAATAGGAAAAGTTTTGTTTGACACAATTATGTAGAAGTGTAGTGTAAAGAGTTCAAAAGTTAAAACTATCAACGGAATCAAAAGGCCCATCAAAAGCACGTAATTATTTAAAACGTACAAAGAATTTTTGCACTCCAAAAATAGTTATTTCCACTATTTTCGTATGTTTTATTACAAAAGTTAATGATAAGTTCTTTGGTAGTAGTTATGGAACTAGTTAAAAGCACTGAAAGATTAGTTGTAGAACACTTACTAGAGGCCGAGATGAAACGATATCTTTTTGTTTTTTGTGTAATGTAGGTAACCAATACATAGTAGGGACCTTCAAATGTTCAGAAGAGGGTTTTAACTGTGATTTGGCTATGATATGAATGTTTACTATATGACTCTCTGTGGAGCGCACGGACTTGAATGTAGAAGAATTTAAATTTCATTCTTTGGAACTTCCGTGTAGTATTTACGGCAAACCACCTCACATTGTTGGCCTGGCGACACTTTTTCCAATCTATTTTAGATGGAGGGCGATATTTTGGTCTTTTTTTCAAAAAGATTTTAACCTCTCGGTCTTGATCGATATTGAGGTTCCCCGTAATAATATGGCCATAGGGATCATATCTAAAATTCGACAATTCAAAGACTCGAGTATTATATTCTACACTGACGTCTGGTGTTACTGACTTATAATTAGAAATTAAACTTCTGCTGGTATTTTTTGTATGTATACGAAATAATTATAGGTGGTTTTGTGTTATCCAAATAGGGAGGTATAAAGTTTTGAATGGTAGAATCATTAAATATACTTGATAAGTTGATGAAATCAATACCTTTGTTAATATATTTGATTTTCAGAAAAAAAAACGTTTATGATCTTCAGGTTTATCGATACGCGGGAACAGCCTATGGTGGCAAAATGTTGTAATTATACGCGAATATGCATAAAGTGGGCTGAAAAACGAGATTTTGTCACACTCCTTGAAACTATCATGTACTTTACTGATCGGTATTAGACCAAATTTGCATAATAATTGATGCCTACCAACGTTTTTAAATATAGATAGATCATCAAGTGTATAATTTTATAATTTATACGATGTATTATAGTTCGTTGATTTAGATTAATACGTGTCCCATGAGACCTATTATTACGTTGTCTTTTACTAACAACATTCATGATATCAATAGAAAAAGTTTTCGATATGTTCCCTTGTTGGTTTATTTTGTCATTTAGACATGGGGATATGCTGTCTGTAGTCGTTTAATCCATGACAGTTCAATACTTTTACGGAAATCCTTAAAATTGTTTATGCGATTGCTCTTGTTGTTTCTGGATTGTTTCGAGTGGTTGGAATCTTATAAATTTAATATTGTGATTGTGTTTACCTAACTTTTGACTTCTTTCTTTTACAGCAGATTGAATACTTTAGCTTTTAATATCGTCTGATTGTGTGAGAAAATAACTGTAGCTGGTCTACTTACCTTTTCCAGCACAAAAGTTGTTTTATGTCAACAAGGTAAACACTGTATTATCAATCTAAGAAATACATTTTTACTAAGTGTGAATTTGCTAGGCGGGTAATACGTATATAGATACAGACACTTATATCTACTTACTCTGTCAATGTACCCGGTCTTGCTTCCACTGGAACTGATGAGATTCCGTTAGTTCCTTTATTTGTCTTTTCTAATTTGATTAACGAGATTTGATATCAGTAAACTACTGTCGCCTTAATTTATATCTTCCTTTTATATAATCATTGTTTTCAAAATATGTTGACTATAATCGAGAAATATTCTGTTAACTGGATACCTTTCAAGTGGAGTCGATACAGTTTAATGTGAAAAAAATTATTAACGCGAAAATACACATTTAACTAGTTTGTTTATGATGACGTCGTTAAAACTAAAACTAATCTCAACAATACAAATCTAGAATTTTGTCATTTCATAGAATTCATAAGAATAAGAGACCAAATTTTTTAATTTTTTTTTTTTCGTTTTTAAATGAAAAATTCAAGTATTTGTATTTCTCAGAATATTTTATTGTTTAGCTCTGCATTTATAATTCAATCAGAGTAATCGATAAACATTTTCGAACATAGAAAAGAAATTTTCCAGACTCGAAATTTTAAGAAATACACTTTCACGAACAATTTGGAGGGTTTTTTTTACCAGTTTTCTCTAAATTTGCCTCTGAAACACATACTTTTATTTCTTTATTTTAAAATTCACAGCGAAAGATGACTTATCTAAATTATTAGAAAAAATGACAATACAAAAAATGTTGTAAAACTGGTAAAAAAGGTCGACAAATTTAATATTTTAATTTCTCGCTAATGCACATTGTTCTCTCGCAGTTTGAGATAAATCCAATATAACAAATGAACTTATCTCGATCTGCAACATATCTCTAAATCACAAAAACGACAAAACAATGTGAAACTGTATCGATTCCCCAAAGGATATAGTTTGATGTGCAACTTAAGTTTATATATAAGATTTGTTCTCTTTAACACTCGTTTCGTGAATCCTTTTTACAGTTTTAAGTGTTATTTTTATTTGCATGATATTTCATGATTACAGGAAAGGCTTTAGATGCTTCATTTAGTTCATTTATAATGGATGCAGGAGATGTTTGAAGTTCTACAAAACAAATAATGTCAGCTACTCCGGATATGAAACTTCCAAGTAGGATTCTGTTCAGAAAGGAACCGATAACTAATGACGCATATGACACATTTCATCTTTAAAACTTCGCTAAGTTCCAGAAACTAATACTTGTAATTCGCTTCAATGACACACTGTAACGGAAACACTATAACGATACACTTAACTTTTTTCCAACATAATTTATAGATATTTTCAAATTATCACCATTTGAAAAATATGATATTTGCAAGATGAGTTTGCGCACAAAAAAACGACCTAAATTATGAACTTAGATCTTTAATATAAAAAAGAAGACGTGGTATGATTGCCAATGAGACAACTCTCCACAAGAGACCAAATGACACAGAAAGTAACAACTATAGGTGAACGTACGGCCTTCAACAATGAGCAAAGCCCATACCGCACAGTCAGCTATAAAAGGCCCCGAAATGACAATGTAAAACAGTTCAAACGAGAAAACTAACGGCCTAATTTATGAATAAAAAACAAAAAACGAAAAACAAATATGTAACACATAAACAAACGACAACCACTGAATTACAGGCTCCTGACTTGGACCAGGCACATACATACAGAATGTGGCGGGGTTAAACATGTTAGCGGGATCCCACCCCTCCCCCTAACCTGGGACAGTGGTGTAACAGTACAACATAAAAACGAACTATAAAAATCAGTTGAAAGAGGTTTAACTCATCAGATGGATAACAATACAAATACTATAAAAACAAGTGGATTCGGCCGGGTACTTGTACATCCAAACAACAACAAAAAAAGTACAGATCTGAGAGTACTCGCAGTTGATAGCTAGTTCAAAGCCACTAACAACTAATAAAAATCATGCATCTAAGACTAAATTATCAATCTGTACACATCCAACATCCAATGGATTTAGTGTAAAGACGTCATAAACAGTCAGAGAAAAACATGACCTTGTGCAATGCCAAGATACAGGTTTCGACAGATTGTAGATCCATGAATGTGTATATGTATATAACAATAATATTTAGTTTGCTTTTAATTTACTGATAACAAATTCAATATTAGTACCAATAAAAACAATATTTAATGATCTAATTACAGTGTTGAATTGGTAACCTTTTAGAATAAGTTTGTTTAAAGGATCGATAAGTTTACCAGGATCGTTTCTAAATTTCCGGGCACGATAAACAATATTGCCGTAAAAATGAGGATGTGAAATCCCGTTTGAAATGAGTTTTCTACAGGTACAACCAAACTTCAAAACCAAATCTTTATATCTGTGGAAGAATTTAGTAAATGTTTTAAGTAATTTGTGGTAACGAAATCCCTGGCTTAATAATTTACCAGTAATACATAGATTACGTTCGTTAAAATCAAAAACGTCACAACAGACACGGGCATAGCGAGCGAGTTGTGAAATATAAACACCGTAAGATGGGGTCAAAGGAACATCACCATCCAAAAAGGGAAAATTAACAATAGGAAACGAAAAATCGTCCCTTTTGTCGTAAATTTTAGTGTGGAGTTTCCCGTGTAAAACCGAAATATCTAAATCTAGGAAAGCACAGTTGTTACCGTTTAAATTTGATTTATTTAAAGTAAGTTCCTTTGGGTAAATTTCGGCAGTATATCGAGAAAATTCTTGATTATTTAACGAAAAAATATCATCAAGATAACGGTAAGTGTTGTTGAATTTATCAATTAAATGCAATTTAGACGGGTCTTTACTGAGTTTGGTCATAAACTGTGATTCATAACAGTACAAAAACAAGTCTGCTATTAAAGGGGCACAATTAGTGCCCATAGGAATACCTGCAACCTGTCGATAAACTTTGCCGCTGAAACGTACATAAATATTATCAAGGAGAAAATTAACAGTTCAATCATCTCATCACACCTCCAGTTAGTATATCTAGCATATTTACCTTTCTCATTAGAGAAGAAGGCTTTAAATGAGTTGCAGCAAATATATTTGCATTCAGATTAAGTTCGTTAAGTTCGTTAAATGTCATGAATGTAAAACAGCCTCAACTAAGCCATTACCGCGATTGTCGATAAATGTAAATTATCTTCCTTGATCTTATCATTATCTACCACTAATTTGATATAACTAAACATACACAAGACAAAGGTAATTTCAAATGGCTTTCAAATACAAAGCGCTTTTCAATCTCAAAACTTTCATGTGTAATTTCTTTTAGAATTGTGGTCGATTTTACTTCAAAAGGATATTTTTTCTAATATTGGTCTTTCAGAAGGCATATAATTTTGCATTTCTGTATAGAAAATCGGTCAAAATGAACTAAGACAACAGTAGCTTGCCAATGTTCAAATCTCAAAAGCTTAGCGGGCTTTAATCAAATAAACAAAAACTCAGGGAATCGCACGAACTTCAAAAGGAGCAAGACGTAGTGAATTGACAGGGTGCTATGCATGCCTCTACCGCCATGCGAATCCACTAAATCTCAAAACCGTGAAAAGAACAAAATTGGTAAAATTACAAGATCGGACGACTTTCCTGGTCTCTAAAGATCTAAGGCCGCAAAAACTAGTCTCTAGAAAAATTTTGAAACAAGGGAAACAAATAAAATTCATTGGTACATTTCTATTTGATTCATTTTTTGTTTCATGCATTGGCGTGTTTCTTTTTGTTTACTTGTTAGGGATTTCGCTTATTATGATACAAATGTTTTGCACATTGAGAAGACCTTAAAACTTGAGTATTCAATGGGTTTTAACGTGATGTCATGTTATAATATATATAATTTTAATGTATTATTCCTGCATTGAAACAGAACACTTAATCATGTCAGAAAAGACATGTGTTACATAAATGTCCAACGTAAAATTAATTCAATCATTTCGGTGTTTACTTTTAATGTCTGACTGGTATACTACTGTCGCCTTAATTTACAAATACTACATTCATTTGGTTCAATGATGATAGGCAATGTCTTTAGTGGACTCAATTCTTTCATTTTAGTGTTTACTTGGAATTCCATTCATTGACGTGATATCCATTCTATTAGTTATGTGTGTATACAGAGTATCGGATGTGAGCTCCATTCTATCAGTTCAGTGGTGACATCGGTTGTCCTGCATGCACTCAATTCCATCATTACAGTGATTTCGGGTAATGTCTGATCCCTGTGCTGTGTTAACATTGAATGTCTTCCGTGATCTCCATTTTATCTGTAGAGTGGACTGGAATGTCTTCCGTGATCTCCGTTTTATCTGTAGAGTGGAATGGAATGTCTTTTCCAGTGTTAACATTGAATGTCTTCCGTGATCTCCATTTTATCTGTAGAGTGGACTGGAATATCTTTCGTGATCTCCATTTTATCTGTAGAGTGGACTGGAATGTCTTTCGTGATCTCCATTTTATCTGTAGAGTGGACTGGAATGTCTTTTCCAGTGTTGATATGTCTTTTTGTGAACTTGATTCTATCAATTTTAAAAGTGTTTACATTGAATGCATTACGTGCATTTAATCAATTGAGTGTTAACATGGAGCGTCCTTCGTAAACTCTATTTTAGTCCAATGTTGACATGAATCAACTTTTATGAACTTTATTTTATCAATTCAGTGTTTAAATTGAATGCCTTACGAGTGAATAATGTTTACACGGAATGTCTTTCGTAAACTCCTTTCTTTCAGTTCAGCTTTGATACTGAATCTCTGTCATGAACTCTTTTTCGGTGTAGTGTTAACATCGATTAACTTTCGTGAACTCAATTTTATCTATATGGTATACATGGTATATGAAATGTCTGCACCAGTTTAGATGTTGAATGTCTTTTGTGAAGTCGATTCTATCAATTCAATGGTTACATAAGATGTCTTACGTGGATTTCATTGTATCAGTAGAGTGTTATCATGGACTGTCTTTCATGAAATTGATTCTATCAATTCTGTGTTTTACATGAATTTTATTCTGTCAATTTTGGTTTTTACCATTTCAGAATTAACATGGAATGTGCCTAGGGTGAAATCTTTTCAAAAAGGTCGTCAGTTTCTTGTTTAATTTGTTTTCCATTTTGTCATCTTGGGACCTTTTATATCTTACTATAAGGTATTGGTTTTGCGAATTGTTGAAGGCCGAATTGTTAACTATAATTGCTGACATTAAATCGTTTTAGTCTTTGTTAAAAAAATGTCTTATTGGCAATCAGACCTAACTCCTTATTTATATATCAGTTCAGTGTTAATATTAAATTCTTAAATCAACCCCATTCTATCACTCCAGCGTTGACATGGAATGTCATCTTTGGTGAATGCCATTCAATCAATTAAATTTTGCAATTGAATACCTTACATGAACTCAGTCCGGTTTTAACATGGGACACATATCGTTTAAATACATATCAAAAGTTACCAAGGGGTCGACTTTGAATACTTTTAGCACATTACCCTATGTTTAAACGTATACTCTATGAGACAGTATGATTTCTTTATAACTTCTTATAGCAATAACAGCATGATACTTCTATACATTATTGCAATAATAGGCAGATGTACAGAGTGTCAGATGGATGTCAAATAGATATAAATATTTCAACTCCGAAATAAATTGTTTTGCTAATACATAATGATTGCCAACTCCTACATTAAGCACTGTTATTTTCTAATTAATTCCGTTAACGACGAAGCTTTAAGGACTGAACTTTGATTAAAGAATTGAATATGTGTCAGTCTTTCAAATCAACTAATGTTTTTAGTTTAAACACAATGCAATTAGCTTCCATAGATTTATCAAATATGTCAAACAATTGGGAGAATAAAACACATCAAGAAATAACAGTAAAGAAAAGTCATGATTAACAGAATAGAACAAGATATTTTTTGTTAACAAGCACTCACTAGTTAATACCCAAGAAGCTTTTGAAAGAAAGGAATCTATATATCAAACAATGTGGAAGCATACAACAGAAAGTAGATGAAGACTCAGATAAGCTAACTTATATTAGAGTTGCCTGTCCTAAGTCAGGAGCCTGTAATTCAGCGATTGTCGTTGGTTTCTGTGTGTCTTATTTGTGGTTTATTCATTGTTTTTGGCATACATCAAGCCGTTGGTGTTTCTCTTTTGTCATTCTGGGGCTTTAAACGCTTACCATACGGTATGAGTTTTGCTTATAGTTGAAGGTCGTACAGTGACTAATAAATATAATATCTGCTTCCATCAACGTCCTTTGGGTTTTGCTTGATAGCTTTCCCATTGGCAACCTTTATAAATCTCCCTTTTTTATATCAGGTGACAAGAACTTGTATATTTGTAGTTATTGACAAAAATAACGAAATAACTCTTCCAATTAATATAAGAAAGCACATGTATTCGGGAAAGAGAAAATAATTAAGCAATGTATCTTAACATGTGGGTTGAAGTTGCTGAGGCAAAGGCGAGGGAAATTTCTCGTGAATGCATCAATGAGAAAAACATACATGTGGAAAACGAAGTGAATAAGTGACGGAGAATATGAAAAAAGTCTCAATATGTAGCTTTGTATCATGTATCCAGAAGCTCTGATTTGAAGTTGTGAGAAAAATATAACCGAAACATTTTACGGAAAGATGTATCAATTTTTAGTTATTGAAATGTCTAAAATGTTTTCATAAGATAACTCTACTACATAATTGTTACAGTTAATCTTACAATTATCTGATTATAATGTCTGAATATCAAGATTACAAGAACTCAAGTCACGAGTAGTGTAGTAATAAAGAGCTGTGCCGTAAGCGCCTGATATACCCGTCACTTTTTCAACGAATAAAATTCCATAACTCCTCAATGTCAAATCAGAAATTTTTAAAAAAAACTAAAGGGAGCTTAATATTCTAATATAGATAAACAATTCTCGAAAATTTCTTGAAAATTGTTTAAAGCATATTTGAGTTATGATAGTCAGAAAACTGGAAAATCCCCCATTTTTTATGAATAAATTCCAATAACTCGGAAACATAAAAACTAAAATTTATAAAAATCGAAAGGGAACTTACGTCTATAGATATAAACAATTCACTAAAGTTTCATGAAATTTAGTTAAAGGATTTTTTAGTTATTGCCCGACATGTTGACAACGGACGAACGGACGGACAGACGCACAACGGTATACCATAATACGTCCCGTAAATGGGGGTATAAAAACTCATCAAAGACTTATAACTTGGTACGTCAGAAAGGGGTTTCATCTACATAAGGTTCATCAATGGCGCTCGAATTCATAAAGTTGACAGGCCAAATAAAATACGAACATAAAGTTGACAGGCCAAATAGAATACGAAAATAAAGTTGACAAGACAAATAAAATACGGCTATGCCTTGTGGTTGAAACTCTTAGCGTTTCGAATAGTTCAACATTATCATCATCAACAAGTATGAAGTAAGTATAGACTTAATCAAATGCAGCACGTATGTTTTGTTTAAGAAAATAAGTTTAACTTAATCCTATGGTTAGTTCAATAGAACTGGTTTTCTGAACATTTATGCATCAAAGTGCTTAAAAGATGGCATATAATAAAAAAGTTTATTTTTTTATTCTATTAAGAATCTGCGACACTTGAACTAATGACGTCATACAACAATCACCTTTTCTCTGTGGCGTCAGACATTTTCTATTGTGACGTTAAACTTTGTGATGTCCAGTAATGGCGGACAAATAGCGATAATGTGTATAGTAAACATGGTTTTTCTTATAACCAACAAACATGTAACTAAATGATGAGGACCGGCCGACGCCTTGATTTACTGCCTTACATAGAACAGATGAAAATTAGTAAAAGGAAATAAAAGGATTTAGATATTATGAATACAATTGAGAATAAGTTATTAAATTATTTTTTTATGAAGGATCGTTCAGTTGACATTTTTAAGCCTCTAATAGAGTATAAAGTCGTAGTTATTTCAAATGCAAGACTTCCCTTTTCATTATGGTTTAAATTTGTACAGATTTACTGTTGATGGGAACTAATCGGCATTCAAGGTAAAATGTGTAATTAACAGCGTATTACTGATTGTAATCTAATTTTTTTAAATTAGTTAACAGTTATTGTGTGACCTGTGCTGATTCACTCTTATATCTTTTATCAGAGAAAATGAATCCTTAATAATATCAGATTACTTTTTATTAGTACGAAGCTGACAGAATGCACAACCTTTCCAAGGGAAAACTGTAAAAGCCTCCAAAAGCATCGATGTTTCTATTCACTATATGTATGATATCTGGTCAATGACTGATTAAGTGTGAGGTTTGTATTGACTGCATGATCAATTCAAAATTACAATATACCATATATACATCATGATAGACATTGACATTGATGTATAGCTGGAGTACTGACAAAAGCAGCTACATATAGATGTATGTCGGTATGCAATCATCCAGGAGATATACATACATCAAGGTTTTCTTGAGATAGCATTGTGCAAACATACAAAAGATGTTTAGGAGTTTACTCGGTTACTAGAAAGAGCGTCAACTCAATAATTGTAGAGTTGCTACATGATATTCTTTACCTTTGACATTCGAAAAAAAAAACAGGTATAAATGTCGTCGTCATTCGTGCATCGATTTAGGTCATCAAAATAAATTCGTGTTCTTGTAATTTTGTATCAGAGGTATGAAATAAATGGAGAAAAAAGTACCATTATATGATAAAATAAAATGTTTCGCTGGGCGCAGCTTGATACGACCGCAGAGGTCGAACCCTGAACAGTTGGGGCAAGTATGGACACAACATTCAAGCTTGATACAGCTCTGAATTTGGATTGTGATTAAATATTTGACACAGCATAGGTTTCTGACACAGAAAGAATGTGGTCTAAGAACTTCAATTTGTTTAATTTACCTATTATGGTCCAATGTCCAAAATCAAAATACATGGTTAGATTCAGCATATCAAAGAACCCCATATATTCAATTTTTGTTGAAATCAAACAAAGTTTAATTTTGGACCCCAACTTGGACAAACTTGAAAACTGGTCCCATAATCAAAAATCTAAACACATGTTTAGATTCAGCATATCAAAGTACCCCAAGAATTCAATTTTTGTTAAAATCAAACTAAGTTTAATTTTGGACCCTTTGGACCTTAATGTAGACCAATTTAAAAAACGGGACCCAAAATTAAAAATCTAAAAACACGGTTAGATTTGGCATATCAAAGAACCCTAATAATTCAATTTTTGATGAAATCAAACAAAGTTTAATTTTGGACCCTTTTGACCTCAATATGAACCAATTTGATAGCGGGCCCACAAAATAAAAAATCTAAATACATGGTAAGATTCAGCATATCAAAGAACCCCATATATTCAATTTTTGTTGAAATCAAACAAAGTTTAATTTTGGACCCCAATTTGGACCAACTTGAAAACTGGGCCAAAAATCTAAATACATGTTTAGATTCAGCATATCAAAGAACCCCATATATTCAATTTTTGTTGAAATCAAACAAAGTTTAATTTTGGACCCCAACTTGAAAACTGGTCCCATAATCAAAAATCTAAACACATGTTTAGATTCAGCATATCAAAGAACCCCAAAAATTCAATTTTTGTTAAAATCAAACTAAGTTTAATTTTAGACCCTTTGGACCTTAATGTAGACAAATTTAAAAAACGGGACCCAAAATTAAAAATCTAAATACACGGTTAGATTTGGCATATCAAAGAACCCCAATAATTCAATTTTTGATGAAATCAAACAAAGTTTAATTTTGGATCCTTTTGACCTCAATATGAACCAATTTGATAGCGGGCCCACAAATAAAAAATCTAAATACATGGTAAGATTCAGCATATCAAAGAACCCCATATATTCAATTTTTGTTGAAATCAAACAAAGTTTAATTTTGGACCCCAATTTGGACCAACTTGAAAACTGGGCCAAAAATCTAAATACATGTTTAGATTCAGCATATCAAAGAACCCCATATATTCAATTTTTGTTGAAATCAAACAAAGTTTAATTTTGGACCCCAACTTGAAAACTGGTCCCATAATCAAAAATCTAAACACATGTTTAGATTCAGCATATCAAAGAACCCCAAGAATTCAATTTTTGTTAAAATCAAACTAAGTTTAATTTTGGACCCTTTGGACCTTAATGTAGACCAATTTAAAAACAGGACCCAAAATTAAAAATCTAAATACACGGTTAGATTTGGCATATCAAAGAACCCCAATAATTCAATTTTTGATGAAATCAAACAAAGTTTAATTTTGGACCCTTTTGACCTCAATATGAACCAATTTGATAGCGGGCCCACAAATAAAAAATCTAAATACATGGTAAGATTCAGCATATCAAAGAACCCCATATATTCAATTTTTGTTGAAATCAAACAAAGTTTAATTTTGGACCCCCAATTTGGACCAACTTGAAAACTGGGCCAAAAATCTAAAATCTAAATACATGTTTAGATTCAGCATATCAAAGAACCCCATATATTCAATTTTTGTTGAAATCAAACAAAGTTTAATTTTGGACCCCAACTTGGACCAACTTGAAAACTGGTCCCATAATCAAAAATCTAAACACATGTTTAGATTCAGCATATCAAAGAACCCCAAGAATTCAATTTTTGTTAAAATCAAACTAAGTTTAATTTTGGACCCTTTGGACCTTAATGTAGACCAATTTAAAAACAGGACCCAAAATTAAAAATCTAAATACACGGTTAGATTTGGCATATCAAAGAACCCCAATAATTCAATTTTTGATGAAATCAAACAAAGTTTAATTTTGGACCCTTTTGACCTCAATATGAACCAATTTGATAGCGGGTCCACAAATAAAAAATCTAAATACATGGTTAGATTCAGCATATCAAAGAACCCCAAGAATCCAATTTTTGATGAAATCAAACAAAGTTTAATTTTGGACCCTTTTTACCTCAATGTGGACAAAGTTGATAACGGGGCCCAAAAATCAAAAATCTAAATACATGGTTAGATTCAGCATATCAAAGAACCCAATATATTCAATTTTTGTTGAAATCAAACAAAGTTTAATTTTGGACCCCGATTTGGACCAACTTGAAAACTGGGCCCATAATCAAAAATCTAAATACATGTTTAGATTCAGCGTATCAAAGAACCCTAAAAATTCAATTTTTGTTAAAATCAAACTAAGTTTAATTTTGGACCCTTTTGACCTTAATGTAGACCAATTTGAAAACGGAACCAAAAATTAAGAATCTAAATACACGGTTAGATTCGGCATATCAAAGAACCCCAATAATTCAATTTTTGATGAAATCAAACAAAGTTTAATTTTGGACCCTTTTGACCTCAATATGAACCAATTTGATAGCGGGCCCACAAATAAAAAATCTAAATACATGGTAAGATTCAGCATATCAAAGAACCCCATATATTCAATTTTTGTTGAAATCAAACAAAGTTTAATTTTGGACCCCAATTTGGACCAACTTGAAAACTGGGCCAAAAATCTAAATACATGTTTAGATTCAGCATATCAAAGAACCCCATATATTCAATTTTTGTTGAAATCAAACAAAGTTTAATTTTGGACCCCAACTTGAAAACTGGTCCCATAATCAAAAATCTAAACACATGTTTAGATTCAGCATATCAAAGAACCCCAAAAATTCAATTTTTGTTAAAATCAAACTAAGTTTAATTTTGGACCCTTTGGACCTTAATGTAGACCAATTTAAAAAACAGGACCCAAAATTAAAAATCTAAATACACGGTTAGATTTGGCATATCAAAAAACCCCAATAATTCAATTTTTGATGAAATCAAACAAAGTTTAATTTTGGACCCTTTTGACCTCAATATGAACCAATTTGATAGCGGGCCCACAAATAAAAAATCTAAATACATGGTAAGATTCAGCATATCAAAGAACCCCATATATTCAATTTTTGTTGAAATCAAACAAAGTTTAATTTTGGACCCCAATTTGGACCAACTTGAAAACTGGGCCAAAAATCTAAAATCTAAATACATGTTTAGATTCAGCATATCAAAGAACCCCATATATTCAATATTTGTTGAAATCAAACAAAGTTTAATTTTGGACCCCAATTTGGACCAACTTGAAAACTGGTCCCATAATCAAAAATCTAAACACATGTTTAGATTCAGCATATCAAAGAACCCCAAGAATTCAATTTTTGTTAAAATCAAACTAAGTTTAATTTTGGACCCTTTGGACCTTAATGTAGACCAATTTAAAAACAGGACCCAAAATTAAAAATCTAAATACACGGTTAGATTTGGCATATCAAAGAACCCCAATAATTCAATTTTTTTTGATGAAATCAAACAAAGTTTAATTTTGGACCCTTTTGACCTCAATATGAACCAATTTGATAGCGGGTCCACAAATAAAAAATCTAAATACATGGTTAGATTCAGCATATCAAAGAACCCCAAGAATCCAATTTTTGATGAAATCAAACAAAGTTTAATTTTGGACCCTTTTTACCTCAATGTGGACAAAGTTGATAACGGGGCCCAAAAATCAAAAATCTAAATACATGGTTAGATTCAGCATATCAAAGAACCCCATATATTCAATTTTTGTTGAAATCAAACAAAGTTTAATTTTGGACCCCGATTTGGACAAACTTGAAAACTGGGCCCATAATCAAAAATCTAAATACATGTTTAGATTCAGCGTATCAAAGAACCCTAAAAATTTCATGGAGATCCATTCACTTAAACTAAAGTTAGAGTGCGAAAACCAATGTGTCTTCGGACGACGCCGGACGACGCCAGACGACGACGACGACGACGACGACGACGACGACGACGCCAACGTCATACCAATATACGACCAAAAAATTTTCAATTTTTGCGGTCGTATAAAAAATCAGTTCCCCTTTAAATCAAAAGTATATAATGTGTACGCTTCGACCATAGCTTACAAAATGATTAGCAAATCTTAAATAATTTAGTAATGTAAATGTCAGGCGATGATTCCTGTATTTATCACATCTAAATAATCTCGTCTGCTACGTTATCTTTTGAGACCAATAAATCAATTTAAGCTTTCCGGTGAGCATTATTCTGAATTTGTGATTTCTTACACATGTTGTAAAGGTTCACTAAGAATGTCCTCCATGCAAATAGTACAATCTACGTCAATGTCACGCATAAATGAATAAAAAAAAGTTGCGTTGCCCCTGAAAGTTTATTGCAACGTTGTTTTGTAAAGTAAGTAGATAGATATAAGAAGATGTGGTATGAGTGCCAATGAGACAACTCTCTATCCAAGTCAAAATTTAAAAAAAGTAAACCATTATAGGTCAAAGTACGGTCTTCAACACGGAGCCTAGTGTAAAACCATTCAAACTGTTTTTTATCTTGACTTATATATAGAAATTAATATTGAAGATTTTAAAGAAGGTTTAACTTAACTTTATTACAAAAGAGATGACTTCGATTATCTTTTTTTAAACTTTACTTTTGTATTTCGCAACGATTAATTGATTGATTGATTGAATGATTGGAGTTTTACGCCACTTTCAGCACTAATGGCTAGTTCGTGGCTGTCAGTTTTTATTGGAGGAGGAAGCCGAAGTGCGCAGAGAGAACCACATACCTTCGGCAGGAAAACTGACTATCCTAGTCAATTAAGATTGGAGTCAATCGCATCTACCACGAGCGGGGTTCGAAATCAGGCTAGTGATACAGTAGTTTGACTACCTAGACCACTCGGCAACCGAGGCCCCTCGTAACATTCGTGTATATATATGTGAGGAGGTTGTAATTGGTTGAGAAGAATTTATTTCTATCTATCTTAGGTTATGTGCCGGATAAAAAGAAGTTATTTGTATTTACGTAGGAGATTGTACTTGTAAAGAAGAAGCTATGTGTGTTTACATATATAGCGTACTATCAGAATTTATACAATTCTTGTCTCTGGTTTGACTTGACTTGAGCAATTCTTCATTTAAATTGGATGATGACCAAAAAAAAAAGGCAATAAGAAGAAAGACAAATAGTGAAACTATATAAGACTAATAAAAACAGTACCATATATGGTCATTATTATGATTACAAAACACAAACCCACCATATTCCTTCAAGCGAATCAGGTCCAAACAATTAGCTAGGAAATATTTTAATCAAGGAAAATGATATACAGGTTTTTTTTTTTACTTTGTCAATTGTCAACCTCACATTTTTTAGTAGTAACATACCCTTTACTCCATCGTATGGCGTTTACATATCTGAGTTAATTCGTTACAGTCGTACATGGTAACACTATACGAACTCCAGTAACGGAAGTGTGATCCCTACACCAAAAACTGTTGTAACAGAGTTATGAGGAAGAACGACTGAAATCGACACTACTTGGGGTTTACGGTCACCATCACGAATAGGTTGACCGAAGGTATATCTTTAGATACCAGTAATTGGTCTCTGATTTGTATTTTAAACGATTGTGCCATTTTGACTGAGTGTGAATTCGCATGGCTTTGACTAAGTGTTAATTTGCATGTCGGGTGAAGGATGCATAGCACGTGTATCCTGTCGATGCACCCGGGCAGCTTCTTTTGCGATTCCCTCAGTTTCTGTTTGTTATCTTGAGTTGTGTCTTCTTAATCTATTTACGCCATTTGAACATCGGTAAACTACCGTCGCAAAATTTGCTATTGATTAATACTCCGTTATATCGAGTACACCAAACTTTGTTTTACCTACACGCTGATTGTTGCAAAATCCAAATTGGAAACAAAGGAAACTAAAGATAGAGCTTTATATTAATCCTATCTGACAGTCATCCTTCAAATCTTATAGAATATAATAGCGGTCTTAAAATTAAGTCAGGGACGGAAATGTCTCTTTAACTCTTGTGTTTATAATCTTTGTTGCTTTAAGCTGAGCAATGAAATCGTTTAATGCTACATTCGATTTCAAAACGTAGATCAAAATGGTCAGTTTCTGAGTTGCGAGCGTCCGAAGCGATATTGTAGATTTACTTTCGTTAGAAACACTCCAACCCAAACATTAGAATATAAGGGATGTATAGATACGAATCATTAGAATGTTAGGGATGTATAGATACGAATCATTAGAATGTTAGGGATGTATAGATACGAATCATTAGAATGTTAGGGATGTATAGATACGAATCATTAGAATGTTAGGGATGTATAGATACGAATCATTAGAATGTAAGGGATGTTTAGATACGAATCATTAGAATGTTAGGGATGTATAGATACGAATCACTAGAATGTTAGAGATATATAGATACGAATCATTAGAATGTTAGGGATGTATTGAGCCGAATCATTAGAATGTTAGGGATGTATAGATACGAATCATTAGAATGTTAAGGATGTATAGATACGAATCATTAGAATGTTAGGGATGTATAGATACGAATCATTAGAATGTTAAGGATGTATAGATACGAATCATTCGAATGTTAGGGATGTATAGATACGAATCCCAACCCGAACATTAGAATGTTAGGGATGTATTGATCCGAATCATTAGCTATAGGAACTATATGACCAGAAGCGAAGCAAAATTCATCTGATGTAACTTTTTGCCTGATGGAGAGTTGTGACCTTAGTTTCTCGGTCATTTCTTTATTTATCAACGGGAAATTTTAGAATAAATATGTTATAAATCATGTCAGTACCAAAGAACTGACTACTGAGCTGATGTTACCCTCGGGGACCAACCGTTCACAACCAGTGTCATCGAAACAGTGCAGCTAGAAATAAAAATAGTTTACAGATTTCGAGTGTCTGAATTTTTTTTATCGCATTAACCTTCATCTAGAATGGCAAAATGAAATTAATGATAGATAAATATAAATATAAGTTAGTCATATATTCATAAATAAATTTACGAAAGTTAAAACAAATTCAAATGATTTCATCCACGAGGAAAGTGAAATTATTTAAATTCTAACGTCGTCCTTTAATTGCCCTTCGGAATTAAGGAGCATAGCAAAGACTGGTTGGCTCGGAGTAGGAATACTAGTAGGAGTCTGGGTGATATGTCTGCTCGTGGACTGTTATCTTGTGAGTTAGTACGTTAGCAATTCGTCTCGGTCTAGTACAAAACAGAATGAATAATCATATTATATTAACATGTTTTCGTCCTGAATATGCATTTAATTTGCTGGTTGACGTTAAACAATTATCCATTATAATCAATTGCCCTTTTATATAATTATGTTGAGTTAGAGAAAAGTTAACATATAAGATTGTTATACTTGCTTTGTTACAACATCAATACAAGCAAAGTTACCCTTAGTTTATTTGTATAGTCCGTGTTCTCTGATGTAAATCTTTACTCAAGATCATATCCCGATTTGTTATGCATATCCAAATTTACAACGTATTATGAGAATCAGGAAATGTGGTATGTTTGCAACTATCAGAACCAAAAACCATCAGATTGTTAAGATATGTCACAATGAATGCATGTATACTTTCTTTCAAAATGAATGCGTTAAATAACAAAGAATAATCTCTAGGAGAAGCCGCCCTACGACAAATTTTGCCACAGAACTAATACCAATACCTCAATATGGCTACCGGTATCAGAGTTAAGTATGATTGATTTTATTGTCTCGACCAAATTTCCATCGAAGATATTAGCCATATCGATAGTTATTGTGTCGAATGGTTGTTATGGTATTGAAATGTCCCCCACATGAGAACGGTTCTGTATTTTGTTATTGTATCGTTTGGTTATTATGGTATTGACATGTCCCCCACATGAGAACGGTTCTGTATTTTGTTATTGTGTCGAATGGTTGTTATGGTATTGAAATGTCCCCCACATGAGAACGGTTCTGTATTTTGTTATTGTATCGTTTGGTTATTATGGTATTGACATGTCCCCCACATGAGAACGGTACTATATTTAGTTATTGTGTTGTTTAATTGTTAAGGTATTGACGTGTCCCCTACATCAGAACGGTACTGTATTTAGTTATCGTATGGTTTGGTTGTTAAAGTATTGACTTGTCCCCTACATCAGAACAGTACTGTGTTTAGTTATTGTGTCGTTTGGTTGGTATGGTATTGATTTTATTCCCCCACATTATTGCCTTTTATTCATGGTGTGTTCTATCGACTAGACATTTGAAGTTTCAATTATTAAGACTATCATACCTTTAACATTATGTCATGAATTCCATATTGAATTTTATATCAATTAGATAAGCGCATCCCTATCTAATAATTGTATAAATGTTCAAATCAGTAGAACATGTAGCCTGCCATGAAAAATGATTACAAACTAAACATAGTAATAAATCGTTGGAAATGCAAGTATTCAATTTAATTTGGCAGAAGAATTCTAAAATTTTATTTTATGATCATTTATTTATTTGAACCCATTAAACCCAGTATTACTAAGTATTAAAGACATTTTTGCATCATTTTACCATCATGGACTGCAGAAGTTTGATGTTTTAGATAATACAATAGTCCAGAAATTTATCAATCCGTGATTGAGGGTTTCTACCTACAAAGACGCTAAAGCAGAACAAATGTTTCCTAAAGGTAATGTATAAGTGATCTGTTCGAATAAATAAATATGCAGAAGCAATAACGACTTTGATAATCTATATTCGTAACTACGTTTCCTTCTGTTTTGACGTAATCAACGGAAGATTTGCTACTTCTTAAATTCAGTTATTACGTAGACGATGTCTGATTAAGATATACATGAGAAACATAGTTATACATCATTGGAAGAGAACGTCAGTATTGACATTCATGTCCTCTAAAGAAACAAAGACCTCGCTGGTATTTTTAACAAAAATTCACGTTTCAAATGTATAAAAGCACCGGGATCCTCGTGTTTGAAATGTATATATGTTGTGATGTTACACTATTGTTTCAGAAAAAGGGTGAAGGTTTGGTACCATTAAAACGTTTAAACCCGATGCTCCGTGTTGGTGACCGTACTTTGACCTATAAAGGTTTACTTTTATAAATTTTGACTTGAATGGAGAGTTGTCTCATTGGCACTCATACCACATCTTCTTATATCTATTCTTGTGTGAAGGAATATTCGTTTCAACTTAACAATGAAAAAGACATCCAAAGCTGTACATCTCTTTTGTAATATCAATGTTTAAATGGGAAACCAAAAAAAATTATTCGTTTTACTTAACATCTGAGACATGGTGGTGGCTTCTATAATTTTGATGTGAATCGAATAGTCCCTAAAGGAGTCGTTGCTCAGACATGATAGACAAAAATGACACGATTGTTTGCATTTACTTCTTTTAAATTATCTCATTTGCTACTTTCTGGTCTTTTGAGACTAATAAGTCAAATGTAGCCAAGAAAACGAAGAATTTTTTCATCGTATTATTCTCAAGTCAATAAACACAAAACCTTCGCTTCATTATATCTGATGCCTTATCCGTGACGTCTTATGTTATCGATAGCTGTTTCTTTATAAAGAATAATTCCGCTTGTAAGTGGGCCAATTACCATGTCCGACACATATTTAAAGGACGATGATATGAAAATAAGAAGATGTGGTATGATTGCCAATGAAAAAGTGACCAAATGACGTAGAAGGTTAGCAACAATCGGTCACTGTACACATTCAACAATGAGCAAAATACATACCGCATAGTAAGCTATAAAAGGCCCCGAAATGACAACTGTAAAACAATTCAAAGGAGGAAACTCCAGATTTAGCGATTATATGTTTCAATCATGGGACGATTTAACGATTATATGTTTTAATCATGGAACGATTTAGCGATTATATGTTTTAATCATGGGACGATTTAAAGATTATATGTTTTAATCATGGAACGATTTAGCGATTATATGTTTTAATCATGGGATGATTTAAAGATTATATGTTTCTAATCATGGGACGATTTAGCGATTATATGTTTTAATCATGGAACGATTTAGAGATTATATGATTTTAAACATGGAACAATTTAGAGATTATATGTTTTATTGCTGTATCGTCTCACATCTCCTTTTTTATTCATAAACAGTAATCAAAATAATAAACCAAAACACAAAACGATTGAGCAACAAGTACCAAAATAAAAGTGTGGAGATTCACGTGTTCCGTATAGTTAAAGAAGGAAAGAAGTTAAAATGGTATACAAAACTGTATTATGACGTTCTTTCCCTTGAATAATGTGCTAAATAATTTCTAAACTAATAAATTGTCAATTACAATGCACCACTTAAACGATAAAAAAAAGTCGTAAGTAAAAAAATAATATATAAGAGAACCAGTTGTCTCTGCTTATGTTAAATGTTTATTTTTGCGTTGGTATCATATCATTTGTCGTCTGTTGAAAACTCGAGAACTTGAGATTTCATTACAGTATTTACCCATGTCCAGTTTGTACACATGAGATAACCTAAGTAAAAATTTCTATTTGTTATAAACTTATATTGTCTTATTGAAGAACATTTCATCTCTTTTAATTCAGATAAATCCATGCTGTGGTCGTATCTCAGAGTTAATGCATCTTCTAGACAGTGACAGATGAATTTAAGACAAATAACCTTAAATAGAAAATGCCACATTTATTCTTAAGATTTAATTAAAATGCAAAGCAATATAGCCATGTCATTAGTCTATGACAAGCGTTCAATTGACATGCAAATATGTTGATAATAGAAACACAGTACAAACATGGACTTTATCATCGGAATACAAACAATGTTTTAAATAATTTGGTCATTGTTTTTATTCAAATAATGAATTCATTGTCGTTTTAGTAAAATTTTATTAAAGTATTGCATATGAATGCCATAGGGAAAGTATGTACATTCCCACTCCCCCAGAGGAGACCAGACAGTAACACAACGACACAAAAAGTCATCTTAAGGTACTGTTCAACAGATTTTTGTAGTTTGTTTCATGTCGTACTGTTACACCACTATCCCAGGTTAAGGCAAGGGTTTGGCGCCAGCTAATATGTTTAACCCCGCCACATTATATATGTGCCTGTCCCAAGTCACGAGCATGTAATTGAGTGGTTGTCGTTTATTGCTGTTTATCATATTTGTTTTTCGTTTATTGTTTTGTACATAAATCAAGCCGTTAGTTTTTTCGTTTCAATTGTTTTAAAGTTGTCATTTCGTTTTTTTTTTTTTTTACTTTACTATGATATATGGGTTTTGCTCATTGTTGAAGGCCGTATGGTAATCTATAGTTGTTAACATTTACGTCTTTGGTCTTTGGTGGAGAGTTGTCTCATCGGCAATCAAACTACATCTTCTTATTTTTATATAAACATACTGGCTTCGACTAAAATGAAGACATCAATTGCAGAACGAGGAAGTCCGCTTTGATGCGTCTATTAGGGTACGCTATGCAAGCGTTATCCTCCATTCAAATGCAGACTTATTCAAAAAGACACAATAGATATTAAAAATAAATACAAAATAATTGGTAAATTACAGATAGAACGAGTAAGATATAAGCCCGCAAGACATGTCCCTCGTGAGTCAAGACACAGGTACTCGTATATCGATAAATCACTTGCTTATGATGATGACTCTAAGACGTGTAGTGTTGATTTCAGTCGTTCGTTCTTCCTTGCAGCCATCAAGAGGATTTTCACGTTGAACGCATATCCCTGAGAATTGAGTCCGTATTATGTGAACATGCCGTGCATATGGTATACGTAACGTATCCACTGAGATATGTTAAATTCTTACGATGGGTATTGAGTGTGTTTCTACTGAGATCTGATCTTGACATTAGAAAACCTGAAATCGTCAAGTGTGACATACATTCTATTTGGAGATCGTCTATCTATGTCAAGTTAAAATGAATGAACCACGTGTGATATATACTTTCTTAGCTTGTGTCGATAGTATGTCAAGATTTTCTTGGACAATGTGATGTAAAGACTCGCTGAAATGTGTGACAGGACGTCATCAATATCTGAAAGTGAAATTGAAGAAATTTACATAATGCTATATGTCTTTGTCTTTGCTGTATGAATTCTGCTTTATAAAAACAAGAAGACCAAATAAAAATGTTCCTATATAATATGTATAAATTATGCCAAAATAAAAATGTTCCTATACAATATGTATAAATTATGCCAAATAAAAATGTTTCTATATAATATGTATAAATTATGCCAAATAAAAATGTTCCTATACAATATGTATAAAATTATGCCAAATAAAAATGTTCCTTTACAATATGTATAAATTATGTCAAATAAAAATGTTCCTATACAATATGTATAAATTATGTCAAATAAAAATGTTCCTATACAATATGTATATGTCAAATAAAAAAGTTCTACGTATTGTTTTAAAATGTCATGGATAGCATCGTGTAGTCAAAGATATTGCATTTTATTGAGAATGAAATATAACTTTTGGAATGCCTCGACCAATCAAAATTACGGATTCATGTGCAAAGTCTGTGTGATGTAATTGTATCCTGCAATCGTTCTTTCTACTATACAAATACAGGTGTACAAATAACACGAAGCGATAAACGTAAGGTATATGTATCTAGTCTCCTAGTATCCTGATTCTGTTGCAAGCGAACAGTTATAATCAAATATCCGTTGACGTTACAGCTCAACTTTGAGTCATTATCGTGGTCTGCGTATGTGACTATCCATCCCAAAGTCAAGAGCCTGTATTTCAGTATATGTGACGTCCCAAAGTCAAGAGCCTGTATTTCAGTATATGTGACGTCCAAAAGTCAAGAGTCTGTATTTCAGTATATGTGACTTCCCAAAGTCAAGAGTCTGTATTTCAGTAAATGTGACTTCCAAAAGACAAGAGCCTGTATTTCAGTATATGTGACGTCCCAAAGTCAAGAGCCTGTATTTCAGTATATGTGACGTCCCAAAGTCAAGAGTCTGTATTTCAGTAAATGTGACTTCCAAAAGACAAGAGCCTGTATTTCAGTATATGTGACGTCCCAAAGTCAAGAGCCTGTATTTCAGTATATGTGACGTCCCAAATTCAAGAGCCTGTATTTCAGTGGTTGTGACTTCCCAAAGTCAGGAGCCTGTATTTCAGTATATGTGACGTCCCAAAGTCAAGAGCCTGTATTTCAGTATATGTGACTTCCCAAATTCAAGAGCCTGTATTTTAGTATATATGACTTCCCAAAGTCAAGAGCCTGTATTTCAGTGATTGCTGTTGGTTGCTGTCTAACATTTGAAGATTTTCTTATTGTTTAAAACTAATGCAAAGGAACAGCGGTTTTAAATTTACCTTGCATAATGCATGCTTTCTACCGATTCGTTGAATTTGTATATACCGGGTAGTAAGCAACTATGATCAATTCAAAAATCATAAAATTATAATTCAAATGTGTGAATACAAAAATAAACGGTACTGCTAACCGGAAAACTTTATTAGTAAACCCATTGTTCACGTTTGTTCACGTGTTATTGAGATACGTTATATTGCATGTCTTAGGAAAGAAACAGCTTTATCGATTATTGTTCGTTGTGTTCGGGTTTTCATAGCAACTATTGTTGTAGCTGTGATCGTTCTTCTACATGCTAATTATTACATCTTTAATACATAGTTCAGTCAAAGACTCAAATTCAATATCTGAAAATGACAATAGAATAAAGACCGTTGACCATTGATATTTAAATTACGCAATCAACCATTAAAACAGGTTAACATTCCGGAAATTAATAAAGATTGATTTGTATCTCACTAACTTTCTCCTAGTTTCATAGTTCTGGGAAATAAAACATCTTTTGTAAAGTGTGATAAATATTGGGTTTATCTTTTGAATTAAAAAAAAAAATTGTCAGATCCATGTGAGCGATAGAAAACTAATTAAAAAAGACATGCACGATATAATGTACGAATTATCTTCACAATAATATATCAACGCTTCAAAGTTTTTTTTTTATCGTCGCTATTACCAATTCTACTCACAGTAATCTATCATCGCTACAAAAATTTGACCGTCGACATGTTTTGATCATTATCAGCTGAGTGTGTAGCAAATGGAAAGCAACACCTAAAACACAATACATGGAACTCCTTCCTCGTTTATGAAGTCATCTAAAGTGAAATATCACTGGACTATGACTGCCATATGCAACACGACAGGTTCCCTTAGTATAGCAGCAACTGTTAAGCTATTCTGAACACTTGAGTTCACCCTGGTTTCCTGCGGGGTTCGTGGTGCTCAATTCTAGATTTTCTTTGTTGAGTTAAGTGAACTGATACTCGCCTGTTCATCTGTTTCCTTTTGTTCATGCTGTCTGTATTTATTGATTGTTTTTGATAGTGCTTATCATGTTCTTACCCATTCGTAACTATTTTAATAGGAAAATCATCGCCTCTGTTTCCATTATGAAATAAAAGACATTTCATAACAATGTGATTGAATATTCTTTGAGATCTCAGGTAAAAAGGCCAAAATTCAATATCGTTCTCATCTGAGACTTGAGTCTAAGAAGTAGTATTATAAATATCATTATTGGTATCTTTTCTGTGATACTAGCTGAAATTGGACTTGAGAAAATCATACAGAATCAATATTTTCAGGTTATCCATTTTTTTTATATATTTTTTTTTAACATTTTCCTTTAACTGTAACAATCAAAATGAAAGTTATATGTTTGCTTTTATTTTGTAAAAGTTGTGACCGCAACGATCTTAAACTATTTAAACTTGCCAAGATTCGTAAACAAAAAAGGTTGATTAATAACTTTAAATTCTACTTTATCTTGGTTAGCCTTCAGGATGTCTTTTCTCTCGTCTCAACAGACAGATTTAAAATCGATTATGCCGATAAGACAGCGAAATCTAAATTCACTGATAGTCAGAAAATATTAATTGAAGCTAAACTAAAGAATTAAAAGATTTATGTGTATACTAATATAAAGAAGGGAGAGTGGAAAGCGTTGGTTCGTTTAAATATAACATGAGCCTAAAGAGCGAATGGTATCTTTTTACGAACCAATGCTTGTTCATTGTGTCTTTTAATGTAATTTTAAAACCCCTTTCAAACTTACATTTCTTCTCAATAATTAGCGTTATTGAATAACCATTTATCTTCAATGGTAAGCTGGGAAGCAACACTTATTTGAAGGATTTTAAATTAGATGCTGACCACGATTACCCGCATAAAGTAACAATAAGAAACATTTATTATCACTTCCGAGACTAAATGCCGAAATGTATAACCAGACAGGAACCAGATTTCATTTGAAAATTGCAGGTATCAATAATATCATTTATCATTGTTACATATGTACCTGCAGTTACAGTTACCTGCGAATAATATTCAGACTTTTGCTCCACGAGAACATTAATCTCAATCGGATCAAACAGTATTTTTCCAATGAGTCGTAGTAAATGCTAAAAACAAGATATCGCTGACGACGGAAATAGATTAATGGAACTGTCCAGTGTTTGGTATAGTCATGTATTTATCTGGATCTGTAGTTTCGACGGGTGTCTGGAATGGTACTACCGGAAATGTGATGGCCTCAAAATCCCACATATGTTCTAACTGTATGTGCAGAAATAGCCACCAAACCAAAAGCTAAACGAATTCCTAATACATATTTATAAATGTGATCTCAATTTATCATTGTTATTTTCAATAATTAATTTTCTATTGATATAAATTTGTTCAAATATGTAAAACAACGAATAATGTTTTAAGCAAATGTCACACACATGTAAGTTACGGAACGTCTTGGCGAAACTACGTTTTTTTTAAATTACACTCATAGTAATTTGCGAAATCCATTTATAATAATATGTATTTAAACAAATCGATTTAATAGTTTCATTCTGAAACACACAAAAAGCGAAATAGGTTAAAGTGACTATTAATAACTTCAAGAATTCGAAGTGACTTAAAATAAATCAATAAAAAAAACATAAAAAAGAAAACAAAGAAAATGAATAAAATATCACCTTAACATTTAGCTAAATATACACGTATGCAAACTCACATAGCTGAATCCGCGTTTGGTAAGTAAACCTCTATACAAGCAGAAAGCAAAATTTACTTTAAAATGCATAAATGGCTGCTTATATCTTCCTTTTTTGTTGTCTTGAACATGCATGAAGTATGTGCCACTGGACCTTTAATAACCAAAAATCTTTTCATTCTTATTTTTATCTTGTTTTTACTTAAACTTTTCTCTTATTTGAATATGTCAAAAATAACTCACGTAACGCGGTTGTATTTGTAGATCTGCTGATATGACCTCTCTAGACTAATGCATTGCATGATTTACATTCATACTCGTTATTAGGAAACATATACTCTCAATTTATACTGAGTATTGTACACGCATAGATGCCGATGTCAATTGGAGATTTTATGTCGTAAATGTAGTCATTTATGTAAACTAAGCAAAAAACTAAGCAAAAAATGTTGGTAATTTGATATAAGATATCATAGGCAATGTAAAATTCAGTTTCACTTTCTGTCTTGTTTCAATACTGCAGAGAAGTTGAGGCTACATTGATACCTTAATAAAGAATTTAATGTTCTCTGTTTTCAATATGCTTTCAAGGAATTCATTATATCGTTACACCATGGGAAACTACAACTATCTACTTGACCTTTCCGTCTAATATATACAGACTATATATTTTATAATCAAGCGTCGGTAATGTAGTCGAGTACTCTATTTAAGTTTTC
The DNA here is from genome assembly GCF_021869535.1 of Mytilus californianus. Classification (NCBI taxonomy): domain Eukaryota; kingdom Metazoa; phylum Mollusca; class Bivalvia; order Mytilida; family Mytilidae; genus Mytilus; species Mytilus californianus. The sequence goes on along the minus strand of NW_026262712.1, from coordinate 115,749,277 downwards.
TTCTTAAGCCACATGAAGTTTAATCAACAATTCTCTTACTGTCTGATTTCTGTACTTTAAGGTCTTTTTAATGGAACTGATGTTTTTCAAATATTAATTTTTATTTTATTTGACAGTTTCCGTCTTACTTAAGTTCTTATTACCTTCCTTGATATCGTTGAACTTGTAGTATGCTTGTTTGATTTTAAAACTTGTTTCATTTGAATTATTTTCTTAAGACATCCTTACAGTAAAAACATGAAATGACTCATTATTAAGAAAATAAAAGACAAGTGAAGTAAAACAATGCATTATTTGACACCAACGATATAACAACCAGAACATGACGTTATTTTCATTTTGGGATATGAATAATGAAAAATTCCCTACAGTCCTATATTTTCTGGAACAACGAATTGCAAAAAAAACCAAAAGACAAACAGATCAGTGTATGTTCAATAAATCATTAAACTCTACACATGGATAAATATTGTTCCTTGTTTTATTTTGATTATGACGATTGTAATATTGTACATATATATTAAGTAATCATTTGATAAATTTTACAACAATTTCACATTTCTTCGATGGTAATTCTTCGTGATAAATATAAATTCCCGTTTGATGTAACCCAGATATAAGAACGACAGATGTTTCCGCACCACTACGTCTACAATATGCTAGAAGTGTCTTACAGAACACCTCTTCTCTTCAATTAATACGAAAATGTAATTTATTGGTTTGATTAACTTTGAAATGAATTGATATCAAGTCGTCTCTATGTAAATTTGATCACATGATACTATGAACATATAAACACACTTCTCTTGATATAAAAACGGAGATGTAGAAGAATGAAGGAGGCCACTATTTGCATCAAGTATCAAATTCAAAGTTCAAATAGAAACTGAAACCCACTAATACCGGGAGGTGAAAGAAAGGGCCAAATGAGGAAGATGTAAGCAAATACAGTACTGTCTTCAACAATGAGTTGCACCGTAAAACTCATGGTCCGAGGACACAGTTATCGACCTTTGATTTTACAAATATAGTCCCTAGTATGGATAGTGTATAACTCGCAAATTTTTTTCATACACTTTCCAAATTTATTTCTTTACATTTTATGTATGAAATATTAAGAAAGGGAATGAAATTACATGTTAAAAAAAATTGGGTGATGAATTTTTATGTAAAGTATAGTGATTTGGTCCAGTTAAAAAAGGTAAAAAATTAGTACGTCTGAAGATGTCAAACTGGATTATAGACCCCCTTAACATGAATTGTCCATATTTTGAGTTAGAGCTGGTAGACTTTTCTATAATTTTGATATTATTTGTCCCAAAAGTAGTACACTACACTGTAAAAATCTTTTTGAGGTAGAGCAGGTGCGATTTTTTTTAATTTGAATTTATTGTCTAAAAGAAATGCACTACGAAATAACTGTGTTCTCGGGCTTCATAAGGCATAGTAAACCTCTTTTATAAAACCCCAAAACTGGGACAGTGGTGTAACATAATCGTAAACACAAACTGTAAAAATTAGTTGAAAAGGGCTTGATACTGAAAGCTAGCTGCAAGCCTATTATATACAAACAAACAATTAATAAATCGTGTTTTCCCAGACTAACATATAAATCAGTACGCATCCGATGGAGTTGGTTAGAAACTTCATAACAGTCTGAGGAAAGCATTGCCTTATGCAATGTCAAAATATAATTATCAGCAGGACGTTATCAACAGGACGTAGGACAATGAGTGTTCATTACTTTATATTCATACATTTAGTTATGTTTTAATTCATTGATAACAAAAGTGATGTCAGTATATACCGATAAAGACAGGTTTATCCAAAGAATTGGTAGTTTTTTTTTACTGTGCATCTATTGATTTGTGTCACGGATGGATATCCCATATCCTTTCTTTTCTGTTACATGGATTAAGTTTCTGCGACTCTTTTCACAAAAATTCTTACGATTAAAATTGATCGTAAGTTATACTGAAATGTTCATGATTTTTTGTGAAAAGAGCCCCTGAATATTAAGTCCACACGTACGAAAAAACTACATGTAGCATATTGAGGTCGTGTCAAGTACTGTATGTACACAACACTTTCATATCGAGGTCATGCCAAGAACACATGTATACAAAACTTGCCTATTGAGGTCATGCCAAATACAAGTCTACACAAGATCATGCAACGTAGACATGTACACAAAACTTGCCTATTTAGGTAAAGCCAATTGCAATTACACATGTACACAAACCTTGCATATTGGCATATTGAGGTCATTCCAGATGAAGGTGTATAACAAAGTATTTTGCAGTGAATCGATGCTATGCATAAAATTTCTCTTGTTACAAGAATGAAATTATATTATTTTTGTTTTTGTAGAATATTGTGTAAAAGTACTCTCTTGATATTAGCCCAATCTCGTGTAGTGATCAGTCATTTTATAAAATATTATGTAATATTGCTGAACGGATATTAAGAAATAGTCAGAGTGATCCGTCATCTGATGAAATATAATGTAATGTTATTAAATGAATATAAATGAGCAACAGTTACTGATCAAGTGATCAGATGAAAGTGAACTATTTATCATGTGGTTTGTTTATGTTTAAACTATACCTCAACTATGGCTCAAACATAATATGAAGTCATAGAACTGACTTCTTCGTCGACATCAGAATATCTCAGATGTAGTTTTCGATTGATGAAGTTAGAGCAAGGGTTATTTCCCTTTGCCGCCATTTTGGCGGTCAACATGCACTTATTCCTCCATAATTCAACAAAATTCAACTTGTCATACTGATCGTTAGACTTTTAAAAATATGTTTTCTGTATAATCTTTGTTATCTTAAAAGCCTTGAATAATTCAGCTCTACGATCTACGTTATAGGAATGTCCTCTTTTCAGACCTGTTTGAACCATATGTGTTAATTTGGCAGGCCAAATAGGAAAATCAACCAGTTTGCCGTCTAACATGGCGGCCTGAGGAAAATTCTTTATCTTTTAAAAAGTTTACATTAACGCAGATTATGTAATGATTTTAGTTTAGAATAGATATATCTTTACTATAACGAAAACTTGGTAATGATTTGTGGTTTCGAATTAGTTTTATATTTTAAATTAATTTAACGAAGATTGGTTAACATATTTTGGATTAGAATTTAATTTTGATTCCATATTTTACTTCCTTGTCTCTGTCGATTTTTCACACCTTTTAAGGAACATTAAATGAAAGTGACAGATTGATGCATTTCAAATATTTTCATTTTATGAATTATGATTCATTCGTCATTCCGTCGTATTCTTTTTTAAATGAAAATTATAATGTAGCTGTAAAACACGAGAAACATAATAGAAATTAGATATGGCAGGAAATAGAAAATGAAATGAACAAAAATAATTAAATCTGACAACTGACAAAATGAAATATTACTTCAATTACAACTTTTTTATTTCAAATTAAATTTACAAATAGCAAGCGGAAAATTACGCTACACAACCTTTATTGTATTATATAATACATTTGATTTTACTTGTTGGTTATTTGACTGTTGTTTATTAGTTGGTTTTGTTTTCTTATGGGAACGGGCGGTGGGGGGTTCTTTAATTTTTTGTAACGAATGGTGATGTTTCAATAGATATTATGCAAATTCCCCGTAGATACAAACAGTGTTCGGATAATATGATGTTAACTACAGTTTTCGCGACAGAGAGATTCTTATTTTGATCAAGGTTAGATTCATATAGCGCCATACAACTTCATGGAATTATATTGTAGCAAATCTAAGAAAGATAGGACTTGCTATAGTTGTGTATCAACAACTGTCTTTCTATTATCTCAACGTGTGTCTCTTCTTAATTTCTGTTCTAATATCAACATTGTACAGTAGTGTAGACAAATTAGCCAGTTTACTTTGGGGTTTTCTCTCTTTAGCTGTCTTTTTTATACCCATGCAAGATAGCGAAATATTTAAAAGAGTTGGCTAAATTATAAAAACGATTGCTGTTTAAGTTTGTGATTATGTTTAATAAAGACGAGCACGTGATATCAAACTAACACACTCATTTGACACTGTGCTGGTTTGAATACTACTGTAGAGATTGCGTACAATTCGTGACTTTGTACATACACATAGTATGACACTTTTTTGTTTTTATTTTTGACTAATTTATGTACAATCACATTAACATTATCAGCATTGAGAACATATATTACAGTCAGAATAGACAGATAAAGCCTCACAGCACTATAGACAGTCATAATGCTGTAGAGCTTTATTAGACGTGTTAATTTTAAAGGGTTGATTATTATTGTCTCATTTGCAATTATTAAAATACTCCTTAAAAAGTATAAGATGCCAAAAGGGCAATCGAAAACCACAATTCGAAAAAAAAATCGAACATCATGGCCAAAATAAAATATTATTATAACACCAAAACTCCAGAAAACATTTCAGATTAAGCAACGGAAACCCCACCAACAAATAAACTAAACATCGCAGATATACAGTTATGATATAGTTAGAAACAATAAGACACCATCACAAAGAGTAAAATATGTAGTTAAAGTGATGGAGTCAGATGACAGATAACTTTTTATTTTTATCGTGTCTCCTTAACGAAAGAAAATAGCTGATTATAACTTGTTTATATAATAAGACATGTGTCAGTCACCAATGTTGACTATGTTATCTAGTTAATTATGTAGAAACTAACAAAGTTAGATAAACAAATATAAAACTGGGGTTATAACCCATCACTAGAAAAGAAGCTAAATACATGAAGGTCAATTTAAGGTAAATGTCAGTGTGCAGCATGGTATAAACAAGCTATAAAATTGTCCTAAAATTGAGCTAATTCATTGGTGGATGTTTTACCTTACTGTTGGCTATTTCGAGCATTTTATATGATATAAATAGGTATTGTGCGTTTTCTACCAATATGTTGAACAATCAGTTCCGTTACATGTTACCTTCTTCGGACAGACTTTTCACTTTAATCTGAACAAGTTATTTTGACTTAACGACTACCAGTCTTTAGCTTTATTCCTAAATTTCACACACGTCGCTAAGAAGCCCGACACACCAATCTGAAATACTTTGATTTGAATCTTTTACGCTTTTTGAACTTAAGACCCGAAAGACTTACACGTGACCACAACACAACTGTGTTTTTCGGTGTGAAGTATTCATAAGAAACGAAAAGCAGGCTTACACGTGACAACGAGACGAAGATGCTTCTCAGTGTGAAGAAGGATGAAAACGTTATCTGTTCTGGAATATCACGATCTACCAAACAAAATCCCATAAAAGTAAAATATACAAATTTACTATTCAAAATTTGAATAAATAACTTATAAACCAGAAACGCATTCGTACTGTTGAACAAATCACCGGCCCTCGATACATTGATATAAGAAACACGTACACATATGTATAATTATATAATTTTGCAGGAATACTTAAAAATGATAGGTTGTAGAAAATTACAATCAGTATACAACTTTTAACATCAATACCATTCACCCTACTCGCCGGCATTAGGAACCACAGATACAATAGCTCTATAGGAAACACAGACAAAAAACTGCTGTACACGACAGCAAAAACGTAGATCATATTGTATGTGATGTATACCACATATATAATACTCAATACTTGATCAAGTTCATGATATACCACATATATATTATACAATACTTGACAAGTTCATAATATACAAATTTTCGTGGACACTTAATTTCGTTGTTTTGTCACAGTCTGCATATAAGACTTAGAAAAAGGTGTAATTCGTTGAACATCTAAATTCGTGGTTCACCTATACCCACGAAAACCACGAAAAGTTGTCCAACGAATGATAATGAATCCACAGTACCTAAAACCTGATCAAGATCATGATATACCATATATATAATATGCAATACTTGATCAAGTTCATGATATACCACATATATTATATACAATACTTGATCATGTTCATGGTATACCACATATATAATATGCAATACTTGATCAAGTTCATGATATACCACATATATAATATACAATACTGAATCATGTTCATGATATACTATATATAAAATATGCAATACTTGATCAAGTTCATGATATACCACATATATAATATACAATACTTGATCAAGATCATGATATATCACATATATAATATGCAATACTTGATCAAGTTCATGATATACCACATATATAATATACAATACTTGATCAAGTTCATGATATACCACATATATAATATACAATACTTGATCAAGATCATGATAAACAATATATATAATATGCAATACTTGATCATGTTCATGATATACCACATATATAATATACAATAATTGATCATGTTCATGGTATACAACATATATAATATACAATACTTGATCAAGTTCATGGTATACCACATATATAATATACAATACTTGATCAAGTTCATGATATACCACATATATAATATACAATACTTGATCAAGTTCATGATATACCACATATATAATATACAATACTTGATCATGTTCATGATATACCACATATATAATATACAATACTTGATCATGTTCATGGTATACAACATATATAATATGCAATACTTGATAAAGTTCATGATATACCACATATATAATATACAATACTTGATCAAGATCATGATATACCACATATATAATATACAATACTTGATCAAGTTCATGATATACCACATATATAATATACAATACTTGATTAAGTTCATGATATACCACATATATAATATGCAATAATTGATCAAGTTCATGATATACCACATATATAATATACAATACTTGATCATGTTCATGATATACCACATATATAATATACAATACTTGATCATGTTCATGGTATACAACATATATAATATGCAATACTTGATAAAGTTCATGATATACCACATATATAATATACAATACTTGATCAAGATCATGATATACCACATATATAATATACAATACTTGATCAAGTTCATGATATACCACATATATAATATACAATACTTGATCAAGTTCATGATATACCACATATATAATATACAATACTTGATCAAGTTCATGATATACCACATATATAATATACAATACTTGATCATGTTCATGATATACCACATATATAATATACAATACTTGATCATGTTCATGGTATACAACATATATAATATGCAATACTTGATCAAGTTCATGATATACTACATTTATAATATGCAATTCTTAATCAAGTTCATGATATACCACATATATAATATACAATACCTGATCAAGTTCATGATAAACAACATATATAATATACAATACTTGATCAAGTTCATGATATACCACATATATAATATACAGTACTTGATCATGTTTATTGTATACCACATATGTAATATACAATACTTGATCATGTTCATGATATACCACATATATAATATACAATACTTGATCATGTTCATGGTATACCACATATATAATATACAATACTTGATCAAGTTCATGATATACCACATATATAATATACAATTCTTGATCATGTTCATGGTATACCACATATATAATATACAATACTTGATCATGTTCATGGTTTACCACATATATAATATACAATTCTTGATCATGTTCATGGTATACCACATATATAATATACAATACTTGATCATGTTCATGGTATACCACATATATAATATCCATGGACTGTAATGACGAATGCTTACATTGAAAACAACATGTGTATCAATCATTTTTAGGTGTGTCAAGTTTCTATCGATATGACATCCATCTTGAGATTCAATCTAAGAACTTGGTGAGTATGAAAGCTAATCTGTTTACTGCGGAACGGAGACATAATGATAGCTTACAAAATATATCATAGCGAATAGAATAGCCCCTAAAGGAATTGGAACTGAACAGTATAAAACATTAATTTTATGAAACGGATGCTCTCTAAAGGTATTAGAACTGAACAGTGTAAGACATTAATTCCATCATTGCTGCCTTCATTATTATTAATGATCTTATCGGCTACAATTTAGTCTTAAGAGAACCGTTAAAAAGCAATGAGAAAATAACCTTACATGATTTTTTCAAACTAAATACATTTGTTGATATCTAAAAGTCTATTCGGTTTTACTACTTTATTTTTTTAATTTTATTTTCAAAAGATTAACGATTTGTTTTTGAACAATATATTAGTTTCCGATTTTTACCGATTTTAAATCTCATACATTCTTTTTACGATATGGTAATTGAATATTGCGGAAACTATGAATGTGAGTCTGACAGAAAATAAATACATTTATGATGTGTTTCTTTTTCACAATTCTCATGGGGTAAAGAATTCTCTAAATGAAAAATCATCTGCCAATACTTGCTGTTAATTTTCTTTTTTATTGAAGTTTCAATGATCAATCAACGGTTTTATATTTTTCTTTTAATTAAGTAATACATTTTTAATCATCTGCGTATACTGCAGATATTTTTAACCTAAATATATTTTTACCTTTAGTTACATATAGAAAAACAAAGGACATGGGGTATCCATCCATGACATAACATCAGTACATGCATGAACCTTTTATAAGATATATTCATGTTTATGTCAGACTTAGTATGTCTTGTTGTTTTGTAAGACGTCAATAATTTTCAAGAATGTAGAAATGTTAAGTTTCCAATATAGTCAGGATTCTACTTCGTTAAAATTATCTCCCAATTACGCCACCAAATTTTTTCAATCGTAAAATGGAAACCATTGTAGGGATGACGCGCTGTCAATTTTAACACTTGCAAACCGTTAAATTCATCGACATGGCATCATTACGATCCTTAAATGACAGTTGTATTGTAAAGACAAATGTATCTACTAGCTATAAAGCATCATTTAATGTAATTCTAGGCCCTTTGTCTGATTAGTTGTCAGGGAGAAATTTTAGAAAGTTAAAAAATACCACTAAAAATATTCTATTTAAATATTTCGTGGTACGTCAGACTAAACGTTTTTAGATGTTGAGGACTTATTATCCTAGATAAAACACACAAACATAACTTGTTTTTAAGTTACTAAGGTAAGCATATAAAAAAGATCCACAAGTAAAGTCTATCGTCAAGGTAGTTTAGTACTTCATGTTAATGAACGTTGAATCCGACTTCTACATGTCATTTCTAGTGGAGCAGGAATTGCAGACCAATGCGGAGTAACAATAGAGGTAATCATTATTGGAGGTAGCTATAGAGTAACTTCTTATACATGCGGAGTAACACTTTTCATTATTCGTGGAGCAGATACTGCTGACCCTTCCGGTGAAACACCGCGGTTGTCTTCACTAGTGGAGCAGTTTGTTGAGTAAGATCGCGGTTGTCTTCACTAGTGGAGCAGTCTGAAGTATGACCGCGGTCGTCTTTACTAGTGGAGCAGTCTGTTGAGTAACACCGCGGTTGTCTTTACTAGTGGAGCAGTCTGTTGAGTAACACAGCGGTTGTCTTTACTAGTGTAGCAGTCTGTTGAGTAGCACAGCGGTTGTCTTAACTAGTGAAGCAGTCTGTTGAGTAATACAGTAGTTGTCTTTACTAGTGGAGCAGTCTGTTGAGTAACACAGCGGTTGTCTTTACTAGTGGAACACTCTGTTGAGTAACACAGCGCGCGGTTGTCTTTACTAGTGGAGCAGTCTGTTGAGTAACACAGCCAGCGCTTGTCTTTACTAGTGGAGCAGACTTTTGAGTAACACAGCTGTTGTCTTTACTAGTGGAGCAGTCTGTTGAGTAACAGCGCGTTTGTGATCATTAACTAGTACTTTGTGAACAGGAACTGCTTACCTATGAAGTGTAACACCACGGTTGTGATAACTAGTGAAGTAGGAACTGCTGACCCATGCGGAGTTGCAACGTGGTTGTCTTCACTAGTGCTGCAGGAAGTACTGACTCATGTATAGTATTACCACAATTGTAATCACTAGTGGAGAAGGAACTACTGACCTATTCGAAGTTACAACGTGGTTGTCTTCACTAGTGCTTCAGGAACTACCGACTCGTGTACAGTAATACCGCAGTTGTGATCACTGATGGAGAAGAACCTACTGACTACGGTTGTCTTCACTAGTGCTGCAGGAACTACTGACTCATGTATGGTAACACCACAGTTATGATTACTAGTGGAGAAGGAGCTACTGACTACGGTTGTCTTCACTAGTGCTGCAGGAACTACTGACTCATGTACAGTAATACCATAGTTGTGATTACTAGTGGAGAAGGAACTACTGACCACGGTTGTCTGCACTAATGCTGCAGGAACTACTGACTCATGTACAGTAATACCATAGTTGTGATTACTAGTGCAGAAGGAACTACTCCGCACGATTGTCTTCACTAGAGCTGCAGGAACTACTGGCTCGTGTAAAGTAATACCACAGTTGTGATTACTAGTGGTGTAGGAACTGTTGACCACGGTTGTCTTCACTAATGCTACAGGAACTACTGAATCATGTATAGGAAAAATAACACAGTTTTGATTAGTAGTGGTGTAGGAAATGTTGCCCTATGCAGAGATACATAGTGGTTGTATGCACTAGTGCTGCGGAAACTACTGACTCATGTACAGTAACACCACAGCTGTGATTACCAGTGGAGAAGGAACTACTGACCACGGTTGTCTTCACTAGTGCTGATGGAACTACTGACTCATGTATAGTAATACCACAGCTGTGATTACCAGTGGAGAAGTAACTACTGACCACGGTTGTCTTCACTAGTGCTGATGGAACTACTGACTCATGTATAGTAATACCACAGCTGTGATTACCAGTGGATAAGGAACTACTGACCACGGTTGTCTTCACTAGTGCTGATGGAACTACTGACTCATGTATAGTAATACCACAGCTGTGATTACCGTTGGAGTAGGAACTGTTGACCACGATTGTCTTCACTAGTGCTTATGGAACTACTGACTCATGTATAGTAATACCACAGCTGTGATTACCAGTGGAGAAGGAACTACTGACCACGGTTGTATTCACTAGTGCTGATGGAACTACTGACTCATGTATAGTAATACCACAGCTGTGATTACCAGTGGATAAGGAACTACTGACCACGGTTGTATGCACTAGTGCTGCGGAAACTACTGACTCATGTACAGTAATACCACAGCTGTGATTACCAGTGGAGAAGGAACTACTGACCACGGTTGTCTTCACTAGTGCTGATGGAACTACTGACTCATGTATAGTAATACCACAGCTGTGATTACCAGTGGAGAAGGAACTACTGACCACGGTTGTCTTCACTAGTGCTGATGGAACTACTGACTCATGTATAGTAATACCACAGCTGTGATTACCGTTGGAGTAGGAACTGTTGACCACGATTGTCTTCACTAGTGCTTATGGAACTACTGACTCATGTATAGTAATACCACAGCTGTGATTACCAGTGGAGAAGGAACTACTGACCACGGTTGTATTCACTAGTGCTGATGGAACTACTGACTCATGTATAGTAATACCACAGCTGTGATTACCAGTGGATAAGGAACTACTGACCACGGTTGTATGCACTAGTGCTGCGGAAACTACTGACTCATGTACAGTAATACCACAGCTGTGATTACCAGTGGAGAAGGAACTACTGACCACGGTTGTCTTCACTAGTGCTGATGGAACTACTGACTCATGTATAGTAATACCACAGCTGTGATTACCAGTGGAGAAGGAACTACTGACCACGGTTGTCTTCACTAGTGCTGATGGAACTACTGACTCATGTATAGTAATACCACAGCTGTGATTACCAGTGGAGTAGGAACTGTTGACCACGGTTGTCTTCACTAGTGCTACAGGAACTACTGACTCATGTATAGTAATACCACAGTTGTGATTACTAGTGGAGTAGGAACTGTGGACCACGGTTGTCTTCACTAGTGCTGCAGGAACTACTGACTCAGGTACAGTAGTACAACAGTTGTGATTACTAGTGGAGTAGGAACTGTGGACCACGGTTGTCTTCACTAATGCTGTAGAGAACTACTGACTCAGGTACAGAAAAACCATAGTTGTGATTACTAGTGGTGTAGGAACTGTGAACCACGGTTGTCTTCACTACTGCTGCAGGAACTATTGGCTTATGTATTGTAATACCACAGTTGTGATTACTAGTGGATAGGGAACTGTTTACCTATGTGGGGTTACACCTTATTTGTTTTTTTTTACTGTTGCATGAACTACTACCAAATGTACAGTAATACCACAGTTGTGATAACTAGCGGAGTAGGAACTGTTGACCTATCAGTATGTGGAGTTACATCTTATTTGTTTTCACTGGTGCTGAAGGATCTACTGACTCATGTACAGTAATACCACAGTTGTGATTACTAGTGGAGAAGGAACTGTTGACCACGGTTGTCTTCACTAGTGCTGATGAAACTACTGACTCGTGTATAGTAATACCACAATTGTGATTACTAGTGGAGAAGGAACTGTTGACCACTGTAGTCTTCACTAGTGCTGATGGAACTACTGACTCGTGTACAGTAATACCACAGTTGTGATTACTAGCGGACTAGGAATTGTTGACCTATCAGTATGTGGAGTTACACCTTATTTGTTTTCACTGGTGCTGAAGGTTCTTCTAACTCATTTACAGTAATACCACAATTGTGATTACTAGTGGAGAAGGAACTGTTGACCACTGTTGTCTTCACTAGTGCTGATGAAACTACTGACTCGTGTATAGTAATACCACAGTTGTGATTACTAGTGGAGTAGAAACTGTTGGCCACGGTTGTCTTCACTACTGCTGCAGGAACTATTGACTCATGTACAGTAATACCGCTGTTGTGATTACTAGCAGAGTAGGAACTGTGGACCACGGTTGTCTTCACTAATGCTGATGAAACTACTGACTCGTGTATAGTAATACCACAGTTGTGATTACTAGTGGAGTAGAAACTGTTGGCCACGGTTGTCTTCACTACTGCTGCAGGAACTATTGACTCATGTACAGTAATACCACAGTTGTGATTACTAGCGGAGTAGGAACTGTTGGCATATGTGGAGTTGTTACACCTTATTTGTTTTTAGTGGTGCTAAAGGATCTACTGACTCGTGTACAGTAATACCACTGTTGTGATTACTAGTGGAGTAGGAACTGCTGACCACGGTCATCTCAACTAGTACAGCAGGAACTACTGGCTCGTGTATAGTAGTACCACAGTTGTAATTACTAGTAGCATTAGAACAGCTTTTCCCGGAGATGTCTCCCGGAACTGCTGACTCTTGCTGCCTTGTAGAGTAACACAGCAGTTATCATGACTAGTGGAGCATGAATTGTTGATCCACTCAGAGTAACACGGCGATTGTCTTCATTATTGAAACTAAAACTACTGACTCATGTAGAACAACACGCCAATAGTGATAACTTGTTTACTGGACAAAAACCAATGGAGAACCCATGCAGATAGAGTAACTTGGTGATTTTGATTAAAGTGGTGTAGTTGCGCATACCATTTGCGCGCATTTGGGGATAATTTTTTTTTATGTTGCTCGCAGATTTTTAATACATGTGTGCGCATTCATTATACAGATAACATAAATAAATAAAAAGATAAATTCATGATAAATATATCTATAAATATATGGTTACTTATTTATAATTTTAAATTACTAGAATAGAGTTCTAAAAATATATATTAAGTGATCATGAGAAATCCCGTCAGCGCTAAGGCATTTATGTAATTAATTGCGAAAACCGACATGTAAAGTCGGTATTTTTATTTTACAGATTCGCTAAGTCTTTACATTTTTATCTGTTTATATTTCCAGGATTCGTGGATGATAAAACGTACTTATCCTGTTCGAAACCCCACTTACACCTCCTCGTTGGCGAGAAGGAGACTTATACCCCGTTCACACTAGCCTTGTTAAACCGGGTTCGACCCGAATTAGTTAATCCGGGTTACATTTAGATAGTGTGAACGCCTTAAACCGGGGCGAACCCAGTTTAAAATTACCCCTCATTTGAGGTGGAGTTAATGTGGGGCGAACCCGGGTTAACTACTTCACTTCTAAATGTGAACGCAAAGTGAAGGTAATGTGAGGTTGTTGCTTTAGTGATATATATGACGTTTGCTTAAATAAGTCTTCAATGTGACGTAACTATTACGTGACGTCATATTTTGACAGACGTCCAGTAACAATATTTTTAAAATGGGTCAAGAATTATATAACCCATATCAAATTAGCGGCAGCAAGCCCTGTGATATAAGTGTATTTACCTATGTTGAAAGACCTGCATAGTGAAAAACGATGAATACAATATATATGATTGCCGTCGCTTTTTGGTGCGAAAAATGGGTGCAATTTGGATCAAGTGCCATTATTTAAAAACACTGAAAGTGGTTGATGGTGATCGAACTCCTCCAAAGCGGCCAGGAGTGCGGTAAAATATTTCAGACTTTAAAATAATGCATCTGTGATGAAACAAAATGTAAATATGTGCAGTTGACAGATGCGGGTTACAATTTTAGCGCTAACATTTCTATTTTTGTTGAGAGGGAAAATCCCAAACCGGGTTAATTTTTTTATCAAGTGTGAACTGGGGTAATTAATTCGGGTTAATTAACCCGGGTTCGACCCGATGCTAATTTTATAGTGTGAACACGGTATTAGACTAACAGAAGGTTTTTTTTATAGATAACAGATAGATAAATAAACAAATAATTTATCCTGGTGAACTTACTTTAAATAAAGCTAACACTAACAATGACCACTGCCCTTTCCTCGGTCTTGATATATATATCATTAACGGAAAGCTTAATACTAAAATATATGATAAAAGAGATGATTTTTCATTTCCTATCGTTAATTATCCATTTTTAGATGGTGACGTTCCCTTGTCACCATCTTACGGTGTTTTTATATCTCAACTTGTACGATTCGCTCGTGTATGTAACAATGTTTTAGATTTTAACGAGAGAAATTTATGTATTACTGAAAAATTATTACACGATATCACAAACTAGTCAAAACATTTACTAAATTTTATCATCGGTATAAGGACATCATTCGTAAATATAGCTCAACATGCAGACTTCTTACACGTTCAGGTATTTCATATCCAATTTTTTATGGAAATATTCTTTATAAAGCACAAAAATGTCAGTATTCACCTCTGAAGCTAACAAAACCTTTAAATAGACTTATTAAGAAGGGATATAGTTACGATACTGTTGTCAGGTCATTAAAGATTGCATATTTTGGCGTTAATATTGATTCACTTATAGGGTCTTTGCATCGGCACTAAACACATTTATTTAAAAACCAGTTGTTGGCATGACACGGGTTATGTTCTTCTCATATATGTTATGATGGTATGATACTAAACCCCTAACGGGAAGGATTGTGCCTGATATTCATATGATGAAGACATAATCTTTCAATCAGTTTAATTGAAGTCTGGAGCTGGCATGTCAGTTAACTGCTAGTAGTCTGTTGTTATTTATGTATTATTGTCATTTTGTTTATTTTCTTTGGTTACATCTTCTGACATCAGACTCGGACTTCTCTTGAACTGAATTTTAATGTGCGTATTGTTATGCGTTTACTTTTCTACATTTGCTAGAGGTATAGGGGGAGGGTTGAGATCTCATAAACATGTTTAACCCCGCCGCATTTTTGCGCCTGTCCCAAGTCAAGAGCCTCTAGCCTTTGTTAGTCTTGCATTATTTTTAATTTTAGTTTCTTGTGTACAATTTGGAGTTTAGTATGGCGTTCATTATCACTGAACTAGTATATATATTTGTTTAGGGGCCAGCCGAAGGACGCCTCCGGGTGCGGGAATTTCTCGCTACATTGAAGACCTGTTGGTGACCTTCTGCTGTTGTCTGTTCTATGGTCGGGTTGTTGTCTCTTTGACACATTCCCCATTTCCATTCTCTATTTTAAATAAGTATAATTTACCTTTGTTTGACTAGAATTACCTGTGTTTACCTATAAAACGAATGCGCGCAAATGTAATCAAAAACTGCGCGCAAAAGTAATGATTTCTACGCGTAAATGTAATGGTAATGTGCTTAAATGTAATGCAATGGGTGTGGGAACTACTTCCCCTTTAGGAGTTACATGGCGGCTGTCATCACTAGTGAAGCAAGACCCTTGCGGAGTTACACAGTGTTTATCAAGACTAGTGGAACATGACTTATTGGTTCACTCAGGGAAACACGGTGGTTGTCATTATTAGGGGAGAAGGAACTGCTGACCTATGCAGAATAACACGGCGTTTGTCATCACTGGTGAAGCATGAATTGTTCAACTTGTGAAAAAAATCTTTTATCCCATAAACATAAAAAAGTCACTGGATATAAATTGATGCCCGTTACTGCAGTTTAAGACATCCAAGACGGCGGATGGAGAACTATTTGAAATAATTTTCTTAAAAATCGCAAGAATAAGAGATCCTTTTGATATTTGTGTTTATACGCGTACGTATCTCGTGTAAAGGAAGAAATCAATCAATAAAAATGATGTATGTAACTAATTTTCATAACTCGTAAATGATTCAGAATGCCCGAAATATTATTATGTTATTCCATGTTGAAGAAAGTCAACATAACAATAACCAAAAAATGTAGCTTAGTGATTTATATAATAACCAATAAAAAGCTTCTTTTTTATCTGAGTGAATCATTTTCAAAATTGGCAACTTCTTTAAAATCGCCAAAAGCTCTCGAGATACCGACCTTCTTATATGGGAAATATTTTTTAATTGATTACATAAATTTGTACAGTAAAACAATACCTCTATAGCCCAAAATGGTCAACTTGGGTATACAAATATGGGCAACTGAATTGTTACAATTCGGTATTTAATCCATGCGACGGAGGTGTGAATTTGTTTTCGTCCTCCATCAATATAAAATATTTGCTACTGGACGTTAAGCAAATATCAATCAACAATATCTTATGTAGAGTAGTAGTAAGGGAAGTGGGGGTTCTGGAAACTTTTTGTTAACTTCGCCTACTACTAAGAGTCAACTCATTCATTTCAGATATTTAAATTAAAGAAAAGTCTGAAAAGACGGACCAAACGTTGGTGATATCTTCGAATATTTAATGATATATATTATTCTGTATGTCAACCAGAGACCAAATGTCGTAGGTGTTAGCAACTATAGGTCGCTATATGGCCTTAAAACATTAGCAAAACTCGTACCGCATAGCAAGCAATACAAGGCACCGATATAACATATGTAAAATTATTCAAATGAGAAAAATCAACGGCCAGATGAATGTATAAAACAACAAACAATGTATATCATTCTGTATGTCAACAAGTCTAAATTGAAAACAACGTTCAAACCTATGATTGCGTGGGATAAAAACCGCAATTTTTATACGTGTGCATGTAAAACAAATTTCTTGGTAGAGGGGTCTAAATACAGCACAAACAACATTTTCCAAAAGACGAAAAAGTGAAAAAGTATATTTTAACAAAACGCATTTGACTAGCAGGTCGAACAACTGATGTTCTTGAACCCTGCTGACTGCCATTGGCGATTGCCAAATAAATTGATCACCAGATGTAAAAAATGGATCTTACATATTAATTTAATACCAAACAGAAAACAATAAACTTGCGGAAAAGATGGTATACCGCAAACATGGGGTGCAAAAATTTGTACACCATAACTGGATTTCATTAGTGCAATTACAATCTCTGAATGTTCAGTTAACTTATAAAGGTTTTGCATACAACTCTACATCGACTCTTTGGATTAACCACCGAATTGACACGATTGTGTCGTCTTTGATAAATTAAATTCCAAGCTAGCTTCCGGCAAACGTATGTAAAAATTTGATTTCCATACATGTCCTTGAATTTATTGTTTCACCAATATTACTTGTAGTTTTTGATAACGTTAATGTAAACCTGGTTTTATTGTGTTTTAATATAGAAAATTTTGTAAGATTTCGGATTTTCTATTGTTTTGATAGTAAAAATCATCAACTCCTCCATGTTTAACAGTTACGGAGATGAAAATCATGCTTGTTATCTCAGTAACACATTGTTTGTTGTTTTATACATACATCTGGCCGTTGGTTTTTCTCATTTGAATAATTTTACATATGTTATGTCGGGGCCTTGTATTGCTTGCTATGCGGTACAAGTTTTGCTAATTTTTAAAGGCCATACAGCGACCTATAGTTGCTAACAACTACGACGTTTGGTCTCTGGTTGATAGTTGTCTCATTGGCAATCATAACACATCTCCTTAATTATTTTTTTATATTAGATACGTTGAATATATGTGATTTTGTATAGCTCAATATAAACTGGTGGTATATGACATGAGCGATTGTTGTATAAGTTTCTGCGAAGTTTATAGATGAATTGAAGGAATTGGGTAAATGACAATTTGACGGCAACCTAATGACACAAATGGTCAAAATAAAACTACAATGTATAGAGCAACATACAATATTTGACTGTACACAGTTGTCAATACAAAGTGTCAAGTCCTTCCAATTATGATCGACTTTGAAAGAAAAATATTACCGTTATCTCCAAATTCTCCAAATAACAAATTAAACATAAATCCGCTTCATTTGGACTGTGATGGATATTTGTCTCATTGGCAATCATACCACATCTCCTTATTTATATATAGTAAGATATGACACGCGACAAAGGTCCGTTGACGAAGTTCCTGAATAGCTAAAGGCACAATAATTCAGATGTTCTTCTTTTATTTGATTACATTAAAACCGTCTTTTAAAAACGTTTTTGGTTGCAAAGTAAAGAAAATAGTTTTATTCATTTTCTGCCATATTTAGAAGAAACAGAATAATAGAATACTGTTGTTCTTGTTTTTGTTAAATGATATGTAAATGAGTCCTTTACATAATTGTTTCATATCAGAAACTTGACATGGAATAACAGAATAATATCGTCAAAAACAATTTCAGGCAGACATAATTATGTACCTAGACAGTATAATACAATCAAACTAAATATCAATCATGGAAGTAAATGTATAGAACTCAATGTGATGGATGAAAATAAACAATTCGGTCGGATATAGCTGTGATTATTTAGATAACGACGATCCGTGTTCAATGTTTGTCGTTAAACGTTTTATCATACTGGGGATAATAATAATGGTCCGTGTAATTTGTGTTGGTTTATTGACTGGAATAAATGTTCTGAATAAGTTAGAGGTCATATCAAATAAAATGATGTCTTCATCAAAATCATAATTTAGAATAAAATTCTCCGTGCAAGTTATCAAAACTTATTGCTTGTCTAAATAACATCTAAAAAGGCATATGCAAAGGCAATGCCTGGTAATCTGATATATTTAAGGAATGACTGTAATATTTTTTTTTTCTGTCTATGAAGAAATAACCTCAAAAATGTGGTGCACACTGTATAACCAGCGTAGCGTGTTATTTAAAAGTGCGCACCACATTTTTGAGGTTATTTTAAATAGCTCTTCAACTGTTTCGGTACTTATACATTCCTCGGATTTCAAATGTTTGGCTTTGAGCGTTCCTGATGAAGGTAAATCCAGAAAAGCGTTTCGGACGCATGAAATTATTAAACGTGTTGTTTTCAATTTTTTACATCACTGGGTCGATACCTCTGCAGGTGGACTATCAGTCCCCGAGGGTATTATCAGCTCAGTAGTCAGTACTTCGGTACTGACATGATTTATAACAAACTTTTCTAAAATTGCCCGTTTATAAATTTTGAAATTATAAAGAAACTAAGGTTTCAACTCCCTCAGGCAAAGTTGACCTTAGATGGATTTGCCTATTTGTTTTAGGTATTTTTGTCATATAGCTCTTCAACTGTTTCGGTACTTATACATCCCTCGGATTTCAAATGTTTGGCTTTGAGCGTTCCTGATGAAGGTAAATCCAGAAAAGCGCTTCGGACGCATGAAATTATTAAACGTGTTGTTTTCAATTTTTTATAATCTAATTCTAAATTCCGTTGTTTAAGAAATAATTCATGGAAGCCATAGATTTGTTGGACATTTACACATGACCTGGGCCGTGATATTCGAATTTTATCCTGAGCGTTAGCGAGAGATAAAATTAACGAATATCACGGCCCAGGCCATGTGTAAATGTCTAACAAATCTATGGCTTCCATGAATTATTTCGATTCTAATAGGACAAATACGGTAATTTAAAAACTGAAGCGAAGGTAAGATTGCCGTGGGAATGGCTGTTCTAATTTACTCCCCTGTAAGCCAAATTATACAAATTTCAAATAAATCTAAGTTTTGCTTGAATAATTTCTTAAATTACCAGTAGAAAAAAGGTGTCCAATCCTTATAATTCTCAACCCAAACATTTTTTTTCGTTGGCTACTATTTACTGTCAAATCCACAGCTGACATGTCGTAATTAAGGAGTGAGCCGCCATGCTGACTTGCTGAAATCTACAAATGTGCAAATAATGCAATGCATAGAAAATAAAAGAACACCTACCTCAAAAACTCCATTTTAATGCGATATTATCCGAACTTAGGACATATACGTGACGTAAAACTTTCAGATTGAGAGTTATCATTCGTATGATGACGTCATGTTATGACATGACGTTGATGCGCCAAGAGCATTCACGAAATTTTGCGGAATTTTATTTTATTTTGATTTTATACATTTTTTAAGCTCTTGTGCATTAATTCTTTTAATTATGCATTAGAATAGGAATACCAGTTCTGTAGTTTCTTTTTCAATTTCAATTTGAACACAACGAAATCGACATAGTGTTTGCACAATAGATACGATACATGTGGATTTACGTGGGAGGTAAATAGCCACGTTAACAGCCATCATTATGTAATCTCTGAGTCTGCGCTAAGTATAGATATATCGAGAACTTTATCACGCTGTTGTTTACAAAGCGAAAGCAGCACGTCATATTAGAATAAGGAGTAAATCATTAAAAAAACGTTGATGACGTCACGGTCGCATGACAAAATTATGTTTTGCAATCAATATCGTAGCACCTATAGACGCTATGTCTAGATATCTATCTATGTTGAACGATATGCTACGTAGCTAGTCTATCAAATTGACGTCATGAGTACTAACCTTTCCGGCGCCATTTTGGATCTCTAGATAGCATGATTTTTTTGAGATATCTAGATCTATTCAGCGGCTATGCTAGCTATACGTTCAGTAGCCGTAATCTACGTAGCGCTACGTAGCAGCTACGATATTGAAAGCACCCGATGGAGAAAAAACTTTCCGCCAATCAGAAGACGTGTTACATCCAAAATTACATTATTCAGATTTGATGATCTCAGCCATTTTTCGATAGTGTTACAGGTGGACACCACAGGCACAAAAATACCATATTAAGGTATATAGGGTTTTTTCAGAGACAAGAGCCTGTGGTGGACACAGAGGAATGTTTTCATATGTTTCATCCATTTGACATATTTATACAATGATTCGATAGTAACACAACATATTATGCAAGGATTCTAAAGGATTCCATAGTACCACAAAATGTTATGCAAGGATTACTACATGTAGATACCACAAAATGTGATACAAGGATTTCAAAGTAACATGAAATGTTATACAAGGATGTTATAGTACCAAACACATTTATACAAGGATTCCATTGTACCAAAAACATGCTATAAAAGGATTACTAGGTACCACAAAATATTATACAAGGATTCCAATGTACCATGAAATGTTATACAAAAAGTCAATAGAACCATCAAATGAATACAAGGATTCTATGTTTAAGCCCTTTAAGTTATTGTGTTGCCTAGAGAACAACCGCTATACTTAAAGAGGGTAATAGTATATCAAAGAATTCTGACTCCAAAGGAAAGAAAAATAATTAATATGTCGCAGCATTTGTCAGAAGAATATATTCTGTTTTACAAAACCATGGGAAAACAAATTCTGGTATTGATGTTTAAAATAAAATAATCAAAGAGTTGCTTGAAAAATCCCAAGCATTGCAAGAAATGATTTAGATCCTATTTGATTACATATCTGACAAGCTTTTTTTCGAACTTCAAAGGTTTGGTTTAGTTTTTCAGTCCATAATTGACCTTTCAGTTATTGAATATCTATATGGAGAGCAACAATCAAAGCATTGTTCCTTAAAATATACATGACACATGTATATGTACATCCATCCAATGTCTGTCTACTCACATTGCAGATAGTTTTGTAAATTGCGTATGCTGACAAAGGTATTATATAAATGCAAGTTTTGTGAAATGTTTTATAAAACAAATTTATAGTATATACCAGTTTTTTTTACTACTAGTGATGTCATAGGAATACACAAACATTTTACTTGCTGTTAATTGAAAAATAATATTCCGTTTCAACTTAATAGGAAAAAGTAATAAGTTGGTTTGGTTGTAGTTGAAAAGAAATAAAAATGTGCATATCTGTTGAAAAAAATGTTTTCAAACCAATATTAAAAAAAAACATAATCCCCCTCTGCTTAAAGTTAAATGATTGTTCCCTTTTTCATCGATATTTTGCTGTAAAATGACCATATGACATACTTCTTCTTTTCACTGAAGTCTTACATCAAGAACATTGAATAATTAACATTTTTGTATTTAACATTATGACTGGAAATTACTGGCGTTGGTCACAATTTGATATAACGAATGCTGTACAGAAACACACGCAATTCTCTATCACTCCTATACCTCGTCTTGAACATGATCTTTATTTACAGCAGCAATGAAATGAAACCCGGTCATTTCGGTTACTGTTGGATAGATGTCTCATTTTATATTGAATGACTTTCTGTAAAAGCTCAAATAATTTTGACAGCATTGAAATAGAATAATTATATAACGAACATGTTGATTTTCAATTTTAAATTTCAATGAGGAATTTTTTTCTGTAAAAACCCCAACATACAACAACAAAGAAATCACCTGTGGGCTGGGAAAGCATAGTTGATATGATAAGGTCGGATTTTATTTTTTATGATTTTATTACAGTACTTATGAATAAATCTTTATTGTTTTAATCTTTGATTTTGATATTACATAGATTCAGATTCATCATATTACGTAAATATTGAGTATATTTCAAGTTACCAATACTTATTAAAAGAGTTTTTAGACTACTAATTAATGGCACAAGCTGTAGCCAGGTCAGCAAGTAGGGCACTAGGCCTACTTATTGTTAAATGTAAAGCACATGGTGATTTTCAGCACAATATCTACACAAAGCTTTTTGATACGATGGTTTGGTCGGTCATAAATTATGGCTCATCTATCTGGGGCACCAGAGATTTTGCATGCATCACAGCAGTTCAGAACCGTGTCAAGCGATCTACATGAGCGTGGGGAAATATACCCCAAATGATGCTGTGTCAGGTGATATGTGGACAAATATTTTTAGACACTAGTCAAGATGTACAAATATGAAAAAAAATAGAATAAATTATAAGGTTTTTAAATGGTCAGAGATGAAAGGCAGTTGTAAATTGAAAAATTGGTGTTACAAAGTTATGGAAATTTTGAAAGATATTGTAAAATAGATGATAACTTTCTTGATAGTTATAGTTTATCTCAGTTAGAAGAGAAAATGTTTGATAAATATAAAAAAGACTGGTGTACAAGGGTTTTATAATATAGTACTGGTAGTACATTGAGAACATATACATTTTTAAAACATATTTATAATACTGAACAATATTTTCTACAGAAAATGCCACTACGTCATCGTAGTGCTTTTTCAAGATTTGGATGTGGTTTAGCACCATTCAAAATTGAAACAGGTCGATTTGAAAGAAAAAATCCTGACGACAGAGTTTGTTTTAACTGCAATATTTTAAAGGATGACAAACATGTACTTTTAAACAGTCCATTATACAAATGTATGAGGATCTAAGACATGTTATGTTTATTGATATATTGTATTATAATGATATGTTTTTGAAGTTGTCTGATGAAGAAAAATTTATGAATCTGTTTGAAAATATCAATATTTGTAATAGTGTTGCCAAAACAATATATAACATTTTAACAAGGAGAAACAGTATTTTATACCATTAATTGCTCTTTGTAGTATTTTATATATAAATTGGTATAGATATGTTTTAAATAGTCTCTCATAATTCTTTTAAGAAAGGCACATACATATATTTTACTTGTTTTTATATATGTTAACTGTATATTTTCGATTCCTAACATCACTGAAGAGACATTAATTGTCGAAATCCGGATATGGTGTACTAAGTTTTATACCTTTTGTTTGCGGTATACCATCTTTTCCGCAAGTTTATAGTTTTCTGTTTGGTATTAAATTAATAGTTAAGATCCATTTTGTTACAGCTGGTGATCCGTTTATTTGGCAATCGCTAATGACAGTCAGCAGGATTTTATAACATCCGTTGTTCGACCTGCTAGTCAAAAGCGTTTTGTTAAAATATACTTTTTCACTTTTTTGGTCTTTTGGAAAATGTTGTTTGTGCTGTATTTAGACCCCTCTACCAAGAAATTTGTTTTGCATGCACACGTATAAAAATTGCGGTTTTTATCCTACGCAATCATAGGTTTGAACGTTGTTTTCAATTTAGACTTGTTTATATTTTTTCGTTTGGGCTTGTATTATATTTGCCTTCGGGTTTATATGATCCGTTCATCCTATTTTGACTCTTCAAAATTCAAGAGTCAATCCCAAATTGAGGTAAATTATATGGCCTTCCAAATACCGTTTCGATTCCTAACATCACTGAAGAGACATTAATTGTCGGAATCCGGATATGGTGTACAAATTTTTGCACCTCATGTTTGCGGTATACCATCTTTTTCGCAAGTTTATTGTTTTCTGTTTGGTATTTAATTAATAAATTAAGATCCATTTGACATCTGGTGATCCGTTTATTTGGCAATCGCCATGGCAGTCAGCAGGGTTTAAGAACATCCGTTGTTCGACCTGCTAGTCAAATGCGTTTTGTTGAAATATACTTTTTCACTTTTTTGGTCTTTTGGAAAATGTTGTTTGTGCTGTATTTAGACCCCTCTACCAAGAAATTTGTTTTGCATGCACACGTATAAAAATTGCGGTTTTTATCCTACGCAATCATAGGTTTGAACGTTGTTTTCAATTTAGACTTGTTTATATTTTTTCGTTTGGGCTTGTATTATATTTGCCTTCGGGTTTATATGATCCGTTCATCCTATTTTGACTCTTCAAAATTCAAGAGTCAATCCCAAATTGAGGTAAATTATATGGCCTTCCAAATACCGTTTCGATTCCTAACATCACTGAAGAGACATTAATTGTCGGAATCCGGATATGGTGTACAAATTTTTGCACCTCATGTTTGCGGTATACCATCTTTTTCGCAAGTTTATTGTTTTCTGTTTGGTATTTAATTAATAAATTAAGATCCATTTTTACATCTGGTGATCCGTTTATTTGGCAATCGCCATGGCAGTCAGCAGGGTTTAAGAACATCCGTTGTTCGACCTGCTAGTCAAATGCGTTTTGTTGAAATATACTTTTTCACTTTTTTGGTCTTTTGAAAAATGTTGTTTGTGCTGTATTTAGACCACTCTACCAAGAAATTTGTTTTGCATGCACACGTATAAAAATTGCGGTTTTTATCCAACGCAATCATAGGTTTGAACGTTGTTTTCAATTTAGACTTTTTTATATATATATATATATATGTAGGACTCAAATCTATGGCTGGTTCCAAATATATGGCAGATTCCTAATCTATGGCAAATATGATGTTACAAACGCCAAACAAATCAAATCTATGGCAGATTTTTGTTTTCTCAAAAATCTATGGCAGATTTAGGAATTACGTAATTTTCCGGAAAAAAAGAGTAACATGAATATGAACTAAACTCAAATTGAGATTTTTTTTTGCATAAGGTCGATTTCTATCCGACGCGGCTCAATTATAACGTCACAATAAAATAACGCCATATTAGTCGTCGCCGACAGTAAAGTTGTTGGCTCTCCAAACTTTCCTGAAGTCCTGTGTTTAAAATTCTCAGAAAACACTTTCCGCTTTCCCTCTAGAACAATTTGCCGAATGTTTAAATGAAGATGTGATATTTTATCCATAGGAGGGACACTCATTATTGTACCGTCCGAATCCCGTGATCAAGAAAAGCACAGCTGTTTTTAGTAGTGGATATTTTGGGAATGTAGTTATAGTAAATATTTTAGCGTCTACGGCTGACAAAGTATTTAAAGTGAGAAAATAAAAATACAGGATAAAAAAAAACACCTTGACTTAAATCGTCACCAGTTAAAAAAGATTGATTAACGCTGAAATAAATATCATGTGAAAAGTCAAACTGTTTAAATTGGTTTTTTTTTTATAAAAAAACTGCTTTCTTGTTTGTTAAGGGACTTCCATTTTCCTAGTTGGTTTAATTAATGGATTAAACAGGTACCATGCACAGATTATGAAATGCTTATTTTTCCAGGGAAGATAATTTTAATCCCGATTTCAGTATTATGGTATACTAGTATCACTTCTACACTTTTTTATGGTTGACATCACGATTTGGTTGACCATTTGGGAATTTTTATTTCACAAATGTTTATAGACATGCTCCCGTTGTCGTACATTTCAACTTATTTAAGACAAGTCATTGATTGTATATGTACTAGCTTGCTCTACATTTGCACAAAATCTGCCATAGATTTGGAAACAACAAAAATCTGCCATAGATTAGGAAATTACAAAACTTGCCATAGATTAGGATTTTAACAAATATGCCATAGATATGGGATGGCATGACGTCACATTTACCATAGATTAGGAATCTGCCATAGATCTGGAACCCACCATAGATTTGAGTCCTACATATATACATATACTTTTTCACTCATTTGGTACTTTGGAAAATGTTGTTTGTGCTGTATTTAGACCCCTCTACCAAGAAATTTGTTTTGCATGCACACGTATAAAAATTGCGGTTTTTATCCAACGCAATAATAGCTTTGAACGTTGTTTTCAATTTAGACTTGTTAATATTTTTTCGTTTGGGCTTGTATTATATTTGCCTTCGGGTTTATATGATCCGTTCATCCTATTTTGACTCTTTCAAAATTCAAGAGTCTATCCTAAATTGAGGTAAATCATATGGCTTTCCAAATACCGTTTCGATTCCTAACATCACTGAAGAGACATTAATTGTCGAAATCCGGATATAGTGTACAAATTTTTGCACCTCATGTTTGCGGTATACCATCTTTTTGGCAAGTTTATTGTTTTCTGTTTGGTAATAAATTAATAATAAGATCTATTTTGTTACATCTTGTGCTCCGTTTATTTGGCAATCGCCAATGGCAGTCAGCAGAGTTTAAGAACATCAGTTGTTCGACCTGCTAGTCAAATGCGTTTTGTAAAAATATACTTTTTCACTCATTTGGTCTTTTGGAAAATGTTGTTTGTGATGTATTTAGACCCCTCTACCAAGAAATTAGTTTTGCATGCACACGTATAAAAATTGCGGTTTTTATCCAACGCAATCATAGGTTTGAACGTTGTTTTCAATTTAGACTTGTATAGATACATATACATATATATATATATCTTGTTTAAAATGCATGTTGTATGTGGTGAGACTATTGAATCTGAAGCTACATGATGTACATTTGGTGTCAGCAATCTTTGCCGGAACACTACCTAACAAACATCTGTCATTCAATGATACAAAAACCTCTGTCGGAACACCGCCTAACAACACATGTAAATCAATGACACAAAAACCTCTGTCGGAACACCGCCTAACAACACATGTAATTCAATGACACAAAAACCTCTGTCAGAACACCGCCTAACAACACATGTAAATCAATGACACAAAAACCTCTGTCGGAACACCGCCTAACAACACATGTAAATCAATGACACAAAAACCTCTGTCAGAACACCGCCTCACAACACATGTAAATCAATGACACAAAAACTACTTTTGTTAAAACACCACATAACAAACACCTGTAATTCAAAAATCAAAGACAATTTGTCAGAACACCGCCTAAAAAACACCTGTCATCATAAGATACTAGAACATTTGTCAGAACACCGCCTAACAAACAACTGTCATTCAGTGATACAAAAATTACAAGAATATTTACCGGAACACCACCTAACAAACACCTGTAATAAAATGATCAAAGAATAATTGTCAGAACACCGCCTTCCAAACACCTGTCATTTATTGATACAAGAACTCCCAAATCTTTTGTTTGAACACCGCCTTACAAACACCTGTTATTCTAAGATACGAGAATATTTGTCGGAACACCGCATAACAAATAACTGCCATTCTAAGACACAGAAACATTTGTCGGAACACCGCCTTACAAACGCCTTTCATTCTAAAAAAACAAGAACATTTGTAGGAACTTCGCCTTACAAACACCTGTTATTCTAAGATACGAGAACATTTGTCGGAACACCACTTAACAAACAACTTTCATTCTAAGACACAGGAACATTTGTAGGACCATCGCCTTTACAAACATCTGTCGTTCTAAGGTACAAGAATATTTGTATGAACATCGCCTAACAAACACCTGTCATTCTAAGATACAAGAACATTTGTCGGCACAAAGCTTAACAAACACCTTTGATTCTAAGATACAAGACCATTTGTAGGATCAACGCCTGACAAACACCTGTCATTCTAAGGTACATTCGTCAGTACACCGCCTTACAAAACCTGTCATTCTTAATCACAAGAACATTTCTTGGAACATCCTCTTACAAACATTTGTCATTCTAAGATACAAGAATATTTAAGGAACACCGCTTAGCAAACAACTGTCATTCTAAGATACAAGAACATTTGTAGGAACACCGTCTTACAAACACCTGTCTTTCTAAGATACAAGACCATTTGTCGGAACATCGTCTTACAATTTGCAAACACTCGTCATTCTTAATCACAAGAACATTTGTAGAAACATCCCCTTGCAAACATCTGTCATTCAAAGATACAAGAACATTTGTCGGAACACCGCTTAAGAAACATCTGTCATTCTAAAAATAAGAACATTTGTGGGAACACCGCTTAAAAGAACAACTGTCATTCAGTACAACTTCTGCTGGTATACCGCCTAATAAACACCTGTTATTCAATGATACAAGAAACTCTACTAGAACAATATCTATCAAAAACCTGTCATTTATAATAATCATTGATACAAGAACTACAAAAAACTGCAGCAATTCGCATAATGAAAAGGTTTAAAAAGTTTGATGCATTAAAACTCAATGGAAATATGTATTCGCCATCCATTTAACTTCAGATTTCGCATTAAACAGTAAATCCACGAAAAATTTATACCTCTGACAGATACAGTGATTGCTTTGATTGCCATCGGTAACAATTATTTGATTCTGATCTCAGTCAAAAATTTACAAGCAAAATCATTGCTGACATGTCAGTTTTCTAATTTTTTTACGTTTTTCCTTTTTTTAAATTCTACTATCACACCGAAAGTGATGACTCATGGGAAAAACAAAAGAAATGTTATCTATCTGGATTAAACCTGCCTTTATTTGCTAACATATACGTCATTTTGGTCTCTGTTGGATAGAGTTTTCATTGGCAATCATACAACATCCCTTTATTTTATACTTAAATTATGACAGCATGCAAATAGAATAATTACATAACACACATGCTGAATTTCAATTTCAAATTTTAATGAGGAATTTGTTCTGTAAAAAAAAGCATTAAGAACTTCTTGATAATAAAAGTTTTATAGCTGTCAGACTTTATTTTGTTTAAAGTCCTTGTTATCAATTTGGTAATGAAGAAGTGAGTGCACTTTTACTGATTGCTTGTTGTTCAAGGTAATAGAAATAATATTTCCTGAAGCATTTCTTTCGGAGCTTGGATTTTAGAGAAAACATTCGCCATACATAGTTTCATACATTATTACATGGGATTTATTTTGGGAAAGAGATTTCATAACTATTGATAAAGTTTCGTTTTTAATATTTTCTGGTAGAAGACAAAATGTTCAAATAAAATCTAGACATATTCAAAAAATAAAAAGAAAGGCACTCGAAAGTGTTAAATATCTTTCATTTGAGCGAATAATGTTTGTCTATACTCTCTCCATCATTATTTCAATGAAGTGATTCACACAACTAACTCGTTGCTTTTAGTGACGACCAAAATCATGATTTAGTATATGTACTAATATTCTGATTTACATAAAGGTTGTAACTTTAAACGAAAGGAGGAGTTAGCTGGACAAACGTTTTCTATGTGGGACGGACAGACAGGGGTAAAACAATTTGCCCCGACATTTTGTCGCAGGGGCATACACAGTCTGAAATTTTGTGTTCAAGCTCTGATTGAAGATATCAGATGATAATGACAGCGTTATGAAGATATCATTCAATTTAAAAACAAAATGAAAATAACACTTTATAAAGTTGTTGCGTCCGAAAAGCTCTTCCGGATTTACCACCCATACCCATAATATTAACATGTATGTTTCACGAACATCCGTATTTTGATTGGCTAACAACAATCGTGCGTAATTCAAAAATTAACTTTCATATTAAAATGAAATGTTACATTCATAATGACACGTGTTTCCACACAAAAAACGTGCACAGATGAATAAAAGAAAAACTTGAAAAAACTTGTTTTTCATGGTCTTAGCATAAAAATGTTATATAAAGAAATGAATGCTTCTTTAGTAATTTGATAGGGTTGTGAAAGTGTTGATCGTGCAAACATTTTCAGAATGAAGCGCGGAAATGTGCTTTGGTCAACACTTTTACACCCCAATAGAATTACAAAAAGAATCATTCATTTTTTAAATAACTTCCTAAACACACATCAACAGGGCCTGTGTATTGTTATAGGTAAAGCTTGAAATACACTTTATTATGTATCGATGTTCCTGTTCTACAATTTTATACTGTACACACTAATTTATTCCTCCTTACATCCACGATACCTATACACAATAAATAAATTATAAACGCCTTAAAAGTGTACAACAACACCAATATTAAAAAAGGAAACATTAAATGTAAGTATCTATAAATATTTCGGATAACAAATATCCTTCTTCAGTATGATTATGATGTAAAATGAATCATATCAGTATGTTCTGATTTAACTATAACATTCTTTAAATTTATACAATTAAAACCGAACAACGCTTGTACAATTCTAAAATTTCAAAAATGACATAGGTTAGGTATTTACAACAGAGACTGCATGGATATGCTTCTAACAAAAATAGTAATGTGCGATATAAACTGGTACATTTCTTAAATTACACAGGTGACGAAAGTTGAGTTATTACAATAAAGATTGCGTAGAAATACATTTCCAATGAATAGCAATGACCGATTTGAGCTAGTATAATACTCAAATTTCAAATTTGACGAAGGTAAAGCAATTACAACAGATGATGCGTATTTACACATCCTAAATAGATAGCATTTTGATAATTTTTGAAAATTTTAATTTTGTCAAAGGTTAAGTAATTGACCGTGGCTGCGTATTTATACATCCCAAATGAATAGCACCCTGCGATTTAAACTGGTATACTTCTAGAATTTCAGAGTTGACAAAGGTAAAGGAATGGCAACAGAGACTGCGTAGTAACATGTAATATAACCCAAATGAAAAGCACTGCGCGAATTAGAACTACACCATTTGATTGATCCCATTTGGTGCCAAAGTTTTTAATTTTCTTATCCAAAATCTTTCCCGAGCGAGTCTATTCTCCCTAGACTAAGCAGTGTTGTGGTCTATGACTGTAATGGCCAGTCAATTGAGATCTGCCTTAGTGTGGCCAGGGGATCTCAAATGTCGACTGAGAGGAAGGTCTGGCTTGCATTCATAGTCGCTTCGATGGCTGTTCATACGTTTGTGAAATGGCTGTTCTGACTCGCCAACATACTGTTTACCACATTTACACTGTAGAAGGTACACATCATTTGTAGTCTTGCAATTAACATTGCAAAATATGGTGTATTCCGTACCAGTGGAGTGACTGTTAAAAGTCTGGGTATTCAGTATTTGCTTGCAAGTCAGACATCGATTGTTTCTGAATCCCTTGCAAGAGCCCACAGACGAAGAGCCTGATTTAGAGGATATATCAGCTCTCACCAGTAAGTCTTTAAGGCTTTTGGGCCTACGGAAAGCCAGTACAGGTGGCTCGGGAAAGATCTTGGATAATAGGATGTTTTTTTTATTTCTTTCCAATTTTCGCGGATAAGGTGTGATAACTTGTCAAATTTGAGATGGTAAGTCAACACAAACGGCACTCTCTTGTTGACTTTTTTGTCTTTATATTGTAAAAGTTCATCTCGGCTGATGTTGTTAGCACGAGTGAAACCTTTATCAATGTTTTTCTTCTGTAGCCCCGATTTTTTAGGTGACTGCGAAGTTCTTGTAATCGCCTTTTTGCAATATCATTGGTGGAGCAAATCCGTTTTATTCGTATGGCCTGGCTGTAGGGAATGCTCTTGGTGTAATGTTTAGGATGACAACTCAAAGGAGAAAGATATTGATGTTTGTTTGTGGGCTTGCAATACAGATCTTTAAATATGATTCCGTTCTTCACTTGCGTAGCAGTGTCAAGAAATGTGATCTTAGAGTCAGAGATTTCATAAGTGAATTTTTTTTTGAGGGATGGGCATCGGTGGCATGTTGAACTTATTCAGTATCATCCTACTTCATGTCGATGAATCTGAACCAAGAGAGAGGTTGATAAAGAGAAGAATTGAGAATTTGCTGTTCTAATTTGCCCATAAAAATATTGGCATAAGACGGGGCCATCTTTGTTCCCATTGCTGTTTCATTGACCTGGAGAAAGTGTTTACCATTGAATGTGAAGTAATTGCATATCAATACCAAAATTAGAAGCTGGACTAGACATTCAGTTGGTGGGTGTAAGGTGTTGCGAGAGTTCCAGATTACCCTTCAGGCTTCAATACCATAGTCATGGGGATGTTAGTATAGAGAGAGGTATCATCAAGTGAGACAAGGATTGTTTCAGGTGGGAGAGGGGTCAAGGATTCCATTTTCTTAAGATAGTGTGATGTATGATGTATATAGGATGGTATATTTTCTGCATAAGGTCTTAAATGAAAGTCAATAAATTCTGATATTTTCTCTGTAGGGTGGTCATTGGCAGAAACAATTGGTCTACCTGGATTATTGACTTTGTGTATTTTGGGCAGAAAATAGAAACGCACCGGCTTTAATTTTTCAGGTTTTAGATATTCAAATGTGTATACAGCAATATGACCCTGTTCACACATGACCTCTTTGTTGAATTGAGGGGTTGGGTTAGAGTCTAATTTCTTATAATATCTTTCATCAGAAAGTTGACGTTCTGTCTCTTGAATGTAAACACATTTGTCCATGACGACAACAGCGATGTCTTTGTCTGCTGGTTTTATTATAATGTCGTCTATGCTTTTAAGCAACCGCACAGCTTTATTTTCTTCAGACGATAAATTGTTGAATGTTTGGGCGGTGGACAGATGTTTTACATCGGATTTAATTTTGTCAGTAATATGTTCTAAATTGGCACATTTACTGGGTTCAGGGATCCATGAACTTTCTTTCCTGAATCTTGGAATATCGACATCTTCTTGTTCTTCATCTGAGTTGAGATCACTTATGTCCCCTTCAGTGTTCATTTTAGAAAAGTGTTCCTTTTATCTGATAGATCTTGCTAATTTGTCTAGGTCATCTTCCAATAGTAAAGTATCAATTTTGATATATATATATATATATATATATATATATATATATATATATATATATATATATATACATATATATATATATATACATATGTGTGTGTGTGTGTGTTAAATATGGACGAATATGGAAGTAAAGCAAAGACATTAATTGAGGATTCGTATTCACACCTGATATCTGTTCGTAAACACTGCAACCTGGAACATAGACGGACCAACATTTACATTTGTTTTTTCTTACCACCGATCTGATGAGTCAAGCCCATTTCTTTTATACAGTCTTTTTTCTTGTACTGTTATGCCCCTGTCCAAAATTAGTGGAGATGAGCGCTCACACACATACAATGTATACTTAACCCCGCCCCATTCTCTTGTTTGCCTGTCATAAGAAATGAACCTGTTGTAAGTGGTTGTCGTTTGTTGACACATTTCTCTTGTTTGGCTGTCATAAGTCATGAACCTGTTGTAAGTGGTTGTCGTTGGTTGCCACATTCTCTGTTTGCCTGTCATGTGTAATGAACCTGTTGAAAGTGGTTGTCGTTGGTTGCCACATTCTCTTGTTTGCCTGTCATAAGTAATGAACCTGTTGTAAGTGGTTGTCGTTTGTTGACACATTTCTCTTGTTTGCCTGTCATAAGTCATGAACCTGTTGAAAGTGGTTGTCGTTGGTTACCACATTCTCTTGTTTGCCTGTCATAAGTTATGAACCTGTTGTAAGTGGTTGTCGTTTGTTGACACATTTCTCTTGTTTGCCTGTCATAAGTAATGAACCTGTTGTAAGTGGTTGTCGTTTGTTGACACATTTCTCTTGTTTGCCTGTCATAAGTCATGAACCTGTTGTACATGTAAGTGGTTGTCGTTGGTTACCACAATCTCGGTTTGCCTGTCATATGTCATGAACCTGTTGTAAGTGGTTGTTGTTGGTTGCCACATTCTCTTGTTTGCCTGTCATAAGTAATGAACCTGTTGTAAGTGGTTGTCGTTTGCTGACACATTTTTCTTGTTTGCCTGTCATAAGTAATGAACCTGTTGTAAGTGGTTGTCATTTATTGACACATTTTTCTTCTTTGCCTGTCATAAGTAATGAACCTGTTGTAAGTGGTTGTCGTTGGTTGCCACATTCTCTATTTGCCTGTCATAAGTCACGAACCTGTTGTAAGTGGTTGTCGTTGGGTGCCACATTCTCTGTTTCCCTGTCATAAGTAATGAACCTACTGTAAGTGATTGTTGTTGGTTGGTGTTTGCCATCTTATGTTTTGTTTATTGGTTTAACATAAATCATGCTGTTGATTTTTTTCCCGTTTGAAATGTATTACATTTTGTCATGCCTGTGCCTCTAATATACTATACCAGTAACTATACGATATGAGTTTTGCACATTATTGAAGATCGGTGACCTATTATAGTTTCTTACATCCTCGCTCAATGGTCTCTGGTAGATAGTTGTCTAATTGGCAAACATACAATAACATCTTCATTTAATATGGAGTATACATATTTAGTGAAGTCAATTATATTAACAGTACAAACAAACAGTAAAAAAAATATTTGTATCTCCTTTTTTTTTTAATCGACATGCTACATGCCTTGGTGTGTATTTAGAATTGAATTGTAAAGTTTATACATTGGTTTAATGTATATGTAACAGCAACAACACAAATATAAGGATTATACACACAATAAAAGGACAGTGCTTCATAAATCATAATGCATAAGGCCTTTAATGAACATAGTCACAAGGCCCCTGCTTCGAAATAAGCAGTATTTCTGGATGTCAATTTAATTAATAACTGCTATTAATTTGAAACGTCTTAAGTTTTTTAACATATATATATCAACCTAGAGATAACATTCCTCTTGACAATGTTTCATGATCTAACAAAATTAATCTTTGTCATAGACGTTAGTGTATCTTTCCAAATCTATAGGAACATCGCCGCCAAAGACCGGTTTTATCTCCTCATTTTCGAATACAGTCTTTGTCTCCTCGTTACCAAATATTTTGTATCCTCATCGTCTAGCATACTTTTGGTCTCCCCGTCCTTGTCTTCGTTTTCTTTCCCTTTTGATTCTTTTTTTGGAAGACTTTTGTTGCTTCGACAAAACGTAAAACTTTTTGAATAAAAAGAAGGCTACAGAAAATGCCAGACCAAATAACAATGCAATTAACACTCCAGACATATGCTTCACTCCGAACTCTACTTGTAAAACACTTTTACTTATCGCGGCGTCGGAACATTGTCTTTTATCCTCCCACCATCTGCAATGGAAATTTGTATTTTTTATTTTATAATTATAACATTTGTGTACTTGTGCAATTGATAATAATTTTTTTTTATAAACTTTTTTATTTGGTGTTTGACCTACAAGTACTTTGCCTGTTGATAAGTATGACATGATGCCCTGTTAAATTCTAAAAAGCTCCAAATAGCGCCCTTTTTTTAACCCCAGACTAGTGGATTTTTTTTTCATACTTTCATCAATCAACAATATCAGTAAAAGAAAGATAACTCAGTTTATAAGTTAGAGATATGTGATGCAGATTCCTATGGATTGATTGTTGGCTTAACGTCCAGTGGCAAATATATCATGCATGTTCAGGACGAGAACAAGTTAACAATAAATACCAAAAGAAAGGTCATGTAAAAGGGGCCGTCCGGGATGAAGGTTGGGAATTTGGACTGCCACTGGAAAATGAGGGTATATTAAATAGGGACAGCAATTTTGCATTTAGCTTGCAACAGAAAAGTTCAAAATACAGAAAATATTTGAAGTAAAGCGATTTTCTATCACCGAAAATTCTTTCTATGTGAAAACTTGCTATATTTACCATGAATGCAAAAGAGCACATTTGATATAAACACATGAACATTTGCCAAATTTAAAATTGCCGAAGGGACGCTGAAAACGTACCACGTGACATGAAAGGTTTGCTTGCACAATGCAACAAGCTGTCGCCACACCATTGACAAATTAACTAAATTTGTAATTTTCTGCATTGATTGAAAAACAGAGATTTGAGATACCAAAGGGACATTCAAAACTGTTAAGTCGAAGGGAACTGAGAAACACAGAACAATGTCACCTGTTAATAAACTATTCGATATCCACGCCACAAAATACAAAGTAAAATGATGTCACAGAAACAATGTAATCATATTAATCCTTTATAATGTAAAGCAGACCTTGTAAATATTTGGCAAATAAATTCACATACACAATTTGACATATCAAAATTTTCCGCTCTTTACTTGGCTGCTGGTGTACCAGGACAACGTTGCTGCCGTTCACTGCTGTTTGCTTGGTCTGGCTTTCCTCCTGTTCCTACTTCTGGTGGCTCCGTGTTTATTAATTATTTTATTTTATTTATTTTTATATTCTTTTCTTTTCTTTATTTATTAACTTATTCATCAATTTATATATTCCTTTAGTTATTCAAATTTTTACTCTATATTTCTTTTAATAATTTTTTTGTCATTCTAAATTATATCAATTACCATATGGTAAAAATTAAATTATTAAATGCCCAAAAAGACGCAAGCCAGGGCCGACCGTGCAAGGGCTGCATAGCCAGTCAAGGTCGTTAAAAACTTCCATTTGTTGACCATGTAAATACCTTACGACATGTATTATTGAATAAACATCAATAACACAGCTTATGACTAACACATAATTATGTGTTGTTGGAAAAGCATCCAGTGGCAAATATTTCATGCAAATTCAGGTCTAACTTACTAAATAAGTTTACCAATAAAATTAACAAACCTTTTTCTGAGTCTAGTAATAAATCCTTTTTCTTTCAATTGTAGTATAGCAATGTTTATTGAAGTTTTAGCAGGATTACCAGCTTTCATTACAATGCCGTGTTCCTGTAATCTGATTGGCTGACCAGACATTTTTGTTTTACAGTAATTCTTTTCGAAATATGAATTAATAAGGTAATCATAAATAAATGCAAAATTTCCTTCTCCAGAACGCTGCCGACCCTGACTGGAATTCGTCACAAGACCGTTACTCTCCAGAACTCGCTTCCAAATTGTCTTGTACGTACTATCTTCAGAGCTTTCAAGAAAACGCATTGTGGCTGAATTATTTATTGTCCCTACTTGTATATTTGTTCTTTTTTTTAATTCTATTAATGTCTCTACAGGCTGATCTAGGTTAACTTTTTTCAAAAATGCTGCAATATTTGCAGTGTACGTAGAGACAGTTATATAAAGAAAGTAAACTCAGCAGTAAGAATCCTCTGTGAACTTGGTCGAGGTGAAAAATCTTTTCCCCTCACCCCTCATTAATAAAATGCCGACAGAAAACAGAACGTTAAGGTTCCACTAAAGTCAATTTTTCAACATAGGTGAAGCATTTTAAAATGTCCAAATTTTATAAAAAAATACATATTTTTGAAGCTTGAAATTTGTCCCAATGCTAGATATGTATCTGAGGTTGTAAAAAACATACATGACTCTAAGAAACTCATATAAACAAATAGTGTACTTATCAATAAAATATTGAAAAATGAAGTTTACAACACACATTTTAAAAAAAAATCCAGCCCATTTATAAACGAATATTCAAAGACAAGATTAATCACATTTTACTTAACATGTGTACATGCAGTGCCAGCTACCATTTAAAGTTGTTGTATGTAGCCAGTTTCTCCGAAAACGACAAAAGTTTGACCCTATCATCTTGGTTGACGGCAGGCATTTTTGTATTTTTGACGACACACCGATTATGCGTATTTTTTATGGTTTATAGATTTTGATCACGCATGAAACTTACTAGTATTAACATTCCTTTATTTAGGAATAGTTAAATGTGTATGGATCGAAATATTATTACCATTTACACTGTTAAATAGACATGTGAAGCAGCTGACCCTCCATTTTATGAAAGCGAAAGTAGCGGTTAAAATCACTGCGCAGATTCGCATTGTTAAGAAAACGATAAATATACATAAGGAACTTTGGTTAAACGTTTTTAAGTTTAAACAGTTATATTTCTTACAATTCTTCAACCATTTATTGGAAAACGATTTGTTTAATATTGATTTTATAATGCGAAACTACGTACTATGTTTAGGTACTTAACTTCCGGAAAGAATCAAATATGCTGATCTTTGATCACGAAACTGTAAACAGAAGGGAAAAGTCTGATTTATAGACAATCGGTGTAGTTGATCTGGTAAGAACTAAAGTCCTCTTATATATATAGGTTTATTACTGTCATAAAAGTCCATAATCTATGCATCAGACGCAAGGAACAAGC
This sequence comes from Mytilus californianus, assembly GCF_021869535.1. Taxonomy (NCBI): domain Eukaryota; kingdom Metazoa; phylum Mollusca; class Bivalvia; order Mytilida; family Mytilidae; genus Mytilus; species Mytilus californianus. The sequence continues at coordinate 115,710,292 of NW_026262712.1, read as the reverse complement.
GCAAAATGAAAAAATATAGTGTGATTTTTCCAACGTCATTTCACAACACGTGAAGTATCCGGTAAGTAATAACTTTTTAAAACTTAATATAAAATTGTATCAAGCAGAATGAAGCACAAAAGTGAAGATAAAAGTGTCATAAGTTGACAGGTAAGTAAAAAATATAATTTCTTTAACACATTGTTGAAAAGCAATATTATATGGAAAGCAAGAGGAAACACATGTAAACAACACTGTAGTAAGAATGGGTAGAAAAATCAAAATAAATAAGAAATTTGGTAGAAGTTTAGGCAGACATAGGCAAAAAAGAAGAGAAAACACAAAGGAAGACCTATCTATAGAATGAAGATGTCAAGGCAGTCCAAAAATGAAAGTTTGAAGCTGAAAATTAGGAAAATTCACATGTTCTACAACAACACCATACATAAAAACAAATCAAAAGCATCCGTTTATGCGTCCTTTACTACTGGTTGTGATCTAAAGCTCAAGATACGTAAGGTGAAAGATCTTAGCCCAAAGGATTACCGATTAATGAACTTAGATTGTTTACAGTCCCATATATCAGACATTACCAAGCATGTATGCTTATGTTCAGAAGCCATGAAAGTAACAAGTCAAGGGAAACCACCAATAACACTTGAAACAGAAGTTTGTTGATTTGGATTGGCCAGTGTGATGTTGGCTCAGTGTCAAGGGTGTCAGAAAAAGTTTACTCTAGATAGTAGTTCAAAGGTCCTTGGGTAATACGCTTTGATATCAATGTGAGGGCTGTGTGGGGCAGTATGGTAACTGGGAATGGTCCATCCCATCTGAATGAGTTTTTTTTTAATTCTCCGGGATTATCACAGCCATCATTTACAGCAATAGAAACAGAGATCGGCCAGTGGTGGCACTCTATTCTAGAGAAGGACATGCTGTCAGCTGGTCAGGAGGAAAGGCTTCTTGCCATTGATAAAAATAACTATCACGAAGAAGTGCCAGCAATAACGGTGATAACAGATGCAGGTTGGTCAAAACGTACACACAAACATTCTTATAATGTAGCAGGGGGTGTGGCCATAATTATCGGAAAAGAAACGAAAAAACTTTTACATATTGGCGTAAGAAATAAATATTGTTATATATGTAGTACCAATAACACTAAAGAACACACTTGTTTTAAAAATTGGGACCAAGACAGTCAGTCAATGGAGAGTGATGTTATTTTGCAAGGCTTTCTGTAAGCCGAGAGAAAACATGGAGTCAGGTACATGAGGGTCGTTGGTGATGGTGATTCATCTGTATTTGCCAAAATCAGAAAGGCGGTACCAGGTTGGGAAAGATTGGTAAAAAAAGAAGAATGTGCAAATCATGTTTCAAAATGCTACAGGTCAAATTTAGAAAAACTAGTGACTGACAATCCCATGTACAAAGGTAGGCACCATCTTTCCAAAACAACGAGAGTAAGGCTAGTTAGCGCATTAAGATGTGCCATTCGAGTACGTTCAAAATAATTCAAGGACAATAAAGTGTTCATCAACTTCGATGGAAAAAAAAAGATCTCAAGCCTGAAAACAAGAACCACAAGAAAAGCTACTAGAGCTTATGGTCCAGAAGCTACTGATGTTGTAGAAGACACTACACTACAGTCCTTCAAAAACTTCAAGATAAATATTTAGAAACTCATATCAATCTTTCGGCCCAACAGTGTAAAAATATAACTACTTCTACAGTTCATCAATCTCAGTCAGGTCTTTGGCATTCAGCAAGAAAAAAGAAAATAACTGCATCTACCTTTGGTTCAATTGCCAAAAGGAGTCCATCTCTGCCTATTGCAAAATTTGTTCGTAGCATTCTTTATTCTTCATTCAGTGGAAAACGTCACACAAGAAATGGTATTAACCAGGAAGATACAACAATAGAGGAATACAAACTTAAGAAAGCCGAAGAAAATTAAAACGTATCTGTAGAACGTACTGGACTGGTCATACATCATACCAACAAATACTTGGCTGCTAGCCTAGATGGCATAGTGTCTTTATCCACAGGAGAAACTGGTATTATTGAAATAAAAAACTTACTACATTCTAAACCTTTAAACCTTTGGCAAGCATCAGAAAACAAAACCTTCTGCTTAGAAAATATATCCGGAAAACTGCAACTAAAAGAAAACCACAATTACTTTTACCAATGTCATAAAGACTGGATTGATTTTGTGGTCCGCACATTGAATCCTTACCAAATTTTTATCCAGAGAATCCATCGAAATGCCTCTTTATTGAAAAATACAATGCTTCCTACTTCAGTCCTTTTACAACAAGGCAATCCTTCCTGAACTAGCTTCACCAAGAGAGGGAAACATTCCAGGAATTAGAGAACCTGGGATGTGGGTAAGTCTGAGTATATACACAAATGCATAAAATAAAAAGAAATGAGTCCTGATGCCTATGGTAAAGTATTAACAAATGAAGATAATAAATTCCAAATAGCTACAATAATTGGCAAGTAATATCAACTAAAGATGGGTATTCATATCTTATGCTATATATTAATATATATATTAACAGGATTTTAAAATATAGTCATGCTCAACTTAAAATTTCTGCTACATAAAGGTAGTAAATAATGGATACAAAGGTAAGTATCAAGGACACAACATCCCAAAAGTAAAAAACATATTTTTATTAATTATAAATTCACTTTGCTTCTCGTGATCATTGAACTAACATTTATTATATGTAAAATAAAGTATAAGGTGTATGTATGTCACTGTGTGTCAATGAGACAACATCTAAAAAAAAGTACATAATTTACATCATCCATAACAATGCTCAACAGGCCATACCATATAAAAAGAAATCGTCTATAAAAGCCTCTTTTATTCGATAAAATTATGTGAATATTATTAGAACAACTTAACATCCTTAAAAGAGGGACGAAAGATACCAGAGGGACAGTCAAACTCATAGATCGAAAACAAACTGACAACGCCATGGCCAAAAATAAAAAGACAAACAGACATATGATAGTACAGATGACACAACATAGAAAACTAAAGACTAAGTAATACGAACTGGGGCTGATCTCAGGTGCTTCGGGAGGGTAAGCAGATCCTGCTCCACATGTGGCACCCGTTATGTTGCTTATGTTATTACAAATCCGGTAAATAGTCTAATTCGGTAGGTCACATTCGTGAAAAGGAAAGGATATTGTGGTTACGACATAAGGAACATATCTGATATCATCTGTGAAACGGTTATTCCATAACGGTCAACCAACTTGTGATGGCGTCCGTACAATTTACGAATGGATGATTTCAACTTCACCATTTGGAACTCTTGGTTTAATAGCTTCCTTGTGAGCAGCAATCCTCTATCAATGAAATCATGATAGGAAATACAAGCCCGGGAATATCGTATCAATTGGGAAATATATACTCCGTATGCAGGCGCTGCATATATATTAATATATATATATTAACAGGATTTTAAAATATAGTTATTTTAGAATAAAAAAATTAGTTCAGATTCTCTACATAAGCATAAGCATAAAAGATTTATTTAAAGTCGGTTATACATATAACAATACAACATAAGCTCTGTAGAGCTTTTATCCGACATACATATATATGATAAGCACAAGACATAAAACAGTAAGCACATCATGCAAGGAATAAATAATGGTTTCAACCACAGCAAATTATAGCAATTAAAAAGCATATAAAGCAAACATAAAATGCAGATAAACTAACATACACTCTACTATGTATATGCTACATTTTTCAGTGTTGCTGTCATTCTTCAGATTTGTTATTCAGTTGTATTAAACTACATGTATGTATTTGTAATAATATGATTTTTCAGAAAACAACACAAAAACTATCTGGCTTGGGACAGGAACAAAAAGATTGTATTTATGAATATCTATTACCTCTCATTTAACAAAATAATGTTGTCATTCGCCTGAAGATTGTCAAAAGACATGAAAGTACTTGTGAAATATCATATTTAATATGCCAGTTATTTTGATTTTTATTGAACTAATATATAATTCTGTTAAACTGACTTATTGTTACTTATATCTACATATTGTATATGGTATTTCAACAAAATTATGCACATACTAGATCCAAAATACCAAAAATGGGTTTTCATGCTTAATATTGTAAAACAATAACATGAATGCACAGACAGTTTCTTGAATTAAAATGATGTTATGCTAGAATCTAGTGCCATAATGTTGATTACTTTTATACAAGAAGTTTTGAAAGAATAAAGGGTTTAATCAATTTGTAATGTTAACCCCCCCCCCCCCCCCCCTTTTTTTTTTATTAAGTTTTGCACGGAACTATTTGCTACAGTTGCTTGCATTATTTGTAACTAAACATAAATTGTATCAAACCAAGTCAAAATTTCATTTTCAAAATAATATTTAAAATATTGTAAGATTCACAAATATAATTAGCCAAACTGTGATCCATACTTTGAAAAAAAGTAGTTCCAAATCAAATATAGCCATCAATTGTTCTTTAATACGACATATTTCAACCACTGAATATGACCTGTTGCATGTATTTTAATGTTAATAAATGATAGCTTGTACTAGATAGACACTTGATTTATACTTTAAGGTCTTTTGTTCAGGGTTTTGATACTTAGGACATAACTGGATTTTTTGGAAAATGGACCTACTTGTATATATAATATTTGACTTATGAACATATATTGTAGTTTAGAATTGTTTAATTTTAATAGTGCTCATCACAAGGAGGATTTTGATATATAATATGGTATGTTTTATCCAGTATATAGTCTGATATTAAACTTTTAAGTTGAACATAATTTTGACTTTAGCGGAACCTTAACATATGCTTGATGCAGATACTCATTGATGATATAATATTATTTTTTTAAATACCGAACACTTATAAAGAATTTTGTTCAGCCTTAATATATATCAATTTTGTTAGAAAAAAACAGATGTGCGATAGGCAGATGATTTTTCCCTCTCTAGCCAAGATAGATTTCAAACACGATTGTTTAAGCTGGCTATTCAATAGGTACCACCATAATCAAATTAATTTTAGCAAACAGATAAGACACCACAAAACCACATTCAGGTTCCAAACTTTGGACAGATGCAATAATAATAAATAAATATTTTACCCTGTATCGTAAGGAAAAAACCAAGAAGTCCGAACATCTGACAAAAATTCTTAAACCTCACCTAAGTTCATTCTTAATTGAAGTCAATTATATTACCAGTAAAAACAAACAGTAAAACAATTATTTTTATCTCCTTTTTTTAAAATCGACATGCTACATGCCTTGGTGTGTATTAGTTTAATGTATATGTAACAGCAACAACACAAATATAAGGATTATACACACAATAAAAGGACAGTGCTTCATAAATCATAATGTATAAGGCTTTTAATGAACATAGTCACAAGGCCCCTGCTTCGAAATAAGCAGTATTTCTGGATGTCAGTTTAATTAATAACTGCTATTAATTTGAAACGTCTTAAGTTTTTTAACATATATATCAACCTAGAGATAATATTCCCCATGACAATGTTTCATGATCTGACAAAATTAATCTTTGTCATAGACGTAAGTGTATCTTTCCAAATCTATAGGAACCTCGCCACCAAACACCGGTTTTGTCTCCTCATTTTCGAATACAGTCTTTGTCTCCTCTTTACCAAATATTTTTGTATCCTCATCGCCTAGCATACTTTTGGTCTCCCCGTCCTTGTCTTCGTTTTCTTTCCCTTTTGATTCTTTTTTGGAAGACTTTTGTTGCTTCGACAAAACGTAAAACTTTTTGAATAAAAAGAAGGCTACAGAAAATGCCAGACCAAATTACAATACAATTAACACTCCAGACGTATGCTTCACTCCGAACTCTACTTGTAAAACACGTTTACTCATCGCGGCGTCGGAACATTGTCTTTTATCCTCCCACCACCTGTAATGGAAATCACATTTGTATTTTTTATTTTGTAATTATAACATTTGTGTGATAATTATTTCTTTTTATAAACTTGTTTTTTTGGTGTTTGGCCTACACGTACTTTGCCTGTTATGACATGATGCCCTGTTAAATTCTAAAAAGCTCCAAACAGCGCCCTTTTCTACCCCAGACTAGTGGATTTGAAATTTTTGTTTTTTTAATACTTACATCAAACAATAATATCATTAAAAGAAAGATAACTCAGTTTATAAGTTAGAGATATGTGATGCAGATTCCGATGGATTGATTGTTGGCTTAACGTCCAGTTGCAAATATCTCATGCATGTTCAGGACGAGAACAAGTTAACAATAAATATACCAAATGAAAGGTCCTGTAAAATGGGCCGTCCGGGATGAAGGTTAGGAAATTTGGACTGCCACTGGAAAATGAGGGTATATTAAATAGGGACAGCAATTTTGCATTTAGCTTGCAACAGAGAAGTTCAAAATACAGTAAATATTTGAAGTAAAGCGATTTTCTATCATCGAAAATTCTTTCTATGTGAAAACTTGCTATATTTACCATGAATGCAAAAGAGTACATTTGATATAAACACATGAACATTTGCCATATTTAAAATTGCCGAAGGGACGCTGCAACCGTACCACGTGACATGAAAGGTTTGCACAATGCAACAAGCTGTCGCCACACCATTGACAAATTAACTAAATTTGAAATTTTCTGCATTGATTGAAAAACAGAGATTTGAGATACCAAAGGGACATTCAAAACTGTTAAGTCGAAGGGAACTGAGAAACACAGAACAATGTCACCTGTTAATAAACTATTCGATATCCACGCCACAAAATACAAAGTAAAATGATGTCACAGAAACAATGTAATCATATTTATCCTTTATAATATAAAGCAGACCTTGTAAATACCTTACGACATGTATCAGTGAATAAACATCAAAAACACAGCTTATGACTAACACATAATTATGTATTGTTGGAAGAGCATCCAGTGGCAAATATTTCATGCAAATTCAGGTCTAACTTAATAACATAACTTTACCAATAAAATTACAAACCTTTTTCTGAGTCTAGTAATAAATCCTTTTTCTTTCAATTGTAGTATAGCAATGTTAATTGAAGTTTTAGCAGGATAACCAGCTTTCATTACAATGCCGTGTTCCTGTAATCTGATTGGCTGACCAGACATTTTAGTTTTACAGTAATTCTTTTCGAAATACGAATTAATAAGGTAACCATAAATAAATGCAAAATTTCCTTCTCCAGAACGCTGCCGACCCTGACTGGAATTCGTCACAAGACCGTTACTCTCCAGAACTCGCTTCCAAATTGTCTTGTACGTACTACTTTCAGAGCTTTCAAGAAAACGCATTGTGACTGAATTATTTATTGTCCCTACTTGTATATTTGTTCGTTCTGCTAATTCTATTAATGTCTCTACAGGCTGATCTAGGTTAACTTTTTTCAAAAATGCTGCCATATTTGCAGTGTACGTAGAGACAGTTATTAATACAAAGAAAGTAAACCCAGCAGTAAGAATCCTCTGTGAACTTGGTCGAGGTGAAAAATCTGTTCCCCTCATTAATAAAGTGCCGACAGAACACAGAACGTTAACATATGCTTGATGCAGATACTCATTGATGATAGACTATTATTTTTATAAATACCGAACACTTATAAAGAATTTTGTTCAGACTTAATATGTATTAATTCTGTAAGAAAAAACAGATGTGCGATAGGCAGATGATTTTTCCCTCTCTAGCCAAGATAGATTTCAAACACGATTGTTTAAGCTGGCTATTCAGTGGGTACCAACATAATTAAAGTAATTCATAAACTAGCAAACAGATAAGACACGACAAAACCACACTGAGGTTCGAAACTTTGGACAGATGCAATAACTGGTGTGTTGATTTTACCTGTTTAAATCCCCATCAACGGTTGTTTTTTTTTTTTTTTTTTAAATCTTCCTAACTCCCTTTCCGATTATCTGGAACTGTTCGAGACTTAAAAAAGGTTTTAACAATAAAAATACAAATGAGTGAAACAAAATATTAGAAGTATCGTATGAGAGAATGCAAGGAAAATTAACTCCAACAGGTATTCAATGATATCATAGAGTCTAATTTGAAAACAACGTTCAAACCTATGATTGCGTTGGATAAAAACCGCAATTTTTATACGTGTGCATGCAAAACAAATTTCTTGTTAGAGGGGTTAAAATACAGCACAAACAACATTTTCCAAAAGACCAAAAAAGTAAAAAAGTATATTTTAACAAAACGCATTTGACTAACAGGTCGAACAACAAATCTTCTTAAACCCTGCTGACTGCCATTGGCGATTGCCAAATAAACGGATCACCGATGTAATAAATGGATCTTAATTATAAATTTAATACTAACCAAAAACTAATAAACTTGCGGAAAAGATGGTATACCGCAAACAAAAGGTGCAAAGGTTTTTGTACACCATATCCGGATTTCGACAATTAATGTCTCTTCAGTGATGTTAGGAATCGAAACGGTATTTGGAAAGCCATACAGTTTACCTCAATTTAGGATAGACTCTTGAATTTTGAGGATCGACTCGAAATAGGATGAACGGAGATATTATTATATACATATAATACACTCAAAACAACCTGGAATCTTATGACATCAGATTTAATTTCATATAAAATGAACAATACTGTTAATATTATGAATATATCACAGTGATGAACTAAATGCACAGAAGACATCACACCGACTGCATACAACCCTATGAAGAACCTGTTATCACAGTTTAGAATTTAGGAATGTTTTACTACACCCGTAACTGACAGAACACATCAAGAATTAAGTACTGGAAATATCAACACTCACTGGTAACTGATAAAATTAAATAATCAGATGATATCACACTATCGGAACTGTTTATTTTGTGATATACTTCGTCTCTTTTTTTTTTTTTTATTCAACAGCAACTAATTGTACTTTCTGCTGTTAACAATGTACTTCACTATTCCAGCATTCCAGTGAAGAGTCCCTGTTTGTTAATAACAGAAATCCAGGGTTGTTTTCTGGTAAGCATCATTATATTAAATTAACATTAGTTTTAATATAACAGCTAATTTATAAAATTATCAGCAATGAAATTAACAAGTATATATCAATGAGACTTATTTGTTTAACAATTTACTATATATATCATCTAGCAATAATTGATTTTTGAGTATTGTTTCCGGAAATTTTTCATATTTCCTCCGTAAACGGGTGAATTGTTTTTCTATCAAACATCTTCCTGGTTTTGAAACAAATATTGTCACACCGGCCATGACTTAAAAAATTAAAAAAACAGATGTGATATAGCATATTCACAGGTATGTCTGTATTAAAAATTATCTGTAGTATAAATAAGATTAAGATTAAATAAATATTTCATTTTTTAATCTTCTTTTTGTAACGGTAAATAGTCTCGTTATCAATCATCACATGTACATGTACAGTAGCTGTGAAAGGTAAAATTTATATTACTTGATCAGTTCCAGATGTGTAATTTGTAAAACTTATCTCTTTTATCAATTTATTCATCCATTTATTTTTGCTAGATCATATACTTCTCAAACAAAGAAATTATTTTAACAATTTGGCAGTTTTATCTAGAATACATTTATATTTTGTATTCTTACATTTTGCCTGCAGTTTGTAACAATACATAAATTCTGCTTTAAATACAGCATACACATTTATAGATTCTGTTTTCTGTTCAGACATGTAATTAGCTTTATATATACAAAACATTATTAATGTAATCAAATAATTGATTTCATAATATTGTTCATCATTAATCTTATAACCGAATACTAAATTCTTCAATGTTAGAATATTATTATCAATATTCAGTTTTTCAAGAAGATTTTGTATTTTACTCAAGAAGTCATCAGGAAAGTGACATTTCAGAAACATATGATCATAATCCTCAGTGGTATTGCAATAATGACAATTTGAAGTATTGCAGATATTCCACTGTTTTAATAAAGTTTTACAAGGTAGAATAAAGTGTAACAATTTCCATCTAAACACTTTATACTTATTTTCTTTCAAATAATGATGAACAAATTTTAATATATTACATGTTGAACTCTGAATATACTCAATGTTTAACACTGTTTTCCATCGGTTAAAACCAACAGGCACTTATTCTGAATAAATATATTATAAATTTTTTTAGTGTCTAAATTTTCTATTTTTTCTATATAATTACAATTCTTCTTAATGTATAAAACATAATTTGTTTTTACTTTAGTTTTCTTTGAATTTTCTTGTTGTAAAATATTAAGCCATTCTTTTGGAAAGGCTTTATTCAATTGAGAAAATTCTGACATTTAATTATATTTAGTCTTGAGCTTTTGTAAAATATGTTTCTCCAATATGTTACCATTTTCATCTATAATGTCGTTTACATAGATGATATTGCTATTTATCCAGTTTTGAAATAAAAGACTTTTTTTTTATCTTAATGAATTGATTTCCCCAAATTACTTGTTGACGAATAGATTTGAAGTTTTTAGGCTGCTCTATTTTTTTGTTTTTACCCATGCTTTTACTACATTCAAATAAAATTCTGGCAACTTATTTAAACCTGGAATTGAGTTAATACCATCAATGTTCATATGAAAGATAAGGAAGTTCTTGCCAAATCTATTAAAATAAAATAATGGTATAACTTTCCAGTTGGCTTAATCTCCATATATTAATCTTTAAAACCACCCAATTTTGATTGATTCTATGTATTTATCTATGTTAATCATTTTTAGACCACCATCTAGCAATTCATAGCTTAATACTTTACGTTTAACTTGTTCTATTTTACTTTTCCATAAAAATTGATAAATAATTTTTTTAAATTTATCAATATATTCTTCGTCAATGTGTGAAACAGATGCTAAAAAAGTGATTTGATAACTGTTATTTTTCCCAACAATGTTAGATTTCTTTTCTCCCAGTTTTTAATTATTTTCTCAGATTTTTCTAATTGCTTTTCAGCATTGAGTTTTTGAAACACATTTTTATTACAACAAAAAAAAACTCCTAAACATTTCACTGGTTTGTCTGTAAAGTTGATGTTTTCGTATTTTTCTTTAGTGTTTATGTTTTCCCAACCAAATGCTTTCTGTTTTTGATCTGTTTAATTTAAGCCCTGATAATGTGCCAAAAATTTCAATCATATTTAAAACTTTTGAAATGTCTTCTTGTGTTTTTAGAAAAAGTGTCGTGTCATCAGCAAGTTGGCTGATTTTTAATGAATGTGTTTTCCCATCTATCTTAATTTCAAAGCCTTTAATATTATGGTCTTGCCTTATCTTACAGGCTAATATCTCTACTGATATAACAAAAATTATAGCACTGCACGGACATCCTTGTCGGATTCCACGTTGAATGTTAATGGGTTCAGATATCCATCCATTATTTATTACTGCGCTTTTAATATCTGTGTATAAAGTCTTAATCCATTTAAGCATAGAATTTTGAAATCCAAAATTTTTTAAAGCTGAAATCATAAAATCCCATTCTAAAGAGTCGAATGCTTTTGAGAAATCTAAAAATAGTAGTGCCCCTCTATATTAAATCTTTCTGCATAATCAATTATATCCTGGATTTGTCTAATATTATAGTAACCTATATATCTATTTTTAACATAACCATTTTGATCTTTATGAATAATTTTTGGTAGGATATTTTTAATGCGCTGAGCCAATGAATATGCAATTAATTTTGTATCAATATTTAATAAAGTTATGGGTCTATAATTATTTAAACAAAGCGGATCATTCTTTTTATGTATAAGAGAAATTACTCCTAATTTTTTAGAACTCGTTAACTCCCCTTTTTTATATGAATAGTTAAATGTAGATACAGCAAATTCTTTTAATTTATCCCAAAAGGTTCTATAGAACTCAACACTTAGTCCATCAATTCCTTGTGATTTGTTCAATTTCATCTTGAATAATGATTTCGTGCATTCTTCAATGGTTAAAGTACCTTCCATTATATCAATTATCTTGTGTATTTAATTTATGATCAATATTTGCATCATTAATATAATTATCTATGTATTTCACATCTGGATTTGTACTATTATAAATATTTTGATAGAATTCTTTTTCTATTTGTAAAATTTTAGAAGATTCTGTCTGTACAACTCCTTTGTCATCTTTTAAGGCAGTTATAGTTTTTCTAGTTTGTCTAGCTTTTCTAACCCCAAAAAAAATTAGTATTTTTCTCTCCTTCTTCTACCCATTTTATCCTTGACCTTATTTGAGCTCCTTTACTTTTTATTTCATAAAGTTTTCTTAGTTTACATTCATTATAAATTAATTCTTCTTGAAAATGTTTAATAACATCATCTTTACAATTTCTTTTATTACTTTCATTTAATTTTTTAATCTTATTTTCCAATATGTGTATTTCACTTATATTTTGATTTGTTTTCTTTTACAGTATGCCTCGTCTCACTATTTTTAATATGTACCACCTTTGATAAGTATTTAGTATGACGATAAATTTTCAATTCTGAAAGTGTACTCGTACTCTGAACAACAAATTTATTAATTTTGTAAAAAATGTTTACTTTCGTACTCCTAACAACAAAAATATTATATTTAAATTTACCTGTGTACGTTGTTTCATTTAACGCCATGTTGTCTCAGTTAAGAGTTGTCTTATTACACTCTTCCTACATCTTTTTTATTAATACCTGTAACGTCTATGTTATATACCTACGTTTTATTATTGTATTTTTATTGTGTCATAGATCAAATTTATTCGTTCAGTGTTTTTTTTTAAATGTCTTTTTGATCCGAGTAAAGCCATTTCAACTGATATTTTATACAGTGTCCTTTTTTGTTGTAATGTTACACTACTGTCTCATGTTAGGGTGAAGGTTGGCGCCTGTTAAAACGTTTAAACCCGCTGCATTTTTATGCACCTCTGTGTGTGTGGGTGTGTGTGTGTGTGTGTCTGTCTGTCTGTATGTTTAGTGTCTTTGTGTCTGTGTGTGTATTTCGGACGAAATTTGAAGGTAAGCAAAGAAATTAATTGAGACTACGTGTGCTTCCTGTGCATCTTCATGTTTTGTATGTATAATCCGTCTTTCGATTCGAATTTACACCTGATATCTGTTCGTAAACACTACAACCTGGAACATAGACTATCACCTCATACGGACCAAAATTTACATTTGTTTTTGCCTACCACCGATTTGATGAGTCAAGCTCATTTCTTTTTTACAGTCTTTTTTCTTATCTTGTACTGTTACGCCCTTGTCCAAAATTGGTGGGGATGAGCGCTCACACACACACAATGTATACTTTAACCCGCCACATTCTCTTGTTTGCCTGTCATAAGTAATGAAACTGTTGTAAGTGATTGTTTATGTTGGTGTTTCACATCTTATTTTTTTGTTCATTGGTTTAACATGATTTATGCTGTTGATTTTTTCCCGTTTGAAATGTTTCACATTTTGGTATGCCTGTGCCTTTAATATACTATACTAGTAACTATACGGTATGAGTTTTGCACATTGTTGAAGATCGGTGACCTTTTATAGTTTCTTACATCCTCGCCCAATGATCTCTGGTAGATAGTTGTCTAATTGACAAACATACCATGAAATCTACATTTAATATGGAGTATACATATTAAGGATGTACTTAGGTGAAATTAAAAAAAAATCTAGAATTTAAAATTGATACTATAAGTCAGAAGAGCATTAGTTAAGGAGCAGAATAAGCTTAAAATATTGATAGGTTATGGACCTCCTTTTCCAGATATTTGATTTTTAAAAATGGCGGGAAAAGGCTGACTAAGACTTTTACTTTATATTTGCATTGGTATAATTTGGGTCTCAAATCGAAAGAAAAGAAATCTAGAATCTGCTTAAATTTTGGTAAATGACCTTTTATTGGAAAAAAAACCAAGAAGTCCGAACAAAAATTTCTAAATCTCACCTAAGTTCATCCTTGAATGAAGTCAATTATATAACCAGTAAAAACAAAACAGTAAAACAATTATATTTATCTACTTTTTTTAAAATCGACATGCTACGTGCCTTGGTGTGCATTAGTTTAATGTATATGTAACAGCAACAACACAAATATAAGGATTATACACACAATAAAAGGACAGTGCTTCATAAATCATAATGTATAAGGCATTTAATGAACATAGTCACACGGCCCTTGCTTCGAAATAAGCAGTATTTCTGGATGTCAGTTTAATTTATAACTGCTATTAATTTGAAACGTCTTAAGTTTTTTAACATATATATCAACCTAGAGATAATATTCCTCTTGACAATGATTCATGATCTGACAAAATTAATCTTTGTCATAGACGTTAGTGTATCTTTCCAAATCTATAGGAACCTCGCCACCAAACACCGGTTTTGTCTCCTCATTTTCGAATACAGTCTTTGTCTCCTCGTTACCAAATATTTTTGTATCCTCATCGCCTAGCATACTTTTGGTCTCCCCGTCCTTGTCTTCGTTTTCTTTCCCTTTTGATTCTTTTTTGGAAGATTTTTGTTGCTTCGACAAAACGTAAAACTTTTTAAATAAAAAGAAGGCTACAGAAAATGCCAGACCAAATAACAATACAATTAACACTCCAGACATATGCTTTACTCCAAACTCTACTTGTAAAACACTTTTACTCATTGCGGCGTCGGAACATTGTCTTTTATCCTCCCACCATCTGCAATGGAAATCACATTTGTATTTTTATATTGTAATTATAACATTTGTGTACTTGTGTGTTTAACCTATAAGTACTTTGCCTGTTGATAAGTACGACATGATGCCCTGTTAGATTCTAAAAAGATCCAAACAGCACCCTTTTTTTTACCCCAGACAAGTGGATTTGAAATTTTTATTTTTAAATACTTACATCAATCAACAATATCAGTAAAAGAAAGATAACTCAGTTTCTAGAGATATGAGATGCAGATTCCGATGGATTGATTGTTGGCTTAACGTCCAGTGGCAATTATCTCATTCATGTTCAGGACGAGAACAAGTTAACAATAAATACATAAAGAAAGGTCCAGTAAAAGGGGCCGTCCGGGATGAAGATTAAGAAATTTGGACTGCCACTGAAAAATGAGGGTATATTAAAAAGGGACAGCAATTTTGCATTTAGCTTTTCAAAGTTCAAAATACCGTAAATATTTGAAGTAAAGCGATTTTCTATCATCGAAAAATCTTTCTATGTGAAAACTTGCGATATTTACCATGAATGCAAAAGAGTACATTTGATATAAACACATGAACATCTGCCATATCTAAAATTGCCGATGGGTCGCTGAAATCGTACCACGTGACATGAAAGGTTTGCACAATGCAACAAGCTGTCGCCACACCATTGACAAATTATCTAAATTTGTAATTTTCTGCATTGATTGAAAAACAGAGATTTGAGATACCAAAGGGACATTAAAAACTGTTTTGTCGAGGGGAACTGAGAAACACAGAACAATGTCACCTGTAAATAAACTATTCGATATCCACGCCACAAAATGCAAAGAACAATGATGTCACAGAAACAGTGTAATCATTTTAACCCTTTATAATATAAAGCAGACCTTGTAAATACCTTATGACATGTATTATTGAATAAACATCAAAACACAGCTTATGACTAACACATAATCATGTGTTGTTGGAAAAGCATCCAGTGGCAAATATTTCATGCAAATTCAGGTCTAACTTACCAATATAAGTTTACCAATAAAATTAACAAACCTTTTTCTGAGTCTAGTAATAAATCCTTTTTCTTTCAATTGTAGTATAGCAATGTTAATTGAAGTTTTAGCAGGATTACCAGCTTTCATTAGAATGCCGTGTTCCTGTAATCTGATTGGCTGACCAGACATTTTAGTTTTACAGTAATTCTTTTCGAAATATGAATTAATAAGGTAATCATAAATAAATGCAAAATTTCCTTCTCCAGAACGCTGCCGACCCTGACTGGAATTCGTCACAAGACCGTTACTCTCCAGAACTCGCTTCCAAATTGTTTTGTACGTACTATCTTCAGAGCTTTCAAGAAAACGCATTGTGGCTGAATTATTTATTGTCCCTACTTGTATATTTGTTCGTTCTGCTAATTCTATTAATGTCTCTACAGGCTGATCTAGGTTAACTTTTGTCAAAAATGCTGCCATATTTGCAGTATACGTAGAGACAGTTATTAATACAAAGAAAGTAAAACCAGCAGTAAGAATCCTCTGTGAACTTGGTCGAGGTGAAAAATCTGTTCCCCTCATTAATAACGTGCCGACAGAAAACCAGAGCACTTCTTTAAGAGTAAACTTCCTGTCTGGATTGCCTGTGTCTAACATTAGATAGACAATACAGACAATAACAGTTGCTCCTAAAATCCCCATCCATAACTCAAGTGTAAATGGACGCATAAACTGAAATATTGAAGAATGTTCCTTTGGTTTTGATATTAACATGTTGACTCCTGTACTGAGTACACCCAGGCTGAAATCTACAACTTCTTCACGCTCTGATGTAATAGATATGGCTCCCATGCCTAACGTAGCATTCTGTTGAAATATACATAAACTTATTAATATATAATCGTTAACATATGCTTGATGCAGATACTCATTGATGATAGAATATTATTTTTTTTAAATACCGAACACTTCTAAAGAATTTTGTTCAGCCTTAATATGTATTAATTCCGTTAAAAAAAAGATGTGTAATGTGCGATAGGCAGATGATTTTTCCCTCTATAGCCAAAATAGATTTCATACACGATTGTTTGGCTGACTACTAGTATTCAATGGGTACCATCATAATCAAATTAATTCATAAACTAGCAAACAGATAAGACACGACAAAACCACACTGAGGTTCGAAACTTTAGACAGATGCAATATCTTGTGTGTTGATTTTACCTGTTTAAATCCCCATCAACGGTTGTTTTGTTTTTAACAAAAAATCTTCCTAACTCCCTTTTCGATTATCTAGAACTGTTGGAGACTTCAAAAAAGTTTTAACAATAAAAATACAAATGAGTGAAACAAAATATTAGAAGTATCGTATTAGAGAATGCAAGAAAAATTAACTCGAACAGGTATTGAATGATATCATAGAGAAATTATTATATATATAATACACTCAAAACAACATGGTATCTTATGACATCAGATTTAACTTCATATGAAATTAATAATATTATGAATATATAACAGTGATGAACTAGATGCACAGAAGACATCACACCGACTGCATATAACCCTATGAAGATCCTGTTATCACAGTTTAGAATTTAGGAATGTTTTACTACACCCGTTATTGACAGAACACATCCAGAATTAACTACTGGAAATATCAACACTTACTGGTACCTGATAAAATTATATAATCAGCTGATATCACACTATCGGAACTGTTTATTTCGTATTATACCTCGTCTCACTATTTTTAATATGTACAACCTTTGATGGTGTGTTAAGTATTAAGTATGACGATAAATTTTCACTTCTGTACTCGTACTCTGAACAACAAATTTATTAATTTGGTTAAAAATGTTTACTTTGTACTCCTAACAACAAAATTTTTATATTTAAATTTACCTGTGTACGTTGATTTATTTAACGCTATTTTGTCCCAGTTGAGAGTTGTCTTATTGACACTCTTTCTACATCTTTTTTATTACTACCTGTAACATCTATGTTATATAGGCACCTACGTTTTAATATTGTATTTATATTGTGTTATAGACCAAACTTATTCGTTTAGTGTTTTTGTTTAAATGTCTTTTTGATCGAGTTAAGCCATTTCAATTGATATTTGATAGTGTGTCTTTTTATGTTGTAATGTTACACTACTGTCTCAGGTTAGGGTGAAGGTTAGTGTTTCTCGTTTTTCGTTTTTTTATAGATTAAACCGTTTGTTCTCCTGTTTAAATTATTTTACACTAGTCATTTTGGGGTCAATTATAGCATGCTGTTAGGTGTGAGCCAAGGATCCGTGTTGAAGGCCGTAAAGTAAATATGTTTTTGTATAATTTTGATTGATCTTCTAGTGTCTTTACACTTTTTTGTCATACATATAATATAACTTTATATTTCTATAACATTTCATGAAATTGTGTTCATATTAAATAAAAAAAACCTGTTAGAGGAGTTCGTATAATAACTCTTTATTGTTAGTTCTAACTTACCCCTGTCCTGACTTGTTCTATCATTCCGTTCCATTGGCCGTCGATTTCTGATCCATATGCATTGTTTGGACTGGGATACAGAACGTATTTGAATGAGAGTAACTTAGATAATTCCTCTAACAGGTCTATTGTAAAGCCCTCATATCCAACATTGCCTCGTTTGTTCATAATAAACGGTTCTTCCTGTAAATATGGAGTAAAACTTTCTATCATGTTAATTGTTTTCATGCAAAATCTCTGCAAATATAAGGTTAATATGTTAGTTGTGTGTTTATTCTTGCTTCAATGTCAGTATCCTTCAATGTTACATACATTATTGTCACATATACAAAATAAGGATCAATGAGATCTGAAGACACGCTTAGAAATAACTCAACTTGACATCTACTTTGCACAAAAAATCAATGACAAAAAAAATTCTAAGTGTCGAATACTACTGGAAGTTGAAGAATTCTGAAAAAAATGTGAATATGGATCAAAGATATCGTGTATTATAATTTAGTACACCAGACTTGCGTTATGTTTACTGAAGACCAGTCAGTGGAATTAAAATCAAAAGAGATTGAAGGCCAAATAATTTGAAACCCTAAAATTACGACAACAACAAAAAAGTATGCCACGCTGGACAAACAATTTTTATGTTATTTCGAATAGACAGAAAAAATATTACAGTCATTCCTTATAATTTAATTCTAAAAATGAGTAAACCATGATAAAAATGTTGATGACGTCGCGGTCACATGACAAAATTATGTCTTTGAGCTGATAGACAAAACACTGTCAGCCAATCAGAGGACGTGTTACATCCAAAATTAAATTATTTAGTTTTGTTACATGTATTATTGATAACCTTATAGACGTTTGATGTTTAGTTTTGTTTCGAGTATTTAGCATTAATTTGGTGTTAAGTTATTTTACGAGTAGTAAGTATTATGTGATGTTTAAATATATGACGTGTATTTAGACTTAAACACAAATTGATTATTTGTATCATCAACAGACTTATGAAAGTTTGATGTTTATTTTTGCTATGAGTATATAGCCGAATGTTTAAGTTCAGTTGTGCTAGGAGCATACAGGAACTTCTTAGGAAGAAAGATAAGAAGTTAGCAATATCCTTTAACTTTACGTTCCGCTATATAGATGATGTTCTCTCACTAAATAATACAAAATTTGGCGACTTTGTTGAACGAATCTATCCCATCGAACTAGAGATAAAGGATACTACAGATACAGTTAAGTCTGCCTCATATCATGACTTACATCTAGAAATTGACAATTATGGTCGGTTGAAAACAAAACTTTACGACAAAAGAGATGATTTCAGCTTCCCAATTGTGAACTTTCCATTTCTATGTAGCAACATTCCAGCAGCGCCTGCATACGGAGTATATATCTCCCAATTGATACGACATTCCAGCAGCGCCTGCATACGGAGTATGTATCTCCCAATTGATACGATATTCCCGGGCTTGTATTTCCTATCATGATTTCCTTGATAGAGGATTGCTGCTCACAAGGAAGCTATTAAACCAAGAGTTCCAAATGGTGAAGTTGAAATTATCCCTTCGTAAATTTTACGGACGCCATCACGAGTTGGTTGACCGTTATGGAATAACCTTTTCACAGATAATATCGGATATGTTCCTTATGTCGTAACTACAATACCCTTCCATTTTCACGAATGTGACCTACCGAATAAGATTATTTACCGGATTTGTAATAACATAAGCAACACGTCGGTTGCCACATGTGGAGCAGGATCTGCTTACCCTTCCGGAGCACCTGAGATCACCCCCAGTTTTTGGTGGGGTTCGTGTTGCTTAGTCTTTAGTTTTCTATGTTGTGTCATCCGTACTATTATTTGTCTGTTTGTCTTTTTATTTTTGGCCATGGCGTTGTCAGTTTGTTTTCGATCTATGAGTTTGTCTGTCCCTCTTTTATAGAAATATTCTCCACTAATATATCCCTTTCAATTCTTACCATAACAAATACAACTTTAACAATGTCTGGGAAAATACCACGTGTGTCCTTTTCCTGCGTGTCATTGACAGGAATAAGAACCAGTCTGTCACGCGTAGTATTACCTTTTGGTCTCCATTCACCAATCTAAAAAGAAATAATATCATTCACACACAAAAAAAGATTGACTAATTGATGCTTGCTTACCGTCAATAAGAAAATATGTATATTCAGAACGAAATCACAAGAAAAACACTTAACTAGTTTGGTGCGTCCAAGTCTATTTTCTAGATTTATATTCATCAGAAACGCTCAAATCCCTCGAAAGTTGATCAATATTGTATAAATAAATTAGCAATTAATGCAATATGCAGTAAGGAAAAACGACGAAAATTCAAACAAATTCTACAAAACACTAAAGTAACATCATTTTTTCACCAGTGAGTGATCTCAGGCTTCCGGAAAGGTAAGCATACCCTGCTCCCCTAGTAGCACTTGTCGTGTTACTCATTATCATTGCAATTAAAAAAATCGTTTACAAGTCGCATTGGGAGCTGTCATAATCGAGGAAAATAGAAAGGGATTGTGGCTTACTATTTTATACAATGAACCCAACCCTCTTACATTCAGTTTTGCACTTACATTTTAATACAGTGAAGTTACTTTAAGTTGTATACTAGTAGGTGAAAATGGCAGCATACCTTCC
This sequence comes from Mytilus californianus, assembly GCF_021869535.1. Lineage (NCBI taxonomy): Eukaryota > Metazoa > Mollusca > Bivalvia > Mytilida > Mytilidae > Mytilus > Mytilus californianus. The sequence goes on along the minus strand of NW_026262712.1, from coordinate 115,689,433 downwards.
CTTTTGAATTCGGAATATGGTCCATAGTCAATATTTTTTGCAGTGAAGTGTCTCTGTAGAACCAGTGAAAAGTCGATTAGCCAATCTTTTTCATTCATTAAGTAGGAATATGATTTTTAAATTATTCGTTTATATAGTGAAGTAACTTAGTAGTTGTACCCGTGATAATAACAGGAAATGCTCTTCCAGCATTAGGAAAATAAATCTATTACATGCAATATTTACACTTTCATATATACAGTGAAATGTCTCATTGGTTGTAGAGTAGAAAAGACCAGCGAACCATGTGTCTTCAGAGGTAGGAATATGATTCTTTTGTTATCCTTTTATACCTTTTATACATTGAGGTTCTTAAGTGGTTATACTGGTGAATTGCCTTCAGATGAGGAGTATAATTCTATAGTTACATGTAGTGTCCTATTCTAGAGTGTGACATTCTGAGTGTTGATTCGTATGGCGGGTTATGCATGCATAACAGAAGACGCTTACCCTGTCGACGCACCTGTCTTGCTTCTTTTGAAGTGCATGCGATTCTATTTGTTTTTCTTGGTTTATCTCTTCTTAATCTATTTACGAGATTTAGTGGTGCGTCAATTGTTGAAAAAGACGCTTAGTTAATGAGTTTGAATTACCTAAATACCTCATGGAATATTAATGTCTTAAAATGTCTATCGATTATTCAACTTCAAAAAAATATTTGTCGTAAATATCAAATGTGGTGACAATGACGTTAAAAAACGACCTTAACTGACGTTACCCAACTGTCACCGAAGACCCCACTACAGTTTCGAGAGACTAATCTCATAATTAACCCTTTTCTAAACATGATTTTTGAACTTAATTGGTTAATAGGGTTACTCTTGAATTTTATACATTATAAAGGCATTTTTAATGAGAGCTATATTTAAAGCATAGACCATCTGAAAATTGTGGGAAAAAAACACAAAAAAAATCACTGTTTTTTCACCTAGCATTATTTGCACGTGCAATAAATGTGTTTTGTAAAGGTACGACCGTAAAGCCGTCGTATAGTACTTCAATCAACTTGATTTACTTTTTGAAGAAAATTAGTAATAAGCAATATAACTGTCTAAACATCTGCATTTTATGAGAATTTCAATTCCGGATAATTGTCACACTTGAACCGACACATTTTGTTGTTTAGTCGTGTTTGTTGAATTTAACCGTGAAAGTCAAAATCATTGTAGGGTGCGTTTTTTAAAAACTGGCTCCGTCCGATGCCAAGAAAAGGTGCTCTGAAGTTTGAGTTGACAAATACATTACCTGCAATTTTGTATTTGCTGAAATTTAAGATTAGCAACAGAATCTAGAAAACAAAGTCTGCTAAATGCTGCAGCAGTAAGACGTGATGATTTATTTATTTATTTCAATGACCTATGTAATGATACGTAAACTGATTCAACCATATGTATCATAGGTCTTGCTTTAAAAGCTATACAAGTAAACAGAATTTGAAATCAGTAGCACGGTTGAAAAAGAAGCATTAGATATGAAGCCGGATTTGTCCAATTCTTTGTTGGTTGAAAGTAATGTTGTCCTTGGCTCTCGAAACATTAAAGTGTATAATTTGCAAGAAGATTTCTCAAAGAAAGTGTAAACATTACATACCATAATAGAAGATTTTTAAATCTAAATGATGTTACTGATATAATATACCGAATAAAGCAAGAGAATTTGCTCAATAACGATGTTTATCATGCTGCACGTTTGACCACATGCTTGACATAAAGACCAAATTACACAAAGAGTTGTTAAAATTATAGACAAAGACATTATTCGTGACAAAAAGACTCTTGTAATTTGATCAATGTTGATAATGGACCTGTCTTTCTTACCAAATAAAATTAGTAAAACCTACTGCAATTACTCTAAACTCAAGGCTAAACTTAAGAAGCAGTACATAGATGCCATAGTGTTCTTTTCTAAACAAGGACATGGTACATCGAACATTTTATTTGCAAGCGACATTTCTATCGCTTTTAAAGCCGCGAATAACATCAAAGGAAAATCGAAAAAAGTTTAAAAGCCGACTTCACGCTGTAACAATGAAGGGGCAGATATACCACAATCTTTTTCCATGCTTTTCATGTTGATGCTATGTTTGCTATCTGATGCTTAAAATTAAAAAATTAAGAAGTATATAGTTCCTATGTGTAGGGACAGTGCCACTCTGAACGTTAAAGAACCCTTGCCACAAGTCTTTGAGGGGTCAGTAGGTGGCCTGTTGCAAGGCTTAATTTCTGTCCAACATATCCTCCTCTCAGTTGGCAGTCAATATTTCCCTTACCTTCATCATAGGCCCACTTTATAATAATAATAAGTTTTTGTGGAATCGGTAAAAAGTCGGTATGCAACCTCCTTAGGACGAAAGCAAGCAACTTCAGTAATCATGTAGCATTAGCACACGGTGGTGTTGATATTGCTATAGATGATGCTAGAGTGTTTGTTACTACGTTATACGACTTTAAATACAAGTTCAATAAATCGACAAACAGTTGTGTAATAAAGCTTCCACCATGTGAGTTAGTGTTTAAGCGACACGTACTACATTTGTACTAGCACTATGAAAAAGCAAAGTTTGGGTGTAGGCAAATGTTCCCAACCCAAATAATAGCACGCCATCTGAGTTTTGTTGGGAAATTTAGCAAAATGACAAGTTAGAGCCAGTTTTCTTTGAAGGACAAATGACATCAGACTCTCAACAAGACCTTGTTTGTTCTTGTAAGGGGGAAAGCATGTGCAGGCAGCATGCGTTAACAAGGAGCAGCGACTCATTTCTAAAACAATATTACGAGAAATAAAATACTCTCATGAACATTCCAGTATAACTTACGATCAATTTTAGTTGTAAGTTTTCTCAATTTTAGTCGTAAGTTCTCTTGGTAAAGAGAGTCATATTCCAGTGGAAGTCCAAATTTCCCCGACCTTCATCCCGGAGGTCCTCTGTTACAGGAACTACCTATTGTATTTATTTGTAATGTGTTCTCGTCCTGAACATGCATGAAATATTTGCCACTGGACATTAAGCAACCAACAATCAATCAATCTCCTTGCACGAATTTGTGCTTTGTCAAAATGTAGGTAATTGTAATAATGTCCATGCCGTATCAGCCGACATAGCTGATGACACAGATGACATATCATGAACGTTATTTATTGGAAATACTTCTAACTTAATTGGGGTGTTCCTCGTTCATGTCGTAGGTGAATTTTAGCCTTCTATAATTTTTTCGACGTTTCATTTTGTATATGACAACGGTCATGTCTTACTTTTTGAATTTATCATAAAACCCGCTTGCATTCACTACAGTACCATCGAATGAAAGTTAATCGTACTTGTCACTTTAATAACTCATACTTCTTTTATCATCTGAAAAATTATCGTGAATTGAGACTAACAGTGGGAAATGTTTTCAAGAGACTCCGTGACATGTCGAATCCTGGAAAACTGAGACGAAATCTAACCTGCAAATGTTGTTGGATTTTATCGACAATGTATTTTGGATACTCTATTATCGGTAATATATTATTCTCAAATGTATGCATGTATATCTTGTCCAGAAATGCTATTTATCGAGGTCAAAGATCAAGGTCATTCTGTTGCAGTTATTTATTTGGCCTTGAAACTTCAATCAAACGTGTTTCCTTCGAAAAAGTTAAATGATACGTTATTCTGACGTCATGTGCAAATAGGAAACGCATCTAAGTCGGAACTTAAGCATTGATAAATAAAACTACTTGTATAATTTATTGAATGGATTATAGATTTTGAAAAAATCTGCAATTTGTTTCTCTAGATAAAAATACGAATTTTTAAGTGATGACCTTTGACCTTGATTTAAGGCATGATGGCACCAGTTTTCATATAAATTTACGACACATATTTTCAAAAAGTATACGATTTAAGCTTTCTAAATGAGCTATTTTAATGCAATGAGGTATGTAGGTAACTTAAATTTCTAATTTGAACATATGTTGAATATTGTTGCCTTATTTTACCTTTTTAAACAATGATGTACCTCCATGGTTGTACAGGTGAAAAGTGTAGTTAATCCTCTTCCCGTCAGAATCGAATTTTACTGATCCTGTTTTACCATTTGGTAATGTCGACTGCAAAAGAAATAAATCAAATAATAAAAATAATAAACTAAGTTAAACAACACTGCATTGACATGTTCCAGGTCTCGAAATCTGTATTAGTAGTGTGAAGTGGGGTTCAATTTAAATAGTTCCTAACATCTGCGTGATTTGGTCTCTGTAGGCTAGCTTTGTCAATTGCAATCAAACCACATTTCCTTATTTTTTTATACTTTAAATATCGACTAAAGGTAAAAAAAAGTTAAAAAGACTTAAAAGATAAACATTTTTTGACGCTAACATATCCATGATATCATGATGATCCTTATAACAAGTTTACTTCGATAAAGTAAACTTTTGTAAAGTTCTGACATTTTTTAGATCCAGTGCTATCTCTAAATATAAAGTTTAGCGGGGAGTAGAAGTTATTAATTTAGTACAAGTCTTTATATTTGGGGTGAAATTCAGCATAAATAACAACGAGACATGTACAGTTCATCAAAAAACAGTTTATGTCAGGGAATCAACTCTGAAGTTTTGAAAGAATGAACATGTGGTTGAAAAAAGCTTTGCATTTAATTTGGCATTTCACATGTAACGCAATATTTGCGTCAGATACATATCACCATAGTCTCAAATAAGCTTCAATCCAATTCTGTACAATATGTACGTCAGTTACCAGTAACAACTCACACAAACCCCCAATCGGTTACAATCACCTAGTCTCAAATAAACTTCCATCTAATTCTGTACAGTATTTGTGTCAGTTAAATGTCACCTGGTCTCAATTAAACTTCCATCTAATTCTGTACAGTATTTGTGTCAGATACATGTCACCTAGTCTCAAATAAACTTCCATCTAACATGTCTAATTCTCTACAGTATTTGTGTCAGTTACATGTCACCTAGTCACAAATAAACTTCCATCTAATTCTGTACAGTATTTGCGTCAGTTACATGTCACCTAGTCTCAAATAAACTTCCATCTAATTCTGTATTATAGTATTAATGTATGGACTTTTTCATATTGGCCCTGTAACATGCCCGAGGTATTAATAATGGCCAAGGATGGTTGTAATGGCCCCGAGGCAGCGCCGAGGGCCATTACAACTGTCCGAGGCCATTATTAATACCAAGGGCATGTTACAGGGCCAATATGAAAAAGTCCATATATTGATACTTTTATTAACCAACTAAGGCAACTTTATTCAAGAACAGTCTTCGAGTCTCGGATCCAAATACAGCTAACCACGAATCTATAACAGGACCAATACAAAAAAAGCCAGTTCATAACACTTTTATTACCGTAAATGGTTTTAATTCTTCGATTAAACAAAGAGTAAGAATCTTACCGTGAAGAAGATACAGGAATTCATAGCTGAACTTATCTTTTCGCATTCACGATGGATTTTTGGTCAACATTGTCAGATTTAATTTCTGATTTCTCATCCAAGTACTTTATTTTATGCTATTACAATTCATTTCATCTAGCAAATATAAAGTAGCTGGGAAGAATAAATCAGACAGTTTAACTATTCTTACTCTGAGTAGTCTGCGTTCTGATAATTGATCAACGGAAATGAAATTTTGATAATAATCCTCTGTATCTTTAATCGAAGGTCGTACTCGAAAAAGGCTGTGTAATATTTCCGTTTCAAGTCGTTACAAAACACTGAACATCATTTAAACTTTTTTTTATGATATTAAGTTAAAAAAAATTTTAAAAAGTTGTCACTTATTTGAAGAAATAAACGACATTTTGATTTAATCGATGTCCCGTTTATCTGTTCATAATGCATGGCTGTGATTTCGTAATGCACGGGTGTGATTTCGTAATGCATGACTGAAATTTCGTAATGCATGGCTGTAGCAATTTCTCCGTTCATAATGACCAGTTGTCGAAATTTTCCTTTTATAAAGCATGGGCATTTCTATACATATTGTAGTAAGTTGGTTAATAAAGTACGGTATTTGATCAGTTGCATGTAACCTAGCCTCACACAATTCTACAATAATGTGTCAATTACTATTAACCTTACTTCACGAAACGCCTCGTTAAAGGCGATATTTGCTGCAGTTAATTATATAACATTACCTGAAGCATTCTTCTATCGAATTCTAAACAATATTTGCATCAATTATTCCTACCTCACGCAGTGCTTCTATCATTTTCGTTCTGTTAAATATATCTACATGTTCATCGATTCCACTCATCTTCTTCAGATAAAGTTTCTGTGATTTTTGTATCAAATGTGCAGTATCAATAGCAGTGGCTTCATATGAACTTGTTAGGTATTTACTTCCGGGTCGTATCTCTGTATAACGATATGCTAGAAGCTGACACTTTGCTTCAAACAGTCCTTGTCGATACATAGGTCCTTCATCAAATGGTTCAAGGTACATAGACTGAAACATAGTCAAAAAGTAGTGTTTCTCGTCAGAGGGCGTATCAATGCACCAAACTTCCGAATGGTTTGGGGGTGTGAAAAATAAGTTTTCTAGAAATTTGACAGCAAAAGTATGATTAAGGGAGCAGGGGGATAAACATCTTTTAGGTATTGATTTTGCCGCTAGGATGTCATCAAAAGATTTAAAGACTTTTGAAAATGATCCTGTTGTATTATAATGTCTGTAAAAAAATAATCAATGATTTTTCTAACTATTGAATAATTGCTGTTATGCTTAATGTACAGTGGCACATAATTTATGCATTATGTAGGACGAGTATAAATAAAAATCATTTAAAAGGGTCAATTCTGCAAAGGCAGGGCAGAAATTTTGTCCCTTGAAAAAGAAGAAATTTTGGATGAGACAGAAATTATTATGTGTACGGATCCTTCAAAGTTGCAGGGATTCCTTTATGTGCACAAAGTGGGAAACTCTCCTTAGACGAGACATTCTATTATATGTACGAGTTCCTTTTCTAAGTATTTTAACAGCTTACACAGCCACATGAATGCTACCTCAGCAGGGGTTTTAATTGCCCTAGGTTGGAAAGATCTTGTAAAGGGGAAGTGAATGAAAGTTCATATCTAGATTATGTAAAACTTTAAAATGCGGTAACCTTTTGCTTTTGTCCTTTAACTCAGAAACAAAGAGCAGCAACTAATCTAATCAAAGTGGTGATAGACACGGTCCCGAAAAGCCATTTTGTGTCAAATAATATTTTGCTAATATGTCATGAGAATCGGGCAACCTAACTCAAGTCATTGTGACAACAGTGTAAAAAAAAGGTTTGTAGGTGCTTAACTATGACAGCCGTGAAGACACAAAAATACCATAAATGAAGCGGTAAAACCTATAATATAATCTCAAGATGAAACAGGTGAAGAAAAGTAGTAAAAGGTTTGGACGGCCTACACTCAAAAACAAATTTGCTAACATGTCATGTCACTGTGTAATATGTTGGCTACAAACGCTAAATGGTGACATTTTCTTTTCGCCTAGAGATAATTGTAACTAAAGTTGTGAGTTGCAGCTTTCCTGCAGTGAAAATTATACGCAACAAAGTTTCACAAAAACCATTTTACCATCAAATTAATGATTAATATCAAAACAGTTTCAAGATCAAAACATGACACAATACTAATTCTTACCGAATCATGGAAAATAAATATATTCCTTTCATTTTCCATGATGTTTCCAAATGACTTTGCCTGTGAATAAAAGAGAATGCTGAAATTATTATCGGTTTAAACTTACAACAGAACTTCAGTATATGTCATTCTTTAATAAAAAATAAAAGAAACACAATAGTTGCAATGTAATATAATAACGAATTCATAACAAAAATATATCTTTCTCCAATATTATATGGAGCCTATAAGCTTGTGATAATATGTTCTTATTTACCAACAAGGATGAAAACGTATGATTTCGTTACTTCTCAAATAAGACTTTTGTACTGCATTATAAAAAATGAAACATACTAATGCTAAATAAATAGTACGAGTTGGTAGAAATATGAGTTGGTCAAAGAACGAGTGGGTCAAAGTACGAGTTGGTAAATATTGGGTATGAGTTGGTTGAGTACCAGTTGGTAAAGGTACGAGTTGCCGTGTACCATTAACAGCGACCTCTTGTGGAATATTTTGAAACTACTTTATTCTTGATTTGTAATTTCTTGATTTGTAACTTGTAGTTTTTCTTAAGAAACGGAACTTTTCATTGGTTGTCAGCGGTAACAATCACATTGACATATTTTCCAAATACGTGACTCAAACCAAGAAATTACATTTCACAGATAGAGAGTTTTAATAGTTCGATTGAAAAACAAATATACGTTTTATACAAACCTGGAAATTCCATTTGACAAATTATGAAATTTATAATTTCATAGTTACGATTTAGAGTGAAGAAATTTAATTGAACAAATAAAGAAATATCCCTTTCCATAGTTACTACGATATTCAAGAACTTGCCTTTCTAATCATTGTTATCATAATCCGTTCTCTCCTCCTTTACATCATCGAATAAGACTTATCACTGAATGTGTACTTGCCGTGAGCACACGACTTGCCCTGAGCACACGACTTGCCATGGTGGTGACAGTTCTCTTTGATTTATGAGTTTTGAATATCTCTTAGGTATCTTTTGTTTCATTTTTTTTTTCTTTCAAACAAAAACTGCAATACGTTTTATAGCAATAAGTAATTTTCTACAGAATATTTTATGTAAGAAAAATCAGCTTTTAATGTAATAGCATGATATTACCTCCTTTAGAACGTTCTGTATTAGTTTATGTTGATCATCCCTAGGACTACAAATTAGGATGATCTCTTGTCGAAGTAACTGGGCATTTCGTAACACCTCCACTGTTTGGTTCCTGATATCTTCCTCTGAATTCATTTGGAGAGAATACGATATTGGAGAAATCTGATTGGCTATCATTCGACGTATCAAATCCTGGCATACTACAAATATATATTGGAACCGAGGAAGTTAAAACAAGTTTGTAGATTCTTTTTTATTTTTGTATTTTTTCTGATGTTCTTTTTAATAGTTCTTCTGAGTATAAATCAATTAAATAAATTTATTCTGGTGCACTATTTATTAAGCATGATGTTAGTTATATATTGTGATATACAAATAAGGAGATGTGGTATGGTTGCCAATGAGAGAACTATCCACCAGATTTCAAATACTTTAGTAAGCAATTATAGGTCTCCGCATGGTCTTCATCAATTACAAAAACTCATACCGTATAGCCAGCTATAAAAGGCCTCTACATGAAAAATGTGAAACAATTCATACGAGAAAACTGACGGCCTAATTTGCAACAATACAATCTACGAAAAACAAATATGACAGACATGAACCAACGACAACCACTGAATCACGGGCTCATGGCTTTGGACAGGCTAATAAAGAATGTGACAGGGTTAGACATGTTTGTGAGAGCCCAACCCTCTAAACGGGACAGTGGTGGAGCAAACTTTAAAAATCAGTTTCAAAAGGTAGATGCACGTTTGACTTGGTATTCAATACATAAGCAATAGAAATTAAAGGTGGATATATCTACCGTCATTTATTTTAGGATCATCTGGTAAAACTACAACTGCAGTTTTATTTTGCCAAGCGAGGAAAAGATCAACTATTGCTTGATTAAGTTGTTCAGCTGGAGGTGTCACCTCCAACAGGTTGGACCACGAGACATGATCTTCAATTCGGGTCTCGTCAACGTAATCAAATCCTTTGTCCTGGGTGATGACATACGGTATGTTTTCTTGTTCCAGTATCATGGCTAGGTTTGTATAATACGGTCCAATGACCACACTGACACCAGTCTCAGCTTTATCATTAGCTTGGATTTTTAAAGCTGAAAAAGAGGATCATAATCATCATGGCTAGTTTGTATAATACCATGAGGGTTTGGATGGGGTTTACACAATATGGTATAATGGAACAATACTACACAAATGGGCCAAAACAATAAAGAATAGATAGAAATTGTCAAAACAATAAAGAATAGAGAATAATGAGGGTGTTACAATTGACCAAATAAGAAGTAGAGAGAAATAGGCAAAACAATTAAGAATAGAGAATAATGAGGGTGTTACAATTTATCAAATAAGAAGTAGAGAGAAATATGCAAAACAATTAAGAATAGAGATTAATGAGGGTGTTACAATTTATCAAATAAGGAGTAAAAGAGAGAAATAGGCAAATCAATTAAGAATAGAGAATAATGGGGAGATTAAAATATAAAAAAAGAGAAAAATGACCTGATAAATCAAATAATGCAAAAATGAAGAACCCCAATCCAGACCCGCATACTATACGATCCCATGAGTAACATGAGTTTGGTCGTTTAACTGCTATCTTTGTATTTAAACTCGGACTATATTATTTCATGTAGATTAATTTGCATTGAGAGTGTCTGAAATCAGTTTATTTTAGGATTTTACGGGGTATTGAATTTAGAATAAAACAAACGTAAAAATAGTTTTTAATTTTCAACTTTTTCATCTTGAGATGCTTGTTACTAAAGTTACACGAGCCCCTTCCCCCAGTGAATTATGATGTAGGTCTGGTTGATTCTCAATCAACAGTATTGTAAAATTATATATGAAAACTCAACAAAAATACCCGGCTTATAATTGTGTACGCCAGACGGACGTTTCGTAGAGATATAAGACTCACCAGTGCAGCTCGAATTCAAACAGTTAGAAAGCCTAATCAAATACGAAGTTTTAGAGCTTTAAATACTGAAAATTCTGAAAAGTTAATTCAACATTTGTAAATTGTAAATTAACAAATAAATGAATATCAATGATATTTCATGTCAACCCAAATGTACTGACTATTGTGCGGGTGATACCCTAACAGATAATTGCTTAAACGATTCCTCTGTGTACCGTGAAAATGAACGCTTTAATGGTCTTGAATGTCAGCTATATGTTTCTGTTTGTGACTTTATCAAATTGAAAGTAATGAGAGAACACCCAGTTCTGACTACACAAAATTTCGGAAATTCAAAACAGGGCTAGGTAATAGAAATATATGTACTTATCGAAATATATTATAATTGCGCTTAAAGATGTAGTACAATACCTTAGAACTTTCAATCTTATTAATGTTGCGAAATAATTGATGCAAATATATAGACAAGGTCACAAGTATCCTGGTCAGTCCCTGTTTGTTAATTCGTTAATTGAGAAGAAAGATAATTCAATAAGATTTTTTATTGGTTACAGAAAGAAAAGAAGACTGTTTGAGGACACGAATGCTCCCGCTCAAGCTTCAAACAAACGAAAATGGGACGGAAAGACGGAAGGACGGACGGGCAAGGGTAACACCTAATGCCCCCGTCGTCTACGGCGGGTGCAATAAAAAAACAAATTTAGCTTATAAATTGTCTTCTTACTCAAATTCATGATATGCTATTCGATATTTCTTTGATGTGAGCAAAGAATTGTAACATAATTGTGCATACAAGTACATTTCATTCTTTGTAAATTTTACACCGTAAACAGAAAACATATGATATTTATACGTATTATACACATACAAACTATCTTACCCGATTTCCATCATATTAAGAAAGAGAACTTTCACTCCTTGTGTAACACATCACGGAAAAATTATGAACTAAGTCGTATATATAAAAATAGGAAGATGTGGTATGATTGCCAATCAACTCTCTACATGAGACCAAATGACACAGAAATTAACAACTATAGGTCACCGTATTTACTTTTATGTCGCTTGTGATTTTCTCGTGTATAACAAAACTGCCCATTGGTCAGATGAATCTTATGATACATTGACAGTGTAACCATAGTACAACCAGACGGTAAATCATTGGAAACAACATTTTATAAATTTCATGCGTTCTTGTTCATAAAAAATGATACTGACTACAGTTAATTGTCTTTACATGGATTCAGATATGTTTTTGCTCAGTACAAAGACAATACAGTTTGTGATTATTTAAACTTAAACTGCTTATGACCAAAATCCGTGTACCTGACACATAAACCAAGTGTCCATGCAATGTGATCCTGCAAAGATTGACTGTCATACTATTAATATTATGTGTAACTCTTATTTAATTGTAGTACAAATATATGAAAATTCATTGTCTAAACTGTTCTGTTCCATACATACTTTTGTAAAGTCCATCTTTGATGTTAGTCCATCCATTCTCCTGTATGGTCAGATTATCTCGGACGTTAATATTTACTATACTGATAGAACTGTAACAATCAATCACTTCTGTATCGTTACTTTGTATATTCTTTTCAACAAATTCTTGTAAGGGGATCAATCCAGTCGAGGGACTTAAAATACCTATGGAAATGAAAACAAAAATATGTGAGTACTCTTTGATGAATGAGTATTCTGTTAATATCTGTTATTGTATTAACAGTTGATAAAATTGTTGACATTGCATTAGGATAGTTCTGAGAGCTAAGGAAGTATTCCTTAACAGAAGACACTGTACTTAAATAATGTAACTCATGTAAGTTGTAAAGCTTGTCTCTCATCCGTTTGTTTGGTTTTATGAATAATAAAATATGTTTAAACTATCAAAGAATAAATCAGGGAAAAGTTACCGAACTCGTCCAGAAGTATGTATCCACTTCATAATACAGAAACAATTTTAAAAAACAAGATGCTTTCTTTAAAAAAAAAAAAAAGCAATTCGTAAACCCGAGAATGTGGGTTATCAAAAAAAATGTTGCCGAATATTTTTTCTTTTGCCGGATTTAAAATGATTTAATGTAAATATATGAATATGGTAATGATGATGTTAAAATACCTTTATTGAAAAATAGGTAATTGTGTGTAGATTCTTGCACAAGTCAAATAACAGTCTGGGAATTCATGGCAAGTCACAACTTTTAAATGTTAGGGCTCACTATAACCTTCATGATTAAAAGCACCGTTGGATTTCAGTTGCAAATAGAAAAGTGTAGTCTGTACCAGCTAATATATGAATTTACCTTTTAAATTGACTATTTTATTATTACTTGGGAGTGTACATCATTTGTTCTTCTTGTTATATATACAAAGGCATAATCCTATTAATTGCAATTCCCAGTTTCTGGAAACTGGATGTCTAAAGACAATAGCACAGACCAATCGCAATATAAGTTTCAGCCCTCAATTTGCTTTATAACCTGAATGGATTTGTTTTATCCTACATATCTTCATATTTTGTTTCCCGGATGCCTTCAATTATTCTTTAACTCATTATTAGAGCTGTCTTTACTCATGGTAGAGATGGTATTAAAACATTTGAAAGTCCAATTTCCATGTGAAGAGCGCATGGTCTCAAAAGACCCAATTTATATAAAAGAATATGTTTGGATAAGGTCAATAGGACTGTCATTCAAAAACAAAACAAACAAAAGAGAAACAACTAGAGGTCAGAATACCTAAATGATGACCGTGTTCCAAAGTCACATGTCAAGCTCTTACTGCCGTGTCCTGAATTAAGAACTGAGAAATGCGAAAATTCCCAATTTTCAAGTGAAAATCCTAATTTATCTGAGATAATCCTAGTTTATCTGAGATAATCTAGGATTATCTATAAAAGTGGTTCAGGCGTGCCATATGCACATGTTTTGTTTGTTTTTTTGTTGTTTTTTTGTGTCAAGAAATAGTAAATGTAGAGTAAACGCACTGATATTCTGGATTAGAATATACATTTGCGTTATCATAGTTATGTATTCTAGGCTCAAATTTAATGTGTTGAATTCAGATGTCAAACTACCTGCCTATAGTGGTTTGACTCCCGATTAATTGCAAACCGATCGATATTGTTGTCAAATCCATATCGTGTGACCAGAGTGTAATATAATGTAAAAGCACAAAGGCGTGTGCAGGATAGCTGGTCAATACAATACATATAATTTTCAAAATCGCACCATATTGCAAAGATTTAGATACTATAAGGTTGAACTATTAAAAAAGAAATAAAAAATGAAATTCAATTACTAGTAACATACAATAAATCTTTTCCGAAAATTCAAATCAAGTATTTACTGATGGACATTTTTATCAACACATTAATCTCTTCTTTAATTCCAACTTTCCATTTTATGAATGTATTGATATACAAAATGTAGGCAGATACTTACAAAACCACACTAGAGCGGTATAAAATAATTGATATAAGAATTAAATGATTATTGATTATTGTAAAGTATTAATTACGTTTTAAGTGAGATGCAGGGAAATAAAATCCTTGTGAATTAAAACCATGCAACTATTTTTTAAACTACAGTTTAGATACTGATTTATTTATGTGCATCCCTCACTTGGTGCTCACATGTTGTCTATAATTAGTGTAAATGTATTCACTGTTGGAATTGATATACTGTAACAATATATTAATCATATTCTGTAAATTCTATATATATTCCCTCTATTGATGAAATAAAATATTTTTGACAAATATATCTATATGTTTAATTATTTTTCTGCTTTCCGATCTGAGATAGATATTTCGTTTTGTTTCTTCTTGCTTTCCGATCTTATCTCAGGATATTATGGAATTTCAAAGTATCACGTGGTAAACGTTCAGAAATAATGGATGTATTCTGGAACATACATGTAATATAGTTGAAAGTATATTATTCCCAGGTTTATTATCACAATGCACATCAGCACGTTGTATTAAATACTACACAAGCAATGCGTAATGGGGACCGTCTCAAAAAATATATAATTTCGTTATCATTGTACTTGATATTTTAAAATACTCTTCACATTAAAACGCATATGTTTTGTCAAAAGGCAAAGAGGTTGGAATATATAATTGTTTTTACTGCAAACTAGTCTTAACTTTACAACTTTCCGATCTATAAATAAACTTTGATTGTTGAAATATACAATGTCACGTGGTATCATATCCATCGATGGACCGTATCAAAGACATAGATAACTACCTGACTGTATAAATGATCGAATATTTTCAGGACCTTCCGAGAATCTTCTTTCCGATGATATCAGAATGACCCATAGAACCTACCAAAACCCACGGATTATAGGCGTAAACCCCTCAGGTGGTTTATGCAATAACAACACGACTCACATTTAGTATTGATTATACGAACAATCACTGTAAGAAATTGTATATGCATAGGGAACACATAAATTAAAACATTGAACATGCTCACTAGAAGCAAACGTGAGGTGTTTTTAAAAAAAGGATTGAAATTGGAGGCAAATTACCAAAACATAATATCAGAAGAATCTAAATTTATTTTATTGTCCATGGTTCATATTCAATACAAACATTCCATCCACTGTATGCATACAGACAATGCATACATACTAGACAATTGAGTACATATTTCATATTCATTTAAGTTTGTATTGAACTGTCGATTGAACATTTAGAACCAGATGTATGATGTTTCAAACAAAATTAGTTTCATCAATCAACTAAAGGAACGATGGATAACGTGTATCCAATCTGTGTTAATACGTCAACTATTTCTATAGATGTCTACTCACCAACAACAAAGTTTTACTTGTCTACTCACCTACAACAAAGTTATACTTGTCTACTCACCCACAACGAAGTTAAACAAAAACAAAGTTATACTTGTCTACTCCCCTACAACAAAGTTATACTTGTCTACTCACCAACAACATAGTTATACTTGTCTACTCACCTACAACAAAGTTATATATTTTGTCTACTCACCTGCAACAAATTTATACTTGTTTACTCACCTACAACAAAGTTATACTTGTTTACTCACCTGCAACAAAGTTATACTTGTCTACTCACCTTCAACAAACTTATACTTGTCTACTCACCAACAACAAAGTTATACTTGTCAACTCAACAACAACAAAGTTATACTTGTCTACTCACCTACAGCAAACTTATACTTGACAGGTGTTTGGTTTTTGCCAAAATAACATTTTCCAAAACATTCAGGTAACATCAATACAAATACGTAAAAGAATGTGACTGGTGTCATTGCTAAGGTCTATCAAAGTATTTCTGAAGAAAAAAAAAACATCATGAACATAACATTGTCCAGAAAACTGATGAAACATAAATACTAATACGGTGAAAAATGTGACTGGTGTCATTGCTAAGGTCTATCAAAGTATTTCGTAAGAAAAACAAATCATGAAACAACATTGCCCAAAACATTCATATAACATCTATACTGATACTGTATGGGACAGTAACATTGATAAAGTCTATCCCAGTACTTCTGAAATATAACATCTATACTGATACTGTATGGGACATGGCTTGTAACATTGATAAAGTCTATCCCAGTACTTCTGAAATATAATATCTATACTGATACTGTATGGGACAGTAACATTGATAAAGTCTATCCCAGTACTTCTGAAATATAACATCTATACTGATACTGTATGGCTAGTAACATTGATAAAGTCTATCCCAGTACTTCTGAAATATAACATCTATACTGATACTGTATGGGACAGTAACATTGATAAAGTCTATCCCAGTACTTCTGAAATATAACATCTATACTGATACTGTATGGGACATGGCTAGTAACATTGATAAAGTCTATCCCAGTACTTCTGAAATATAACATCTATACTGATACTGTATGGGACATGGCTAGTAACATTGATAAAGTCTATCCCAGTACTTCTGAAATATAACATCTATACTGATACTGTATGGGACATGGCTAGTAACATTGATAAAGTCTATCCCAGTACTTCTGAAATATAACATCTATACTGATACTGTATGGGACATGGCTAGTTACATTGATAAAGTCTATCCCAGTACTTCTGAAATATAACATCTATACTGATACTGTATGGGACATGGCTAGTAACATTGATAAAGTCTATCCCAGTACTTCTGAAATATAACATCTATACTGATACTGTATGGGACATGGCTAAGTAACATTGATAAAGTCTATCCCAGTACTTCTGAAATATAATATCTATACTGATACTGTATGGGACATGGCTAGTAACATTGATAAAGTCTATCCCAGTACTTCTGAAATATAACATCTATACTGATACTGTATGGGACATGGCTAGTAACATTGATAAAGTCTATCCCAGTACTTCTGAAATATAACATCTATACTGATACTGTATGGGACATGGCTAGTAACATTGATAAAGTCTATCCCAGTACTTCTGAAATATAACATCTATACTGATACTGTATGGGACATGGCTAGTAACATTGATAAAGTCTATCCCAGTACTTCTGAAATATAACATCTATACTGATACTGTATGGGACATGGCTAGTAACATTGATAAAGTCTATCCCAGTACTTCTGAAATATAACATCTATACTGATACTGTATGGGACATGGCTAGTAACATTGATAAAGTCTATCCCAGTACTTCTGAAATATAACATCTATACTGATACTGTATGGGACATGGCTAGTAACATTGATAAAGTCTATCCCAGTACTTCTGAAATATAACATCTATACTGATACTGTATGGGACATGGCTAGTAACATTGATAAAGTCTATCCCAGTACTTCTGAAATATAACATCTATACTGATACTGTATGTGACATGGCTAGTAACATTGATAAAGTCTATCCCAGTACTTCTGAAATATAACATCTATACTGATACTGTATGGGACATGGCTAGTAACATTGATAAAGTCTATCCCAGTACTTCTGAAATATAACATCTATACTGATACTGTATGGGACATGGCTAGTAACATTGATAAAGTCTATCCCAGTACTTCTGAAATATAACATCTATACTGATACTGTATGGGACATGGCTAGTAACATTGATAAAGTCTATCCCAGTACTTCTGAAAAAGGAAAACATTATTTATCTGGTGTCATTACAACACAAGTCTACTACATGTGATACGGTATAGAGCAAACTGTTGCTGGTAACATTACAACACAAGTCTACTACATGTGATACGGTATAGAGCAAACTGTTGCTGGTAACATTACAACACAAGTCTACTACATGTGATACGGTATAGAGCAAACTGTTGCTGATAACATTACGACACAAGTCTACTACATGTAATACGGTATAGAGCAAACTATTGCTGGTAACATGACAACACAAGTCTACTACATGTGATACGGTATAGAGCAAACTGTTGATGGTAACATTACAACACAAGTCTACTACATGTGATACGGTATAGAGCAAACTGTTGCTGATAACATTACGACACAAGTCTACTACATGTGATACGGTATAGAGCAAACTGTTGCTGGTAACATTACAACACAAGTCTACTACATGTGATACGGTATAGAGCAAACTGTTGATGGTAACATTACAACACAAGTCTACTACATGTGATACGGTATAGAGCAAACTGTTGCTGGTAACATTACATCACAAGTCTACTACATGTAATACGGTATAGAGCAAACTGTTGCTGGTAACATTGCCAAAATCTATCTAAGTATCATTTCTGAAAGAACAAAAAACAGTATGTATCTCGTGTACATCAATACTATATAATACGGTATAGAACGTGGCTGGTGACATTGCAAAGGTCTATCAAAGTATTCTGAAAATAAAGAAAACAGTATGTGTCTGGTGTCAGTACATCAATACTAATACGGTATAGAAAATGGCTAGTGACATTGCCAAGGTCTATCAAAGTATTCTGAAAATAAAGAAAACAGTATGTGTCTGGTGTCAGTACATCAATACTAATACGGTATAGAAAATGGCTGGTGACACTGTCAAGGTCTATCAAAGTGTTCTGAAAATAAAGAAAACAGTATGATTGTGTCTGGTATCAGTACATCAATACTAATACGGTATAGAAAATGGCTAGTGACATTGCCAAGGTCTATCAAAGTATTCTGAAAATAAAGAAAACAGTATGTGTCTGGTGTAAGTACATCAATACTAATACGGTATAGAAAATGGCTGGTGACATTGTCAAGGTCTATCAAAGTGTTCTGAAAATAAAGAAAACAGTATGTGTCTGGTGTCAGTACATCAATACTAATACGGTATAGAAAATGGCTGGTGACACTGTCAAGGTCTATCAAAGTGTTCTGAAAATAAAGAAAACAGTATGATTGTGTCTGGTATCAGTACATCAATACTAATACGGTATAGAAAATGGCTAGTGACATTGCCAAGGTCTATCAAAGTATTCTGAAAATAAAGAAAACAGTATGTGTCTGGTGTAAGTACATCAATACTAATACGGTATAGAAAATGGCTGGTGACATTGTCAAGGTCTATCAAAGTGTTCTGAAAATAAAGAAAACAGTATGTGTCTGGTGTCAGTACATCAATACTAATACGGTATAGAAAATGGCTGGTGACATTGTCAAGGTCTATCAAAGTGTTCTGAAAATAAAGAAAACAGTATGTGTCTGGTGTCAGTACATCAATACTAATACGGTATAGAAAATGGCTGGTGACATTGTCAAGGTCTATCAAAGTATGTCTGGCAATAAATAAAACAGTATGTGTCTGGTGTCAAAACAATTGGGTATAGAACGTGACTTGTGAAATGGTAATTAGAAAACAATATATTGGTTTGTGCAGACCAGGCATGGGGTAATGCTAATTTGTAATTGTAATGCATTGTAATGTATTACAATTCCCCAAGTAATGCATGTAATGTTTGATGCCCAAATTTTGGCATTACATATAATTGTAATGTAATGCACTACATTGGCAAAATTACATGTAATTTATGCATTACATGGCTTTACTTCTTGTCTGATAGTTCTATATATTGCTACAAATTTCAAGGATAATAAGTACCTACTGTTTTATTCTTTCCTTTAAGAAAATAGGAAAATTAAAAACAAATCAATTTATAGTTAAATGATTAACAAGAAGTGTAAATTTGAACTGTTGTAACACTAATGATTTTCTTCATCTAAACTTAATACTAAAACATTTACACTAATAATTAAAACAGATCTATTTTATGAACATACAAAAATAATATTGGTTTTTTTTTTTATTTGCAGTCATTTTCATATACCATTATAGTCATTGAAAAACCTATACATAGATATTTAAAGATGAAAAAATAAGTTGAATTTTTTTGAGAAAACACAGAGTTGTATACTTCAAAATATCAAAAGCCTGATCCAGATGAACAATCAACCTTGGAAAATTTTGTAAAACCATCTGGTTATCAGAAATATCAATTAAATGACCCAAAGCAAAACAAAGCTACAGATTCACTTTTTTAATATATTGCTAAAAGTGATTTACTCCCATTTTCAACAGTTGAAAGTCAAAACTTTAAGAACTTTATTAAAATCTTAACCTAAAATTCCAAGCCAGAAACATATTTCATCTAAATTGATACAGACTAAGGCCAAGGATGTACGTCAAAAATTGTATGACAATCTTCAGGAAGCTGATCGCATTTATTTGATTGTTGACATTTGGTCTAATAGGACAATGAAAGGATTTTTCAAATACCTATTTAATACTTACCAAGACTGCAGTATAAAATGTTGTATATATGTTTCTTTTGATAATAAAATTTATAAAATGTAATGTGTAATATAATGCATTACCTTAGTAAAGTAATTGTAATGTAATGTATTTCTTTCCAAAATACATGTAATTGTAATTGTAATAAAATGCTGGTTTTGTCCAAGTAATTGTAGTGTGATGCATTACATTGCAATGTTTTCGCCCCATGCCTGGTACAGACTGATCAAACCAATATTGAGTCTGCTTATTCGTTGCTAAGGCCTATCATGCAATTTCTCAGAATAAATAAAACAAACAATGTGTATAAAAAACACTCGTCAAAGATACCATACTAATAATTGTGTACGTCAGACGCACGTTTCGTCTAAAAAAAACTCAACAGGGACGCTCGAATAAAAACAAAATTAAGGATGTTCGCTTCTCTTGTTTTTGAATTTTTGCCAGATATTCGGAATCCTCTAGTTTTATCGATGTAGTGCCATTAAAAAATTTTCCCCACTAACCCCTAATTTTCTTTTCATGATATTATTACACATAGTTTAAAAAGCCATATTTGGAAATGCTATAAAATCCTTGTTATTTTTTCATAATTTTTAAAAGAAAAAGGGTGCCAATGCTAAATGTATAAAAAGTCTAGAGAGAATTATTTCCCGCCAAATTTTCAAAGGCGATGCGTATACCTCGAAAATAAGTACACGGACCCTTAATTTGTTTGTGCTTTTTTAGTTCCTTTATTTATATACTATCAATTTACAACAGTCTTTTAAAAAGCTTGTTATTTTGAAACAGAGTAGCGAACATCCTTAAAAGGCCAAATAAAGTACGAAGTTGAATAGGAATGGAAGACCAAAAATTCAAAAGGTTTTGCCAAATACAGCTATAGATATAAAGTTCTGTACATATCTGCTACAATGAATCGTAAAACAGAAATACAATGCTATAAAAATAAGAAGATGTGGTATGATTGCCAATGAGACAACTCTCAACAAGAGACCAAATGACATAGGAGTTAGCAACTATAGGTCATCGTATGGCCTTCAATAATGAGCAAAACCCATACCGCATAGTCAGCTATAAAAGGCCCCGAAATGACATATGTAAAACAATTCAAACGAGAAAACTAACGTCCTCATTTATGTACAAAATAATGAACGAAAAACAAATATGATATACAGCAACAAAATACAACCACTGAATTACAGGCTCCTGACTTGGGACAGTCACATACAGAATGTGGCGGGGTTAAACTAGTTTGAAGGCGCCAACCCTCCCCCTAGTCTTTTTTTTTAACAACTCACTAATGAAATACCTTGTTTATGAATGTCAAATGACCAACCCACATTTTATTGATTAGAAATTTAGAATCTGTTTTATAAGTAAGATGCATTGGTATAAAGTTTGTACATATACGTTCCATTTGATCAAATATTATTATTTTGATCTACCTAATGAAATGGAATCCATGAACTACATTTTGCATTAAGAGCGAACGTACATAAAATGTAATTAAAGTCGTCTTTTTCTTGGAAAATGGTTATTCTATTACTATTTTATTTCATTCTACTGAAATTTTGAGTCATCATCAATTTTCTATTCTAAGATGACGCTATTCCTTGCTTTGTAATGAAACGATGTTTTCGTTCTAAAAAGTGATGGGGATATACGCACATGACGTACATGAATTACACTCGCCAATTCAGTATTTTAAATGACGCAGAAAATTAAAGTTGACATTTGTTTTTCGTGTTGCTCGCTTTGAAACTTTATGAAAAACTTTTGAAAAGTTAAAATTTATATTTATATGAACACTTTTTTATCACAACAGTCATTTTAAGGGTGTCGTGTCATGATGACATATTTTTAGTTTTTATCACTACCTTCATTTAAAGCGTGTTGTGTCATTAGGACATATTCTTATTTTTTTATCACTACCGTCATTTTAAGGTGTTGTGTCATAATGACATATTCTTAGTAGTTTATCACTACCGTCATTTTAAACGTGTTGTGTCATTAGAACATATTCTCATTTTTTTTTCACTACCGCCATTCAAAGCTTGTTTTGTCATTAGGACATATTCTTAGTTTTTTATCACTACCGTCATTTTAAATGTGTCGTGTCATGATGACACATTCTTAATTTTTTTTATCACTACGATTATTTTTAGCGTGTCGTGTCACGATAGCATATTCTTAGTTTGTTATAACTACCATCATTTTAAGTACTGTTGACTTATGCTGCGTTCACACGTAATTCGAATTCGATTCACATTAACTAATTCGATTTAGTTTAATTCACATTCGAAACGTTTTACGTCCAAACGTAAATTCTAATTCGAATTGCAATGCGCATCAAATTCGCTTTATTGTCCAAACGACGTTAACTTTTAATTCGTATTAACAAAAACGCAATTCTAATGCGAATTGGATAATGCGATTTAGCCTATTCGAATCAATTCGAATTAAAAGAGAAGAGTGTGTGAACGAGATTAGCGAATTCGATTCGCATTCGATTCAAATTTAATTCGAATTAAATGTACGTGTGGACGAGGCATTATTTTTAGTTTTTCATCACTTTATTAGTCTCAGTGTCGTCGTATAACAATAGCATATGATTATTCCCATATATTTTTGTGTCGTTGTGTCATGGTAAGATATTCCTATTTTTGTATCACAACCACTATATGTTTAGAGTGTACGTTTCAAAATCACTGACAATATTTTAAATGCTGATCATAAAGAACTTATAATTACATTTGATGTACGTTTCATTTTTATACGTTATTTTGATTGGCTAACAGCAATCTCGCGTCATTCTTCATTTCAAAATGAATTTCATGAATTGTAACATACATGATGACACACGTTTCCACAATAAAGTGCACAGGTAAATTAAAGAAAAAAATGATAGTAATCGTGTTTTCATGATCATAGCGAAAAAATGTAATTATAAGTATTGAATGCTTCTTTTAGTAATTTTATACGGTTGTAAAACTAAAAGCGTTGACCGTGCGTACATTTTTAGAATGAAGCGCATCCGCGCTTTATACAAAATGTACTTCGGTCTACGCTTTTACATCCCAATGAATTTACAAAAAGAAGCATTCAATTCCTAAATAAGCCGTGTCTGTATGTCTGATATTACACATTAAAATGACCGACATTTCTAATCCGAGCGAAATCAATATGGTGGCTCAAAATTAGTAAATTAATAATATCATTAATGTAATAGTTGATATATGATATGTCATATAAATGGTAGTTACATGATATCAAATTGACAATTTATTATCAATATAAAACAGCACATCATCAAATAAAATGTTTCCAGTTTCTATTAATGAGTTTATCAGATAATTCGCTTAGACATAAAATTCACATATAAGTAAGTCTTTTGGGCTTGGTTCGGTAGATTTCGACCCACGATTCATGATAGGTCAATCTATCCCTGTTTTATCTGTCTTTTTACTCATTTCCCAGTTGTTAAATGAATAAAAGTATACCTAAACAAAGAGAAATATGTTTTGCATTGATAAGAGGAGCAATGAGTCATTTTCAGTATATTTCTTATCTCCGTTCATAACCTGGCCAAATGACTTTTAAATTTGAATTGCTTATTCATTTCCCAGTTGTCTAAGGTTTCTGGTTGACCTTTGATGGATAAAAGTGCTTTTTATGATAAGACATGAGTTTTGGTGATAAATGTCCTCTTTGACATTTTTGGGATAAATATTCAAGTATTTCCAAAATCCGTCAAAAATCTATGTAGTGATCTTTTAAGGAATAAGCTATAACGTTGTTAGAATGTGATACTGTGAAGATTAAAGACTTTTGAAAATAGCACAAATGTGAAATAAATTCAGTTGAAACTGTCCCTAGTTCTTTCTTGTTTAGTTGCAAGAAGGCTCAAATTAAAAAAGTTTTAAAAAATACACACTGAGATTTTTGCGTACATTTTATGTTTCTACATCTCATTAGCATAGTTTACATAGGGTGCGTTTTGATATCTTTCTGAGGTTAAATATTATGACTTGCGATTGAAAATAATGAGAGATAAATATTAACGCATCCAATTTCAACGCCTGAATCCTTTACAAAATTTTAGCTTTCTACAAATTACACCTATTTCGATAGTCACTTTATTAAACAAAATCATGTACATTTGTACATCACTAATGTGTTACAATGAGAGAACTTTATTAGGAAAAAAGTAAAATAGCAAAAATACCGAGCTCCAAGGAAAATTTAAAACGGAAGGTCCCTTATCAAATGGCAAAATCAAAAGCTCAAACACATCAAACGAATGGAAAACAACTGTCATATTCCTGACTTAGTACAGTCATATCCTTATGTAGAAAACGGTGGATTTAACCTGGTTTTATAGCTATCTAAAACTCTCACTTGTACGACAGTCTCATAGAATTCCATTATATTGACAACAATGTGTAGGAATTATCGCATCATCTAACACAGAGAGGCTGTCATGTAAAGTGTTTGTTCATGATAATGTAATCTATCAGAAATATGCTACATGGTTATAGAAGCAAGACGAGAGAGTCAAATTACTCGTTTGTTTTTGGCTTATTGTTTACAGAAATAACCCATTAACCATTTCACTGAAGTATTATTATACAATTTTGGAAGAAAATTGTCGCTATAGATTTTATCTAGAGCTAAAATAATCTGACTTTTCAATTAGCAGATTTCTTGGTGTCCTGGGATCAGTTACTGTATTAATTTGCTTTCAAGAATTGTTATTGCCTTAACAAAAATGATCAGTTTTTGCAAAGGATCAAATTTTTAAGCATATTCGGGATTATAAAAATTGCCCCTTACACGTCGTTCTTAAATTGGTGGAGCAATATAAACAATAAGTTAAAAAAAATCAACAACACCATGACAAAAAAGAAAAACAATGTTAAGACAAACAACAGTCTACAAATATTACACAGAAAACGTCAGATTGTAATTAGGGGTGCAGTCAGGTGTTTCGAAAGGGTAATACTTTTTTTCAAAAAGTTTAAATATTAATAATCAATCTAATTACATCAACATCATATTTTTTATTAAACATTCTTGTTAACTAACAAATACGCACAACATTATATGTAATCATAATTTAGAATTGATTATTATGTCAGTATTATATTTGTTGGAAAATATTTGAACGTATTTTCCCGGCAGATGTGATTTTTTTACTGTTTATTTAAGAAATTGCTTGCATTGTTTGTTGTTGGTTAATGAGGTAATTGCATACTGATGCTCTTACCATAAACCGAGAACAGCGATATTAAAATATGAAGAGTTTCATCCCCTTGTCTCTGACGTTTGACCTTGCGATTCTAAAACTTATTAGATGTCAAAATCGTAAACATTTGTAAACTGATCTGAAAAATTAATCCAAATTATATATTTGTCAAGAAATCTATAGCAGTCAAAAAGGTTTGTTACATCCTAACAAAACAAGAAATAATTCCGATTGGACCAATATATTTTTTATTGTATAATACTTTATTTTTTTTTTCGGTAAATCGACAGAAAACAAATCACGTGTTTCCATTTAAAATGAATTCATGGATTCATGGATTCTTAAAAATCGATTGATGTTATCAACAGATTTAATCATTGTCATGTATCCGAATGCAAATTTCAATCTAAATGAGTGCATGACAATTTTTTCATAATGATTAATAGACTGTTGAAGTTTTACGCCCCAGCACCACAGGGAAGGACCCTCTTTTTTACATATTTTTTGGGGGGTAAATATATTCTCAAATATTTTTACTTACTTTCACTTTTTTAATGTAGTCTTACTCTTATCCATACGATATTACAATAGCAATAATTTATATGTGATGCCCTCTATAGATAGTTCCAAATAGAGGGCATGAATTTCACCCTTATAAGAAATATATTGAAAGCTAGATTGGGTTTTAAAATGTAGTGTCCGTATCGATACTCAATAAATCTACAATCAAAAACACGCAAAAGTGTGCGCACGCGGCGTGAATGTGTGTGTTGAGAAAGGCGTTTATCCTTTCAGTCCATATATCTTTTCTTGGAGCAATTTTAAAACCAATTTTTGAATCTAAATGTAAAATAACAAAAATACCGAACTCCAAGGAAAATTCAAAACGGAAAGTCCCTTATCAAATGGCAAAATCAAAAGCTCAAACAAATCAAACGAATGATTATAGGTAAAAATGTCAAAAATTGGGGAACAGCAGTCATTATTGTGTTATAATCTTAATCACAGTTAAACAAATAACTATTTCATCAAAGAAAAACCAAATGGCATATAGACACTCTATAGACAAAGTACATATTAATAAGCAAAAATGAAAGACAAGATTACAAAACATGACCAAAGCACAATAACACAATGGTGGGATGTATAAATACCGAGACGCGCAAAAAGTATATCACCGAAAATGGACTAAACAGAAAAGGTTAAAAATATAAAAAAAAAAAAAAATACAAAGAACACTATAACACGTAATTAAGATGACAAGCAACATCAGTACTTAGAATCTATAATTCAAGACCATCATGTATTATTTGTGAAGTTGATACGGAATATTTATCAACAAGGTTGTGGTATCTTCCGATGATTTTTTTTAGAAAAAGTACGAGACGTTCTTTGAAATACCCCTGAACTTTCATAAACTTTCTGCTCAGACACTGGTGACGTTTTATAAAGTCTGAGTAGCAGCTGCAAGCTCTGAGACTTGAATACCGAATGAGTTGGGAAATGTATATCCCATATGCAGGTGAAGTTAGTATATTGCTGCTAAGGTGGGGTAAATTTACAATTTCAAAATTAAAATCGTTTCGTTTGTCATAGATTCTGGTATTAAGATTACCGCTTACGTGTACATGTATGTCGAATTCGAGGTATAAGTCTAAAGATGAGGCGGAGGAAGTCGTGTCTATTGTTTCTTTAATTTCTAGTTCTGGAGGATATATATATTTATGGAACACAATCAGAAAAGTTTGGATTATTAATGGAAAGAACATCATCAATATATCTAAATGTGAAATTAAATGATCTGGCTTCTTTGATTTTCTTTGGTTTCACAAGTATCTGAAAGAACTCCAACTCATATGAAAATAAGAAGAGGTCAGCAAGGAGAGGCGCATAGTTCGTTCCCATAGAAAATGCCTATAATTTGTTGAAAAATCTACCTACAAATTCAACACATATGGTGTCAATAAGAAACTCCAGCATACTGATCACTTGTTCCTCTGTGTAGCATGTTTTACCTTTTTGTTCACTTTTAACAAAATAGCCGTATGGTATCCCAAAGCAATAAATTTATAGCGTATTATGCTACATTTTTAAAATTGAAACTTTAGAATTGTGGATTATTGCTCTTGGACGATTTTTCAATTTCACATGGGGAAATGTCTTGAAAAAATATTTGTATCAGAATGAAGTGAACACAATACTTTGTTTCCATTAAAAATATGAGGAAACAGACATTGAGGTTCAAAAATAAAATTCTTGTTCCTGTATGACAGTCAAAAAATTGTTTGTCTCGAGAAAAATACTCATGGGTCTCCCCATCCCAAAACCAGACAACTAAAGATGAATGGTCGGTGCCTACACATTAGGCGTATTTTGAATTAATAATTATGTGAGCTCACATTATTTAATTTGATATTGATATATGTGGACTTAAAGCTGTTATCATGAAATCACATTCATTATGACACATCTAATAAATCCGTTTGTTATTGCATAAATCTGATTAAGTAAGTTATGGTATCACGGGAGCATTCTTATTCAATGTTAATTATAGAAAAGGCATATAATTAATGACCCTAGGGAAACATGTTCACAGGTTAATCTGTGGTTTACATATAACGATGTGTGGAAGCTAAAGGTTTATACTTCATCAAAGATAGAACTGGTTTTGTTTCTACTCAATATCAAATAAGTAATAGAGGAACAGTTTTAACGTAGATATTTCCAATGTAACCTTGTGTTATACAATATACAATATACAATATACAATATAATATACAATATTTTTATTTTTCCAAATTAAAGGGCCCATTAAGAGCATAACATTAATAACATTAATAACAACATGACATAGACATTACAGACTGTTTAAAGAAACATAAAATAATAGTTCAAATGCATGAGGAAAGGGTCAGTGGTCAAGGGGAGATAATTTTGCTAACTATTATATCTATTAGAGTATTTAACTAATTTTCTGATTTTCTAAGTTGCAGGCCTTTATCAAGGTATGCACATAAAATAGATAAAAAAACTGCTATCTCCATTACTCATGATCCATGTAAAAAGATCATTTCTGTTTAAATTAACTAAACTGGGGTATTTTTTTATATAATCAGTCATATCTCTTCTGAGGTTATTGTAAAGAGGGCATTCCAGAAGAAAGTGCATTTCATTTTCAATAGAATTTGAATTACAATATAAAAATATCCTCTCATGTCGAGGTAATATTTCATATTTACCACATACATTGATAAAACGTTCATGTCTGCCAGTTTCTATTCTTAAACAGAATGTGTTATGCAGACCAAAAAAGATACACACTTAGTTTAGCCAACACTAATATCAATCTATTATTAGACAAGTAAATATATTTGACTGTTGCCGCACAATGACAACAAAAATACATATCTACAAGTCATTTTGAGTTCGCCATATGGTTGTTTTTAAACATCTGAAATGCTTTATGAAGACTGCGCTGATAGACATAGATAATAAGAGGTAATAAATCGATGAATTAAAAAAGTATAATAATTACTTACTTGTCACAACATTGACGAAATAATTTTTTGATATTATTTTATTTCAGTTTTCATGTAAGAAAAAAAATGGATACAGGTATATCAATATTTGATTGGTACATCTACGTCCCTATATCACATCAGGAACTTATTGCGTAAAATACTGTTACATTTTATTTTATCTTTCCATGTAACTAATTTAATAATTATACATGAAAATGTTTCTTAAAATCTTAAAGAGCACTGATTTGTACATTAGAATATGTATCCGTACATTTACATATTTAAAATAAGAACATGTTTGGGCATATCTTCTACATTTTTTAAATAAAAGCACGTATGGATACATCTGCATATCTAAAATTAAAACACGAATAAGTACAACTACATATTTAAAAAAATTTAAAGACATATAAGTACATCTACATATTTATAAAATCGTATGGATACGTCTACATTCATTAGAACACGTATGGGTACATTTACGTATTTAAGATTAGAACACATATGTACACATTTCTATATCCAAGCACAAGTAGAGTCTATAATGAAAAAACAATATAAAAAAACCTACCTTTCTCTCCGAGTAATTTCAATTAGAAAAGCACACTATGCCATACATTTTTTTTCTAGTATCTTGCTAAGCAATTGATAAAAAAATACTACTAAAAACCCATCTGTCAACTATATAATTCCATTGTAATATCGCCTTATTGATGCATCCAAACAAGTCTCGTGTGGGAAAAGTAAATATTATAATTCATATAATATTAATACCATTATAACAGCGACTACTGTACATATGTAAAACACTATCTACGGGGATTTATTAATTATATCAATTCTAACTGTTATGTGTTGGTATTTCTCTTCTTCACGATTCAATAATTGTATAACCCTCTGACAAGGGCTGTGGGTATCGTTGGACCTGTCTAAAGTGAAATCTGTTTGTCAGACTGGAAATGGTCAGTTAGAATGTTTTGAAATAATCAAAGTTGTACTATTACTCCAAAGCATTTACAACATTCCAGATTGCACTCCAAGACTGTATGACTGTAGCAAGGAATAGATTCCTTTAAAGACATATTACCTAGAACCTGGTGAAAAAGATTTTCAGCATGAGATTAAAGATATTAGTTTTCTTCAGTCTGTGTACTGTGTTTTCTGTGAAGTCTTTCTCAACATATTTAAATGCAGGTATGTAATAACTTCATGCACGCACTGATGTGGGGATTAACATTTCATCCAATAAATTTTTAAATGGTAAAAGATAATAGATTTTCACAGAAATTTATATCTCAAACAAATTCATTAATTGTTTAATCATATTTTTTATTACATGGGTTGCAATGAGATACTGTGATGTCCAAGTGAAATAAAAACCGACAATATCACACATCTAACGTCATGCAACAATCGGTTTTGTTAAGACATTGTCGAAGAGGTTGCATCAAAATGAATTAAGAATACCTGGAAAAAGATATGTTCAATGTGATAAAAGGAACAACTAATCCTAGACGCGCGTATTCGAAAGTTAATTTGTTGTTCGGTCACTCGTTGAATTTTTTCTGTTTTTGAAATTTTGTTAGAGTTATTCTATAAATTTTGATAAATGCTATTAACAAAATTTAGTTTTATTTCACTTGACAGAAAGTATCCTCTTGTTTTTTTATAAACTTTTAAATACGATATTCTTTTTGGAACTTTTAATACGCTAGAAAGCATTTTCATATATGCCGAGATTTTAATAGATATTTTGTTCAGGAGACACCCACCCTTTTCACTTACAACATGACCTTTTGTTCAAACAAAACTTTACTCAGTACTCGGGTTATAAAGCTTGTGTTCGAAACACCAAATCGAGTACTTGGATGATTTTTTTAAATCTGAGTACGAAAATTGTACTCTAAATGTTCGTGACCGCAAGGTCTCGCTCCTTATTTCCACTGATTTGAAGTAGGCCATATTACTGTGTTTTAGCTGCTTTCTTTACATTAGTAAAGAAAAATTGATACAAGAATTCAAATATAGAAAAATTTTCCACGAGTGACCGAACAACACATTAATTCACGATCGAATGCTTGTTGCTCATATACATAAGAAGATGTGGTATGAGTGTCAATGAGACGACTATCCATCCAAGTTACAATGTGTAACAAGTAAATGTTTGGTTTAAACATATTGTATCTGCTAAATATCAGCAAAATAGATGAAAAACAAGTAAATCGTGAAGTCTTCTCCATATTACAATACAAGTATATATGCAATAATAACATTATGAGCATGCATGTAAAGCGAACAAAGTCATTAAATATTATACGAACTAATATATAAAAAGAAGAAAAGAACAAGAAGAAAGGAAAAGGAAAAAAGGAAAAAGAGGCAAATCATATTTTCTGTGACGATGACTTAGGTTTGATGTTGATGATCATCCGTGCCGGTAGCAATAACACTTTATGAAGGTACTTTAAATCAGTTAGACCTTTTCATAAAATCTTGAACATGTTGCTCATGAATAGACTTATAGAAAGTATGGTAGAGAGCAATTGTGCAGCACTCAACAGTCTAGGCAAATGAGTTGAATTTCAGTGTTGTTCGGTCATTGTAGTTGCATATTTTATGATCCTTGAATTCTTTAGTTATTCAATCTTTTTATTTCACTGATTATAAATGGAAACGAAAAAGAAAATGCAAAGAGCTATATCTTATTCTACACATTCTCAATTCGTTTTGATGCTACGTCATAGACAAAATTTGACTACACCCATTATTGTATGACGTCACAGGAGTGACATTATCGGCGAAATTATCGGTTTTTATCTCATTCGGAAATCACGGTTTTTCATTGCAATCAATGAAATATACTTCGATAATCTTCATGTACCGAAGTAAAGTTCGTTTTGATTTTGATTGTTTTCACTTTAGGCGATTAAGTTTCTGGAAATAAAAGTGCGAGATAGACTTTAATGATAAATGACTCCAACCCTACCATATGTAATGCAACGAAAAATCATGACAGTACATATGAAAATTAATGTTTTAGAGAAATTTATTTTTATTGAAAGTAATAAAGGATGCATTTTACGTAATTAAATTGGTAGTAAACTAGGGGTTTACTCAAAAACTTGACATTCAGTTTGTTGATGATTAGCTCAAGTTTAAACTCATCAATATTTTTATGATTAATAACCTTTTACTTTGTATTACCAACATGAGATGATGCAGACAATGTAAAGAAGAATGACTGAACTTGCTTTGATCTTGATGAGGGCTTTTGTTGTTATGAAGTCAAGCAGATTTTCAATTATTCATTTCGATTTCACATCATCAGATATGTTATTTACAAAAGAATTTTGTATTTTCTGATTAAACCAAAAATCATAATGATTTCTTCACCAAGAAAAAAGCAAAAATTTGTATAACGAAAGAAAGTCAGGATTTGAAGCCTGGGAATCTTCGGAACATTACGAAATCATTTTAACTATGTAAAAATGGCTTCGAAACCAGCATTTTACTTTTTTTAAGCAAATACACGTATTCATATAGTTTTGCTGATATCCCTGGTGACCGGTTTACTTAAAGTACACCCTAATCAGGATGAAAAAGAGTTGGTGGGTTCAGTATAAGTGTGTAATTAAAAGTGATATACACATATAAGTAAGTCTGAACCAGTGACAACTCTACAACAGATTTATCCATCGGATCACCAGCAGTGATGGTGATGCATGGCTGTGTACATTCTGTATTTACAACTCGTCTAAACATCAGCCCAACAATGTTAGATCTGTAAATTTGCTTTCGCAAATTTTTTGTTCTTCCCTCGCCGGGATTCGAACTCATGCTACTGAGATATCGTGACACCACATCGCCTGCACTGTATCCGACGCGCTAGACTACACGACCACACGACCACCTAGGATTCACATAATCAAGCGCGTCGGATACAATGCAGGCGATTTGGTGTCACGATATCTCAGTATAGCATGAGTTCGAATCCCGGCGAGGGAAGAACAAAAAATTTGCGAAAGCAAATTTACAGATCTAACATTGTTGGGCTGATGTTTAGACGATTTGTATATATATATATATATATATATATATATATATATTTATTTATTCTCGTAAACCAAAGTACAATGGTATAGAGACATACACACATACATTTACATACATAGTATAAAATATAATACAAAGTACAATGGTATAGAGACATACACACATACATTTACATACATAGTATAGAGACATACACACATACATTTACATACATAGTATAGAGACATACACACATACATTTACATACATAGTATAAAATATAATACAAATACAAGGTAGAGACATAAAGTGGTTACCCAAGAGATTCTAGGCATTCATTAATTATTCGAAAAAATTTGCATAACTTGTTTACTAGTAGTTCATATAAAAAAGAAGATGTGGTATGATTGCCAATGAGACAACTCTCCACAAGAGGCCAAATGACACAGAAATTAACAACTTTAGGTCACCGTACGGCCTTCAACAATAAGCAAAGCCCATACCGCACAGTCAGCTATATATATAAAAGGCCCCGAAATTACAATGTAAAACAATTCAAACGAGAAAACTAACTGCCTAATTTATGTACAAAAAATGAACGAAAAACAAATATGTAACACATAAACAAACGACAACCACTGAATTACAGGCTCCTGACTTGGGACAGGCACATACATACAGAATATGGCGGGGTTAAACATGTAGGCGGTTGTTCAGTCGGCTTGTTGCTTTTCATAAGATTTTGGAAATTTTAATAATATTTGATCTGTGGACTAATGTGAAGACCCGTTATCAAAGTTTTCTTGTATGTTTTCTTGGTCAAAGTTATTGATGGATTTTTTATAGTGACAACCATAAAAGAAAACTTGGATCAAATAATTTGACTAACTTGAATGGAATAGAATCTCGTCCTATTTTTCTTGAAATTTAGATTGACTTTGACAGGTATTATCAAATCACAGTGCAGGTTTTTTTTCTTTGACTAAGTTTTTGATGAAACACTTTGATGTAACAACCGATGACTTGGACCAAGTTTACCTGGTCAAAGTTTTCTTTGACCAAAAATGAAAAAATAAAATTGATAGTACCAACAGATGAATTGGACCTAGTTTACCTGGACAAAGAAAACTTTGACGAAGTTAACTTTGATAGTGAAAACCGGGCTTTAAGATTTATATTAATATTACCATTGTCATATTCATGGTTTGATATCAGGAAATAAATCCTATTTATTGTGATAATTGTCGATACATGACTTAATGCTAATGTTACATAACTGCCAAGTTCACCTTTCGTAATTAACTTCCACACTATTGTTTGTGTTTAAGCTAGTTTTATATGTCAGGACAATTTGCCGGTTATATATAGCGCAATCAATGGTGTTTAAAACCAGAACATTATGAGCTGGTTGTTTTGTTTAGTAAATGACTGTACAGATCCAGTGTGATAATTAGAACGATTACATCCGTACGACAATTAGTTTATATAAAGGTTTTTCAGTGCTCTAGACATGGCATAATTTGAACAATTGTTTTCTTCAAACAATGTAGTTCTATTATGTAAATTATCTAAGATCGTTCAGAAGACGGTCGTTCCTCCTGGTTAGAAACGTGTTTTTCCATTAAATTCATATGTATATGTTCTCTGTAACATTGTTACGACAATAAAGTATGCATTCATAATTCACAAGAATACTAAATGGGTATACCATTGTTGAAGCATATTTACCACATCTCTTAATATATGATGGAGAAAGAAAAAAATATGAGGCATCCACTAATCTGTTTTTATTTCAAACTTTGATTCTTTTGCCAAACAAAAACAAAGATAAAAAAAACATTTTATATTTATATGTGGTCCGACAGATTTTATAGTTCCTGTGTAGTCCGACAGATTTTATAGTTCCTTTGTGGTCCGACAGATTTTATAGTTCCTGTGTGGTCCGACAGATTTTATATCTCCTGTGTGGTCCGACAGATTTATATTTTGTATGTGGTCCGACGGATTTATATTTCTGATTTGGTGTTACAGATTTGATATGTGGCCCGATAAAATTAATTTTTGGCACGACATGATAGTTTGATAAATCGCATGTGGCACGACATAGTTTGATAAATTATATGTGGCACGACTTTTGATATGTTGTTTCATGTCGTTATGAAGTTGGTCTTTTGTTTTGGTTGGAACGTCACTAATGAGATCCACATTGACGAAACACGAATATGGCGTATTAAATTATAGGCAATTCATTTCAATTCAATATTTTATTGAAGTCTCATCTCTCAATAATATAATACAACAATACATTTAGTGTAAAATATATAGATATAGAAATAGAGCCATTCTGTACATAATTATAAGAGACTGTAACATTAAAATTTTCATATAGTTTTTGAAAAGACATTTTGAGTGACACCACCTAAGATTTTGTACTTAGCTATAACAAGACTAAGTGTTCTATTTGCAGAAGCTGCAACAGCTAAAGCAGTTACATTATAATCTTAAAATTCACTTAAAAATTGATCTAAATAAGTATAAGTAGTAGAGTATTCAATGATATTATTTCCACATGTAAATACAACATGTGACTGTTTAACAGAATGTGTTCAAAAATGCACAATATTACACTTTTTGTAATTAGTAGTCAAACAGTTATCTCCACAACATGTATCTAATGCGTTTAACAGAGTTTGTAATTCTTTTTCATCATTTGCTAGAATAACCACATTATCAGCATAAAGTAATATACAAACTTTTTCATTATTAATATCAATACCACACTTATATGATTTCAAGAACGAAACTAGGTCATTTATATAGTGGTTAAATAGTATAGGTGACAATGAAAACCTTTGTTTAAGTTGACATTAAACAATTCTGATAAATGGCCGTTTAATTGACTGAACATTTGAATAAATAGACTGTATATGTTTTATCTATACATAACATCATACATATTTATTATAAGTTAATATCCTAACTATCCTACTGCCTGTCGTTACTTTCATTTTGGCATTGCACAAGTCATGTCTTTTTTTACTATTCATGGCGTTAAAACACAAAATCCCTGCATGGGATGTGTTTTAGTTGATTTTAGTCTCTGATGCATGATTTTTTTATTATTAATTGTTTTTGGTTTTTAACTAGCTTTCAGTAACTGCGAGTACTCTCAAATCGTACTTTCGTGTTAATTTGACCTGTTGACACAATTTGTAATTTATTTCTTGTTTACTTATTTTGTATTATATCTCGTCTTACTGTTTTTAATATGTACCACCTTTGATAAATGTTTAGTATGACGAAAACATTTTCACTTCTGTACTCGTTCTATGAATAACAAATTTATTTTGTAAAAAATGTTTCTGTACTCCTAACAAAAAAAATATTTCACGCCATTTTTTCCTAGGTTAAAGTTGTCTTTTTGACATAGAAATATCTTTTTTATTTATATTATGTCATAGATCAAACTTATTTGTTCATTGTATATTTTCTTGTTTTTGGTATTGTCTTTTTGATCGAGTTAAGCCATTTCAATTGATATTTTATTGTGTGTCTTTTCATGTTGAAATGTTATACCAATGTTTCAGGTTAGGGTGAAGGTTGGCGCCTGTTAAAACGTTTAAACCCGCTGCATTTGTTTGCACCTGTCCTAAGTCAGGAGCCTGTTTTTCAGTGGTTGTCGTTGTCGTTTGTTGTTGTGGTTCATAAGTGTTTCTCGTTTCTCGTTTTTATATAGATAACTAGACCGTTGGTTTTCCTGTTTGAATTGTTTTACACTAAGGCTAGTCTTTTATAGCTTGCTGTTCGGTGTGAGCCAAAGCTCCGTGTTGAAGGCCGTACTTTGACCTATAACTGTTTACTTTTTACACATTGTGACTTGGATGGATAGTTGTCTCATTGACACTCATACAACATCTTCTAGTTTATATGTATAGCACAATTTTTTTTCTGCAACACCTAGCCCATTTAGCTTCGACCATAGTTTATTTCTATTTATAGTATCTTAGGCCTTTTTAAAATCAGAAAGGCACAAAAAGTATATAGAATTACGGAGTTTTTTTCTGACATCGATTATGTTTGTAAGAGAAGGTAATTGATCTAGTGCTTCGATTTTGACGGAAATCATTCCGATCGTTGGCTAATATGTTATTGTCATCTACCCTTCTAAGCTTGTTATTTCTGATTTTTTTAATTTTCAGATTTTTCTTTGCTTTTGATTAACCTTGTCATATGGATTACTGTCCGATGTAGACGAAACACACGTTCGACGTACTTAATTATAAGTTTTTACATAGTATATCACTATAGATATTTCAGTTTCTGGTACAATAGCCCCTTTTCATATTTTCGGTTTCTAATTCTCAACCTAGGTATACTCTGTTCCTAAGTACCACTGACGGTAACTTCGGTTTCCGATCGCCACCCTAGATAACTTTGGTTTCCGATCGCCAC
Source organism: Mytilus californianus (assembly GCF_021869535.1). Classification (NCBI taxonomy): domain Eukaryota; kingdom Metazoa; phylum Mollusca; class Bivalvia; order Mytilida; family Mytilidae; genus Mytilus; species Mytilus californianus. The sequence goes on along the minus strand of NW_026262712.1, from coordinate 115,651,664 downwards.
CCTAGATAACTTCGGTTTCTGATTGCCACCTTGGTAATTTAGATTTTTTAATTGCTACCCTGGTTAATTTCGGCTTCTGATTACCACAATGGGTTACGTCTATTTCTGATTTACCACTATAAGATTCATCGATTCTTAATTGCCATTTTATGTCTTCGGTTTCTCATTGCCTTTGCTATCTTCGGTTTCTGATTGCCCTTTGATATCGTCGGTGACTGATTGCCCTTTGATATCGTCGGTGACTGATTGCCCTTTGATATTGTTGGTGACTGATTGCCCTTTGATATCGTCGGTGACTGATTGCCCTTTGATATCGTCGGTGACTGATTGCCCTTTGATATCGTCGGTGACTGATTGCCCTTTGATATTGTTGGTGACTGATTGCCCTCTGATATCGTCGGTGACTGATTGTCCTTTGATATCGTCGGTGACTTATTGCCCTTTGATATTGTTGGTGACTGATTGCCCTTTGATATCGTCGGTGACTGATTGCCCTTTGATATCGTTTGAAAATCAGTGCCGAACAATTATTTTTAAAAGAGTTATGCCCTTGGAAATATTAATCATATGGAAAATTGCTTTTGTAAGCGCTCTCACGTGTATAATTTTTGCCAAATCTTTAAATAATTTATATATAAGGTTTATATCAGCAATTGTCTTGAATAATTTCGAAAGTCAGTGCCGATCAAATATTTTTAAAAGAGTTAATTATATCGTAAATTGCATTGCATTTGCTCTCAAGTCTGCATTTCTCAAAAATCCAAGAACAAATAATTTTTTTTAAAGTTATAATTGCCATTGACAAATACAATATTTACAACGCTGGGAGGGGGGCATTTGAACTCTCATCTTTTGATCAGTTTGTTTTTGCCGTTTGAATAAAATAGGTTAATGAAAATAGCTTTTATTTAGGGGCCAGCTGAGGACTACCTCCGGGTGCGGGATTTTCTCGTTGCATTGAAGACCCATTGGTGGCCTTCGGCTGTTGTCTGCTCTTTGGTCGGGTTGTTGTCTCTTTGACATATTCCCCATTTCCATTCTCAATTTTATTTAATAACTTGTTTGCGTTCGAAGCGCTTTTCTGGATTTACCTTCGTCGAAGCACCGATCATTCATTAATTGTGAATCGTTGAAGGTAAATTCCGAGAAAATAATTTATTTAGAATGGAATTGAAAAAAAAAATGTAACGGGATCTGAATGATTTAAATTTATTTCGTCCTAACCGAGTGCACATTTAGTGTTGACATCCCATATGTTTAAGCCTTTGTTAACTTTCTCCTTATTTCGATGTGACTGTCCTGTTTAGACTGTACTTATAAGATTACAATGCTAGTAGTTTCTTTGATAAAAGCTTCCGAAACCATATCGGATTTCTTCTGTACTGTCCAATAAATTTCAAAGACTGTTTACACTTTAAGCACAGGTAACGTTGTTCGGTCAAAATCGTCAAGTTCAACTTGTCTTCTTTTTTCATTCCTTGCCAACAAACCATTTTCTGTCTGCTTGTACGGTGCTTTTACGCTAAATTCTATCGGTATTATTTTCCAATTAAATTTCCTTTTTCTATTTTTCTAGCGACGTTTTTCGGTAACCATTTAAAAACGAATGGGTGTCTTAGCGGAATTGCATTGATTATAGTACAATTCCCCGTATTCTCACAACGTATCATGCTTTTCTATAATTTGGATTTCTACTTTGAAAACAAAATTTCATCAGAAAACGGCGATCATCATTAATAAAAAGTATATATTCAAATGTAAAGAATGAGAAGAAGAATAGGAGGAAGACGACGAAGCAATCAATGTCAAATAACGTATTGAATCAAATCTCTCGGCACTCTGCAACTATGTAAAGTTACTATGTAAAGTGTTAAATGAAAATAAAAGGTTAATTTCTTATACAAATTTCAAATAAGTGTGATTTTTTTTTAATTTTTTTTTTCATATTTGTTCTTTCATTTGAATCACATTTGGGTATAATTATTGTTGTGTGATTGGATACGATACGTAAAAAAGCGACGCTAAATAGAGAATATCATATGGCTTTTTCAATATCACATCCGTATCAACCCGAGACACCAATATAATCCCAAGAGCTCTGCTCGAGGGATTATATTGGTTGAGGGTTGATATGGTATGTGATATTGAAAAAGTCATATCATATACACTTTATTATATACATATACCTCACGTACATGTTTTTATGTGACATGACGTCATACAGATAAGGAAGTTTGAAATGACGTCATACAGATTATAGGTTTGATAAAGCTTGCAACAGTGACTGTAATCGATGACGTGACGTCAGACAGATTAAAGGTGTGATAAAGCCTTTGCAACCGTGCTGATATCGATATCATCACGGGTGCTTGCCAAGGATTGTATTACACAAACAATTTATCTGTATTTACTACTAAGTATATAATAAATGAAGGTATTTTTAATATATAATCATATATATATTTGCAAATTTGAAATAAAGAAACATTTATCTTTCAACTATTTTTTACCAGACTGAGGCAAATTGTTTGTTTAATTCGTTCTAAGTTATTATAAAACATCAAGTTTTACTTTTGCTGTCAATTTCACGGATGTCGACAACAGCAGGAACGATAACTCGTGGCGTAACGTCATTCGGTATCGTGTAACCTTTAGGTCGTTTTTAACGTCATTGGCACCATATTTGACATTTACGACAAATATTTTTCCGAAGTTGAATAATCGATAGACATTTTAAGATATTAAAATTCCATGAGGTATTCAGGTATTTAGATAATTTAAACTCGTTAACTAAGCGTTTTTTTCAACATTCGCCGCTCCACTATCGGATTACGTGACCGTCGGCAGTCTTCGGAGGTCATCTCGGTGGTTAATTAGATGGCGTCTAACCTAAAATACACACGAAATTCTGATATATATTATCGAGTCCATGCCATGTTAGTTATTTATTTCAGACTTATTGTAATTTGGATACACATTTTAGTATGTTATAAATCAAATATGAGAATTTTAGTCAAATCGGTGAACATGAATTTGACAGCTAATGCCCCTTTAATAACTGAACTATATTTGTTCATCGTTAAATGCCATTGATTTACACCAGTAAACAAAGCGTTTCTACAATTAGAATTTTAAATAATGACAGTTTGGTGTCATTTGATATGCAAACCCAAAAATGAGCATGCTCTATAGAAATCGACAAAATTATATAACTAAATTTAAGTGGATGCTAAACCTGCGTATTTGTATATTCAGATTATTCCAGACACAGTACAATATAGTAAAAATATGTTATTGAATTAATTCTTATTGTTTACCATCTCTATGGGAAAACTCTGTATTCATCAATATCTAAAATAATTCATCAATTTGTGCAAACAAAGTCCCGGGATAGTACCGTGGATACATCAGTTTAATGCCAGAAAACGTCAACATAATTCCAATAAATTGTGTAAGCACATCATCAAATAACTTCCACTGATTGCATTAACTAAGCCGTCTATTGCAGTCTGGGCTCTCCACCTGGCGTGTAAACGATTTATTTCATAATTATAACAGTATGAGATTTGAATTTAAGTCAGTTTACATATGATTTTATCAATCATTTTTTAAGTTTTTAATTATACTGCATTAGAAATTATAAAGTTGATGATGCAAGCTAAATTTTTATAACTCAATAATTCAGATACTTTATCGTCGATCTATAAATTAAATCTGATAAAGTCATTAGAATCAAAAGATTCCATTAGTAGTTAGCTAGTTTGCATTTTTTTCAGTTAGATAATTAAAGTTATAATTAACAATGTATTGACATGGAAGAAGTAGAACACTTTTGTTTAAATGACATTAAAAAAAGCAAAACAAAAACAAAAAACACAAAAATATGGATTTTTGACAACAGTATATACATGTAGGACTCTAAAGTGCGATGGTCCTGGCTAAAGTTGGATGGTTTTGTACGCTAAAGCGATAGTCTGTGCTATTCAATGAAACACGCTATAGTTCGATGCATCAATACGCTAAAGTGCGTTTTCCAAAAAAGTGCGTTTGTTCGCGAAAGTATAGACGTTACCAACGATAAACAGCATTATGAAGTTACAAGCCATTTGTCGGAAAACGAGAATGTTTTTCCAGATGAAGGGTTTATATATATATAATTATCAGACAAGTATCACAAGTTGAGAGACACAACATGACTAGTGTAATACGATTCAAAAACAGCTGTTTGATTTATAAATAAAACAATAAACGAAAAACTAAATGGAACACAGCAACAAACGAAATTGTTTTGGCTGATTCCCATTCCTGTTACACCATCCAACTTTAACGTGTTATACATGTACCATTTCTCTTTAATGTGTTATGCCATCGCACTTTAGCGTGTCATACCATCTTACTTTAGCGTTTGACACCTTCGGACCTTAGCGTAGATCGTCGCACTTTAGAGTCCTACATATATAATATATATATATTCACAGCTAAAGTGTGTCTCAAAATGCAGCATTTAGTAGAACACTTTTGATAAAACAATAATGGAGAGAATATTTATTGTTAAGATAAACTATCAACGGTATTCTTTGTTCCTTGACCTTAAAACCTTAGATACATTATAGTTTAATATTTGCATGCAACCACGTTAATGTGATTTGATGCTTCACATTTAATGTGCTGTTTGAAAGACGTAACCAAATTATGTATAATCATGGTATTGTATTGATACTAAGGTCACAACTCTTTCAAAGTTTTAACTATTTCTGTTTGACCCCAGTTTAGTTTATTTAGCTCTCACACAATACATCATTGGTTTTATCATTATTTTGTCATCATTATTATATTTCTAGATAATTTAATATGAATAAAATATTAGTTCAACTAAACTTAACCCTATATCTCTATGTAACTGTTGTTTATGTGCATAACAATTATTTTACTCACTATGTTGTCCACTTCGTCAATAAACTGCTATAATAATAAGCAGGTTAAATGGCGAAACAGAAAATTACAATAAGTAAAATGATACTTTACATTTATTTTTATTATTTTCTATCTACAGCAATTGTCGGGTATAAAGACCGCACTAATTTTGAGAATTACAAAACTATTGCTGAAAAACTGGAAAACGACTCATCTGTGCATTTCTGTAAACTGAACTTAACGGAAGCAGCCTATGATAAAACAGATGGGCCACATGTTTACCAAAGTCTTACGTCAGGTATGTCTACTGATACGTGTAGGAGACGGTTTGTATTTATAGTGTATTGTGATCTGAATTTACGATAATTAAAAATTAGCCTTTTTGATTCGTCCTAATTGATGGGTTTTTACCCTGTTTATATATTTACTAGTTTGACCCGTCTGACAAAACCGGTACCTTCCATGTATAACCGGTTCCTTCCATGTATAACCGATACCTTCCATGTATAACCGGTACCTTCCATGTATAACCGATACCTTCCATGTATAACCGATACCTTCCATGTATAACCAGTACCTTCCATGTATAACCGGTACCTTCCATGTATAACCGATACCTTCCATGTATAACCGATACCTTCCATGTATAACCGGTACCTTCCATGTATAACCGGTACCTTCCATGTATAACCAGTACCTTCCATGTATAACCGGTACCTTCCATGTATAACCGGTACCTTCCATGTATAACCGGTACCTTCCATGTATAACCAGTACCTTCCATGTATAACCGGTACCTTCCATGTTTAACCGGTACCTTCCATGTATAACCGGTACCTTCCATGTATAACCGATGGTAAACAAAATTCGTTACAAATTATTTGTAAACTAACACTATTTTACTTGAGTAAACTGATTTTTTAAACAACTCCGAAAGAACCGACTAAGAAATGAATGTGTTGTGCAACAGGGTAAAATTTACTTAGATAATTTCGTTTTTCCCTTATGCTTTCTTTAAACAAGGGAACATGCTACCATACAAAGACCAGTTCACAATAAAATCTTTTTAATCGTAGATGGTTTATCACAACTATCAATTTAATTGTAACCAGCAGTATATACCTATGGCTAAGACATATGTCAATGTTGTGAATATGGTGCCTATTTCAACAATTAAGAATAACAACTAAAAAATAAAGCGATATCAAAGAGCAATCAAATATTAAAAGTCGAGAAGGACAGGGTAAGGCTAGGCCAAGAAAAAAAGCTACACAGAAATTAAGAATTAGCAACACAAACCCCGCAAAAACGATTTTATGTGCTCCTGTAAGGGAAACAGTATATTTGTCACTATAATGACCTTTTAGAATTCTCATGATAAACTCCATTTCGTATTCAAATAGCGTCGATTGCTATCGATTCTCGTGATTCATTGTGAACGCCGATGATATGTTTTTTTATCATTTTTTGTAGCTCGTTCTCTATTTGATGATGACCACATGACTATAGCCATTGGCCCGTATATTGATGTCTTCACTTCAATGCAATATGTTATAAGGAAACAGGTCCATCTGGTTACCGAGTCTGCAGAAAAACCTGAGCCGTCAGATAGAACTTTCCCGATTCTTCCTGATGCTACCTCTATGTCTACTGCGATAGCACAAATCGTTGAAAAACTAAACTGGAAAAAAGTTGCATTTTTATCTCAAGGTAATATTATAGAATATTTAGAAACCTTGTACATGCTAATTAAAATGATTACTTAATGAGTATTCTTGAGAAAACTTTGATGATCTAGATGGCAGAGACAAATTGGCATCTTCTTTAATTTGGCTTGCTTTGATTCTGTAAAAGATCATTGTATTCTTCCTACATGTACGCTTTCAAATGACTTGCTTTCATCCTGAGTAAGATAATTTTATTCCTCCTTCGTTGTCAATCAAATGACTTGCCTAAATGATGAGTAAGATAACTATAATCCTCCTTCGTTGTCAATCAAATGACTTGCTTTCATACTGAGTAAGATAACTATAATCCTCCTTCGTTGTCAATCAAATGACTTGCTTTCATACTGAGTAAGATAACTATATCCCTCCTTCGTTGCCCATTAATGACTTGCTTTCTTTCATACTGATTAAGATAACTGTATTCCTTCTTCGTTTCCTATCAAATGACTTGCTTTCATACTGAGTAAGATAATTTTATTCCACCTTTGTTGTCAATCAAATGATTTGTTTTCATACTGAGTAAGATAACTGTATTCCTTCTTCGTTGTCAATCAAATTACTTGTTTTCATACTGAGTAAGATAACTGTTTTCCACATTCGTTGTCAATAAAATGACTTGCCTTAATACTAAGTAAGATAATTCAATTCCACCTTTGTTGTCAATCAAATGACTTGCTTTCATACTGAGTAAGATAATTTTATTCCACCTTCGTTGTCAATCAAATGACTTGCTTTCATACTGAGTAAGATAACTGTATTCCTCCTTCGTTGAAATATTTAACAACTTTCTCCATGCTCATTTCACTCACATTTACCAAATTTTACAGAAAGTATTCTCTTTTACAGGTGATTTTGCACCCGTTTTGTCATTGAGTCAAAAGAATATATTTGTCTTTCCAACACAACTTCCGGTCAATATAACCAGTAAGGAAGACCCAGATTTACGACAGACTCTCACGACGCTACGGATAAATCACATGGAAAAATTCATACTACATTCAATGGACAGAGATGTTGTTAAGAACGTCATATTTGCGGTAGTTATGATCTTTTTTTTATTATTATTTCCTTTCCCGACAGTGACATTTTTACTGGGTGTGGATTCGCATTGCAGGTGATGCATGCATATTTGGAAAATATAATAATAAGGAGATGTGGTATGATTGTCAATGAAACAATTATCCACCAAAGTTAAAATGAAGTAGATAAAAGCAAGTTAAAATGAAGTGGATGAAAGCAATTATAGGCAACCGTACGGCCTTCAACAATGAGAAAACCCATACCGTATAGTCGGCTATTAAAGCCACCGACATGAAAAATTTGAAACAATTCAATTGAGAAAACTAACAGCCTAATTTGTAACAAAACAATTTTTAAAAAACAAATATTACAAACATGAACCGACGACAACCAATGAACTACAGGCATATAAAGAATGTGCAGAGTTAAAATTGTGTGTGGGCGCTCAACCCTCCCCTAACCTGGGACATTGGTGTTACAAAAAACTATGAACAATCATTTAAAACGGGCTTAACTCATCAGATCGATATAAAGCATTTAACAACAACACAGACCGGACAGCTTACCTATCAACAGACCGAACTAAGGAGTGATTGCGATTCCATCAGTTTTGGTTGATTACCATGATTTATATCTAATTAATCGGTTTATGATATTTGAATACCGGTAAACTACTGTTGCTTAAATGTATGTGCTATGTTTAGTACTTTTTTGTTATTCCCATATTCAATATATCGTATTATGCCGATTGTTGCCTTTGGGTGTTAAGATTTTCATATTCTATTTATAGACCGTTTACAGATCGATGTTCAAGCGAATGTTATGTAGGCGCCAATGAGACAGCAACCAAGCGACATAATGAATAAAAACATAAATATATTTACAATAAGTCCAAATCCAAATCGCCCGGAGACTAAAACAAATACGAATGAATTAAAAAGAGACTATCAAAGATCATCACCAACACCACATTTTCCAGTTACCAAACAAATTGAAATAAGGGCAAATATATAGCTTTGTTGACCGAGCCATCCATGACGGTGAAGGAAGTGTTTTATTCAATAAACGTCCATTGAAGAAAGTCTAGACTACCTCTTTCACAACAAAGCGCCACTTGAAAAACACTCTAAACTTTTCTCACTTATAAGTTCGTGTAATTGTTAACAACAATAAGTCGCTATACATTTCAGTCAGTAAATTTGCATCTACTTCATCAATCCAAGTATTAAACTCTTAACTGTGAAATCTGGGAATGTTTCAGATAGCAGGTCTTTATTTTTCACGCTTTAAAGTTCATGTTTTTATCAATAACAAATGTCTTTACATTCCAGGCGGAAGATCTACATTTACTTCACCATTCAAGGAAGTGGTTTCTCACCTATTTGGTAATTAATTACTGTCACATACCACAAAATTGATCTGTGACGCAGAATAACAAGTAATTTTAGAAATTTCATACGACCCAATTACCTTTAGTTAGTATAAAAAAGTGATTATTAATCACATATTTGAATGTTCCCGTTATAATTATAGAAAAAAAATGTTTACGTGTTGCCTCTTAGCAAGTTATTTGTGTGAAATTGCTATTGTCCTTCTTGAAATTAATATTATTGTTTCACCTCAGAGTTTTCGACAAAATCCATTATTGCTAATACTTGTTTTGTCTCTATGACCAATGTTTTTCTCAAACAAAAAGATGTGAATTTAAACCTAAATCAAAGTACACAATTATATTATTACATTGACATTACATTGTACCATTACTATTTCAATAGTCTAAACAAAACAACAAAAAACAGATTGATTTTGTATAGATCTATTATGTTCATCTTTTATTTCCGCGAAATTTCATATGAAGAGTTTTTTTGATGTGCATATATTTTTTTTTTGTTTTATTGATGAAGGTAAATCCAGAAGAAAAACGTTTCGGAGGCACCAGATTTATAAAGCGTGTTTCAATAATATAATTTTAGGGCTGAAATTGATATAACAAGTCTTCAATCATCGAAGGTACTTTAGTTTGATTATTTCTAACTTTCTATTAAGGATTTTGAAGACATATTCGAGAAAGACTTTCCAACATCTGCTACCCTATTCGGTTTACAGATGCTCGATCCTACCCGACTTACTGCTGGAATACCAGGTAAACATTTTAAAAGATTATCTGTTATGTCACATCTTTTATTCAGCTGAACGTTGTTTGCAATAACCTAACAATTTGTCAATGTATACCTTCAGTGTAATCAAGTTGTGATATGATAACCTATATTCTCTAGCTACATATACTGTTATGGTCGTTTTATAATACCGATTTCGGGGCAGGTTTTGACGATAATTTCAACTAGTAGTGGTGATATTATCCAGAAAACAAAACGTTTATACTAATGTTTCTCTTATTATTGTAATTAATAGCTGGGAAATCTGAACACTCACTATAACAAAGATGCATTCAACTAACTTACACAAACTTAAAAAGTCATAAATAGTACTGTATATAACCATCACAATGCTTTACTGCAAACGAATGTGTTACTATTTTCTGCAGGGAACTTCATATTCAAACCATGCAAACAAAATGGAAACTGTATGTCATTTACTGGCATTTGTTGTATACGCAATTTTATTTCAAAGGGCTTGACTTAGAATTCTGGCATAATCAAAATATAGAGTGAATAGTTCATTCCAGAAAAGAAAAAAACGTGTTTGTCACCCCAATTTGTCGTAATGGGTTGTTGTTTGATTATCTTATGCATGTTCAGGACGACAGAAACATTTCAGCTTTCGTTCTTGTTACAATAATTAAATTCGTAATTTAAAAATACACTTTGTTTCTGTACAACTTCATCTATTGATGACCAAATTCACCTTTTACGTTAATGAAGTACTGGAAAGGCTTTTGGACTGGAGAAGTTCTGAACGCTTCGTCTATTACTTCGTATCACGATGCGAAGCTATTAGTTTCAGTCTATATACACGCCATCTCGAATTTTTAACGAAACAACAGTTAATTCTGATTGGTTACTTATTGGTGTGGCTAAGATTCTGTTGGCTTGACTGAGTTGTAAAATTGGGAACACGTCAGGAAGGAAAGAAGAAATTATATAATGCGGATGGTCTGACAGTATCGGTAAGACCCGATCGATGAAAATATTGCTACAGGATCACATATTGTTTGACAAACATTAGTAGTCAGAATTGATACATTTAAAATATTTCGTTTGCTTTAATCTGGGTTCCTTGGAGGGAAAGGAGGGGGCATTTTCTATGCAACGAGTGGTACATGTAGGAATGAGCCGGTCGAAAATGTCGTTTTTTAATAAATGTAAGATAAGATTGTTAGATTTAGACATTTAGACTAAATAGCTATAGGTGATAAAGGTGATAAGGTTGCTGATTATATCATAAGTATCTAAAATATTTATTATATTTTTTTTTTCAATTAAAACCACCGTGTAATTTTTTTCTTTTCACATGTGTGCTTATTTCGCATTCTTCGATGAAAAAAAGTCATGACATTAACGGAAATAAATGTAAGTTTACTCTAAAAGTCGTTGTTATGGCCCGTTGTGTATAGTAAATGCTCTGTTTTTGAAAGGTTATGTTTCGTGTTTATGGCTCATTGTATAGTGAATGTTCTGTTTTGGAAAGGTTATGTTTCGTGTTTATGACCCATTGTATAGTGAATGTTCTGTTTTGGAAATGTTTCTTTTATTGTTTTGCTATGCTTATTTGCATTACATATTGGGCTATTGATTTACGTAGTTTTTCATTTGTAGGAGAGTACTTTAAAGAAAGGTCCCGATTTGAAGTTGCTGTACTGGTTGACACTGTGAATATGTTGCGTCATTTCCTGACCCGAGGCACTGATTGTTACGCACAACCAGAAAGGGACAGGTTTATTACAAAAGGGAATATCTTGGATAAAATGCAAGAACAGGTAACTTATTGTCATAACACTGACCATTTATATCTAACTTGTAACAACACGTGTGGTTATTAAACTCATCATAGATACCAGACTTTTGTACGCTACTCTCGCATTTCGTATAAAAAAAACTCGTCTGTGACGCTCGAATTAAAAAAATTAAAAAGGCCAAATAAAGTAAAAGTTGAAGAGCAGTGAGGACCCAAAATTCCGTAATGTTTTACCAAATCGGCTAAGTTATTTTTTTCCTGAGGTAGAAAATCCTTATCAGAACACCTTTCAGGAGCACATGAGTTTAATCCGTGTCACGTTGTTCCATCTATCGTTTTTCTTTGTAGTGTTTTGAAAGGCTATTGTTTGTATTTTGGTATGTCTTTTCTATATACACTAGTGTCCTTCTTTTTTCGACTTATTGATTTGGTTTCCGCCTTGACACCTCTCACTTTTTTATACAAATACCATGATATTTGTGTTAAATACTACTTTGGCAGCATCCAAAAGACAAAGATAACCAAATGACATCTAGTAGTTAACATATTCATTTTTCTCATAATCAACATCGAAGTTTTTTTTTTATTACCACTGATGATCATTTCACAATGTCAATGATTCAATTACTTTCAATATGAAAATAAAGGTACTATCCCGATATTAAGTTTATCCTATATTTGAAAAGACAGATTCTTTTCCAAATGTTTTTTTTATTTATTTTTTTTGTCGTCAGGAAAACCAATTCCATGGAGCTTTAGGAGCATACCATTGGATCCTTAAGCCTGAGACACAACTTCGAATAAAATCTAACTTCAATATGAGTATAACACGGTTGAATGGCAAAGTAGAGCAGGTGAGTAACGTATTAAAATAGTGTGATGCGTCTACATTAAACATATATAAAATATATAATTAAGTACATGTGTATGTCGAAGTTACATGAATTTTCTAAAGTTCATTCAAAAATTCTGCATTCTTACAAAATCCGTATAAAATCCCTACGTCCTTATAAATTCCTGTATCCCTTATTAAGTCCTTATAAAATTCCTGTATCACTTATTAAGTCCTTATAAAATTCGTGTATAATTTCAAAATCCGTATAAGATCCCTAGTGCCTCACCAAGCTTGCATCCTTGCACAATCTTTATAAAATTCTTTTATCCTCAAAAAGATCCATTTCAAAATCTTTACAAAGTTGCTATGTCCTTACAAAATGGCCGCATCCTTTTAAAATTCTTATAAAATTCATTAAAAAATCTTTATAAGACTCCAACCTCCTTACAAAATACTTGCGTTTTTTGCGAATTTCATCCTAACTACATGTAACAAAGAATAATTTTTTTAGATACACGTGTGCTTACAAAATTCTATTGTTTTGAACCAAACCAAAACAAAATCATAATTCATAAAACAATTTTAAATACCTGTTACCGAAGCAGCTCTTCCATGCCTCATTTACTTCATTTGTTTCATACAGCCGTTTTGAAATGACAATTTGTGTATTTTCATACTTTTGTAAAAATATTTTACATTACTAGAGCCCACGGATAAAGTGGTCACCTAGAATATTACAGTGTTATCAAAAGAATCTTATGATGAAACACGTCTGTAGCAGTGTACATATCGTGTTCCTTTGTACTTTTTATCGACCCGAAACTTACATGCGGGTGTCCAATTGTGTCTATAGAAACAAGAGGAAACGTAAAGTAGCGATTACTGGCTTAAAGGTTACAGGTCCAGTAACTTAGCAAGTGGTATGCCAAATTGCTTCATGTCACACGATAAGCGCTAAACACAATATTAGCTGATAGAGAATGGCAGAAGAATCCCAGAGATTCAAATAGTATGTAGTCCTTTTCCATGTTTTCATACAATCTACGATGTGTTTAATATGATGTCAAATTAATCCCAGACACGTAGTATGTTGTCCCTTTCCATTCTCCAAATAATCACAAAATAGGCTAGCCAGAAATCACCAGTCATACAGTAAGCATGTATAGTCCTTTACTAAGGTCTTTGAAATAATCACATACATTGTACAGCATAATGGAATATCAGATTCCTGACACACACCAAATAGTCTTAACTCAAGTCTCTAAGTAATCACATATATTGTAAAGGCTAATGGAATGTCAGATTCCTGACACACACCAAATAGTCCTTAATTTTGTATTTACATTGTGTCATAGATCAAATTTATTCGTTCAGTGTATGTTCACTTGTTTTTTGTTAATATGTCTTTTGATTGAATTAAGCCATTTCAATTGATATTTTATAGTGTGTCTTTCCTCAGAGTTCAGTATTTTTGTGATTTTACTTTTTTCTATGTTGTGATGTTACACTATATATAATGTTTCAGGTAGGGTGAAGGTTAGCGCCTATTAAAAAACGTTTAAACCCGCTGCATTTGTTTGCACCAGTCCTAAGTCAGGAACCTGATGTTGAGTGGTTGTCGTTTTTTGATGTGGTTCATAAGTGTTTCTCGTTTCTCGTTTTTTTTTTTTTTTGTATAGATTAGACCGTTGGTTTTCCTGGTTGAATGGTTTTACACTAGTTATTTTTGGGGCCCTTTATAGCTTGCTGTTCGGTGTGAGCCAAGGCTCTGTGTTGATGGCCGTACTTTGACCTATAATGGTTTACTTTTACAAATTGTGACTTGGATGGAGATTTGTCTCCTTGGCACTCATACCACATCTTCTTATATCTACTAAGTCAAGTCTCTAAGTAAACACATACATTGTACAGGCTAGTGAAATATCAGATTCCCTAACACACACTAAATAGTCCAAACTCAAGTCTCTAAGTAATCACATACATTGTAAAGGCTATTGGAATATCAGATTCAAGACACACAACATATAGTCCTAGCTCAGATGTCGAAGTAATCACATGTATACATTGTAAAGGCTAGTGAAATGTCATATTCCTAACACACACCATATAGTCCTAACTCTAGTCTCTAAGTAAACACATACATTGTACAGGCTTGTGAAATGTCAGATTCCTGACACACAATATATTGTCCTAGCTCAGATCTCTAAGTAATAACATACATTGTAAAGGCTAATGGAATGTCAGATTCCTGACACACAGCATATAGTCCTAACTCTAGCCTCTAAGTAAACACATACATTGTACAGGCTATTGGAATGTCAGATAAATTTCTGAAACACAACATATGGTCCAAGCTTAGGTCTCAACGTAATTATTAAAGAGGCTCGTGGGTTATCAGATGAATTACAGACAATACTACATAGTCCAAGCTCATTGCTCAAAAGAAATCACTGAACAGGCTAATGGGATGCCAGATGAATTCCGAACAAAACACAAATAGTTCTAGCTCATTACTTGAAATAAATCACAGAACAGTCTAGTTAGATGCCAGATGAATTCCAAACAACCAAAATATACTGTTCGTTATCAGATGAATTATAGACGAATAATATATAGACCCAGCTCATTTCTCCAAGCAATCACATACATTATAGTTGAATGTCAGATGAATTCCAAACATACAATATATAGTCCAAATATAAAAATAAGAAGATGTGGTATGATTGCCAATGAGACAACACTCCACAAGAGGCCAAAAGACACAGAAATTAACAACTATAGGTCACCGTACGGTCTTCAACAATGAGTAAAACCCATACTGCATAGTCAGCTATAAAAAGCCCTGTTATGACAAATGCAAAACAATTCAAACGAGAAAACTAACGGCCTGATTAATGTACAAAATAATGAACGAAAAACAAATATGATA
This sequence comes from Mytilus californianus, assembly GCF_021869535.1. Lineage (NCBI taxonomy): Eukaryota > Metazoa > Mollusca > Bivalvia > Mytilida > Mytilidae > Mytilus > Mytilus californianus. The sequence goes on along the minus strand of NW_026262712.1, from coordinate 115,636,324 downwards.
TATAGCAACAAACGTCAACCACTGAATAACAGGCTACTGACTTAGGACAGGCACATACAGAATGTGGCGGGGTTAAACTAGTTTGAAGGCGCGCCAACCCTCCCCTAGCCTGGGACAGTGGTGCAACAGTACAACATTAGAACAAACTATAAAAATCCGTTGAAAAGGCCTAAACTCATCAGATCGATCCAAAGCAGAAATACATCTAACAAAAACACAGAGTGCAGTGTACTTATACATCCCGACAACAAAAAGACACTAAGTACAGATCTGTGAGTACTCGCAGTTACTGACAGCTAGATCAAAGCCAATAACAACTAATAAAAACAATCATGCATCTAAGACTAAAATATCAATCAGTACACATTCAACATCCAAGTGATTTAGTGTAAAGACGTCTTTAACAGTCAGAGAAAAACATGACCTTATACAATGCCAAGAAACAGGTATCGACAGACTGTAGAGCCAATAAATGTGCATATATGTAAATACAGATAATATTTAGTTTTTTTATTTTAATTAACTGATAACAAAATCAATATTAATACCAATAAAAACAATATTCAAAGATTTAATTATAATTTTGAATTGGTAACCTTTTAGAATAAGTTTATTTAAAGGATCGATAAGTTTCCCCGGATCGTTTCTAAATTTCCTGGCTCGATAAACATTAGGATGTGCTATCCCGTTAAAAACAAGTTTTCTACAGGTACAATCAAACTTCCAAACCAAATCTTTATGTCTATGGAAGAATTTAGTAAAGGTTTTAAGTAATTTTTGTGGTAACGAAATCCCTGACTTAATAGTTTACTAGTAATATATAGATTACGTTCAGTGAAATCCAAAACGTCACGACAGACACGGGCATAGCGAACGAGTTGTGATATTTGAACACCGTAAGATGGTGCCATCACATACAAGCTAGTTGGATGTCCGAATATTTCCAGACCCATACCTTCTTATACGTGTGGGTCCGGTGGGTCATTTTGTGCTGAGTTGTTGTCTGTTTATTTCGTTTGTGATTTGAAATCTGTATTTTCGGTACATTTCACATATGTCTTATTTGTCAGTATAGTCGAGTTACTCGTTGTTCGTGTACTGGGTTTTTGTTTTATGTTGTTTGTTTACTGTTTGGTCTTACATGATCTTGCCTTATATTACAGTTATTTTATTTTCTATGCATGATTTTTTTGTTTAAACACAGTTTTGATTTAGAAGAAAAAAAGACATGGTTAGAAAATAGAAATAATAACACCGTTACAAGCACAATTCCTTTTTAATATTCTTGTCATGGTTAGAAAATACATAAAATAACACCATTACAAACTCAATTCACATTTAATATTCTTGTACGTGTCTATAAATAATACAAATCTATTTTATTTTTAGAAATTTACCTGTGATAATATAAACGTCACACAAAATACGTCACGTTTTGTGACGTTGATCCATTCATGTGACGCGCAGTTTATATTTCGTTTGTGGTGTCCTGGTGTCCTGTCGTAAATTCATGGGAGGTGTCCGTTGTTATTATGCGGTTTACATGTTGTAATGTACTATTATATTATTTATTTATGTATTTATCTGTGCTTGTTGTTCCTTCGTTTGTTTGTACTGTATTCCTGTCACGTAGTGTTGTCATTATAGCGATATTTTTAACATTGCCCTATAAGGTTTGGCTAGCCATAAAAACCATGTTCAACCCACCATTTTTCTTAAAATGTCCTGTACCAAGTCTAGAATATGGCAGTTGTTATCAGATAGTCCGTTTCTATTTATGTTGGCGTATGCTTTTGTTGTAGTTCCGAATTTATGTTATTCCGTTGTTTTCCTCCTATTGTTTATGTGTTTCCCTCGGTTTCACTTTGTTACCCGGATTTGTTTTTGCTTAATCGAATTATGACTATTGAACAGCGATATACTACTGTTGCCTTTATTCATACAATATATAGTCCCAGCTTATTTCTTCAAGCAATCAGATACATGCTAGTGGGGTGTCAGATAAATTCCAGACACACAATATATAGTCCCAGCAATCATATATTCTAGTGGGATTTAAAATGAATTACAGACACACAATATATATATAGTTCATGTTTCCTAAATCATAAAATGTGCCTGTTGCATTTCACTTCAACACAAAACAAACAGTATCTAGTTCACGCCCATGTCTTAAAAAATAAAGAATAGGCTAGTTGTATGTATGAATCCAAGTCCCATCATAAGCAAATACGAACACGTCAATATATTTCAACCAACCACAGTACAGGTAAAATATAATTCAACCAACCACAATATAGGTAAATGTGACATCAGAGAAGTATCAATACCTTTGTGTGCTTTCGCTAAATCATAATCCAAACTTCATCCTAATTTCGATTGATGAAATATGACATTACATTTAATTCGTTAATAACAGTTTTAGATTCGTATTGTAATTGACGTAATCCATATTTTCATTTTTTATACATTTTAGATAGGTTTATGTACATTTTCTGATAGTGGACTTATTCTGCGGGTGGACAGACAAATGGACAGGACTGTTGATCACAAATTGCATGAAGTATTGCAAAATAAAACTTTTACCGTCATTACACGTTTAGTGAGTATTTACTTTATCGTCATTACACGTTAAGTAAGTATTTACTTTACCGTCATTACACGTTTAGTGAGTATTTACTTTACCGTCATTACACGTTTAGTGAGTATTTACTTTACCCTCAATACATGTTTAATGAGTATTTAGTTTACTGTCATTACACGTTTAGTGAGTATTTACTATTCAGGATATTAAAAAAATATTGCAATCTTTTCATCATTGATATATGTGATAGCATAGGAATAGGAATTTAGTCCTCTTATCCCCTTTTATCTCAGAAAACGTAACACCTAGGAAAAAAATGATTAAAATAAATTATAAAACAAATTTAAAAAATAGCTTTGATCCGTCTCTCATAACGAAATAGATAAACAAAATCTGTTGATATATGAACATTCATGTCTTATAAACACAGTTTTTATTTTCATCTATGTGTTATTTTGTGGACTGTTGTTTGTATTTGGATCGTCTTTCTTTTAAACATCATGTTGTCTGTGTTTCGTCGGTTTATGATTCTGATTTCGCCCTAGGTATCTTCTCCCTCTGTTTTAACATATTGAAGTAATCTTTTCTAAAGACACGAGACGAACGGATGCAGGCATAATTGGTATCCTTACTTTCATATTTTTTTATCACTAAATATCAGGAAGTAAAAAATTGTAGAAAAATTTCTGTATTTATTTTCTTATATATGGTGCCTTCTTTTGTATTAGATATGTTTTTAGAGTTTTATTATTTATTATTTTATTTTTGTAGGACCCACCGTTTGTTCAGAGAGGACATGGCGATAGATATGAAGGTTTCTGTGTAGACATTTTAGAGGAAGTTTCCAGTATAATGAACTTTAACTATACCATAAAACTAGCAGACAATGGCGTTAATGACTGGGACAAAATCATCAATCAAGTAGTAAAAGGAGTATGCAATGATTGAAACAGTAAAACATAATATCCTATGAATCAGAAACTAAAAAAAGTTTAGTTTCCAACGTCATAAACACTTTTGGATATAAAAAAAAAAGCAACACTCATTATGATTTTCAGCTCACCTGGCTCAAATTGCTAATTGAGCTTTTCTCATCACTTGGCGCCCATCGTCAGTCGTTCTTCGTCGTCGTCCTCTAACTTTTACAACAATCTTCATCTCTGAAACTGCCGAGTCAAACTTCAGCAAACTTGGCCATAATCATTATTGTGGTATATAGTTTTAAAAAAGTGTCTGATTACCCCGTCTGCCAACCAAGATGGTCGACATGGCTAAAAATATAATATAGGGGTAAAATCAAGTTTTGTCTTTTATTTTTGAAAACCGCTATAGATAAAGGAAATCTTACAGGGGCAGACATGTTAAATTTGTTGAGCTCTAACTTATGTCCGGACAGGTAACAGATTAATTATTAAACCCAAAATGAAGTCGGTGACCATATGATTTTTTTATATCATTAAAACGGAAAATTATGTATCAACCACATATAGTTTTTCAAGAAAAATCTATGTATAAGAAATAAGAGATTTGATGATTTTAAGAATCATTTAAGAAAGTTTTTCGCCGATTTTATGTGCTTTCTATACAAATGTTCACCTATTTTGAAGGAATTCCATCACTAATATTTCAGATAAAAGATGCATGCATTATTTTTTTCTGTTTTCAGTTATAGTTCAACGAGCTAAGGTTGTATGCAAAATTTCAGCAAAATCTGTGACATAGCCCATTTACTGTTCCTTGACCTTAAATGATAAATTTTACCATGTTTACTTAATTTTTGTCTATTATCTTGAAATCTATACAAGAAAGAGAGAAACGTTAAATAGCGAAAATGGTCTTCAAGACTAGATCTACAAATAAGTCAAATGGCCGAAATAGTCAAATGCCTCTTTATTAGAGTTATTGCCCTTTAATGACAATTTTCACCAATTTTTTGCCGTTTTGCCTAATATCTTACAAAAATCTTCTACACTAAAACTGCTGGACTAAATTCAATCAAACTTGGCCACAACCATTATTTGGGTATCTAGTTTTATAAAATGTGTCCGTTGACTTTGCTTGCAAACCAACATGGCCGACTTGGCTAAAAATAGATCATAGGGATAAAATGCAAGTTTTGTCTTTTATGTCTAAAACTTCTATGAATAGAGAAAATCTGACAGGGGCAGAAATGTCAGAATGCTGAGATCTACCTTCTATCCTTTAAGTCAAAACTGTCAGATGTTTTCTTATATTAGTTTTTGCCCTTAAATGATAACTTTTACCATTTGTTTCATGTTTGCATATTATCTTGAAATCTATAAAAGATAGAGAGACTCATTAAATAACGAAAATTGTCAGCAAGAAAAGATCTACATATAAGTCAACATGGCCGAAATAGTCAAATGACTCTTAATTAGAGTCATTGCCCTTTAATGACGATTTTTACCAATTTTTTTGCGCTTTGCCTAATATCTTACAAAAATCTTCTACACTAAAACAACTGGTCCAAATTTAACCAAACAAACTTGATTCATTTTTGCCTATTATTTTGAAAACTATAATAGATAAAGAGAAACTTTATTCAGGAAAAATGAAAAGCAAGACAAAATCTACAAATAGGTCAAATTGCTGAAATTGTTTGAGGACACATTATTGTAATTTAATGACCACTTTCACCATTTTCTGCATTTTTGCCTACTATCTTGAAAATTATAATAGATATATTATATAGAAACTTAAAATAGCGAAAATTATCAGAAAGACAAGATCTACAAAAAGCTATCATAACCGAAATCTTAAATCGACTCGTTAATGAAGTTATTGCCGTTTAAAGATGATTGTTTAGTTTTTGCCTATCATCATAAAAAGTAGAATATATATACAATTGTATATAGAAATTATAAAAAGCAGGACAAGATCTACAAATATGTCAACATGACTAAAAGGGTCATTCAACTCTTTAAAAAGTGGTTGCCTTTCATACCGATTTGTACCAAATAGTGGACATAGTTGAAGATGCAGGTCAACGATACAGGCTCTTTAGAGCCTCTAGTTTATTTTACCCCATGTATGTGCTGAAAAATCAGAGAAAATCTATCAATTGAGTTAATTAATTGGTTATCAAGAGGGTGACAATCATAATAAAAAGTGTTCTTAATATAGAGGTATGCTTTTTGGAATTATACTGTTTTAACTAGTGTTCTTATTGGTAAAGGAAAAGTAATATTTTTTGAAGTTTTATGAACTCCATTCTGACCTTTCTGGAATATCTGTCTCATAGATGAACATGGATGTGTTCGAGTTGCCGAAGTCACAATCATGAAGCGCATGACACAACATTTATTCAATAGAAAAATTCATATCTTATATATAAAAAAGTAGATTTACTATATAGTTACCTTTAATAGACAGGTGACATTTGTAATTAAAATGATGCCAATTATTTTCTTTTTAGGATGGAGATATCATCATCGGATCTTTAGACGTTAAATCTTCACGTGAAGAGCAAATCTCTTTTTCAACTACAATAATGGACTCTACTGTTAGTATACTATTACAGAAACCACCAGCTACGCCCACTTTCTTCCAGTTCCTCGGGCCATTCACATCACATTTATGGTTTACAATCCTTGGTGTTTTCTTTGTTGTTGGAGGTGCACTCTATCTGATGGGACGATATGATACAACACAACGAGAGTCGGACCAACAATTTGATCTGAAAGAAAGCTTATGGTACTCTCTAAACGTTCTTTTACAAGGTAATGATAAAAGGGCATAGCCATGGACCCTTTTTTTTTACAAGGTAATGATATGATCACTTATCATGGATCCTTTTTTTATAAGATAATGATATTAGGACTTATCATGGATCCTGTTCTTTTACAAGGTAAAAATGATAGGTCCTAATCATGGATCATGTGTTTTACAAGGTGATTGTAATAGGGCCTAGCCATGGATCCTTTTTTACAAGGTGATGATATTAGGACTTATCATGGATCATGTGTTTTACAAGGTAATGCTAATAGAGCCTTATCATGGATCATATGTTGTAACAAGGTAATATAATTGGACCTAACAATGTATCATATGTTTTTACAAGGTAATGATAATAGGGCCTTATAATAAATCTCGTTTTTTTACAAAGTAATGATAATTACATGATAATAGGGTCTTATCATGGATTATGTGTTGTAACAAGGTAATGATAATAAGGTCGAATAATGGATCTTGTATTGTCACAAGGTAATGATAATACGGCCAAATCATGCGTTTTTACAAGGTAATGATTATAAGGCCTTATCATGGATAATGTGCTTTAACAAGGTAATAATGATAGATCCTACTCGTGGATCATGTGTTTTTACACAGTAATGATAATAGGGCCTTATCATGGATCATGTATTTTACAGGGTAATTATAATAGGGTCAAGGATCCTGTGTTTTTTCTCCTGATTATTGTTCAATTATTGTGTTTTGCTATGTGTAATTATAAGATAACCCAGAGTTTTTAATTACTCTATCATTTTGGGATATCATGGGGAAATATCAATTTGTAGCAGGAAAATTTATTTGAAACATAATTGAATTTCAAATTACTTCGTAAAATGATAATAATGAAATTGCTGGAAATATAAAATTTAAAAAACACAATGGGAACTATACCAAAAATCGGAAAAAGCAATAACTCTTGTGAGGCTTGATAAGGTATATTATATCAGGCAGACTGCAATGGTTACATTTGACTTGGGATTATAGTAGAATTACACTTCTATAAAGCCCTTTGCGATTGTAGGCAACACTTGCGGGAAGCTCCATCTACTCACGTTGATATGCTATAGACTATTAACAACAGCTGTACTGATTATTGCACTTAGCTCCGTCTCCTCACGCCAACATACTAATGGCTATTAACAACAGTTGTGCTGACCATTAGACAATAGATCGATAGGTCAAAATATTGAGTTTTAATTATCAAAGATCATTCTTACAGAATAGTAAAACAAGTTCCTTATACTTGGTCGTAATATATTCATATCAATATAAGGTTTTTTATTAGGGACGAAGATTTTGTCTGTTAATTTGTTTAGGTCTTATTAGCTCATTGACGGTTATGGTTATACGATTCATATTTATTCTCATATTTTAAATAGTTCCACCTAAATAAATTCTCGTTTTCTGTTACAGGTGGAACTGAATACGCACCTCAAACAACTTCCATGAGAACAATTGTTGCTATTTATTGGTTCTGTACTCTTATCATAACTACTGCTTACACGGCAAACCTTGCTGCTTTCCTCACGCTAAAAAATATTGACAACAGAGTCAAGACTGTGGATGCCTTAGTCACTCAAAAGAAGATCAGTTACGGTGTTCTAAAAGGAAGCGATTTGGAAAAATTCTTTGCAAAGTCTGATAATGACCTTTATAAAAGAATGTGGATTCACATGAAGTTAAATGAAGTCGATATCATGCCGGATAAGAGAGAGGATGCACGGAAAATGGTTCAAGGGGAAAACGACAAATATGTGTTTTTGGACGACAGTGTAATGAACGATCACTATGCCATGGAGCACTGCACTACGTTGGAATCGATACATCAAGGATTTGGTGATAAACAGTATAGTTTTGGTTTCCCACGTGGTGCTCCTTATAGAGATGATATCAATCGTGCATTGTTGATGCTACAGGAGAATGGTCATTTAGATATTTTAAAGGCAAAGTAAGTTTACATAGAAATAATCACTGGTCCGTTTGATTTTAGAAATGTACATACTTATGATCTAGGCTTCTTAGTTAAATGGATTTAATGGTCATTTGTATATATTCTTAAATTTAAACAAATTGTATGCAATATGATAATGAAAATACACATATAGATTACCTTCACCAAGAACGCTCAAGCTCAAAACTTTGAAAGCGAAAGATGTATAAAATATGGGAGAAGTTATATGAATGAAGTGGACACAAATTGTGACTTGGATGGAGAGTTGTCTCATTGGCACTCATACCACATCCTCTTATATCTATAAAAAGAGAAGCCAAATCCATAAAACTTTTTCTGAGGGAGTAAAAACCTTAGTTTCGTCCTAATTTCTACATTTTGCAGCGAAGAATCTAAGAAATGTTTGCTCTAAACCATGTTAGTACTGCAACACTAACAACTGAGCTGATGATACTCGATACTCTCGGGGACTATCATTCAACCAGCAGAAGTATCAACGAAGCGCTTGAAAATGAAAATACAAATTTATTAATTTGGATCTGAGAGTGTGTATTGGTTAACTCAATTTCCTTCTTTCAGATGGTGGCGTTCAAACTGTACACAAGCGGAAGTAGAAAAGAGTCAGATAAAGTCAAGTTCTGAATTAGAAATAGAAAACATGTTTGGTGTTTTTCTGATTCTACTTGGCAGTATTGTTTTAGCAATCATTGTGGAGGTTTCAAAGCGAGTGAGACTTGAAATAGAAAAACGATATTATAAACACAAAGTTAACAAAGAGGTAGGTGATGAATTTGTTACAATTTTGTTTAATAAGAATAAATTAAAGTACATTGGTGTCAATGTCAGTCTTTGAAAAAAGAAATGCAGCGAATGCAAATGAAAAGTTTTATGTCGGCCATTTAAAAGTCGTTACAGAGATCACACGACAAAATAACAAATTTGCATCTGAAGCTAAAAATGCAAATTTGAAAAAAAAATAAGCGATGACATTCAATAAAGCTAAGTGGCGTCATAATCAATTCAGGATGAAACTATGTTGTTCAATGACTAGCGCAAACTAAAGTGTGTTTTTTTAATTGATTATAATCTTTGAACTTTTCCGTCACATTTTCCACAAATATTTAAGACTCGGAACATTGAGAGCTTGATATATTGTATTGACATGTACCTATAGTTTACGATGTATTTTTACTTCTAAAGGTCTTTTTTGTGATGAGCTTTCATTTTTTTTTATAGATTACATAGATACAAAGTATGTATAGGAATACAGCCTGACAGTGGAAAGTATGTATATGATTCCTGGTCAAGAGTTGAAGCAATATATTATCTTCGACAATTCATTTAGTGACATTTTCATACCATTTTTAATTTAGTTTTGAATCACTAAAATGTTCTACTTTGTAAAATAAATGATTGAAAACAAAGAATTATTATTGTAAAACTGGACTATGACATCACTCAATTGGCTATGTTATGTCATATCCGTGCAAAGTATGAAAAGAGTAAATGTATTTAGATGTGTGCATATATTTATTTATCCCTAAATCAAGTAGCAATTGTAATTTGCTGACTTACTTATACGATTGTTTCATCGCTTTGTAAATTTGGTGTGTTTTCACAATTATGTAGGTTTCATAGTATCAGATTCGTTTGTAATGTGTTTCCTGGCATGTCTTATAACATTAACGGTACCAATTTTGCTTCACTAGATGCGCATTTTGACAATTAATTCATTTAAGTGGTGCCTGTGGCCAAAATATTTACAAATCCAAAACCTAATACAAACGTTCAAAAGCTGCTAAAACCACAAATGACAATCCATAGGGTTTTTTATAGATTGAAATATTTTCATAACTGACTTTTGTTGACATATGATGATATGTATCAACAAGACCTTACATCTATTTAAAATTCTGCAATACGTTACTTAATGGCCTGATGCAATAATCACATTTGTCTGTTAACTTCAGTTATTTATTTAAGGAAAAGGAGGATTTTTTTAGTATATCTGATGGTCAATAATTGTGACAAAAAAACGAAAAGTTAAATTGTGTATTACATTCCATTCAACAAGTAAAGTTGCATGTATACGATATATAACTATCTGTAAAGTTATATTAAACTATTATATATGATTAATTTTCTATCTTTCGGTCCAAGAACTTGTCGATAATGACATTAATGAACAATGAATAATACTATGGGCATCAGTATGACAAGGCAATTGTTGGTTGTCAATTGGTCGATGATAAATTCTATAGACGCCAACATGACTAGGCATCAACTTGTCTCAAGAACGTTCTCAATGATTAGGTGATATAAAGAGGAATACCCTAAAACCCCTTCGACTTCCGGATAATACTTTTATCTATTTGGGAAATTAATGCCATATTTAAACCAAAAGACATAATTTCATTAAATTGTGTGTGTTGTTTGGATGTTCTTTGTATTTCTTTGTATTATTTATGTTAGTTGCCAAGGTGTCTGAACATTTTGGACTTATTTTATTTGGCCAACAGGTGTCTTCCTACATTAAACAAATTCTTAAACACAATGCATGACGCAACAATACAAATCAGATTTTATATATTGACACTTATATAAATTAAGAAATCAAACGTTCGCATCAAATTTCCATATTATGACATAGTTGTTGACATATATAAGCAATCAAATTTTGAAGAAATTGTTTTTAAAAACGCGATTGAAATTAAAGTGTTAGCGAAAAGTTTAGTATCCTGACATAAAAACACTATCGCCAGTTGTGTTACCAGGTTTTATGAATCTGCGATTCCTACTCCATAAGGAATTTCAAGTTTTTGCAATTAAAGCGTATATCTAGACAAAACCTTTGATTCAGAGTTTGATACCGAGTTTAATGGTTGCTCAGCTGAGACTTATATCTAGACAAAACTTTTGATTCAGATTATATAAAGAGTTTCAAGGTATCTCAGTTAAGACATATCTCGAAAAAAATCTTTAATTTAGATTTTGAAATGAGTTCCAAGGTTTCTCAGTTGAGACGTATATCTAGACCAAACTGCTCTTCATTGAAATATGCTACATCTATGTTTTACTCTCATGTTTAACCATCGTTCTGGTTTCAACTACAGTAAAACAAACATGCATAAAATATTTCTCTCGTTTTTTTTTCAGGATGATATTTAATGTCTATTTATTAGTTACTTGATTATGCATCTATAACAAGTAGACTGTTTTAGAAAACAATGTGCATATTTCACAGCTGATGCACATGGTGAAATAAATGAATGAAACTTACTTGACTTAAGAAATTTAGATTATACTTTACAAATGTATGCGTCCAAAGCGCTTTTCTAGATTTATCGTCATCAGGAAATCTCAAAGCCAGAAATTTGAAAGCGAAGGGTGTATAATTACCAAAACACGCTAACAGCTGTCTGGCCATATGGGACCTAAAATAATAGCCAAATCCTACTAAGGTCAAATCTCATGCTTAAAACTTATCGTTGAGTTTATAATCAGGTTGTATATTATTTGATAACATTTTATTTATAATCATATTCCTTTTGTTTGCTTTATCCTTACCCCGCAAACAAAGTTTAAGTATGAAAGACAAACCCTTGAAATATTGATACAACCAGATTTTATATATCTAATGAGTGTAATTTATGTATCTAATGAGTGTAATTTTTGTATCTAATGAGTGTAGTTTATGTATCTAATGAGTGTAATTTATGTATCTTATGAGTGTAGTTCATGTATCTAATGAGTGTAATTTATGTATCTATTGAGTGAAGTATATTTATATCTAATGAGCGTAGTTTATGTATCTAATGAGTGTAATTTATGTATCTAATGAGTGTAGTTTATGTATCTAATGAGTGTAGTTTATGTATCTAATGAGTGTAATTTATGTATCTATTGAGTGAAGTATATTTTTATCTAATGAGCGTAATATATATAATTTTATATATCGCATGAGTGTAATTTATATATCGTATCAAAGAATGCGACTGTGTCGTGAATAATACGATGAGTGCCACTAGTAAATCAGAAATTGGGAACCTTCCAGAGTATATGAGTTCACTCCCTTTTCTGTTGATCTTGCGTTGCTCAGTGTAGAGTTGTACCGCATAGTGTTTTGCATAATGTTTTCTGTCCAATCCATAATTGTATTGTGGAATGTTTTCTGCAATGGTTTGTGGACTGTTTTCTGTGCAGCCTTTAGGTTTTTGTGATATGTTTTGTGGAATGTTTTCTGTCCAGCCTTTAGACGCTAACAGCTGTCTGACCAAAAGGGACCTAAACTAATAGCCAAATCCTACTAAGGTCAAATCTCATGCTAAAAACTTATCGTTGAGTTTATAATCAGGTTGTATATTATTTGATAACATTTTATTTATAATCATATTCCTTTTGTTTGCTTTATCCTTACCCCGCAAACAAAGTTTAAGTATGAAAGACAAACCCTTGAAATATTGATACAACCAGATTTTATATATCTAATGAGTGTAATTTATGTATCTAATGAGTGTAATTTATGTATCTAATGAGTGTAGTTTATGTATCTAATGAGTGTAATTTATGTATCTTATGAGTGTAGTTCATGTATCTAATGAGTGTAATTTATGTATCTATTGAGTGAAGTATATTTATATCTAATGAGCGTAGTTTATGTATCTAATGAGTGTAATTTATGTATCTAATGAGTGTAGTTTATGTATCTAATGAGTGTAGTTTATGTATCTAATGAGTGTAATTTATGTATCTATTGAGTGAAGTATATTTATATCTAATGAGCGTAATATATATAATTTTATATATCGCATGAGTGTAATTTATATATCGTATCAAAGAATGCGACTGTGTCGTGAATAATACGATGAGTGCCACTAGTAAATCAGAAATTGGGAACCTTCCAGAGTATATGAGTTCACTCCCTTTTCTGTTGATCTTGCGTTGCTCAGTGTAGAGTTGTACCGCATAGTGTTTTGCATAATGTTTTCTGTCCAATCCATAATTGTATTGTGGAATGTTTTCTGCAATGGTTTGTGGACTGTTTTCTGTGCAGCCTTTAGGTTTTTGTGATATGTTTTGTGGAATGTTTTCTGTCCAGCCTTTAGGTTTCGTGATATGTTTTGTGGAATGTTTTCTGTCCAGCCTTTATATTTTCGTGAAATGATTTGTGGACTGATTTTCTGTCCAGCCTTTAGGTTTTCCTGAAATGTTTTGTGGACTGTTTTCTGTCCAGCATTTAGGTTTTCCAGAAATGTTTTGTTAACTGTTTTCTGTCCAGCCTTTAGGTTTTAGTGATATGTTTTGTGGACTGTTTTCGGTCAAGCCTTTATGTTTTCGTGATATACATGTTTTGTGAACTGTTTTCTGTTCAGCCTTTAGGTTTTCCTGAAATGTTTTAGGTGTGTTTTTATGTCCAGCCTTTAGGTTTTCGTGATATGTATTGTGAACTGTTTTCTATCCAGCCTTTAGATTTCAGTAAAATGTTTTAGGACTGTTTTCTGTCCAGCCTTTAGGTTTTCGTGAAATGATTTGTGAACTGTTTTCTGTCCAGCCTGTAGGTTTTCGCGAAATGTTTTGTGAAATGTTTTCTGTCCAGCCTTTAGATTTTCGTGATATGTTTTGTGGAATGTTTTCTGTCCAGCCTTGAGATTTTTCGTGAAAAGGTTGGTGGACTGTTTTCTGTCCAGTCTTTATGTTACCTATGGTATTTTGTGTATTGTGTTCCGTCCAGTCATTTGATGTGAAATGTTTTCTGTTTAGTCTTTGAGTTTCTATTTAATGCTTTTTTACTATTATGGGTCTTTATGGTTCGATGAAAAGGTCTGTGTTCGGTTGCTGTCGAATCTTTAGGTTTCCGCGCAATCCTTTATGTACTGTTTTCTGTCCAGTCATTAAGTTTCCAAGAAATCCTTTAGTAATAGGACAACTATATACATTGTTGTACATGTCTGTCTGATGGGTTTCATCTGACCTTTACCTCATTTCCATGGTTGAAAGGTCAGCGTTTCGTTTTCTTTGTTATGTCCGTTTAGTCAGATACTATAAGTAATATGTTAACTTTATTTTGTGTATGGAATTATTGTAAGACGTTCATGTCCGTCTGGCAGGACGATCTGACATTAACTCCACTTACATGGATTATTGAAAATGTTAGTTTCATGTAATGCTTGTGGTACAACCTTTTTTTAACACTTTCAACATACCATCAATCGTGCTCATTAAAGCAGGCGAGACTTTTCGGCGTAATCACTTTTGTTATATGAAAGCTTGACTATCTATTTGATTGGGCTGGATAAGGGTTAATTTGTGAAGGCTTGACAATTCCCGTTATTGGGGTGTGAAATTTGGATATAGTTTTGATTGCAAAGGCTTCATTAAGTGTTTAATTGAGCTATTCATTACGGTCATATGTTTGTTAATAAAAGCTTTGCAATCTGCTCTATTTGAGTGTTTGTATACTAGTACATAAAAATGTACAGGAGATATGGAATGAAGTGAGACTTCTATATACCAGAAATCAAAAACATGGATATACGACCTTCAACAATGTGCAAGAAATTCTGTATCTTAAGTTATAAAGGCTAAAAAATACGGATATACGACCTGTAACAATGGGCCAAACATTCCGTATCTTAAGTCAGAAAGGCCAAGAAACATGGATATACGATATTCAACAATGAGCAAAACATTCCGTATCATAAGTTATGATGGCTTCGAAGCATGGATATACGACCTTAAACAATAAGCAATATATTTCATAAGTCATAAAGACCGCGAAACATGGATATACGACCTTTAACAATGAGCAAAACATTCCGTATCGTAATTTATAAGAGACCCGACATGAATAAAATGTGAAACGAAACAAAATCTTATGAGAATACCATCGGCCTGTGTTCTGCTAAAGAATAAACAAAAGACTTATATGACAAACATCTACCAACAACAACCTGACTTGGGACAGGCATATTTAACATTTGCCAGGCTGTAGCATGTTTGTCAATGTTCAACTCCCAGAACGTTCAGTTTGGACGAAGGTATGAATGTGAGGCATGGCAATCTGTTTATTCCCCACATGGTTTTGTCTTTTCGTTTTGAATTTTCCGTGTAGTATGGTATTTTTGTTCTACTTTTTTTATACAGGATATATATATTGATATTAGTGGAAAAAGATGGAACTGCTGGAATACGATTATAAGTATATGAATGATTACGTATGCATCGAAGAGTTTATACATATACGCATATCTATATGCCTTTAATGTGACTATGTTAGTAAGTATGTGTGTGTATTCTTAAAGGTATAAAGAAACGTAAGCATATATGTTAAAAACACGTATACAATTGACAAAATGTGAATAAATGACACCAGAATATCAACTTGATATGTAGCAATAAAATTTTCTTTCTCATTTTTTTATTTGCAAATTTAATTCGAACTTAAAGGGAGATGTTATGTTCCATTGAAACTAAATACAGATTGAAAAAGACATTCTTTATTACATCTTAAGATATCAATTTTTGTTACGTTTTACACCAAATAGATAGTTTTAAAACATATTTTTTTCATTTGAAAAAAAGTTATTTAATGACAATGCAAGAGTAACATATTCTTAAAAAAGTGATCATTCAGAATTAGATAAATTTTAAATATTCTTTTAATGACGTTGGTAAGGGCAGGTCTTCTATACTAGACGGAGAGCAAGTCCTCAGAATCGCTGCTCGACACATAACCATTTAGACGATGAACTTGAAAGGAAGCATATTTTGTTGAAAAATTCGGATTCCAGATTTGTAATTCTGAATCGCACAGTGAGAATTAAGGCACAATAGTTTCAACGCTTTGACTTAAACACTTTTCCTCATTCAGTAATGACGACATGTCATTAGAGAAATATATGATTATATGCACAATACCATTGGTGTGTTTATCTTGAGTAATGAAGCACTGTGCTAATACATCTTTACTACGACTTGCAATTAGTTTGCAACTGTTTTTGACAATGTTACATTTGCTATGTATATCTGGAAATTTTATATCAGGTTGTCCATATTGTCTACACAACCACCCACCTGAAATCCTATAAACCACATCCATGTTTTTAGAATTTTAATGTCTTAAGCCTATACGTAAATGGCCAGAGTTAACATGTAACACTGAAATGACTGAACAAGGATGACTTGGATGAAAGATATAACTTATTTCATCTTTAGCCTTAAGATTTGAAATTTTTGTTCTTTCTCCAGTCGTCGACATAGACTTTTCAGATATTGAAAACCAATCCAAACCGAGGCTAGCCGATGCTTCCATAGGACATCTGAATAGAAACATGTCTAAATCTGGAGATATCAAACATTCTAATGGTTCTTTTAAAGGATTAGTTTCTCTCCACCATTCATGTATCATCGCATGGTGATCAACAAAATGAAATATTTCATTTTCTGAATTTAAAATCATCAACATGACATCAACCCATTCGTCTTCCAATCGATACTGAAATACATATACTGGAAAACTATACCCAATGCATAATGTTTTCCCAAAAAATATCTGACCTCTTAACCTGTCAGGAAGTTTGTATTCCTTAACGATTGTTTGTTCGTGTTCCGCAGATAAATTAACAGTGGCACATACCGGCCCCTTTAAGTGAATAATACGAAAGTAGTGGTCATCAAACTCACTTCTGATCAGCTCATTCCCAGTGCACATCAAAAGCGTTGTGTCAACAAGTTTTGTTGTATTCATATTGTATCCACCATATATGATGTATCAGTTATCTCTACTTTATCAATTTTCACCCTAAAACAATATAGTTTTGAAAGGTTACTCATATTTGTAAAGTTCAGTTCGTGTTCAATTTACATTCGGGACATATTTGACTGAAACTGAGTTTAAAAAGCGGATGATAGGTGCATAATCAGGAAATTCTTACATTGTCGAAGCATCCGGTCTTGTTTTAAAACAAATAAAGGAAACGTAAGAAAAAACGAAAGTATTATAACAATAAAACACATAATCTATTGGGTATTTCTTGCTGTTTTTGTTTAATATTTCTTGACCGAATTAGAAACCATTTCGTGTAAGAAACGGAAACACAAAAACATATACTGAAGTCAAATGTATATTTAAGGAAGGGTGAAAATTTAAAGTTTTGTTTCTACAATGATGATATAGACCAAAACAAATAAATACTGTCAGATTTCCGTTTAAAACCATCATGGCATACCATCTTGGCATTGGAAATAAGGCGGGCCGACGTTAATTTTTGTATTTTATCCTGCTTTGTTAATTTTTGTATTTTATCCTGCTTTGTTAATTTTATTTCCTTTGTCTGGTCAAAATGCATAACTACGGAAGCAGAACATAGGATGTCGGTATTACGACATTTCTTTTTCAATGTGGCCCTAACCTGATTCAGAACATTGTGCATAATACTTCAAGTAAAACATATATTGGACAAACAATTTTTTGGGGTGTAAAAAAATATAACACTATTAAAGGTCATATTGAAAAAAATATATAATGTAATAGCGTAAATGTAGCGAAAAAAATTTGGAAACACAACGGACTTTGAAACGTACTGTAATACTTAATAAAAATACAGTTTATTCAATTAACAATGTCTTGATCTGAACTTGTATTCATGTATATAAACACAAAAGTTTCTTATGAATTAAGTTATAAAACCTGGTTGGAAAATTGGTTATAAGTAACTGAAAAAATATTCAGATGATGAAGAGAATATTTGAAAGCGCTCTATATGTTAAATTAGATAAAAAGAAAGAAAGTTTGATTTGCAACTTTTCATATACATGTATTTTATTGTTTATGTAGACATTCCTTTGAAATATTTAGTTTTTTAAATGTAAACTTATTTTTTAATCTGAATCCAAAATAGTTTTTTTTATAATCTGATGGATTGATTGATTGTTGATGCTTAACATCCAGTTGGAAGTACTTCATTCAAATGTATAACAAAGACGAGAACATATAAACAATATATACGGCAGGTAGGTTCTGCCAGGTAGATCGACCGAGACGAAGGGCAATAATTTGGACTGCCACTGGGAAATGAGATTATGATGGATAGAACAGACAATTTATCCTACCAACAAACCCCTCGTGTTGCATGAGTTCTTGAACGTGCATGTACACTCTCTTCACCAGACATCGGATTTAAGTTTCCCTTTCCAACCAGTTGTGTCTATGTATTTATATATCCCGCAAAACCGAGCTGACGCCTTACTTTAACAACGATTCTTACTGCCCAACTGGATAATTCCAGGGATGACTATATGTCTTCACCTTATATAAAATACGGAGATAAGGTATGATTACCAATAAGACAACTCTCAAACAGAGACCAATCATAGATGCTACCAACTATTGGTCACCGTGCAGCCTTCAACAATGAGCAAAACCGATACCGAAAGTCCCCGACAAGACATAATAATAAGCTTACATAGATCGTATCTTAATGTACGGGTTCTTAAATCAACATAGCCGCAAAACAAAGACAACTATTTACGTGCAGAGTAAAGATAATTACATAATATACATTATAAAAAAAATTGTTGACAATCATATTGACAGAATATTTTGATATTTCATATTTGAAAGAAAACATCAATAAAGAATTAAAATTTAAGTTGGAAAGTTCTATATTTTGCCTAAAATACATAAAATACCTGAAAAAAACGAAGTTACTAGACTAGAAAATTTAATTCAGGACAGACTAATTTTATTACTTTGCAGAACGCCTCTTCACAACAATGGACACTATATAGATTATTTTATTGTTCCACTTGTTAAAATACATATATAAAAGATACGTCAAGTTTTATTAATTCGAATAAAAATATAAAACCCCACGAGACTGCTCCCTATTTACATTTGAAGCAAAAAATATGTACACTTGCTTTACATTTGATGAAATACTAGAAGCCACAAATGGGGCACTGGACAGTATTGATCCAAGCGATTATAAAATCCAAGTTCCACCCAAGCACAGTATAAAACGCCTATTAAGTATAAAAATAAGAAGATGTGGTATAATTGCCAATGAGACAACTCTCCACCAGCCACCAAATGACATAGAAGTTAACCACTATAGGTCACCGTAATGTCTTCAACAATGAGCAAAACCCATACCGCAAAGTCAGCTATAAAAGGCCCCGAAATGACAAATTTAAAACAATTCATACGAAAAAAACCGAACTGATTTATGTAAAAATACAATGAACGAAAAACAAATACGACACACAGCAACAAACAGCAACCACTGAATCACAGGCTGTCGACTTGGGACAGGCACACACAGAACGCGGGGTTTAGCATGTTAGCGGGCGCCGAACCCTCCCTTTATCCTGGGACATTGATGTAACAGTACAACATATAAACAGACTATAAAAATCAGTTGAAAAGGGCTTAACGATACAAAGCTGGATCATCAAGGTGTTCGACTAAACATATTTCTAAAGTGCTGACTACTATTCAGTAAAAGATGGCCTTTAAACATATTGTGATCAGATACATTCAACCAGTGGTGTTAATCAGATGTGGATTCTCAAAAATTCTAAAGATCTACTGCTAAATCTTAGATCACAATCTCTACATTTGAAGCAACATTAAGACCTTTAATTTTTCTACTCTTTACACTACTATTCCCCATGCTCAATTGAAAGATCGACTTCACCATCTCATTAAACAGAGCTTTTTCTATAAAAATGGGAATCGTAGATATAAATTTCTTGTTTTGGGTTATAATAATTCTTATTTTGTGAAGAACCACACTGATTCTACCAGAAAATATACTGAAGATGATATTATCAAAATGCTGGACTTTTTTATCGACCATATATTTGTTGAGTTTGGAGGATAGATATTTCAACAGACAGTCGGTATTCCGATGGGTACTAATTGTGCACCTCTACTGACCGATTTGTATTTTGTAATTGTATGAAGGAGAATTCATTCAGAACCTTCTAAAAGACAAAAAGAAAAAGCACCTTGCGAAATTCTTTAATTTTACTTTCAGATATATTGATGATGTCCTATCACTGAATAACCCATATTTCAGTCAGTACTTACATCTCATATATCCCAGTGAACTTGAAATTAAGGATACTACTGATACTAGAAGGACTGCTTCATACCTTGATCTTTTCCTCAATATTGACACAGATGGACGACTTCACACTAAAATCTATGACAAACGGGACGATTTCAACTTCCCAATTATCAATTTCCCATTTCTCAGCAGTAACATACCCTCTGCCCCATCGTATGGTGTTTACATATCTCAATTGATACGTTATGCTCGTGCATGTTCAAACTATACAGACTTCATATACAGGAGTGTGCTCCTTAAGCAGAAACTGCTCCAACAAAGTTATGAGGAGGAAAGATTAAAAATGACACTCCGTAAATTTTATGGACACCATCACGAATTGGTTGATCTATACGATGTCTCTGTGTCTAAACTAACTAACTACATTTTACCACGTCTTATATTGTGGTTTACCATATACGTCATTTGGACTTTTAAGTATTCATATAGTTAGTACTGATGTTTTATTTGTAATTCTGATTCGATATTGTTTTATGTCTTATCGTTTGTGGTTTTAATTATATTTTTATTTTCTATATGTATGTAAAAGTAAAGATAATTAATCACCTAGTTCATTTGTATGATCTTTGGTTTAAAGCAACTATATGCACAGGATTTATTTGTTTTTACAGGGTTTGATTTAGAAGAAAAACCGACTTGGTTAGAAAATACAATTAGTTACACCATTACTAACACAATTCTATATTAATATTCTTGTAAACTGTTAGAAAATACATCAAATAACACCATTACAAACTTAATCCCGATTTTATATTCAATTTTTAGAAATTTACCTGTGACGTCACTCTTTGTGGCGTTGATACATTCGTGTTATGCTGTATTTGTGTACTGTCGTAAATTAATTTAAGGTGTTCGTTGTTATGCTGTGGTTTACATGTCGAAAGGTACTATTATATTATTTATTTATGTATTTCTCTGTCCTGAGTGTTCTTGCATTTATTTGTACTGTATTCCTGTCACGTAATGTTGTCATTTTAACGGTATTTTTAACATTGCCATATAAGCGTGAGGTTTGGCTAGCCATAAAACCAGGTTCAACCCACCATTTTTTCTTAAAATGTCCTGTACCAAGTCAGGAATATGGCAGTTATTATCAAATAGTTCGTTTCTATGTATGTTGCATTGGCGTTTTTTTTTTTTTTTTTGCACTTCAGTGTTTCTGTTGTTCTGTTGTTTTCCTCTTATAGTTGATTTGTTTTCTCAATCGATTTATGACTTTTGAACAGCGGTATACTACTGATACCTTTATTTAACTCATCAGATTGATTCAAAGCCGAAAAACAAGTAATAAAAACATAGACCGGACGTGGCAGGGTATATATACATCCCTACTTGTACAACAAAAAAGACAATAAGTAGAGATCTGAGAGTACTCGCAGTTACTGACAGATCAAAGCCAATAAAAACTAATAAAACAATCATGTATCTAAGACTAAATTAAGGCTTATTCTAAAGAACAATCAGTCCACTTTTACCAAAACCGTGAAAACTTGAGCGTACCTATGGGAGGATCAGGTTCCGCAGAGTTAGCAGACCTCACACTGTACGTTATTCTCGAGAACATTTTACAACGCTTTCAACATAGAAACAAAATGATAATGACTTCCAGTTTTAGGAATGATAGCTGGATTATATACCCCGGGCCTGTAGAAGGAATCCACGAGCTTTTTACAATAGCTAACACTGTGTAGCCGCTCGTGGAAGTTCACCTACGAATGTTCACGCAATGAAACAATATTCCTTGATATTGTCATTTAATAACATTGACAAAAAGTAAAATAACAAAAACACCGAACTCCAAGGAAAATTCAAAATGGAAAGTCCCTTATCAAATGGCAAAATTAAAAGCTCAGTCACATCAAACGAATAAAAAACAATTGTCATATTCCTGACTTAGTACAGGCATTTCCTTATGTAGAAAATGGTGGATAAAACCTTGTTTTATAGCTAGCTAAACCTCTCACTTGTATAACAGTCGTATAAAATTCCATTATATTGACAACAATGTGTGAACAAAACAAACAGACATAATAGGTAAAAATGTCAAAAATAGGGGTACATCAGTCAACATTTTGTAATCACTATAACAACAAACAAATATACCAACAAAGAAAAACAAAATGGCATATAGACATAGCACATAATCAAAAATGGAAGTAAAAAAATACAAAAAAAGACGACAGCACAATAACACAATGGCGGGATGTATACGTACCGAGCCACGCCAAGTGGATATTACCAAAAATGAACTAAACAGTAAAGTAAATAATTTACAAAGACAAATAAAAAACACTATAACACGTAATTAAGATGATAAACAACGTCAGTACCTAGAATCTATACTTCAAGACTATCGTGTATTATTTGTGAAGTTGATACGGAATATTTATCAACAAGGTCTTGGTATCTTCCGATGAACTTTTTTTGAAAAAGGACGAGACGTTCTTTGACATTACCTGGTTCATCAACTATCTGCTCAGACACTGGCGACGTTTTATAAAGTCTGAGTAGCAGCTGCAAGCTCTTGAATACCGAATGAGTTGGAAGGAGAAAGATTCTTAAACGAAGGTATATAAGACATTGAAACGCATATCAAACCAACTGAAACCTTTCAGCAGAACTGAACCTAAAAAACAGCTCGAAGCTTTTAAAATACATCTTCTCATACGAGAGCATAAAATATCCGAGGTCAATGAAATGTTTTTTATCAAACACAAAATACAAAAAAGGAAAATTTACTTATGCAACGCCCAGCGAAACGAGAGCAACCACTAGTAATGTTAAACAAAATTCAACCCGCCTATACAGAAAATAAACAATATAGTAATGAAACACTCGAAACTTATTTCACAAAACCCTAAATGTGTGAACATGTTTAATCATAAACCCATTATAGCTTATAATAGATATAAAAACTTACAAGAATTATTATCAAAGCATCAGTAAAAACATCCCTTTTGACTTTTCACAGCACAACATATGATACCGAGCTCTTATAAAATCGACGAATTACGAATTGATCCAAAGACGACCGGTGTATGGTCCAATATTACATACAAAATAAAACAAAATAGAAAAGAAACACGCCAGTATACAACTTATATATATATATTGATATACTGATGAGCAGGACTCAGGGATTTTCCCCAAACACGACAGAAAACCGATCCTAACATTAACGCGCATGGGTGAGCTCGGATGAGTTTATTTTTAATACAAAAATCAAAAGATTGATCCCTTAAGGAGTTAAAAAAATATTGCGTCGTATCTTGTCTTCACCGATACGAAACAACGTTGATTTTAGTTTTTCATTTGGGACAAGACTCTTTTTGTTCATATCATGAAATTATTTTGATTCCAGATTATGAAACAAAACAACGTTTATTTGAATATCCAAAGCTTCATAAGTTATGACTCTGGTTTGCCCACTATAAATTACAGATATTTAGAACATATTCGCACGCACTCTCCTTCAATGAAAAATCTGTAATTTCCTTCAATTTTTCACATTTTTTTCAAATTTTATGCGACTGTCATACAAGTGAGAGGTTTAGCTAGATATAAAACCAGGTTTAATCCACCATTTTCTACATAAGAAAATGCCTGTACCAAGTCAGGAATATGACAGTTGTTTTCCATTCCTTTAATGTGTTTGAGCTTTTGATTTTGCAATTTGAATAGGGGCTTTCCGGTTTGAATTTCCCGTGGAGTTCGGTATTTGTGTTATTTTACTTTTTATTTGTGCCAAGAAATAAATACTTATTTTGCGGCATTTTTTAAAATGAAGATTAAATTTTTAATGTCAGTTATATCCATAAAACGAGGCTTGCGTAAGAACTTTTGTAGCTGAGAATTTAAAGTGATTTCATACTCATTGTTCATACATTACTGAGAGTCACCTACGTATGTCATTGTTAGTGTTGACTTATTTGAGGAGACAAGATAAACATATCTCTATCTGAGACCAACACAGGAATTAATTCGGTATTCTATGACAACACGTACAGATTATCCAGTGTATTGAAGAAATGAGACAAGTCTTGTATATAAACCAAATCGTTGGTTTTTCGTTTGAACTATTTTAAATATTGGAATGTTGAAGTGTTTTTATCCACCATTTTCTACATAAGGTAATGCCTGTACCAAGTCAGAAATATTATGACAGTTGTTTTCCATTCGTTTGATGTGTTTGAGCTTTTGATTTTGCCATTTGATAAAGGACTTTCCGTTTTGAATTTTCCATGCAGTTCGGTATTTTTGTTATTTTCCCTTTTTTTATAGCTTATTATTTTATAATGCTATTCTATTGATTTGCTTGAGTCATTTTGATCAAGGAAAGCAGAGTCTTGAAGTTATCAATACAAAAAAAAATGTTTGTTTCAAAATTCTACGTTAAATTGGTTTCACAGACAAATCTTGACAAACTGATAAATGTGCTTCGGAAATGCAGTTGTGAAACATTTTTTATGCCCAACTTACGATAGTAGTAGGGGCATTATGTTTTCTAGTCTGTACGTCAGTTCGTTCGTCCGTCCGTCCGTCCGTCCGTCCGTCTGTCCGTCTGTCCCGCTTCAGGTTAAAGTTTTTGGTCAAGGTAGTTTTAGGTTGAAGTCCAATCAACTTGAAACTTAGTACACATGTCCCTATAATATGATCTTTCTAATTTTAATGCCAAATTAGAATTTGGACCCCAATTTCACGGTCCACTGAACATAGAAAATGATAGTGCGAGTGGGGCATCCGTGTACTATGGACACATTCTTATTTTTTTATAAATTATTGTTTTGAACTGTAAGTTTAAAAACATTATGGTAATCACTTAATAATAACATGTTTTACATACATTCTGAACAAATAAGAAACATCAAATCCTAAAATTTCATTGGTTAAAAGCACTTCTTCAATACCTGAATGTTATACAGCTCTGCTAAAAGGTATTTATCTTAGGGTCAAAATCAGAACCTTGATGAAATGTTTAGGAATTTCATTATTACAGATTGTAAATATAAATAATAAAAGATATGGGGGAGAACCTGAACGAGGTTGCAATGGCCCTCCAAAATATATACAAACACAAAAGATAGAACAAAAGAGAAACTAATAAAACGGGAAAAATAAAAAAATAAAACAAATTAAAAGCAATCAATAAAAAATCCATAAGAAACTAAAGTAAAGCATTTGAAGGTTAGCATACAGTCTTCAAATTAAGTATGGTATGTTTACAATATCCTTAGATCACATGAATCGACCCAAATCCAGAAATGAATAAAACACATATTTGTCCAATTAACACTAAAATGGACCAAAATGAGAAAACACATATTAAATATGTGTCAAAAGTCAACATTAAAGGGGTTCCTCACTTAAGACAGGCACATGTACATGAACATGTGGTAAAGTGAAACACTCCATTTTACGCCTTTCAAACTTCTCAAAACTCAGATCAACGTCAAATGGCAAATACGTCTATATATTATTCAAAATAGGGTCAAAATCAAAACCTTGATTAAATGTTTAGGAATTTGATTATTACAGAGTATAAATAAAATTACAAGAGATATGGGGGATAACCTGAACAAGAATTCAATGACCCTCCAAAATATATAGAAACAAAAAAGACAGAAAAAAAATAAAAAAACGGGAAAAGCAAACAAAAAAAACAAATAAGAAACAATGTTTTAGATAAATTGCATGCCTTTGATGGACCTTAAGATTCGGTTGACAGTTTTGACTTTTCCACTCTTTATACTACACTTCCACACAATCTTTATTTGCTGCAACTCATATAAAGCCTTTTTTCAAATTAGAAAGGTAAATATGCTAGATATACTTACTGGAGGTGTAATGAGATGATTAAAGCCCTAAATTTTCTCATTGAGAACATTTATATAAAAATAAGGAGATGAGATTATTGCCAATGAGACAACTGTCCACCAAAGTTCAAATAAAGTGGATGTTTATGTACTTTTCGGCAATAAAGTTTATCGACAGGTTGTAGGTATTCCTCTGGGCACTAATTGTGCCCCTTTAATAGCAGACTTGTTCCTATACTGTTATGAATCACAGTTTATGGCTTTTTATACTTTTTATAGGTACCCTGTATGAACTGATGACTCTTCGTCCAAACGATTTAATACTTAGACAGAGGTTACTGTCTTATTAGCATGTAGAAAAATATCAAAACAACTGTCATTTCTCATGCATTTCCTTATCTAGAAATACCCAGTAATTAAAATTGTGGCATTGAAATAAAATGGCAACATACATGCGCAAGAAAAGATACATGGCAAATAAGACAGAATTATGCACATATGTCTATGACAGGAAAGGCACTTTTTATGTTCTCTGTTCTTGAATTGATCGGAGTTGTCTTGCCTAAAGGGTGTAACGCTAGACGGTATTACTTATTATATATTTTTTTAGATTCGTCTACCACAAAATGATAAAACCCCAATAGTATATGTTGGAACACGTCCATCAATATAAATTGCTTGTTTGATAACATTCACATAGAAATTCAATTGTTTTACTAGTACAACTTTATCTCACATTCGTCGGACTGTTTAAGCATTTTATATTAGACATTTCACACATAGTAACATTTATTCAACGCATTGAACATTGTAATTTACTTTGTATCTTTAAAATTTTCACCATTTGTTGGATTGGTTCAGAGACTACAGTTTCAGCACCTGATAGTCTTTTTATGCTTGTGAACAATTGTCTGTTCAACTAACAGGGTTAGGCCATTTAAAGTAACATGTATATTCAAGACGATTTTTATGAATTGGTTTTAATAATAGTTTTGCAAGACACTTATCATTACGTTGTGTTAAATATAAATAGACACGTATTTGTTATTTGACGTTGATGAAAACAGGCGACTGGACACAAAGCAAACACTGCAATCAATTAATTAGATATCAATATACAAATAAATCAAATATCTTGAAAAATCAAAATGTACGCTTTTATTTCACATGTGTGGAAGAACATTTAAACTTTAAGAGAGAGGCGAAAGATACCAGAGGGACATTCAAACTCATAAGTCGAAAACAAACTGACAACGCCATGGCTAAAAAAGAAAAAAACCAACAGACAAATTATAGTACACAAAACGCATGACCGGCAGAAAAATTACCGTTGCAATAAAAGTATCATTCGGGAAGTTTCCGAATGTCAGATTTATTTCCAATTTCATTTATGGTGTTAGTGAAAAACGAAACATTTGCCAGTCCCGTTGCTTGCTTTCGGGAAATTTTATTTTATTTTACCTTAATTTGATTAAATTTGTAGCTGAGTAAGGGTGTCGTTGATGGAAAACCCTTGCATGCTTCTGATCGAAAAATCATTTAGGATGGAAATGAGCGCTATTGTAAGGTTTATAGTGACATACAAAAATATTTTAATAGTTATGTATTTAAAGAAGAATATGAAATTTAAACTGGCGATTCTTTGACCCTCATAAAATTCCTGTATTGCACACCTCGCTGCTTAACAAAATATTTGATGTTCTGCACTGCATCAAGTATCCCTGTCACATTGATTACGTAATATCCAGGGGTGAATATTTAGTTCACTTTACTTAATATTAAAATAGTTCTTATATTTAATTTCATTATAATAACTTTGTTCTTTATTTGGCCTTTTTAACTTTTTTATTCGAGCGTCACTGATGAGTAATTTGTAGACGAAGCACGCGTGTAGCGTACACTCCTGGTATCTATGATGAGTTTATAGAGTATCTATTAATATTATGTAACAGTTATTCTTAAACTATGTATATGTATACGGACATTATTTTTATACATCCGTTATCGGTTCTTTTCCTTATACAACTTGCACTAATGTAATCGAATGAGATGACTGCGTATTAAATATATACTTTTGCTATATATTTTGATTTATTATTAAACAAGCTTTTGGAAATTTGAATACTGTTAAAAACGGTAAGTTACTGTACTATGAAATGTTGTTTTCCTTTAACATTTAAGCCTATCTTTTTATTTGCAAATTTGACCCAAAAATAAATGACCCATGACCTCCACTTGTTTATGTTTGTGAACAAACAAATTTCAATCGGCAATTATGTTTATTTAAAATTTTGACGTACCCCTATCGTATTTACAACAAATAATTGACACTACGCACACATTCATGTACATATACAATATTAGTTGTGTGTTTGTTATGAATATAGAATGTATTTGTGATAAGGTGGTGTGTTTTGTTGCAACTTGAACTCTATCACCTTTTTTTTTCTTGACAAAAATATTTAGTTTAGGGACTAGTTGTCCGAGTTAATAATTCATATAGGCACACATATATACATACATATACACTTACACATTAACAACAATGTATATAATATGATAACAAAATTAGATAACTAAATTCTTCGACTTTATAGCCTATCGATTGAACAAAAGAATATTAGTTTTTGTTCAAAATAGCAAGCACCTTTGCTTATATACTGCTTATCTTTATATTTGTCTTTTATATGATTCTACTATATTTTAAGTCCATTTCTAAATAGGTTTACTGTATCTAATTGCTTGCCCTTGCTATTTGATATATATTGTGTATAATAAACTGAAAAGAAAATGTAGCCCAGTAAGTGATTAAGTGCAAAATATGCATCATCAGAGATGATATATCCTATTACTAGAGAACGAAAGCTTATAACATGTTCATCAATATCAAGTTTTTCTAAAACAAATTTCATTGATTTCCAAAATGTCTTATTATATGAACAAGTGATGAAAAAATAATTATCTAGTTCATTACAAAGTGTACAAATGTTGAAGACCGTACTTTGACCTATAATGGTTTACTTTTATAAATTGTGACTTGGATGGAGAGTTGTCTCATTGGCACTCATACCACATCTTCTTATATCTATAAAGGATGTTTTCTGAATTGTTATCCATTGGAATGATAACTCATTATTTGGCAAAAAAAAAAGCATTAATTTCCATCTGAACATTTTAATTTTATTATCTTTTAAATAATCGAAAGTAAATTTTAAAGAGTTTTTAAATTTACAATTTGAACTATCTGTATTTAGCACCTTTTCCCATTTCAAAAATCAAATAGGTGTTTCGGTTTTTTTTTTCAAACATAAAATATTAGTTACACAGTGTGGTAGTTACCTAATTCGATATATTCCAAGTCAGTAAATGTCATATGGGGAGAGAGCGATGCTACTAACCCCAATATTAAATATACACGGTCTCCGGGTGTTCGCTTTTAACCAATGATATTCCTAGAAATATATAGGAGGTAAGATAATTTCTTAAACGTCTTTATTATCAATGGAAAGTAAAGCATCAGTAACTCCAAGTTTAATTTTTGTTTGGTTGATATTAAAGTCATATGATAATTCAAATTTTTAAAAAGGTTGAATATGTTTTATATACCTGATTGTCTAAATAATACCATGAAACGTGGACTTTCTTGTAAAAGAAAATCCTTTATCTTATCAAAATCGTCTTAAATGTACTTCTATTGAATTATTGTATCCCCTTATTTTAATACACCGATATTTTTTCCGTATGCAGTGACCTCTGTTTGAACTTCGGCCACCGCACCGCACAATTGCTATGGAAAACCCGTAATTAAAGAATGTAAACAAACGTGCAATGGAAGTTAAAAAGTAATAATTGATTCTGAAAGACCAAATTAATCAATTATTAACTGTTATGAAAAGTTTAATTAACAAATGGGAACGCATGAAAATTATTTTAAAAAATGTTAATATCACTCTATCAATTCACTTATGCTTCACGTGCTCCATGATTCTGTGTTGATTGTATATTTATGTCATGATCCGGTAAACTTCAACAACAAAATCGAAAATTAATAAGCTTGCGATCAACAATCACTTGATGAAATGTTATTTGTCGATAATACGTAATAGATTCGTAAAAAATGTAAAAGTGTAAGTGCATAGAGGACTTACTTTAGTATATATGCATGCATCGGTTAAATATTTTCCCTAACATTAAAATTAAAAGAATCTCGTTTCCTATGACTTTAATATTAGTTTTGAATGATTTCTCATGTTTAAGCTTCTCAGTCCAGTGTTTTGGTTACGCACTGTTAAAGTATACAGAATTCAGCTATCCGGTTACTTTAATTTCTTTTAATATATGTCCTATGTTGTCAATTATGTCGTTTTTCTGCAAACAAACAAAAACTTTCAATCCATTTATCCTTTAAATTGTCTAAATATATTGCCACAGATCTTTTGTTTTCTGATATTTAAAAAGTTACATATGCTATTAGTTTTAGAATTATTTACTATTAGCCATGATTTTATCAATTAAAGATAAGCATATGTTTGCCAAACTTATAAATCTTTAGTTACTGTTGACTTCCTTATCCTATCTTTTTTCCATTCCAAATGAATCTATATATCATATTGGTTATAATTTGTAACTTGTCTCTATTTATAATACAGATAAGTTTGTTGTTTATCAGTTTATACATGTTATATGCAAGATATTAAAAATCCGATTTTTGTCATCTTTTTACAAGTTATTAGTAATCATTTGTCATATGCTAAATTTGTACCACGGGCTTTCATATTGTATTGTAAATAATTGTATATGTGAATTGATATTTTGTTGTAAAGCGCTTAGGGTAATTTTATATAGAATAATTCGCTGGTAACAATACTGTATAATAATAATACTGTAAGAAGCCACATAGGTTATATTTGGTAGCAGTATTTTTTTTTCAACCAGTGTAAAGTTTCTTTTTCATCATCTGTCAAGGAGCTTTGCTATTTTATCTAAAACTCTCCCATATTTGAGATTTGGCATTATTTATAATCATAATTAAAAATGAATACCAAGACTTTTAACTGGTTTGTTTGTCCAAAAGGAAATATACGAAAAAATATATCAAAAGTACAAGATAACAAAAATATAAATAGGAAATTTAAAGGAAGCAAGATTATCACAGATTTAATTAGGGGAGGGGGCTTGAATGCCGAATATTTTGTTCCTAGCAATGGTATTAAAAAAACATCCCTAAACACTCAAAAGTACCTCACAAATAATAATGCACTTACAGTAGATATTGATCTTATTTAATTTCGTATTTAATTATTCTGTTTAAAAAAAACCAATAGCTTTTTATTTTGTCCTATACTTTTACTATTCAGTATTTAAAGCTGAACACTGCCTCACTTTTTAAGTAAACAAGTAGGACGACAATTCTGGACCTTGCGGATTCTCGTGATAAAAGACAGCGCATTTGAGTGGTTTTGACAGTATTATTCCCGTATACATATTCATGTGTATGCTTTATTTAGTCAAAATATAGTTTACAAAAATATTTGTAAGAACATATATCGCCGTTTTCATTTTTCTGCTGAACAATAACATGATCAACATAAAGGACAACAAATGGCATTTCATTTTATAACGGGAAGGTTTAAAATCAACATTGCATATCTATATAATTGACTATACTTTCAAATAAACACACCAAACAATCAAGCAATCAATAAACACATCAATCAATAAATAAAACAATAAAACAAATCAATCAATTAAAGCAATCAATATACTATTCAATCAATCAAATGATCAATCAAATAATAAGTCAATCAAACTATCTACAGAAAAAAGTAATCATGGACTTTATGCTTTTGAAGAGTATATTAACTCGAGCGCAGTACCTCTTGCAGGAATGAGAGTATGACGTGTGATGCTGGTTTACAATCTCAGTATTGACTTCCATAAGATCAAAGCCAAAATAGATGGTACATTTTAAAGATTTTAAAGTATAAGGTATTAAAGTCGAGGCCCTATACAAATATAAGGATAGTTCAAAATTATACAGAGCGGCCCTGAGCTTGTCCACAACTTGTCTGTATGACAGTAAATAACGATATATGTCTAATGGTATAAAATACCATACTTATTGAATCAAATATAAGAGTACCAACCTTTCATTCAATACATAAAATTGAGAATGGAAATGGGGAATGAGTCACAGCGTTCAGGATAAGAGATAAATATACTAGCCATATTTATAAATACAATACCTTACTTTTCCTTAATTTATTTTATGTAGATTTTAGATATCTATAAGGAACTTGGATATTTCGTTATCATGTATTCCATGACGTTAGTGTTCGACACTGTGCCTAATATTATGTTCTTTGATATGCTATTCACAAAACAATGTTTGTTTTTTTATAAACTTGAAAAATGTTTTGTCTTTAGAAACCCCATGCCAAAACACTTAAAAGATTAAAAGGGCGGTACTTTACTATGTATCACTGACGATAAATCAATCTTATATTATTAGTTACATGGTGTGTAAGTGACCTAATACGATATATATGGGGTCAATAAATTCCATATGGGGCGAGATTGAAGCTCGAATCCTCATATGGAATTTACTGACCCCATTGATATCGTATTAGGTCACTAGCACACCTTGTAACGAATTTATCTTACCGACTATCTTCACATGTGGTATTTAGACTAGCGGCCTATCAAAGTGATTAAGTCTTCAATACTTAGTATTAAGAACCTACTTCCATTTGTCTTTTAAAAAAACAAATGCCAACAATAACAATTTGTAAGCTTTAAATTTGATTTATGAAATTATTTCAATCGTTCATTATCAATTTCTTCGTCAGTTGAAACCTTTCAGATTTCTTTTTTGTTTTGAAAGGGAAGTAACTCCTTACTAACCCCATTTGATAACTAACCCTATATGGTAACTAACCCTATATTTTTAGGTCACCCTATATCAAATATCTGTAGTCAACACGTGTAGTCCTTTAACCAATTATATCCCCATAAATCTATAGGAGGTAAGATAAAATATAATATCATCTAACCCGAATAATTCAGTCATTAAATTCCGCTGCTCTACGATGGCTACATCAATGCCTGAATTAATAGACAATAAAAAAAATCGTTAATCAAGCACTCGGAACTAGCTCGAAATTTACCCATCTCGATAGCATGGATCTGACTACTGATTGGTCACCTCTTCCACAGGGCACCAATCAATATCCATGACCGTGAAGAGTTTTTAATGTGTTAGGACTTCAGGCCCTTGTGAGTAGGAGAGATCAATTACGATAAAGTTCAATTGGCTTTTTATTCAAGAAAACCTAGAGGTATTGAAAATTATTGGAATTTATATTGATAAATGTTTTGAACTCTGAAACTATCAGTATAGTACAAATACATGTATGTTTATATGTAACCCATTAAGAATATTTGCCTGTTAAAATTATATATAATCTGTTTTGATACTGCCTGTTTACACATACACATGTATGGTTACGGCTCTGCGACTCTTTTCACAAAAAATCTTAAGAGTAAAATAATCGTAAGTCATACACATTTCAGTATAACTTACGATCAATTCTAATCGTAAGATATTTTGTGAAAAGAGTCGCAGGTCTGTCTGTGGCTTAAGATCTTAAAATTTACTTGATTAAATCATAGTTACATATGATTGTCAAAATTAATTGCGTCAATTATAACAAAATCATTTTAATAAATTACTTTGCTCTTCATGACCCTTTAATTAGAATAAAAACATGTTATCTTGTGTTATAAAAAAACTCATCATAGATACCAGGATTGAAATTAAGTATTTAGCGCCAAACGCGCGTTTCGTCAACAGAAAACTTATCAGTGAGTTCAAATCTAAAAAACAAATTCAAAAGGCCAAATGAAATACGAAGATGAAGAGAATTGAGGAGCAAAAATTCCCATAAGTTTTGCCAAATACAACTACTAAGGTAATCTATTCCTGAGGTAAAAAAAGCCTTAGAATTTCAAAAATTCACAGTTCGGTAAAACAGTTAATTTATAATGATGACCATATCAATGATAATTCATGTCAAACACAGAAGTGCTGACTGCTGGGCTGATGATACCCTCTGGGAATAAAAACTCCACCAGCAGTGTAATAAAAGCGACTGAATTATTCGGGTTATATATCATCTTAAATTATTCTTTAAAAAAAAAAGGTTTTTATTTCAAAATATTGTTGTCTTTATTTTTCAGTGCTATAATTTGTTCTTCACTTTTATTTTTCAGTATTAAAAGCCGAAAGCTGCCTTACATTTTGATTAAACAAGTAGGGCGACTTTTCTGGACCTTGATGACCCTTGATGGCCCTAGTTATAAAAGACTCGTGGTTTAGTGGTTTTGATAGAATGATTCCCTAATGTATGTAATTTTAAATGTAGTTTTTCTACTCCGAGAGTGTACATACTAAACCAATTTTAAATGTTCATTTCTTTTGAATAAGTCAACAAACAAATAAATCTTTCCGTTTTCTAAAACAACAATTTTGAACATCAAATACTTTTTCTTTAATGTCATCAGATTTAGAAAACTAACGTCAATGCATACAGGCGAATGAAATGTCCAACTTTCTCATTAGACATTTAAAATCTATATAAAATATAAGATATAATAAGGGATAATGACGTAAAAGTGTTGTGTTTATAATTATGGCTAGTATATTTATCTCTTACCTTGTACTCGATGACTTACAACATAGCATCCTGTTTAGTTATTCTACTTGGAGATGTCATTTTGTTTGTTTTTTTTTCACCTGGGAATTGTAACGAACATGTAGTTAATAAAAGGTTGGTACTCTGATATTTGATACAATAGGTATGCACCTTATGTTTATATACATTTATCGTTATTTACTGTTACACGGACAAGTTTTTTAAAAAAAATTTTAGGGCCGCTATGTATTATTTTGAAGTATTCTTATATTGTATAGTAAATGTTTACAATTTTAAACGTGCAAGGTCTTAAAGTCGAGACTTTAAGACCTTGCACGTTTGAAATTGTAAACATTTACTATTTATACATTCTTTGATCTTATGAAAGTTATTACTGAGATTTTAAACCAGCTTTACACGTCACACTTAAATTCCTTCAAGAAGTATACTGATCACGATCGCGCGAATTTATATACATGTATTCTTTAAACGCCTTAAGTCCTCGATTATTTCATTTTTGCAGATAGATTGATTGACTAATGCTTGGTTGATTAATTGATTGATTGGTTAGAAAATTGATTGATTAGTATATTGATTGTTTTGTTTGCATGATGTTTTTTTTATTTATGTATTTATTGATTGATTGATTGATTTTTGTATTTTAAAAGTATAAATATATTCAATTTTTATTTTCATTCTTTTGCGCTAATAAATGAAATGTTATTGTCTCATATCTGTTGATCATGTTAATGTTCATCTGAAAAAAGGAATAAACGGCGAAACATGTTCTTATAAAAGTCCTTGTAAAATATATTTTGACTAGATTATTCAAATTCATGAATACATGTATGTATACTTGAATTATTATGTCAAAATCACTAAATCACAATACGTCTTTTATCACGAGGATCCGCAAGGTTCAGAATTATCGCCCTACTTGTTTACTCAAAAAGTTAGGTAACTTTCGACTTGTTATACTAAAAAGTAAAATTATAGGAAAAAGTATAGAATTGAAAAATAAATACAAAAGATTTTGAAGTATCCTTATATTTGTATACATAAGGCAATATTCGTCCTGAAATATTAAAAAGTAAAAGTATAGGACAACTTATAGCATAGCAAAATAAATACAATAATTTTGAAATTAAAAGCTATATTAATTTTCAAACTGAATAATTTAAATCAATATCATTTTAGATTGATTTACTGTAAGTGCTACATTTCAAGAACATTTTAATTAAATACTTAATATTAAAAGTATAGGACATGTTATACCATGAAAAATAAATACCAATAATTTTGAAATTAAAAGTTTTTTTTCAAAATAATAGTTTAAAATGAAATTATATTAGATTGTTTACTGTAAGTGCAATATTATTTGTAAAGTACAGACATTAACCTTTTGAGTGTTTGACCATGGGTTTTTTTTTTTCAAGACACGATTTTTTTCATTTTTATAAAAAAAAGATTTTTTTGTAATACCATTAGGAGGAACATAATATTCGGAATTCAACCACCTCCCCTATTAAATCTGTGATACCATATATTATAATCTAAGACAAATACACAAAAGTTGCATAATAGTTCAAGACCGAAAAAAAATTTTATTTTATCGTTATTTTGGTTCATACAGTCTTTTCTGAGATTGTATTTTTTTTCATTCAAGTTATTGTGTGGTATGAATGATCCTTCAAACTTTCCATCTATATAAGATTTCAAAATCACGTTGAATTTTCCTGATATATATATATTTGGAGAATTGTTATGTTATCAAAACTTCAAACATAATTAATTTACAGAGACTCGGTAAGCGGAAATATACTTTTTGGATATTATTGTAATTTTTATTCATTTTTTTCTTTAATCTCCTGTCTATTTCCATTAAATTATTCACAGTGTTCACTAACATTTGTATGTTTACTAGCAATGTACAGTTTACTACTCATGTGCTTATACAGAAAAGACCTGCAGGGATCTAAAAATGAGGAGAAAGATACCAAATGACATTCAAACTCATAAGTCGAAAATAAATTGACAACGCCATGGCTAAAAAGAAAAAGACAAACAACATTACACAAAACACAAAATAGGATTATATTAGATTAATTTAAGTCGACATTTTAAATCTCCTATCCTTCTTCAAATACAATATTATGTGATTATAAACCTTACAATGCACTTACTTCCTAAATGATTCTTCTATTGGAAGCATACATGGGTTTTCCAGTCAACGACACCTTTATTTAGCTACCATTTCATTCAGTTGAAAAAATCAAACAGCTAAAGCAACGTGACTGGCAGAAGTGTTGTTTATCAATAACCAAGACGAAATTGGAGATAAATCTGACATTCGAAAACAACCCGGTTGATACATTTATTACAACGGTAATCCCTAAATATTGACGCAAATTTGCCGAGGACTTAAATTCAATCGATAAAAGCACCTGACTGTTTGAAAAAAACCTGTCTGTAGATGGATTAACAAAAGTTACTAGCTTTTTGATAGATACATAACTAAAATCGAGTAGTTACCAAAATATTGATGTGGTATTATCTGGAAGATGACTGAATAAAAAGCCATATTCCTTCATATAAAACAAACCTGATAATTTTTTGGACAACCATTTGATATTTCATTGAGGATGAGGTAGGAGGATAATCTGACGTTATAACAACTCATAATGATTGTTTTAAGAAATGGGAGCTCGACCCGGAAAATGTGAATGATCGACAAAAATTTAGCCAAAAACGTCTATTTATAGCAAATTTATTAAGGTCGCATCAGTTCTTATGAATGGTTATATAAGAGACCCGACTATTAAGCCAAGAAACCAAGACATGAGCCAGTCATCCAGAATTTTGTACCAAAAAGCTACAATATGAACAGAGATCCCCGGACGTTTGCCAAAATGTCCTTTGATAAGTCGGAGAACAGATGCGGATCCAGGATTTTAAAAAGAAGGGCCCTAATTAAAAACATTAGGAGTAGAGCATGTATAGATACATTATCTATATATGTAGATTAATATACCCCAACTAAATCCGCATGTGGGGAAAACCAACAATTCTTTCCATACGTGTCTCACATTTCAAAACGTCAATGTTTGGAGAATTTGTATTTCCACTAAACACTTGATGACGGATAAGAACAATCGATTGTTTGTTTTTTTCTGTCGGTCATTTTAAGATATAAATGATTTTCCACACAAATAAAAGTGTAAATTTGAAGTTTCCAAGATTATTGATTTATTTATATATTGATTATATTTGCCTAACGTCCAGTATCATATTTTCATAAGCATCAAATAACAAAAACGCGTCTATTCATATTAAAAATAGCGTACTGATAATTGACTTGTTAAATTATTATTTATCAAAGATTAATATACATTGTATTGAATTTACCAGTTACGTTTTACTGGCCTAACCCAGTTAGTTTAACATACTGTTTTCAAATGTAAAAAAAATCTAACTGCCGCTTAAACTTAAGTCTCTAAAACAAGACAAATTGGTGAAACATTTAAAAATACATGACTGTGGGTTTCATCATATAGCGGTAGACGTATTTGTTGAAAAGTAATACCGTTTGACGTTATACTCTTTAGACAAAACAACTCCGATCCATTTAATAAAAAGTTAATTTCATGTTACAGACATTTATACTCGGTTTTCAAATCATAAATGTTGCGATAGAACCGTTTGGACAAAGAATCATCAATTCATACAGGACATCTGTTAAGAAATTTAAGAGGCGTAAAATGGAGTGTTTAAAACAAGTAGGTTCACCCTACCACATGTTCATGTACATGTGCCTCTTTTAAATGAGGAACCTCGTTAATGTTGACTGATGATATAAATGTATGTGTTTTCTCATTGTGGTTCATTTAAGTGTTTATTGGACAGCTCTGTGGTAGTCTTTATCAATTTGCTATTTGTCTGGATTCAGTGCGATTAGTGTGACCTTAACATATTGTACATATATCATTCTTGTTTTGAGGACCGTATGCTGAACTTTAAATGCTCCTTTATTATGTTTCGGGGGATTTATCATTGATTGATTGTAATTTGTGTTTGTTTTTGTTTCGTTATATTGTTGTTTTTTTTTTTCGTTTTTTAATTGCTCTTTCTTGTTTGTATATATTTATTTATTATTTTTTGGGGGGGTCATTGAAACCTTGATCAGGTTTCCCCTATATTTCCTGTTATTTATAATCAATTTCTTAAATACCTTTTCACAGTGTTGTATAAAATTGATCATAGTGTATTGCCAATTGTTATAAAAAGTAGAAATGATAATTATGGTATTAAAGAGGTGTTTTACAATGAAATTGCTGGATTTGATGTTTCTAAATTGTGAAAAATGTATGTAAAACATGTGCTTAGTAAGTGATAATCATCATGTTTTAAACTAGCAGTCCAAAACAAGAATTTCTAAAATGAGTCACGACTGAATGCCCGAAGCACATTAATCAGGATTTGTGAATGAAATTAATTAAACGTTGAATTTTGAAGTTGAATATTATTAACGTCAAGACTCTGCTAACTTCAAAATGACTAAAACAAATCAATATAAAACATTATAAAAATAAAATAATAAGCTATTAAACACCCCAATATGTAAAAATTTTAAATAATTCAAACGAAAAACCAATGGCCTGGTCTAAGTACAAGACACGTCTCTATTCTTCAATACATCGGATAATCTGTACATGTTGTCAACACATACGGATTAAGTTCCTCTGTTTGTCTCTGGTTTAATCATGTTCATCTTGCCACCTCAAATAAAGCAACACTTACAATGCTATACGTAGGACTCACAGTAATGTATGAGAAATAAGTATATTCTCACTTAAATGCTCAGTTAAATAAATTCTAATACGACCCTCGTATTAGACCTATAAACTGAAGCAAAACAACGATTTATTTTTTTGGCGAAAATGAAATGAAAACGATATGAAAAATAGGAGGAAAATACTGAATTTCCATTGAAGGAGCAGGTGCGCGAGTATGTTCTAAGTATCTCTAATTTAACGTTTACAAACCAGGATAACATCTTATGAATCTTTGTACTATTCTTATAGCTTTTGTTTTGTTTTATAATCTAGAATCAAAATAATTCCACCTGAATAAAATATGATATTGTTTCGAAGGTAATAACTAGAATCAACGTTGCTTTCGTATCGGTAAAGACTAGTTTAGATACATTATTTTTTGATTTAGTAATGGAGCAATCTTTCATTTTTATTGAAGTGTAATGAGATAATTAAAGGGGCATTATATTTAATGTTCCCCGATTTGACTCAATTCTCATATGCAATGTTTTATAACATACTAAAACGTAGATCCAAATTGCAAAAACTCCAAAAGAAACAATTTACAATGCATAGACTCGTTATATTTAATGGATCAGCACTGTGTGTGCATTTTAGACTAGATGCCATCTAATTAACCATAGAGAAGACCTCCGAAGAATGCCGACCGATAATGCCCTTTAATAGCAGACTTGTTCGTGTATCGTTTTGAATCACATATTATGGCTAAACCTAGTAAAAATGCTAATAAATTTCATTTAATTGATCTTTTAATTGATCAATTCATCACCTTCCGTGACCTTGCAGATATTTTTTCGTTAAATAATAAAGTATTCTCTAAATTCACTGCTGGTATTTACCATGATGAACTTATTATAAATCAATCTAATGTACAGAGCAATAAACGACCTGTCATAGATTTAGATATATCACCGGGTTTGTACTTACATGAGCGAAAGAACGGGTGCCATATGTGGAGCAGGATCTGCGTACCTTTCCGGGGCACCTGAGATCAACCCGGATTTTTGGTGGTGATCGTGTTGCTCAGTCTTTAGTTTTCTATGTTGTGTTTTGTATACTGTTGGTTGTCTTTTGGTCGTTTTCTTTTTTAGCCATGGCGTTGTTAATTTGTTTTCATCATATGAGTTTGCCTGTCCATTTGATAGCTTTCGCCTCTCTTTCAAACAGGAAACAAATGCCAAAATTTACGTCATCAGGAATTTTTTCTTTTCCTTTTTTTTACTGTGATGTTCCTTTGACCTCATCTTACAGAACTCGTTTGCTATGCCCATGTTTGTGGTTTGTTATAGATTTCAACGAACGTTATATATGTATTACAGGGATATAATAACCATAATTTAATTAATCCCTTTACTTTATTTTGTGTTACAAAAATTTGTTTTGGTAGTTTGACTTACCTAAACTAATTATTTATGGAATATCATATCCAAATTTTTTCAGTTATGTTGATTTTAGAACCCGTAGGTACATGTCGGGGCCTTTCGATATCGGTTTTAGTTTGTAGAAGGCTGTACGGTGACCTATAGTTGCTAATATCAGTCATTTGGTCTCTGGTGGAGAGATTTCTTTTATTGACAATCATACAACGTCTCTTTATCTATATAGGGTTTAGCGATACAGTCATCCCTAGATTTATCAAGTCTTGCTGTAAGAACCGTTTTAAAGTGAGGCGTCGGTTTAGCGGGATGTATAAATACAAAGCCACATTTGGTTGGATAGGGAAACTTATTCCGATGCCTAGTGAAAAGAGTCCCGCGCTTTCTACACACTAAAAACCCTAGGCCTTGCAACAATTCTAGGGGGGGGGGTCTGTTGGAGGGACATACCCTCATTTCCCAGTGGCAGTCCAAATATTTGCCTTTCATCCCGGTCGATCTACTTTGCAGAACCTATCTCTTGTATTAGGCCCGATAACGCAGTTATTTCGTAGTGCATTTCTTTTAGACAATAAATGAAAATTAAAAAAAAATCCCACCTGCGCTTTCTCAATAATATTTTTACAGTGTGGTGTACTACGTTTAGGACAAATTATATCAAAATTATAGAAAACTTCATCAGCTCTAACTCAAAATATGGACAATTTTATGTTAAGGAGGTCTTGAATTCTTTTGAAACTTCAGACATATTAATTGTTAACCTTTTTTCACCTGGACCAAATCACTATTTACTTTACTTTAAAATTCAGGACCAAAATTTTTGTACAGTGTAATTTCATCCCCCTACTTACTTTTTGAGGCATAACACATGAAGAAATAAATTTGGAAGGGGTATGAAAAAAATTGAAACTAATACACTGTTCACAGTAGGGACTATATTTGTAGACAACGAAAATCAAAAAACGATAACTGTGTCACGGACCATTAATTGTTTATATGTTCTCGTCTCGAATATATAAAAGTACTTCCCACTGGATATTAAGCAACAACAAACAATCAATCCATTAGATTAAAAACCTGTTTTTGAATCAAAATCCGAAAAGAAGTTTCAAACCCAATGTTGGATTCAAATTCCAAATAAGGATATTAGATTACACTTAAAAAATGAAAATGTTTCAAAGGAATCTTTTTCATAAACAATATGATGCATGTATATGAAATAATTCGTCATAGATACCAGCATTAAATATTTATACGCCAGACGCGAGTTTTGTCTTCAAATGACACATCAGTGACGCTCGACTCAAAAACGATAAAAAGGCCAAAAACAGTACGAAGTTGAAGAGCATTAACCATTACAAACAAAACGATTTTGCCTTTTAAAATTAATTCTGATTACACATAGATAGCACTTTTAGATATTCTCCTTACGCTCCAAATACATTTTTAGTTATTTATAAGCAATTTTTGTTAGTGATTCCAACCAGGGTTTTCACTTAATACATAAAAAAAACTTTTTGTTTATATACACCACAACAAGTTTCAGCTCAAGATTTGATAATTACATTAATTATAATTATATGAAGTCTTAAAGTACGTACAAAAGTCCGTTGAGTTTCCAGAGTGTTACATTTACGTCGTTATATTTTATAATTTATCAATATAACCTTTAAATGTGCGATATAATATCAGTGTGTCCAATATATTCTTTACATTAAATGTTATGTACGAAATCTGGATAGGGCCATATTGGAAAAAATCATGTGGTAATTATGTACGGCTTCCGTAGTTATAATTATGGACCAGACAAAAGAAAGAAAATTAAAATGTGGAAAATAACAAAAATACCGAACTCAAAGAAAACTTCAAAACGGAAAGTCCTTATCAAATTGCAAAATCAAAAGCTCAAACTCATCAAACGAATGGATCAACTGTCATATTCCTGACTTGGTACAGGCATTTCTTTATAACACCCTAGAGATTATTTTTTATGTTGTTATAATACTTTGATTCATACTTTCGTACTTTCCTTTTATTTGTTTCAAAAACAAGACCAGATGCTTCGGCAAAGTACGCGTCTCCTGATAATGTATTTATCAGCCGCTTTTCAAACTCAGTCTCAGTAAAATATGTCCCGAATGTATACTGAACGCGAATTGAACTTTACAAAATACTGGTCATCTATGATTAAATGACACGCATAAATCTTTTAAAACTCTATTGTTTCAGAGTAAAAATAATAAAGTAGAGATAATTGATATAACCTATATGGTGGATACAATATGGATACAACAAAGATAGTTGACACAACACTTTTGATGTGTACTGGGAATGAGTTGATCAGAAGTGAGTTTGATGACCACTACTTTCGTACTATTCACTTCAATGGACCAGTACGCGCCACTGTATCTT
The DNA here is from genome assembly GCF_021869535.1 of Mytilus californianus. Taxonomy (NCBI): domain Eukaryota; kingdom Metazoa; phylum Mollusca; class Bivalvia; order Mytilida; family Mytilidae; genus Mytilus; species Mytilus californianus. The sequence continues at coordinate 115,592,779 of NW_026262712.1, read as the reverse complement.
TGGAACACGAACAAACAATCGTTAAGAAATACAAACTTCCTGTAAGGTTAAGAGGTCAGATATTTTTTGAAAAACCGTTATGCATTGGATATAGTTTTCCAGTATATGTATTTCAGTATCGGTTGGAAGTTGAATGGACTAGTACTGATGTCATGTTAATGATTTTCAACTCAGCAAATGAAACATTTCATTTTGTTGATTGTCATGTATGTACATTTGATTGGTGGAGACATATTAACCCTTTAAAAGAACCATTAAAATGCTTGATATCTCCAGATTTAGACATGTTTCTATTCAGATGTCCTATGGAAGCATCGCCTAGATATTGTTATGTTTGGTATTCAATATCAGAACAGTCGATGACTGAAGAGAGAACATATGATTCGATGATCCCAGACAGAGATGGGGTAAATCTTGTTTTTCATCCAAGTTATCCTTGCTCAGTTATTGCACTAATACATGGAAATTCGAATCGTTCAGTTGTATGCTTAAAACATTTGTATTTCAAAAACATGAAAAGGGGTTATAATGTGACAAATAACAAAGTAAAGTGGTATAAACAATCCGATATAAAATTTCCAGATATACAATGCAAATCTTATAACGGAAACAACAGTTGCAAACTAATTGCAAGTCGTAGTAAAGATGTATTAGCATATTGCTTCATTACTGGAGACAAAAACACCAATAGTATTGTGAATTTAATAATATGTTCCTGTAAGGACATGTCGCCTTTACTCAAGGATGAAAAGTGTTTCAATCAAAACGTAGAAACTATTGTGCCTATTTTCTCTCTGTGCGATTCAGAATTACAAATCTGGAATCCGAATTTTTCAACAAAATATGCTTCCTTTCAAGTTCCTCGCCTAAACTTGATGGTAATATGTCGAGCAGCGATTCTGAGGACTTGCTCTCCATCTAGTATAGTAGACTTGCCCTTACCAACAACATTACAAGACTATTTAAAATTTACCTAATTCTGGATAAACACATGTTTTAAGAATATCTTACTCTTGCATTATCATTAGGTAATTGTTTCAAAGAACCGATATATTTTGAAAAAACATATTTTATGTAGAATTTAACAACAAATTATATCTTAAGATGTACTATAAAATACCTTTTTCAATCTGTAAATAGTTGTAATGGAACAAGAAATCGCTCTATAGGTTTGAATATATTTTCAGATGACAAAGGAAATGTCATGGTTATATTCATGTGTTGTCAGTTGTATAAATGTTTGTAACATGTATATAAAGTTAAGGAGATGTCGTATGATTGCCAATGAGACAATTATTCACCAAAGTTCAAATGAAGTGGATGAAAGCAAATATAGGCAACTGTACGGCCTTCAACAATCAGAAAACCCCATACCGTATAGTCGGCTATAAAAGACCCCGACATGACAAATATGAAAAATTCATTGGAGAAAACTAACAGCCTAAATTATAAGAAAACAGTTTACGAAAAAACAAATATGACAGACATGAATCAACGACAACCACTGAACATATGCTTACATTTCTGTCTCACTTCCAAGAATACACACACATACTTACATAGTGATATTGAACGACATATAGATATGTATAAAGATATAAACTCTTCGATAAATTCTTAATCATTTTCCTTGTCTATAGAGTTTTATATGTCATTTTGTTTTTCTTTGTTGACATAGTTGTTTGTTTCAAGTTATAGTGATTAAGATTATAACACAATGTTGACTGCTGTACCCCAATTTTTGACATTTATACCTATAATAGATATAAGAAGATGTGGTATGAGTGCCAATGAGACAACTCTCCATCCAAGTCAAAATTTAAAAAAGTAAACCATTATAGGTCAAAGTACGGTCTTCAACACGGAGCCTTGGCTCACACCGAACAGTAAGCTATAAAGGGCCCAAAAAATTACTAGTGTAAAACCATTCAAACGGGAAATAATAAATAGTAAAAATAATGTCTGTTTGTTTTGTTCACCGATTGTTGTCAATATAATGGAAATTTATGCGACTGTCATACTAATGAGAGGCTTAGCTAGCTATAAAACTATGTTTAATCCAACATTTTCTACATAAGGAAATGCCTCTAGCAAGTCAGGAATGTGTAAGTTGTTTCAACCGTTTGATGTGTTTGAGCTTTTAATTTTGCCATTTAATAAGTGACATTAAAAGACATATATATATGTATATATGTCACAACTCTTCGATACATACTTTATCATTTATATACATATAATCACATTCCCTCAGTTTAGTACTTTTTCGTCTGATATCTATATACATATCATTTATATGATGACTACTGTAGCGCCTACTGACTATCAAACCTTCGTTTACAAAATCATATGGGGAATAAACAGATTGTATAGCCTTCACTTCAATCTTTGTATCTAAGATGAGTCTATTTCAAACCTTTTTCCAAACTAAACGGCTTAGATCGTTGTCTCATTGGCAAACATACTAAATTTCCTTATTTTTATAGGGGGTTGAACATTAACAAACATGTTAAAACCTATCATAAGCTAAATGTGTCTGTCTCAAGTCAGGAACCTGTAATTCAGTGGTTGTCGTTGGTTGCTGTTTGTTATATTTGTTTTCCGTTTATTGTTTTTAGAAAAAGAACGATACGTTCTTTGACATAACCCTGGTTCATCAACTTTCTGACAAACCCTTGACCCTACTAAACAGCCAAATTAAACAGATTGTGAAGCCTTCGAAATCAAACCCATATCCAGAGTTACACCCAAAAGAAAGAGAGTGTAACACCTTCACGTATTAACCCTTGTCCTACCCAGTTTAACCGATTGTCAAGCTTTCACATATCAAGTGTGCACACGTCGATATGTATCGCCCGCTTAATTGAGGACGATTGAATTTATGTTCTCAGTCTTAAACAAAAGGTTATACTACAAGCGTTACATAACAATAACATTATCAATAATCAATATAAATGAAGTCAAAGTCAGATGCCCCCTATACGGACGTATACGCCTTACAATCAATCCTTTAACCAAATATAGTTAACATATTACTTATAGTATCTGACAAAACGAACATACTCAAGAAAACGTAACGCTTGCATTTTAACCATGGAAATGAGGTAAAGTTCAGATCAAAGTTTTTGTTGTAAGGGATAAGGGATGGATAAATACCCTTCCACGTCCGGTCTTTGATTATGTTTGATGTTTTTCTTCTTTGTATCGATCTGATGAGTTAAGCCTTTTTCAACTGATTATTATAGTTTGTTCTTATGTTATGCTGCTACACAACTGTCCCAGGTTAGGGTGAGAGTTGAGCGCTCACAAACATGTTTAACCCCGCCACATTCTTTGTGTGCCTGTCCCAAGTCAGGAGCCTGTAGTTCAGTGGTTGTCGTTGTTTCATGTTTGTCATATTTGTTTTTCGTTAATTGTTTTGTTATAAATTAGGCCGTTATTTTTCTCAATTGCATTGTTTCATATTTTTCATGTCGGGGCCTTTTATAGCTGACTATACGGTATGGGTTTTTCTCATTGTTGAAGGCCGTAGGGTTGCCTATAATTGCTTACATCCACTTTATTTGAACTTTGGTGGATAGTTGTCTCATTGGCAATCATACATCATCTCCTCATATTTATATATGTATACAAAACAATCATTCCATACACCAAATAAAGTTGACTTTTTGTTTACAATGCCTGAGAAACAGACTTAATTTACATTGTCATTTCGGGGCCTTTTATAGCTGACTGTGCGATATGGGCTTTGCGCACTGTTGAAGGCCGTACGGTGACCTATAGTTGTTAATTTCTGTGTCATTTGGTCTCTTGTGGAGAGTTGTCTCATTGGCAATCATACCACATCTTCTTTTTTATATTAACCATCAAAAGTTACATTTACCAGTGAACCATTCAAATGCGGTCAATGTCAGATGAACACTACCAGGCAGACATGTACAACGTTAACAATGTATATAGTTATCCTATTACTTAAGAATACGCTGAAAAATTAAAAACTGAACCGAAAACCTTCCACAAACCTAAAGACTTGACAGTCTACAAATCATTTCACGAAAGCCTTAAAACAGTCCATAAAATATTTCGTGAAAATTTAAAGACTGGACAGTAACAGACAACAAACCTTTTCATCGAAACATAGAGAGTGCACGAAAAATAGGCAATAAAGCATTAAACAGAAAGAAACTGAAATGCTGGTTCCACATACCACAAATATTTCACTGAAATCTTAAGACTGGAGTAAAAACAATACACTAAACACTTCAGCAAATCTGAAGGCTGGACACAAAAAAATACAAAAGCACTTCAGGAAACCTAAGGACTGGCCAGAAAACAGTCTACAATTCATTTCACTGAAATCTAAAGATAGGACGGAAAACATCCAACAAAAAACCTCAGTTAACCCAAAGACTGAACGGACAAAATACATAAAATACTTCAGGAAACCTTAAAACTAGACAGAGAATATACACAAAGCACTTCAAGAATCCTAATGACTAGACAGAAAATAATTTACAAAATATTTCACTGAAATCTAAAGATTGGACAGAAAACATTCCACAAAACATTTAACTATAATCTGAAGACTGGACAGAAAACAGTCTACAACACATTTCACTGAAAACTAAGGACTGAACAGAAAACATTCCACAAAACACTTAAGGAAACCTATAGACTGGACAGAAAACATTCCACAAAACATTTCACTGAAACCTAAATACTGGACAGAGAATAGTCCACAAAACGTTCCAAGAAAACCTAAAGACTGGACAGAAAACAGTCCACGACACATTTCATTGAAATATAAAGACTGGGAAGAAAACTTTCTACAAAACATTTCACCAAAAACTAAAGACTGGACAGAAAACAGTCTACAAATCATTTCACGAAAACTTAAAGACTGACATAGAAACAATACACGAAACATTTCAAGAAATCTAATGGCTGGACAGAAAACTTCCAACAACACATATCACTGACACCTAAAAAACTGAACAGAAATCATTACACAAAACATTTCTAGAAACCTAGAAGACCTTAAGGCTGGACAAAAAAACATTCTACAATACATTCCGCAAAAATATTAAAGATTGAACAGAAACCTTACACAATACATTCCGCAAAAAATCATAGATTGCAAAACACAATGCGAAAAACAAGACACTGATCAACGCAAGATATAAAAAGAAAGGGAATGAACCCATAAACTCTGGTAAGGGTTAAGTTCTTGATCCACCAGGGGCATCCCCTTTTTCCTCACGACAAGTAAAACTTTGATAAACATTCGCATGCGTTGATACGAAGGAAAGGAGAAGAAAATAATGTGCGACACAAAAATGTCAGGACCAAACCATCACGGTGTTCGTTAAATTGGTACAGAGATGACTTCAACTTAACCATAAAGAATCTTTGGTTCAACAGTTTACTTGTAAGTAGCGACCCTTTTATATACATATAAAGTACAAGTATATATTTAAAGCTTTTTTCTCCCCTCTGTTTGGTTTGTTTTGTTTGCTCCTAACATTCCATCCAAATTACCGCGTACCAATCATTCTTGTCTCGTTTATTATATCTGAGCCAGATAAATTATTCTTGAAACCCAGTCAAGAAAGGGTCGGGGTGCAGTTGATTGTCAAACATGTCAAAACTAAGAAGCATATCAACATTTTTTGTGAAACATTCTCCCTGACAATGGCTGCACTGTTGTTTGGTTTCCTTTCTGGTATAGCAGTGGTTTTGTTCCTGACGGTATTTTCAAAACATTTTTCCAAAGCAGTATTGAATATTTGACCTGAAAAAAGAAACAAAAATCAATCAGTTACTTCTCAAGTGGATGCACAATGAGTTTTCATTTGTGTCAAAAGAAAAAGATTTCACATGAATTGAAAAACCTATATGTTGATTGCGTTTTGTGTTTGATACATAAACAGTTGGACATTGAATACATCTACTCAAATATTGTATTTGTTTGTCGAATTACATAGTGTCGTTCATTCGATTCACGTCTAATGTGTTAACATGTAACACCAACTATACACATAAATAACGAAAAATCTTAATAACCTTAACAATTCAACCAAATAAACAAGCAAAATACATTAACTGTCTTATTGAAACTAGTATCATTTGAATTTTCTATAGCGCTACTGCATGCAGCATGCGAGATAACAGTGATAGACCATGAAAGGAAGGACAGTATTTATAAATATGAAAGGTGCATCAACCAATTCCCTTCTTCAAAAGGGATATGAAAGGGCAACTATGTTCATTAATAAAATAGCGTAACTTAGAACTAGTTTTCAGTAACTGCAAATTAACTTTGATCTGTGATGTCTTTTGTTTCTATTTTTGTGATATGTATTATGTACTGTGTCGATCTGATGAGTTGATCCCTTTTCCAGCTGCTCTTTAAAGTTTGTTTTTTTATAGTTTGTGTAGTTACATTTGTACATCATTGTCTCGTGTTAGACGAGCGTGAACGCTAACCAGCATGCTTAACACCACCACATTATGTATGTGTCTGTCTCAAGCCAAGAGCCTGTAATTTAGTGGTTGTCGATGTTTGCTGTCTGCTATGTTGTTTTCGTTTATTGTTTTAATATAGTATAGTGTATATTAGAAGAGTCCGTTAGGTTTTTCATGCGAAATGTTCCATAATTCTCCATGCAAGGGCCTTTTATAGCTTACAATACGGTATGGGTTTGCTCTTTTGTTACATGTGTGTAAATTATGAGTAATGTTTGTACATAAAGCCTCACCATTACAACATTCATATTGTATGGCATCCTGATGTTTGTTATATATCATATCCCCACAACATCCTTGGAATGGTATCTTATAGATGTTGATATCATGGCAGCAGCCTTCGTGTGATATATTATACAACTCGTTATTACAGCAACCGTTAACTGATCTGTTGTATACGTTTCCGTGACAACATCCCTGTATATTTCTGTCATAACTTTCCATCAAACATCGCATTTTAGCTCCTAGAATAGAAAAAGCAAAGAAGGCCTTATGCTTTCGTATGGCACATGCTTCATTGAATAAAAAAAAAAGGTTTACTGAAATGACAATTCGAAAAGGTGATGTGTTACAAAGGATTATTTGTTTCGTTCAAAGAACTTCAAAATATACCTGAACCAAAGAAAAAGCGGTATCATACAAAGGTTTATTGTTCCATATGCATTCAAAGACCTTCAAAATTTACCTGAACCAAAGAAAAAACGGTATGTATCATACAAGGGATTATTTGTTCCATTCAAAGACCTTCAAAATATACCTGAACCAAAGAAAAATGATATCATACAAAGGATTATGTGTTCCATTCAAAGACCTTCAAAATATACCTGAACCAAAGAACAAACGGTATCATACAAAGGATTATGTGTTCCATTCAAAGACTTCAAAATATACCTGAACCAAAGAAAAAACGGTATTATACAAAGGATTATGTGTTTCATTCAAAAATCTTCAAAATATATCTGAATCAAAGAAAAAACGGTATAATACAAAGGATTATGTGTTCCATTCAAAGACCTTCAAAATATATCTGAACCAAAGAAAAACCGGTATCATACAAAGGATTATGTGTTCCATACAAAGGATTATGTGTTCCATTCAAAGACTTCAAAATATACCTGAACCAAAGAAAAAACGGTATTATACAAAGGATTATGTGTTCCATTCAAAGACCTTCAAAATATACCTGAACCAAAGAAAATACGGCACTATTATTTTTGAATCATTTATAGATATTTCGATATAGATAACGACATTATTCATAACTACATTTACTATGTCATAGACCACTTTCGAGTGATGTCCTTCACAGGAAAAGTTCGACAATTATGCGCGTTTTATGATGGCATTTACCAGAAAGATGGGATTGCTTGTATCCCTGCACTATTCAAGTTCATCAAGCGTCTTCGTGATCGTCATTATGCAAGATAAACTAGAAATAATGACTGCTCCGTGGGTACTTAATCACAATTACATAATGACAGCAGTGCTGATTATCAATTATAAGAATTTAATTTTCCTAATAATTCGTGCAATATAACATCATATTTTTTTTCAACCGCTCGCTCAACATGGGGAGGAAGTGACGATTCCCCTAAACGCACGAATGATGTTCACTAAAACTATATTTTTGACGGAAATGCAACGAACTCGAAAGTTGACTATTCTATAAGGAGATTATTCATTGTAAACTAGCACAAAGATTTTAACTCTGTGTGTTCACAACGGAAAGTTATATGCAAAACATTTTCTTATAATTCTTATATGATTTGTATATCTACAAATACTTGAATTGGAATGGTCCGTTAGCATTTTTCCCTTGGTTTAAACTTCGATAGAACATGTTGCCGAAACAATTTTCGTAACCATCATTGTGATCAATGCATGCGCGATACAGATGTATGGGGTACAATCACATTGAGATTGAAAAACAAATACCTAACTGTTATTTCCATCCTAATGAATAACAAAAAGAGATAATGCATTAAAGCATGGAAAATGTATAAATTTACTATAAAAGAAAATTCCGCGAAATTTCATGAATTAGCTTGGCGCATTAACTTCATCGGAAAATTGACGTCATACGAATGAAAACTCCCAATATGAAGATTATTCCGTTTCAAATTTGGTTAAAATCTCATTAAAATGAAGTTTTTGAGGTAGGTGATATTTCATTTTAGATTCCATAGCATAAATTGAACATAAATGGATTTCAGAAAGTCAATATGGAGGCTAACTCCTTAGTAACGAAATGTTAAATGTGAATTTAATAGTAAATAGTAGCAATGGTCACGACGGACCATTATATGAAAGTTACTGATTGTAAACTAGCACAAAGTTTAAACTCTATATGTTCTTGACGGACCGTTATATGAATGTTACTGATTGTAAACTAGCACAAAAAATTAACTCTATATGTTCTCAAGGACCGTTATATAAACGTTACTGATTGTAAAATACCACATCTTCTTATTTTTATATTTACTGCAGTGTTTGTTACTCGTGCTGTGTGGATACAGAAGACGTGTCACCGTGTCTGTAGTGTATGCAATTATATTTTATAGTAAGGTATTTTGCCTGTGAGAGAGCTGTCTACATAGTTTCTTGTGGAGAGTTGTCTCATTGGCAATTGTACCACATCTTCTTTTTTTTATAGCACTAAGGGAACGACCATCTAACTTCAAAGGGGGGGGGGGGGGGGGGGGGGGTTATGGTTTTTTCCTAAAAAAATATTCTGATCCCCAATTTGATGAAAAAATATTGTGGTCAAGCAGATGACAAAAAAATATATTCAGTATCCAGATTTTCCCCATACCTTATAGTGTTAAATTTTGAAAAAAAATAATTTGATTGATAGCGTCGAAATTTTTTAAAAATGTTCGCGCTTTTGGCAGACAAAAACCATAACCCCCAAACCCCCCCCCCCCCCCCCCCCCCCTTGAAAACGTAAACTTGTATATCTTTTATAAGTTACATGGTTTGCTAATGAACCCGTACGGATCCATGGAGGGTTGGTAATTCGGCCTCACCCTCTAATGATTTTACGTACCCTCTATGGTTCTTTAGAGGGTCACTAGTGAACTGTCTAACGTATTTATTGCACATAGCACTTTCATGCTAAATTTCACATAAAAATAAACTATTAAATGCAATAACATTAATAGATGACGTCACCATTAATAGTAGAAATGACGTCATGAACCCCATATGAAATCTACTGACCCCATACGGATCCATAGGGGTCACCATGTTCAACCAAACATAACGTCACTAATTTATACGGGGTACGATAAGGATCCATAGCGGGTCACCACATGACGGCGTTAAACCAATCATAACATCACTAATTTTCCAGGGGTGCGATAAATGTTTGAACCGTTATATGAAAAACGGTGTCATTTTCTAGTTAATTACATTTGCTTCTATTAAGCATTTCCAAAATACTTTGACTAAAGGTGGCCGTATTCTTATAGTTTATTTCTAATAACTGACCTCATGTCGATTTCATAAAGAATAATTTGGTTCATCAAGAAATTGTTAAACATCTTTAACGTTCCTTTCACTGCCATGCAATTAAAAAAAAAACGTATAAAATGTGAAAACAGTATACAGTATATCTTACCTTGAACTTCGAATAAAAAACATATCGCCATTGTTATATAATGATAATTCATCATCAATTATAATAAAATTAAATAGCATATTATCGTTTATATTTTATTCTCGCATTGAGCTGAAACTTTCCAAATATTAAATTTATCAACGGGGATATACATTTTGTATGATCTATATATATATATATATAAATTTCCAAAGGACGAGGAAACAGAATGGTCGAATATTTTTTTCTATCAATGATCTATAATAACTGACTTCCGATATAACTATGTTTATGTTATAATTAATGTTCTACGGAGCATTGTTGATCTCATACAGATATATAGAGTTGTGTTTAATAAAGTACATCGGGTATCCCGATCCGAAACTGGAAAGGAATGTGAATATCGAGGAGCAATTAATGTAAAGTTTAAAACGGTTGGTAAGTAAAATCTGGATCAGATTCCCACGGAGGAATTACGCTCCGTGGGAATCGGCTCCAGATTTGACCTAACCACCGTAACAATCCTTCCGCGGATTTCGGATCGGGATACTCGGTTTTTAAAGTCATGCGCTGGAGACGTAAAGTCAAGCGCTGGTGATATAAAGTACACCGCTAGAGATGCAAAGTCAGACAGTGTTGTGTAAAGTTCGTCGCTGTAGATGTTTAGTCCAGCGTTGAAGATTTTAATTCAATCGCTGGAGATGTAAAGTCCAGCACTGTAGATTAAACATCCAGCGCTGGCGATGTAAATTCAAGTGCTGTAGATTTAAGTCCAGTGCTGAAAATGTTATGTCCAGTGTTGCAAATCTTAAGTCCAGCGCTGTAGATTTAAAGTCCAATGCTGAAGATGTAAAGTCAAACTCTGTAGATCTTAAGTCTAGCACTGTTGATGTAAAGTCCAGCGCTATAGATATAAACAAAATCAGATCGTATAGACATATTGTGTCTACAGGAAGTTAATTAACAATGTCAATAAGGAAATGATTCAGTGAAAATTTAGATGTGAGAGGGTCTGTACGAGGTTTACAGAATAGAGAATAATAGGTCAATACTACGGAAAAATGGACAAAAAAATAAAGAAGAGAGAATAATGGGATGCTAAAATATAAAGAATGGAGAATAATAGGCAAAACTGAAAATAAACAAAATGGTTTAAAATATTAAAAAGGATACAGAATTGAAGGACCGATCGTCAAGACCCTCGTGTGATGTCGCACTCAACTCAATAGCATAAAATATATTATTCATTTAACAATAATGTAAAAATAAATGTATTACTGTATCGATTTCCCTTAGTTTGTGTCAAAACCATAATAGTATATATTGATTGATTTTAATAAAATTGAAAATGGAAATGGGAAATATGTCAAAGAGACAACAATCCGACCAAAGAGCAGAAAGAGCCGAAGGCCACCAATGGGTCTTCAATGCAGCGAGAAAATCCCGCACCCGGAGGTGGTCCTCAGCTGGCCCCTAAATAAAATTGTGTGCTAGTTCAGGGAAAATGGACGTCACACTAAACTCCAAAACATATAAATGAACTAAAATTAAAAAACATACTAGATGTATACTCGTGAGAAAAGATGTCTTGGCTTGTCCATTTGAGGAAAGTGGGTCAATTAAGACCCATATAACAAATATCGCTTGAGAAAAGAAGAAGCATAAAGGAGTGAAAACTTTCAAAAAAGTATAATCTTTTAAAATAATGGGTCAATGACCAGGTATAAATTTTATTTCAACCAGGATATCACACATGACTATGCTTAAGGTGACATTGTTTATAGACCTCGTAAATTACGATGCGATACGGGTAAAAAGAGAGAGATTAAGCAAACAAAAACCACAAGTCCAATACAAACAGACAAGATCATGGTAGTAAAGAAAAATCGACATAGACACAGCCAAACGTTCACAAACCACTACACAGAAAACTAAATGATTAGCAACAGGAACCTCAATAAAAACCGAGAGAATGGAAGGGTAAACAGTTCCTGCTCCTACATATTTCAAATTTATGGAAAGGAAATCCAGGAACTAGGTTTCTGAGATATCCGACAAGTGCTCACACGTTACAACTCTTCATTGTCAATCTGCTGACCAAATAAAAATCCATTTTGTTTAATAGTATTCGAGAAGAGTGTGACGAAAATATTTATTGGAAGAACAAAAAAACGGGTGGAAGGTCGAACGGACAAACGGACTCTAACATCATTCATTTTATCTAATCTTGTCCAATTTTTTAAAGCACTAGTCCACTGTTTGATTTTGCATGGCATCCAGCCAATTTCACCATACAAAGACATATTAGGTGAGTATTTCCCTACACCCATGACAAAGCGCATGGCTTTATTTTGTACACTTTTATACGTAAAAACATCACGTGTTCCCCATATAGAGGCACCATAGTTTATAAAAAACCATACACGTATATCAAACAATTTTGTAAATGTACAATATTGAAAACCACCGTTAGCTTTACATTTAGATATCAACAAACCCAACGGTCTACTAGGGGCTTTAGCAACTGCTTTAGCCATATTATCATAACTTAAAAGCTCAGTAAAAAATACACCTCAATATGTATATTGGGAAAGAATATCAATATTGTTACCATTAAACACAAATGGAAAATTCGATCTAGATACAGACTGTGTTCTAAAATGTACTATTATAGATTTTTTTTTAAATTAGCAGTAAGGTCATTAGAACAACACCATATATTCAAAACATCTAACATTTTTTGTAAATCACTCTCATTTTCAGTAATAAATACAATATCATCTGCATATAACCACACTTTATGGTTTGTAATGTCTATACCTATGTCTAATTTCTTAACCTCAAAAACAAGATCGTTAATATAGATATTAAATAATAGAGGCTCTAGTTACGAAGTTTTCCAGTTTCTATAATGGTAGACTGTGTACTTTAATGGCTGACAGTACTATGCCCTTTTCGAAAACTGTTTTGTTCGTCACATAGAAAGTCAATTTCATCAAGCTTGTACGTTAGATGTGAGTTCAATACTCCACAATACAGTTTGTAGGACACCGATGCTAAAGTAATACCACAGTACGATAAAGGATCACTCGGATCTGATGTTGAGCTTTTTGGAATAGGCGTTATAATCCCGTTTGACCACATAACTGGAACTTTACCAGAGTTAAAACAAACGTTGAACACTCGAGTTATGGCCTTTAACATAGTTTGGTTCTTGTACAAATCAACTGGTATTTTGTCATATCGAAGTGATTAACCGTTTGTTGAACATTTTAAAACATTAAATACTTCTTCAAGAGATATTTCACAATCTCACATATCATCATATTAAACATCTGCATTATTTTCACAGATATTTACGACACTATCATGAGTTTTATTAAACATATTTGAGAAATCACACTCCCTTTTATTTAAGACTCCATCTTTATCGCAATGTTGTTTATATTGTTTTGCGTTACACTTAAAATTTCCAAATTTACTATCATTTTCATTTAAAGTCGGTTCCAAACTGAGCTAGTCTTTCGATAAATTCCATATATCATACTTGCTTTCGGTTTAACGATTATTTTTGAATGGCGCAACCTTTTATTACTTTCGCTAAAATTCAACATTATTTCCCAAGTAAGTAAAGAGTGATTTTGGATGATCTTTTGAAGGTCAAATTTACAATTAGCACATATTTGCTCTATAATTAAACTATTTCTTGTAACTTTAAATCGATCAAAAATATCAAGGATTTCGTACGGTACCATGCAGTAGTCAACGACAATTAAACCGCTAGTTGACACAAACAGGACAAACATGACATAAGTGTAGTTATTCAATAGCGTGTTCTACCATTTAAAATATAACAGCTCACATCGGTAACTGGGAATTCACAAAAAAAACTTTCCATAACTGTTACATTGAAAGTCTACACCATCTCTGTCTGGAAGATTATCAATACCAGTGATTGAATCCGCAAAGTCTGAACATCGGCTATTCCAGTCGCCACACATATAGAAGGCGTTTCATATAGGTACAGTGTACACTTAAGTCATTAATTGTCAAAGACCTTATGGACGTTAACTGCACGTTTGGAATTTTAGGGAGGAAGATAAACACACATATAAAGAAAGTTATTTGCGCAGGTTTATTATCCAGTTTAATCCAAAAAATCCCCTCAGTGTCATTATCTGCAATTGTTACATCAAATTCATTACATATGTCCTTTCGGATTAAAATTCCAACACCATCCGATCGATATTTCACATTGTGAATCAATTTTTCTTACAGGAGCACAATTTAGTTCACATTCGAATACAAACTCTATGAATATTTTCTCGACCAAAAGTCATAGGCCTGAAATTTCATCGATTAATTGATATATCCTTAACAGCCAGTAACAAAACTGTACATTCAGGATAATGTTATATTAATGTAACTTGCTATTGCACTAGACTGCTAAGCCAATTATACAGTGAAACTCGTCTGTTTGGATTAAAGAATGATATTAGTTCATACTTAAATGTACTTTTACAAACATAAACAAATATTGTACACGGGGTACACATTTGTCATCTAAGTAGAAACCAAATTTTCTACATTTTTATTTTAAAATTCTACAAAAACAAACCTGAAAACTACATACAGTTGTAAAGGACCTTAATATATATGACAATTATATTCCGCCTTCTTTATTTGAATAAAGGTACTGCTTTGCAAACAAATCGCTTTGGTAGGTTACAGTCATGGTCATCTAACCCGAACCCTGTCTCAAGCTTCCAAATCTGAACACATTGTGCTTTATTACCCGGTCTGGGCTCTCCACTGGCCCAAAGTGCTGAATATGGACTAATTTGCATTTGATAGTTGTATTGTTGACACTCCCATTGATACACGTAGCCATTTTGATTACCACCGACCCACGTGTGGTTATTTGTGAGGTGTCCTATCCAGTTTATATCTTCAAGAGACAAAATGTTAGTCAGGCAAGAAGACATGTTTCTGCAGAATTTGTTTGCGTCGGTCCATGCCAATGTTGTATTACTAATATAATAACATCCAAAAGACTTATCTTTAAAAACCCAGCCTTCACGACACGGTTTAAATCCAGCTCTGTACCAGGTATATTTGGATAAAGCTTCTAAATTAATAGAATTCACATGCATTGTACAATTGTTGTAAGGAAAACCCTTCTTATTATAATTTGTCGGAAAGTATCCAAAATACAGATATAGAGTCCATACAATTAGTGTTAATAACAGTAATAAGAGGGAGGCCGACAACACTTTCCATCTGAACAGTCTTCGATCCGTTGTTTTCTTATCTAACGTTTGTAGGGTGGCATAGTTCATCTCTTCTCTGTTTTTCACTAGGCCTTGGTAGTGTCCATCATATCTGTCTTCACTGCTATTTGCTTTCTCCTCTTTCTCCCTATTAGCGTCAGACCCATCTGGATATATGACGTCATAATCATCGTTTTCTCCATCAGAATGGACGTTTAAATTTAGTAGAGTAATTCCTTTACACTTATCTGAGTGACAAGCAGAACTCATATCTGTTGACTCCGCTACCAAACAGACAAAATATATAAATTGTGCATTATGTTATTAAATAAGTATAATCAACTGACAGGAAGAAAACACTTCCTTCGGACTATTCTAAATAAATATTTTAAAGTAGAAATATCCGATGCAATATTTGTACATTACATAGGCGTTATAGAATTTTCTTCTTCTTCTTTTTCGTTTTTTTGAAATATTCATACAGATAAATGATAGTCTCATTTTCATTATTCATCGAGATAAATGTTTTAGAAACTTGTTACACAGAAATTTCTACATGTTAATCTTTAGATTACTGCATACAGATACAAAAACGGAAAATTCATAATACATTTATAGATTTTGCCAGTCACCCATTTCTATGTTTATGCTAAAATTGCTCTTCTACGGAGCCCTATTGATCTCAAACAGATAAGGAGTTGTGTTTTATAAAGTCAAGCGATGTAGATTAAAAATAAGCACTGAAGATCCAGGTCCAGCGCTGAAGATTTAAATCCAGAGCAGCAGTTCTAAAGTCAAGCGCTGAAAATCCTAATTCTAGCGCTGTAGATCCCAAGTTGAGCGCTGGAGATGTAAAGTACATTGTAGATATAAAGTCCAGTGCTGAAGATGTAAACTCCAGTGCTGCAAATGTGAATTCCGGTGCTGTAGATGTAAAGTCAAGCGCTGAAGATTTAAAGTCAAAGTACATGTAATATTTTAAGTCAATTCGCAAACAGAATGGTCAAAATATCTTTTTCTATAAATAAATAACTGACTTCCCATTAAATTATGTTAATTTTAAAATTACTGATCTACGGAGCCTTGTTGATGTCAAACAAATAAAGATTTTTGTTTTATAAAATCCAACGCTGAATATCTTAATTCTAGCGCTGTAGATCTCAAGTCGAGTGCGAAAGATGTAAAGTCCATTGTAGGTATAAATACCAGCGTTCAAGATCTAAAGTCTAGCGCTGTAGACTTTAAGTCAATCGCTTCAGATGTGAATTCCAGCGCTGTAGATCACAAGTTCAGCTATGTTGTTGTAGAGATCAGCGCTGTAGATGTAAAGTCCAGCGCTGGAGATTTTAAGTCAATCGCTGGAGATGTAAATGCCAGTGCTGTAGATCAAACGTCTAGTGCTGGTGATGTAAATTCCTGTCCTGAAGATTTAAATCCAGCGCTGAAGATTTAAAGTCAATCGCTGAAGATCTAAAGTCCAGCGCTGTAGATCAAACGTCAAGCGCTGGTGAAGTAAAGTCTAGCGCTGTAGATTTATTAAAATTCTAGCGCTGTTGATGCTAAGTCTAGCGCAGTCGATATAATGTACAGATCTTCTAGACAAATTGTATATTATTGAAGCCTTTATGATACCCTGTAGCTGTCTTTTGCTTATTTATATCTGTATCGTTGATTTATGTTCCACATCTCTTTTTATTAGTATTGATAGGAGCAATTAAAAGGAAGGACCTCGTAAGTAATTTTTAAAGCACAACGTAAACTATGTCTACAGGGAAATTGATAAACAATGTCAATAAGGAAATGATTCAGAGAAATGTTAGATGTGAGAAGGTCTGGATGGGGTTTATTGAATAGAGAATAATGGGCGGATGCTACAGAAACATGGGCCAAAAAGTAAAGAATAGAGAATAATGGGACACTTAAATATAAAAAAAATGAGAATAATAGGCAAAATTTATAAGGAATAGAGAAAATTGAAGGACCCTCATTAAGACCCTCGTGTGATGTTGTACTGCAATATTTTCTCTATAATTAAACTAGTTCCTGTGACTTTAAATTGCTTGAACATATCCAGCATTTCTTATGGTACTACGTAGTAATCAACGACACTTAAATCGCGAGTTGATACATAAATAGTGTGTTTCTACCATTTAAAATACAACAGCTCACATAGGTAAGAAATTCACAAAATAATTTTCATAAATGTTATATTGAAAGTCTACAATGTCTGTCTGGAAGATTATCAATACCAGTGATTGAATCTGCAAAGTCTTAACATCTGCTATTCCAGTCGCCAAAAATATAGAAGAATACTGTGAAACTCTTTACTCGCGTAGTGGTATTAACCATATGTGGACTCTAAAAAACGCTAAAGAATATCTGGATAATTTTAAATCTCGATCTTTCTCTGAAATTAATCTTATCAAAACTTTTAATTTTTCAACAATGTATACCACTATTCCCCATTTGAAATTAAAAAATCGTCTACAAGAAATAATCCAAAATGCATTCAATATAAAAATGGTAGCATACGCTATAAATTTATTAATTTAGGATACCATACGGCATATTTTGTGTTTAGTGAACAAAAAGGTAAATCATGCTACACAGATGAACAAGTGATCAGTATGCTGGAGTTTCTTATTGACAACATATTTGTTGAATTTGGAGGTAGACTTTTCAACAAATTATCGGTATTCCTATGGGAACGAACTGTGTGCCTCTCCTTGCCGACCTCTTCTTATTTTCATATGAGTCGGAGTACCTTCAGACACTTGTCAAAAACAAGAAGATCAAAGAAGCCAGATCATTTAATTTCACATTCAGATATATTGATGATGTTGTTTCCATTAACAATCCAAACTTTTTCTGATTGGGTTCCATTAATATATCCTCCAGAAACAACAGAAACAAATTCCTCTGCCTAATTTTTTAGACTTATACCTCAAATTTGACATAAGCGGTCATCTCAGTACCAGAATCTATGACAAACGAGACGATTTCAAATTTGAAATTATAAATTTTTCTCACCTTAGCAGCAATATACCAATTTCACCTGCTTATTGGATATACATTTCCCAACTCATTCAAGAGCTTGCAGCTGCTACTCTTTATAAAACGTCACCAGTGTCTGGGCAGAAGGTTGATGAAGTCGGATTATGTCAAAGAACGTCTCGTCCTTTTTCTAAAAAAAGTCCATTTGAAGATACCAAGACCTTGTTGATAAATATTCCGTTTCAACTCCATAAATAATACATGATGGTCTTGAAGTATGGATTATAGGTACTGACGTTTTTTATCACTTCATTACGTGTTATATTGTTCTTTTATTTGTCTTTGTAAATTACTAACCTTTACTGTTTAGTCCATTTTTGGTAATATCCTTTTGGCGTGGCTCGGTATTTATACATCCCTCCTTTGTTATTGTGCTATGGTCATTTTTTTTTTGTATTCTTATGGACGTTAACTGCACGTTTGAAATTTTCGGGAGGCAGATAAACAACACAGACATTAAGAACGTTATGTACACAGGTTTTATTTTCCAGTTTAATCCATAAAACCCCCTTAGGGTCATTACATGCAATTGTTACATCAAATCCATTACATATGTCATTTCGAATTCAAGTTCCAACATCACCCGATCAGAATTTCACATTGTGAATCAATTTATCTTACAGAAGCACAATTTAGTTCACATTCGAATACAAACTTCATGAATATTTTATCGACAAAAGTCCTAGGCCTAGAATTTGATCGATTAATTGATTGATAGATGCTTAACGGCCAGTAACAAAACTGTACATTCATGATAATGTTATATTAATGCTACTTGCTATTCCACTAGACCGCTACCAGATATACTGTGAAACTCGTCTTTTGGGATTTAAGAATTTTATTAGTTCATACTTAAGTGTACTTTTACAAAAATAAAAAACAAATATTGTACACTGGGTACACATTTTTTCATCTAAGTACAACCAAAATTTTCTAAATTTTCATTTTAAAATTAGACAACAACAAAACAAAAAACTGTATACAATTGCAAAAGTCTTGTTTATATCTTAATATATATGACAAATATATCCCGCTTTCTTTACTTGATTAAAGGCACCAGTCATTTGCAAACAAATCGTTTTGATAAGTTACAGTCGTTGTCGTCTAACCCGAACCCTGTCTGAAGCTTCCAAATCTGAACACATTGTGTTGTATTTCCTGGTTTGGGCTCTCCATTGGCCCAAAGTGGTGAGTTTGAACTAATTTGTTTATGATAGTTGTATTGTTGACACTCCCACTGATACACTTGGCCATTTTGACTGCCACCGAGCCACGCAGAGTCATTTGCAATATTTACTATCCAGTTCATATCTTCACGAGACAAAATGTTAGTCAGACAAGAAGACATTTGTCTGCAGAATTCGTTTGCGTCGGTCCATGTCAATGATATATTACTTATAAAATAACATCCACAAGACTTATCATTAAAATTCCAGCCTTCACGACACGGTTTATATCCAGCTCTGTACCAGGTATAATTCGGTGAAGCTTCTGAATTGGTAGAATAATCATTCATTGTACAATTTTCGTAAGGAAAACCCTTCTTATGATAATCTTTCGGAAAGTATCCATAATACAGATAAAGAGTCCATCCAATTAGTGTTAATGACAGTTATAAGAGGGAGGCCGACAACACTTTCCATCTGAACAGTCTTCTATCCTTTGTTTTCTTGTCTAACGTTTGTAGGGTGTCATAGTTCATCTCTCCTCTGTTTTTCTCCAGGCCTTGGTAGTGTCCATCATATCTGTCGTCACTGATATTCATATTAGCATCAGATGCTTCATGATATATGACGTCATAATCATCGTTTTCTTTATCAGAATGGACGTTCCGATTTAGCAGAGTAATTCCTTTACACTTATCCGAATGATGACTAGAACTCATATCTGTAGACTCCGCTAGCAAACTGACAAAAAATATTGATCATGCATTGTGTTCAGGTTATTAAATAAGTATCAACTGGCCGGAAGAAAACACTTTCTCGGGTCTATTCTAAGTTAGTATCTAAAAGTAGAAAAATCGCATGTAATATTTGTATATTATATACGCGTGATAGAACTTCCTTCCCACATTCAATGTCTATATTTTGATCATACTAATGGGAAAACCGATGACACGAGAGCAATAGAAAAGTGACTCTCATAAAAAAAAATGTCGAAAACATTAATACGCCGTAACCACACTGCTTAAAAGATAGTTGTTTTGCCACAGAATTTCTGACTGTCATATATAATGAGAAATCATTGCTTGGTTAGGCTATGATCATACATGTATCATATATATAATTAGAAATCATTGATTGCTTAGTTAGGCTACGATCATACATGTATCATATTTAATGAGAAATCATTGTTTGATTAGGCTATGATCATATATGTATCATATATAATGAGTTATGCCACGGTCATACATGTATCATATGTAGTGAGAAATCGTTCCTTGGTTAGACAAAAGTCATACATTTATCATATATAATGAAAACAAAATTTCATTGTAGGCAATGGTCATACATTCATCATATACAATGAGTCCTTGGTTAGGCAAAGGTCATACATTTATCATATATAACGAGAATTAAATCATTTATTGGTTAGGCAAAGGTCATACATGTATCCTATATAATGAAAAAACGTTCAGAAATTATTAAAAAGGCACATAATGCGCCCATTTCCGGACGAAGAAACAAACTTCAAGTAATCGTAAAGCAGTTAGTTTATGTACAAGCCAGCAAAGCAGTCAACAATATAGTGGTGGTACAGATATTCTTAAGGTGGATCATCACTATATATTTCCTCTGATAGACTTTTCTTATACTTTGCCAAAATGTAGATTTCACTTTGCTTTTTCAAAAATATAATTAAATATGGAGTGTAAAAAATAGTTTGGATGTTTTAGATTAATTACGTGCTTTTGATGGTCCTTTTAATTCGGTTGACATGCAGTTTTGACTTCCGACTCTTTACACTACACTTCCACACAATCTAATTAAACAAATATTTTCCTATTCAATAACATGGTCGTTTGAAAAATCAGATTTAACATTTATTTGCTACAACTAAATTAAAACCTTCTTCTGTAATTAAAAAAAGGTAAATAAATTTCGGCAATGAAGTTATTGACAGGTTGTATGTATTCCTATGGGAACCAATTGTGCCCCAATTGTGTTACCAATTCAACACTGTAATTAGATCTTTGAATATTGTTTTACTAATATAAATATTGATTTTGTTATCAGCAAATAAAAACCAAACTAAACATTATTATTATATACATATGCCCATTCACTGTTCTACAATCTGCCGATACCTGATACCATTTCAATTAGATAAATGTACAGCCAAAAATGACGTTTTTTGACTAAAATCATGAACATATGATAAAAATGAATTATTTCCATAAATTGTTACACAAACTCAAAACACTTATGTAGCGAAGATATTTCAGATGTTTTTAAAAAAAACTCCGCTTGCGTTTATCTTTTGAAACAAAAAAGTTAAGTGTGTCTTTCCATTGAATAGAAATGTACAAGAAACCGAAATGTCCAGTAAATGGCTAATACTTCGACCCCATTTATCTCTAAAAGTAGCTCATGAAGGTAAATTTTTATTACATATTTGAATTGACTAAGTAAAAAATAGTTTGTATGCAAACTTTCGCCAAAAATTCACCGTGGGATCAAAGCTGTATCGTATGCCCTTAATGATGTCTTTACACTAAATACATTGGATGTTGGATGTGTACTGATTGATATTTGAGTCTTAGATACATGATTTGTTTGTTAGTTGTTATTGGCTTTGAACCAGCTGTCAGTAACTGCGAGTACTCTCATATCTGTACTGAGTGTCTTTTTTGTTGTGGGGATGTATAAATACCACTTCACGTCCTGTTTGTGTTTTTTGTTACTTGTGTTTCTGCTTTGTATCGATCTGATGAGCTAAGCTCTTTTCAATTGATTTCTATAGTTTGTTCATATGTTGTGCTGTTACACCACTGTCCTAGGTTAGGGGAGGGTTGAATGCCCGCACACATGTTTAATCCCGCCACATTCTGTATGTGCCTGTCCCAAGTCAGGAGTCTGTAATTCAGCGGTTGTCGTATGTTACTGTATATCATATTTGTTTTTCGTTGATTGTTTTGTACATAAATCAGGCCATTAGTTTTCTCGTTTAAATTGATTTACATTTGTTATTCCGAGGCCTTTTATAGCTGACTATGTTGTATGTGTTGTGCTCATTGTAGTGGAGATATGGTCATTTTCAAAAATGTTCAATTTTCTGTACACCTTTGCTAACATTTTTACTTTAGGTGGAAAATGCAGGTGTAAGTTTTTAAATGAAAGTATGTAGAATGTATGATTTTATTAACATCAATAATAAAAACGATTTAGATCTATTTTGATTAGATAAAAATATTTCTCTAATTCTTCGTCAATTTATCCCTTTCTGCACCCATTGTATAAAAAAAATTTAATCAACGTGTGGTTCGTTTGATCTCAGTTCTTCATTGGTTAAAATCCGATTATGACGTCGAATTTTCTTGCTTTCCTCTGAATTTCCTATTGTGACGGCATGAAAAAAGGCGACCATGCCTGATGACGTCACATAGAAAGAACACATCTTCTTGAAGATCATTCGAAAAGAAGGAATAAATTTGCCTGCGTATTGTTTGAAAATCATTAGAGAAACAGATTCCACCACCAGATCTCGTGTAATACGATATTTATCCACTCTCGACAGTTAAATTTTAAATATTTAAAACGCTCGGCGAGCCTCGCGTTTTAAATTTGAAAATTTAACTGTCTCGAGTGGATAAATATCGTATCACACTCGATGCAGTGGTAGAATCTATATTTCTCTAATTCTTTGTCAATTTATCCCTTTCTGCACCCATTGTATAAAAAAAAAATTAATCAACGTGTGGTTCGTTTGATCTCGGTTCTTCATTGGTTTAAATCCGATTATGACGTCGATTTTTCTTGCTTTCCTCTAAATTTTCTATTGTGACGGCATGAAAAAAGGCGACCATACCTGATGACGTCACATAGAAATAACACATCTTTTTGTAGATCATTCGAAAGGAAGGAATAAGTTTGCCTACTTATTGTTTGAAAATCATTAGAGAAACAGATTCTACCACCAAATCTCGTGTGATACAATATTTATCCACTCTCGACAGTTAAATTTTAAATATTTAAAACGCTCGGCGAGCCTCGCGTTTTAAATCTGAAAATTTAACTGTCTCGAGTGGATAAATATCGTATCACACTCGATGCGGTAGTAGAATCTATATATATAGTTCAGATTTTTGCGAAAATTATGTGCGTACAACGTCGGAGTTGTACATTTCAAATGATGTTTTTTCTGTTTTCTGATTGTCTTAAGATCGGCAAAATAAACTATTTTAGAATGTTTTTGATAACTCTAACGAAAAACACAGTTTCTTTATTATTCTATTCAATATTTTTTTCTACAGACTATATACAATCGGTGTACATAAAATGCATGTCTATCCTAGGCCTGTTACCAATACTAGATCATCCGTTAAAATGTGTCTCCCTATGAATATGGAACCATTCACTGAGGGTTTCATCAGCACGAAGCGTTTCTAGCATAAGAGTGTAGATAAAAGAAAGTTCAAGAAATTTGGTAAACAAAATAAGTGCGTTTTATCCTATCTATGCTGTTACCAACAAATTTATTAATTATATAAGTGATAATGTTTTTCTTTTGAAGTCTTGTTTTCCAATACGTGATTGCACTTTTAACAAGTATAATATTGAAGAAAAACATAATCACTGCATATAAGGGAGTAGTCATTTTACAACAGCATTTATAGATATAGAAATTTCTAGAAAATACAATTAGTGGTTTTGTCTTGAATGGGTTTTTCAAATTATATTACCACGTCATCTTCTAGAAATACACCTATTATATTTTATGTCATGTCCTGTTGTGTTTCCTTTTAGATATAATGACTATACAGAGTAAAGGGCAACGTCATGACTGCGTTGTAAATAACTTGTGTTATTTTTCTGAGTGTAAACTACCAAGAATTTACTCACTCTTTTTACTTTTCTACCCTCTTGTAAATCAGTATTGAACGGCTACATGATAAAATTGTAATGTTGTACTTTTGATAAATTCGGTACTGCTGAATTTTATACATATATTTGTACAGTAACTTATTTTTTATATTCAGTACTGTGACAGTAGCTTATTCATTACTACATTTATAATCGATCGAAATGAAAATTCAATTTAATTGATGATAATTGAAAATATATATATGTATTCAATATCAATCATTCCGGAATGATTGGTGTTTGGTGTCAGTCCATCTATCTGATCTTTATTGTCAGGTTCCGTTCGTGAACATGCTCCCCCCAGCCCACCCCCTAAAAAATAAGATTGGACGATTGCTCCTTTAAAACCAAAAGCAAAGATCTCATTTTTGGTAGTAGGATCATTTTGCATATTCCTATGAATAAAATATGAATATTTGACCAATCATTTGCTGATATAAAAGAAAATGATGATTTATTTCCTTTAAATGGGCTAACAAAGAGCATATTACAATATAAGACATTATTTAAACAACAAAACAAAACAATAATCAAGTATAAATACAAAGAAAAGAAAAATCAGTTTGAACATGAATGAACTACACACACACACACACATATAAAGTTCATCGGAAGATACCAAGACCTTGTTGATAAATATTCCGTATCAACTTCACTAATAATACATGATGGTCTT
Organism: Mytilus californianus; assembly: GCF_021869535.1. NCBI lineage: Eukaryota > Metazoa > Mollusca > Bivalvia > Mytilida > Mytilidae > Mytilus > Mytilus californianus. The sequence continues at coordinate 115,567,576 of NW_026262712.1, read as the reverse complement.
GAAGTATAATAGATTCTAGGAAATGACGTTGTTTATCATCTTAATTACGTGTTATAGTGTTCTTTTATTTGTCTTTGTAAATTATTAACCTTTACTGTTCAGTCCATTTTTGGTAATATCCTTTTGGCGTGGCTCGGTACTTATACATCCCGCCATTGTGTTATTGCGCTATTTTCATTTTTTGTATTCCTGTCTTTCATTTTGGCTTATGTGCTTTGTTTATATGCCAATTTGTTTTTCTTTGTTGACATATTTGTTTGTTTTTATAGTGATTAAGATTATAACACAATGTTGACTGCTGACCTGTACCCCTATTTTTGATATTTTACCTATTATGGCTGTTTGTTTTGTTCACACATTGTTGTCAATATAATGGAATTTTATGCGACTGTTATACAAGTCAGAGGTTTAGCTAGCTATAAAACCAGGTTTAATCCACCATTTTCTACATAAGGAAATGCCTATGCCAAGTCAGGAATATGACAGTTGTTATCCATTCGTTTGATGTGTTTGAGCTTTTGATTTTGCCATTTGATTAGGGACTTTCCGTTTAGAATTTTCCTTGGAGTTCGGTAATTTTGTTATTTTACATTATACATATACGTTTACAAGTGTAATTCCTCCATCTCAGACACCCCCAACATGATGATAATGATGGTTGGTTGATTAACGTCCTGCGGCAAATTAATATGCATATGTAGGACGAGAACATGTCATTGTAATATGAATATTAATCCTGCTTTGTACAAGACCGACAGGCTGAGCCGGATTTTTAACGTTCTAGTTCACAAAGTAACAGTCCGCAGGAAGACATATTACCTTACATGGACACATTATTCTGACTCCCAACCGACCAGTCTTTGTTCTTACTCCTTAATGCCACGTGCTAAGCGGAGTAGCAGTAAATACCAATTTTATACGCATTCGAGGCGAACACGCTACCACGAGACCACCGAGGCGGTTCACCCCAACATGAAAAAGTGCTTTTAATAAATTAGCAATTTATTGGATATGTAATAAATTGAAAACAACACGTTTAATAATTTCATGCGTCCGAAGCGCTTTTCTGGATTTACCTTCATCAGGAACGCTCAAAGCCAAACATTTGAAATCCGAGGGATGTATAAGTACCGAAACAGTTGAAGAGCTATATGACAAAAATACCTAAAACAAATAGCCAAATTCATCTAAGGTCAACTTTGCCTGAGGGAGTTGAAACCTTAGTTTCTTAATAATTTCAAAATTTATAAACAGACAATTTTAGAAAGGTTTGTTATAAATCATGTCAGTACCGAAGTACTGACTACTGAGCTGATGATACCCTCGGGGACTGATAGTCCACCAGCAGAGGTATCGACCCAGTGGTGTAAAAAATTGAAAACAACACGTTTAATAATTTCATCCGAATAAGACGATGCTAAATGATATGCACAAGTACACATAGTACCAAAAAGAAAATTCTTATATATAATACATATGGTAATAGTGTTGGTTGGCAATAATAAAATAAATACAAAAAGGAACATTATTATTATTGGTGAGTCTAGGTAACCACCATGCCATTCTCGTGCTTAGTGCAGAGAAGCTAGATCTATATTTTGTCTTCACCAATCAGATCACAACCAGATATTAATATATTAACATTCTCAACATTAAGTAGCCAGATCAGTTTCTGGTTAGGAATCACGTGCTTAAAGTTAGGACAGAGTGAGTTAATCTTGAAGTACGTGCAGTTTCTCCTAGCTAAAGATGATGTGCATGAAAATAAAAAAAATGTTGTCCATCCTCAATTACATTTGAGGTGAACCTGAGAAATACTCGGTTTTGTCGAGTAATACAATGATATCGACCTTGTTCAATTCTAAGTCTATGTGAAGAAATACGTAATCGAGTAAAATTTATCCTCCGCTCAGGGGGTCGCAATAACATAAGAGATATTTCAAGACCAAAATTTGTCTTGAAAGTGCTGTAGCTACAGAGCTTTCTATCAGCACTGTTGTGCACTTGGAGTCTCCACTGATCCTTATAGTACTGGTACAGAAATTGTTTCACAAATATATTTGAGAATAAGTACTTTTGATACGTCATTGAAATTTGTATATTGCTTCATCAGCTTCTATGCATCTCAATTGCTTGTAACATATGAGGCGCTTTACCCTCCACATGGTCCAGTGACAACACAACTTAAATTTTGAGGTTTTCATTAGTATTTATAAAATGTCATTAATACATAGAAATGTTCGGGCACACAACATGAGTTATCTCCCATTTTAATATGTATACCCAGTTTTATTGGACCCAAACTTAGATATATTGTATAGTAATAAGATGATTCCTTTATGTTATGAAGTCTAAGGTCATGGTCGCACATATCGAAAATAGACAAATTATTCCAGAAAAGGTGTTTTTGAATAATATATGGTCATTTAAAAAAAAGTCTAATTTTTATATTGTAGCAAAATTGAATAAAAGCTACTAGTTTAAACCACCCTCTTTATAAGCAAATCCAAATAAACAATACTTTTGGAACAACATTCGGTGTAGTCATTATATCTAAAAGAAAACAAAACAAGATATGACATATAATATTAGGTGTATTCCTAGAGGATGACGTGGTAATATAATTGGAAAAAACCATTCAAGACCAAACTACTAATTGTATTTTCTAGAACTCCGTTCGCAAGCTTGATTTTTTAGCTCACCTGGCCCGAAGAGCCATGCAAGCTTCTGGCATCACTTTGTGTCCGTCGTCCTTCGTCCGTAAACTTCTCTTTAAAAAATCTTCTCCTCTGAAACTGCTCAATGGATTGCAACCAAAAATGTTTCTTAAAAGAGAACATTGGGGTCAAAATACAGTTTTGGCTAAAATCTCTAAGACTTAAACAATTAGAGGGAAAATGACAGGGTAAAAATTACCACATGTTTTGGGAGTTTTGCCGATAATTGATGTTTAACTCTTTTTTGGCATTTTCTTGCTATTGTTTAAACAAGAGTGCACACGCTGAAATGTCTCGCCTGTTTTACTGATCATTGATGTTATGCTGAAAGTCTTAAAGATAAAGGCTTTACTACAAGTATCACATAAACTAAACCTTTTTAAAGATCCATGACAATGAGGTCAAGGTCAGATAAAAACTGTCACACAGACATGTACACCTTACAATTATTCCATAAATTATTCCATACACCAAATATAGTTGACCCATCGCTTTTTTTATGGTAGTTGAAAAACATATCAAAACACAAAAACTTAATGTTAACCAATGAACAAGGAAATGAGGTCAAAGTCAGATGACACCAGCTAGACAGCATTATACACCTTACAATCATTCCATACACCCAATAAAGTTGACCTATTGCTTACAGTACTTGAAAAACAGACCAAAACACAAAAACTTAACAATGACCAATGAACCATGAAAATGAGGTCAAGGTCAGATGAAACCTGCCAGTCTGACATGTACGGACCTAATCACGTAACTTTAACCTTGATCACTGATCCATGAATTGAAGTCGAGGTCAGGTTAACCCTGCCTGACAGACATGAAGACGTTACAAGGAACCCATATACCAAATATAGTTATGCTATTACTCATAATAAGTGAGAAATTCACATGACAAAAAAAATGAGGTCAAGGACAATGGGCATATGACAGACGGAAACTTCGTAACATAAGGTATCTGCATACAAGGTATGAAGCATCCAGGTCTTCTACCTTCTGAAATATAAAACTTTATACAAATAGTTTACGCCGCCGCCGCCGGATAGTAATAACTATGTCTCGCATTCTGCGACTTTCGTCGCAGGCGAGAACAAAACTATAGGAGCTAGGTCAAAAGTGAAAATTGCAAAAATGATCAGCATGGAAAGATGTATCCACTTTGAAAATTGGAGAAACAGCTAAAACTTGTTTTGGAGTTCTTTCTCTTGAAATACCGAGTTATTTTCAAATTTTAGCAGATGTTTGCTGTAATCGTGAAAACTTTAGAAGTTAGGTTAAAATTGTAAATAAAAAAAGGTTCAACAAACAAGATGCGCTTACCTGAAATAATAATACTGTTTAACAGTTTTTGACTGTTATTGTGAAAAAAAATAGAAGCTAGGTTAAGAGTGTTAATAGCAAAAAAAATTAATGCGACAAGATCTATTAACCTTGAAGACAGAAAAATCTGTCAACGTATTTTTGAGTAATCGTCCCTGAAATATAAATTTTTCCAATTGTTTGCATTTTTTTGCGATTATTTTCAAAACTATAGGAGCTAGGGTAAAAGTGCAATCTGCAATAATGACAAGCATGACAAGATCTATCTTTTAGTACTCCGATATATGTGAGAACCTGTTTTGGAGTTATTGCCTCTAAAATGTTTATTGTTACTGTTTTTGTAGTTTTTTGGCTAAAACCTATAGGAGCTATGTTAAACATGTAAACATATAGGAGCTATGCTTAACATTTAAATATAAAGGAGCTATGCTAAACATGTAAACCTAAAGGAGCTATGCTAAACATGTAAATTTAAAAAATGATCAGCAACACAAAGAGAAACTATTGTATGTCAATATAAAAGTCCTATTTAGCAAACTGGCGATTTTTGCACCAAGGAAGCGATACAGGCAAAGGTGTGCCTCTTGTTTTATAGAGCACTAAATAACACTTATCATTTTATATTCATACGACTTTCAAAAAATATTTAAGACTCAGATCGACGTCCGGTCTTTGATCGACGTCCGTTCCTCAAATGGACGTCCAAATCTGACGCCATAATCAAATAAGATTCCAAAACCGACGGCCAATTCTATGCCCCTCTAATGGACGTCTTTTTTGTTGTTCTCAAATCGACGTCAACGTTATGGCTTCTCTAATTGACGTCCGTCCCTGTTACGGACTTGCCACAATGAGATCACAATTTTATCAAATGATGGTTTGAACCTAAAACTCAAGAAGTTGTTGAAAAATATAAGATTTTAAATCTTGTAGAATCCAAATTATAATACTTTTCAACTATTGACTGTATTTTTTAATCTGTCTATTGTTTGAGTCTGTATATTGCTCTCTAGATTATTTTTCGGTTATTTTTGTTGTTGGGTTGTTGTCTCATCGTATAATCACATATCATCTATAAATATGAACATGAAAGGAATACGACAACATAGATATAGAGGATGAACTTCTTTCACCTAAATATTAATAGGTATGTACATGTAAGATGATATCGTTGGTTGTCTTACTGTCATTTTCTGATGTTTGTCCTTTTATTTTGATAAAGACATAAGACAACAATTTGTTTCTTTACGAATATTCGCTGCTCTTGTTTTTGAATTTTTGTCGGATATTCAGAATCCTCTGCTTTTATTCATGTCGTGCCATTAAAAGTTTTGCCCGTTAACCCCCACTTTCATTTCATAATATTAATACACATAGTTTAAAAAGGTATTTTTCAAAATCTTATAAAATCCTCGTTGTTTTTCATAGTTTTCGAAAGAAAAAATGTATCAATGTTAAATGTTTGAAAATCTAGAGAGATTTATTTCCCGCCAAATTTTCAATTGCCTATATCTCAAAAACACGGACACAAACCTTTCATTTTTATTCTGCTTTTTTAAGGTTTGTTATTTATAAACTATCAATTTATTACAGTCTTTTAAAAACCTTGTTATTTTGAAACAAAGTCGCAAACATCCATAAGCAGCTTTACACAAAGATAAAACGATACAGATAATATAAACCAAGATCAAACTAAAAATAAAAGATTATCATAAATGATATTGGACTTCGATGAGTGGAGACTCCGATTGATTGGACGTCTTATTGTAAAACATGACGTCATATTGAAGGGTAAAAATATTGGACACTGATTTGAGAACGTGACGTCACATTAGACATCGATTTGAGGAACGGACGTCGATTAGAGACCGAACTTTGATCTGAGTCTAACATATATAATACCATTAAAAAACTGATATGCTTGAAATTAGTGGCCTTCCTGTGAAAAAAACTAACCAGCATGAAAAGATAAGCTCATTACTCGTGTTTCTTAAAATCAAATGATACTTCAAATTAAAAAAAAATGTTGAATATATTTAAATGTTTTATATACTTGATTGACTACGTTTTATTATAAAACAAATGTACATGGACTTTCTTGTAAAACAAAATCTTCTACATTATCAAAACTTCAGAAATGTATTAATTGAATTTTTGTCTTTCTGTACTCTAATATTCACCGATAGCTTTTCAGTATGCAGTGATCTTAACCACGAGACCTTTCGTTAGAACTTCGGCGACCGTACAGCGCAAATACGAGGGAAAACCCGTGATGAAAAAAGGTAAACAAACACGTACTGGAAGGTAGATAGTGTTAATTTATTCTGAAAGAAAAAAACAATACACCAAATTATTAAATAACTGTTATGACAAAGTTTGATTAACAAATGGAAACGCATGGACAATATTTAAAATGTATTTTAACATACCACTATCAACACACTTATTTTTCACGTGCTCCATGATTGTTTATCAAGGTCGCGATCGGTAGACGTCGACAACATTACCCGAAAGTTAATCGGCAGCTTAAATTCTCGATCAACAATTACTGAATAAAATATGTTTTGTCGATTATACGTTTTGGATTTGTTATAAATGTAAACAAAATGTGCATAGATGTATTAGTTTAGTTTTATGCATGCATTTGTTCAATAATTTCCTTAACATTATAATTACAAGAAACTCGTTTTCTATGATTTTAATGAACCTATAAGTATTTTCAAGTTTGCTAATTGAAATTATAAAAAGTTATATTTGAAATGAAAAAAAGATTACATTTGTCTTCTTACACACAGATTTATTCAGTTTCACCCAACTATGCTCAAGTAAGATTTTGATATTATATTTATTACAACAATTCTTTGTTTCCAATTAACACTGCGCACATAGAAACATAAATGTATTAGAGAAAAATAAAAATATAATCAATAGTTATCTAAGATTGCTTTGTCAGCCAACAGCCTGTTTTTGGACCCCAACTGCTCCACTAAACAGGCCATCCAGTCATTAGATCAATCTCACTCGAACCAATGGTAGCCATCTGATAGTTGCCACTTGTCACAGTCAAGTTTTACATTGATATTATAGATGTTTTAAATTGAACTACTTAATTCCCTAACCTAATGTGTTCACTATGATCATTATAGCAAGAACTGTAGGCCTTCAAAATTTAATCAACATGTCTCGTTGACAAAATCTTTTTATATCTGACCCTCTCTCTCTCCCTCTATGTATTAAAACAAAACTAATGATAAATGAATTGTCAATATAAAAATAAGAAGATGTGGTATAATTGTCAATGAGACAACTCTCCACCAGAGACCATAGAAGTTAACAACAATAGGTCACTGTATGGCCTTCAACAATGAGCAAATACCATACCGCATAGTCATCTATAAAAAGCCCCGAAATGACAAACGTAAAATAATTCAAACGAGAAAACTAATGGCCTAATTTATGTACAAAACAATGAACGAAAAACAAATATGACAGCAACAAACAACAACCATTGACTTGGGACAGGCACATACATTATTATCAGAACAAAGAAACCAAAACAATTAAAATTCCATAAATATGCATGCATTTTTGAAAAAAAAATGAAAAAAATGTTGATCTTTAAAAGAACTGAAAGAAAAAACGAAGATCGTCGAGGTTTTCTTCTGCCTATTGTTTTTTTTTTGTCACGGTGAAGTTTGTCAATAAATATTTCCAAGTTCTTGTGATGGGTGAGCAAAATCCCTTTAGCATCAGGTGATTTCACCGTTAATTTTAAACCACAATTAGTCAATGGTTTGCTTTACGGCCTCTAACTATCTCGTCGTGTGAATCTTATAGCGTAATATGTCTACTTTTGCTAAAAATGGAGCTAGTAATATATTTGGGATCCAAGTGCAATGGTCTATCTCCCTATACAACTTTAATACGATATTTCTACACTCTACGAGTTTTTGTCATAACTACACATTACATCCCATTGAATTATAATGGCTTGTTTATCAAGTAAATTCAGAGAAAAATATTTTTATATTGTTATATCTCTACTATTTCTCATGTGTTTTTGCTGTTAAATAATTGTTATCAAAATTATCTTAGTAGTACCGTTATTAAATGGTTTGCATGGTTTGAACTCAATCTATGAGCAATTCTTAGCAAATCCAGCAGTACACAATTGGGGATGTTACAGAGTTAGAAAATCCGTGGTCTATCTCCAATGGAAATATAGGGATAAATTTCTGAAACTACATTGTTTGTAGTGAAATGTTGTATCTCCAAACTAGAGGCTCTAAAGAGCCAGTGTCGCTCACCTAGGTCTCTGTGCATATTAAACAATGGACTCTCTCCAACATTGTAGACAAGAATAGAGTTCAAAACGAAAATTTCTTTTTTGGTGATCTTGTATTTAAAATTGAGAATGGAAATGGGGAATGTGTCAAAGAGACAACAACCCGACCATAAAACAGACAACAGCAGAAGGTCACCAACAGGTCTTCAATGCAGCGAGAAATTCCCGCACCCGGAGGCGTCCTTCAGCTGGCCCCTAAACAAATATATATACTAGTTCAGTGATAATGAACGCCATACTAAACTCCAAATTGTAGACAAGAAACTAAAATTAAAAATAATACAAGACTAACAAAGGCTAGAGGCTCCTGACTTGGGACAGGCGCAAAAATGCGGCGGGGTTAAACATGTTTATGAGATCTCAACCCTCCCCCTATACCTCTAGCCAATGTAGAAAAGTAAACGCATAACAATACGCACATTAAAATTCAGTTCAAGAGAAGTCCGAGTCTGATGTCAGAAGATGTAACCAAAGAAAATAAACAAAATGACAATAATACATAAATAACAACAGACTACTAGCAGTTAACTGACATGCCAGCTCCAGACTTCAATTAAACTGATTGAAAGATTATGTCTTCATCATATGAATATCAGGCACAATCCTTCCCGTTAGGGGTTTAGTATCATACCATCATAACATATATGAGAAGAACATAACCCGTGTCATGCCAACAACTGGTTTTAAAATAAATGTGTTTAGTGCCGATGCAAAGACCCTATAAGTGAATCAATATTAACGCCAAAATATGCAATCTTTAATGACCTGACAACAGTATCGTAACTATTTGTATAGTTTCTCTCTATCTTCTTCAGTTTTTGCTCAAAACACAAAAGAGGGTAAACAAATCCTCATTTAAGGGCAATCACTCCTATGAAGAACGACAGTCTACTAACTATATCGGCAAAATTTTACTTGTTTGTGGATCTTGACATGCTGATCATTTTTGTTATTTAAAGTTTCTATTTATATATTATAATTTATCATATAAGGCAAAATGCAAACAAATTGTAAACATCATCATTAAATGGCAATAACTTCAATAAGGAGTTGCGGAAAATTTCCTCCATATGGTCTTGAATGTAGATCTTGTCTTGCTGATCATTTTTGCTTATTTAAGTGTCTATCTATTTATTACACGCTAAAAATTGGTAAAATTGTAATCAAAGGGCAAAAACTCTAATTAGGAGTCATATTTATTCGTAGATCTTATCCTGCTGATCATAATTTTGCAACTTAAAGTTTCTCTCCATCTATTATTGTTTTCAAGATAAAAGGCACAAATGAAAAAAATGGTAAAATTTGTCATTTAAGGGCAATAACTCCTATAAGAAGTTGCCTGACAGTTTTTACGCCGAGAACAATTGGTAGAGCTCAACATTTTGAACATTTGTGCCCTGTCAGAATTTCTCTATTTATAACAGTTTTAAAAATTATAGACAAAACTTGCATTTTACCCCTATGTTCTATTTTCAGCCATGTCGGCCATCGTGGTTGACGGACGAGGTCATCGGACAAATTTTTTAAACTAGATACCACAATAATGATTGTGGCCAAGTTTGATTAAATTCGGCCCAGTAGTTTCAGAGGTGAAGATTATTGTAAAAATTAACGACGACGACGGACGACGGACGCCAAGTGATGAGAAAAACTCACTTGGCATTTCGGCCAGGTGAGTAAAAAAGGGATGATTTATTTATCTAAGTTTGTTGTCTATTAAACTAGACGCTCTTTAGAGCCAGTGTCGCTCACCTGCATCTTCAACAATGGCCACTTCTTAGTTAAAATCATCATTAAAGGGGAATAGCTCTACCAAGAGTTAACTGACAATTTCAGTCATGTTGACATATTTGTAGATAATTTTTCCTTTTATCTATCTATTGTAGTTTTAAAGATAATAGGCAAAAAAATTATAAAAATGTTAAAAATTATCATTCAAGGGCAATACATGTAACTCAAATAACGAGTCAACTGAACATTTCGACCAATATGGCTTATTTGTAGATCTTGTCTTGCTGATTATTTGTGTTATTTAAAGTTTCTATCTATCTATTACAGTTTTCAAGATAATAGGCAAAAATGGATGGAAAACGGGGAAAATCGTCATTAAAGGGCAATAACTTCAATGGGGAGTCGACTAACGATTTGGGTTATGCTGACTTATAACTGTAATTTAGTGAAGAACAATATTATATATTCCCAATAAGTCACAAAAGATATTACAATGTTGATCAAAGCTAACCATTTTCGACTTAATGCTAACTTTCTGTACTGAAAACATTTTACAATAACCTTGCAGTATTACGATATATAAGAATTCACTGTGTCCTTTTTTTAAATGGTTTTTAAAACCGAGTACAGGGACTCATAGTCTTTTCAATTTCATTTCATGCTACCTTTGATTTTGCTGTCAATAATATTTTATGATTGATATATATTCCAGTGGCGAACTCCCGAGTTTTAAAGATTGGGGTTAGAAAACTAAGGAATATCAGTGAAAAATCAGAAAATTCAATATGAACACAAATATTCTACTAAAAGTGCCCCCCCCCCCCCCCCCCCCCCCCCAAAAAAAAAAAAACAACAACAACAAAAGCAAACAAACAAACAAAGACAAAAAACACACACTTAATCAACCCATGTATATATACTATTTCCAATTGAAAATAACATTTAATTTGAAATGAATGGAATATCCAATATATATATATAATAGAAAATGAAAACAACACGTTATAAATGTCATGCGTACTAAGCACTTTTCTGGATTTACCTTCATCCGGAACGCTCAAAGCTGAATATTTAAAAGCCAATGAAAGCAAAATCTAAGATCAACTTTGCCTGAGGGAGTTGAAACCTTAGTTTCTTTAAGAAAATTTTGTAAACGGACAATTTTAGATGATTGATTGTTGATTGCTAAACGTCCAGTGGCAAGTATTTCATGCATGTACAAGAGAACAAATTAACAATAAATACAATAGGTAGGTCCTGTAATAGATGCCCATCGGTATGAAGGTCGGGAAATTTAGACTGCCACAGGAAAATTATGGTATATTGAATAGGGACCGAAATTTTACCTTACAACAAGCCACCAACGTACCCCTCGAAGAGTTGATGCAAGGGTTCTTAACGTGCAGAAAGCGTGACACTCTCTTTACACGCCCCATTCTGACAGAACGTGACTGCATACTTGTACATACCGCATAGGCAAACGATCGCCCCATTTTGGTAAGGGTTTTACTGCTGGTCGGAAAAGGACCTATTTGACCATATTTCTATTCCCGATTCCCCCTTGGAGGTACATAATTTCAGAAAGGATGGTCATAAATGATGTCAGTACTTATGTCAGTACTCCTAAATGAAGGAGGCTTTATCAAGCAAGTGACGTTTTTGGTAAAAGTGTAGAACAAACACAATAGTGAAAAAGGAATTAACTATCCAACCTAGAATTCCTTTTGTCTATTTCGACAAATAAATTCGAAATTCGCTGTTATCTTTTGATTAATTGTGAAAACCAAATAGTTCTTGATGAGTTATCTGAAACGCTTAGCTCTGTTAGCGATTTAATTATAAGCAAATTAATCTTTTTAATGACGCTTTAAATATGTTTAGAAGTTGTTTTATTTTTTCAATAGATGCAAAACCTTAAAAAATTCAGGATACTGATCTCTCATGTGATGTCCGAAACACAAACTCTTCTTTAAATTATTTGTTCTTGCCATTAAAATGATTAAATTCGTTTCATATTTTCTATTCCTATTTAAGAATGATCATAACCAAAAAAATCAATTCTCCGCATTTGAGATATATCTATTTTTCATTCAATTGTACTACGCTTAGGTCCGTCTGCTTCTTGTTTTATTTTTTACATTATCTTTTAAGTAAAATTTAATGTTCATTTCATTTCGATTCATCATATATCATTTTGTTTCGTTTCTGTTCGTTTTGGCAAATTTCGTTTTGTCTTATTTTGTTTCGCTCCGGGGTTTTTTCCGTCTCCGCGGCACTTTACGCACAAGGATAATAGTTACGCTGAACGGTGCCCACTGGTCACCCTATAAATAGTGCTCTTGTGTGTAGTAATATTGTAGTTCTAACACATGTCTAAAAATAGAAAGCTTAAAATAGACAATTCATCTTTCTATTTAGCAATACACCATAGAGCCTGTCACCGTCTGTATTATCTGTAAGTAAAATTAACATACCGAGCAATTGAATACAATGAATAACACAAACTTAAGCATATTAAGTTTAATTAAGTCATTCAAAGCAAAATAATTGTTTCATCCATTTTGCATGATTTGTCATTTGTGATGACACGTTTTTTTTAAATGTTCGAATCACAGACTAGAAGGATATATTCACCCTAAGACTCTAAGTAGAAGTAGATATAAAAAAAATTCACAAAATGAATAATTCACTAAGGCCGTGTTCACACCAAACGTCGTGTACAGTAAACATGTTTACATTTGGTTTAATGTAATGTACGCTAGTTTCACATTAAATTTGTTCACATCTATACACCTTGTTTAGTTACATGTACATAAGATTTGTTCACACTCGTAAACTATATGTCATTTAAATGTTCATTACGTAGAACCGAATTCAAATTTTCGAACAACTTTTCTACAGTTAATAAACGACCACTTGACTTTAAAAAAAGGGGGGGGGGGATTTTTCCACAATTAGATTTAAAAAAAAAATTGAGACATTCAGACAATTATAGAATGAACAAATATTCTGAATCAAACGTTTTCCCATACATTATAGTGTTAAACATGTTAAATATTATATAAATTGGTACCATCGAAAAAAAAAATAATTATAAACTTTCGCGCGAGAACTCAGAACCCCTCTCCCTTTTTTTTGAAGTAAAGTGGTTGCTCCTTTAAGAAAGTCATTTTGGATGATTTGCAGTAGTTTAAAGATGTCTCGATTACGCATTAAAAACGTAGGATTGCCATTAGCGTGCTTACAGACGAAGAAAAAGAATTGCTATGTTAAGGATCACTACATTTCTATCTCTTCTGTTTGTTTCAAGTGCTATTTTTTTTTATCCAAGGAGTATTTGTCAAAGGGAGGGGAGAATGTTTTTTTTATTATTTCTAATAGTATTTTAACGAGTCTCAGATACTACACAAACAAACAATTAACCTCCCCCTTTTTCAGTAATGCATTTATAAGTGAATCGCTGTTTGAGTATAAAGACCAGTGGCAAATATTTCTGTCATTGTGTACGTCTGATCGATTCAGGAAGACCTTTTCAAATGAACTATGTGTTCGGCAAAGATGATAGATGAGTCTTGATTAAATCTTCACGTAAACATTAAGTTTTATCAATGGGAACGCAATTATGTTTAGTTAATGTGTGAGTTACACTAACACAACACCGAGTTTAAGTCAATGTGAACACGGCCTAATCTTATACATGTAGTTGATGATATTGATAATGTTAAGATAACTTAAGCAATGGATGAACTGTATTTTAATATTTTTTAAGGATAATGTTAGCTGTCATAAAAGAAAGAAGTAAAGGTAAGTTTTTAAATCAATTCTATATTTATCTTCAAGAAGAAAGGAAATGCTATTGATCTAGTGCCACCTTACAAACGGAAGACAAAAGTTACACAATACAAAGTTAGGGATTTACCTACTTTAGAGGTTTGATCAAGAGTACCAGAAGGTTCCATATTATGACATTTACTTTTAATAATATTTTTCAATGATTTATCTCTTGAGCTTGAGAAGGTTTCTTCTGATGTTATGCTGATCTTACAGTTTTATTTGTCAACTCAACCAGTAACATATTTATATGTATTTATGAATGTAGACATTTGTAATGTTGTTAGCTATATAGTTGGTGTAATTATATTAAAATGCCATTGAACAGTATTAAGAGTAAGGTCACATTCTAATCGACTTAATCCTTTTAATTCAGGATTTAATATTTATATAATAGTTGGACCGCTCACAGGACAGTGGTATTGACTAAGGTAGCGATAATGACGCGAAGGCGAGGTCATTATCGCTGTCATAGTCAATATTACTGTCCTACGGGCAGTCCATGTATCACGATAATGACCAGTTTTTTTTAAGAACTATTATGTTTATTTCATTGAGGAACTATGTTTTGAAAATTTTCATTAATTCAAAATGCCTAAAGCGAACTCGAGTAGTTGACGTACGATTTGTATGGCAGAGAGTGAAGACCAGTTGTAGGAATACTCCCATTCATTTTAGTGCAATTTTTCAGTATATAAATACTTAATCAAGTTCTCTTTAATTTTATTATTAACAAAAACAAATAATAAACAATTCAACAAATTAAATATAATATTAAAGAAAGGAACATGTTTTAAAAATGGATAAATCTCTCTAAACAGAGAAACCACGCCCCATTGGTCATTAACAGAGAAACCACACCCCAACGGTCATTTACAGAGAAACCACGCCTCAACGGTCATTATCAGACGGAAACCACGCCCACCTGTCATTCTCATGTAAAAGTCCGTTAACGACCAGTTTTCTGGTCCGTTTTGTTCTGTTAATGAAGGATGGAATTTATTACTGAAAAATAATGAATGTCATATTACCCCTTTTTATCCAATAAGAGAATCTTATTCTGAACCGATATGAAATAAATAAAATTACAATTAAATTTCAAAGTAGACGTAAACCATAACATAAAACTGCTAGGAATCCAAAAAAATAAAGAGGGAGGGCCAATTTGCCGGAGATTTGTTTCATTCGATAAGATAGGTAAATAATGTTTTAAATAGCCCGATAGATGCTAATTATAGTACAAGAAAATACGTCACATTATTTATTTTCATACCTTGAACAGGTATTCCTACAAAAACAAGGCCAAGACTATTGTTTTTTTAATATTGATTTTATTTTATTATTAACATCCTTTATGCGAGGTGCCATACCATGTAAATTGTCAAGGAGCCAAATAATATCGAACTAATTCAAATCGTGATTTTCTCATTCTGAATATGTATATCTGTATTTGTCCTGGTCTTTTAAGGTTTTATTGTCTATAAGATAAGACAAGAAAATACATGTACATGTATATAAAATTAAAACCGGAGAACATCTTACATCAGTTGGTCATAGATCACCCTGTGTTACTACTTCATGTTTTATTGCCTTTTCTGTAATTTTAACAAATCGGCCCTTCGTTGTGATACAGATGCAACAGCTTCTTGATGTTTTACCTACAATCGCGATTTGTAGTGTAATTGATTTGTTCTGTTATGTTGTTTTATTTTTCTGATGAGTTAGGTACCCGTGTATAGAAGGTGGTAAAAATTTCAGTACTAGTATCTTTACAGTTTGTGATTTGGCGACAAAATTGTTGTTGACTGCATTTGTTACATATAATACCATGTTCAAAAAAGGTTTCGACGAATTGTTTTTTGTTGTTATGAAACTTGTATACAATGGCCTTATTTTAAGTTATGTGTATATTACACCCGCAACATGTAGGCTTAATTTCTATAGAATTAATTCTCGTGTTATTGGTTATGTACAGGCACCTACATCAATTTGACGGCAGTTGTCCCTTGGATATACGTAATAATGTAAACACATGAATAGAAAGTAATTCAAGAGTATGGACAGTCATAGGATTGCACACAATAAGCGATACATTATTTTTCTTTGATACACGTAAAATTATATACTAGTAAACTAACTGAATAGTCAAAATGAACCAGAATGACTCTATGAGTCAAGCAAACATCCGAAAAAATATGATAGAAACTTTAAAATTTAATTTAACAACACAAAAAAATGCAAAAGTTCTGAGCGAGGTTCGAACCCTTTCTTCAAATTCATCATTTATTAGTAGTTCTGTGCTCTAATGGTGGAGCTACGGCGATTCTGATCATTATGACTCTTATTTAGAAGGTATATCGGTACAATTTATCGATGTTACAATTTTTTCTTTAAAAAGTTGTTTTTTATGTAATAAGGACACACTAAACCAATTTCATTTTTGAAGTAAAAAGTAGTATGAATAACAACAGTCATAAAAAGCATAACTTTTTTTTGGTTTGAAATGTCCTTCTTGGGGGATTCCCTGTTTTTTCCACATAAAAACACCCGAAAATCCGGATATTGGATTTTCATCATTTTTTAGGGTTAAATTAACTATTGATCACACATATCATACTATATGTAAATCGAGATATTGATCAAAAAGCATTTTTATTTTTTGTTTTTATAGTAAATTTTATTCTGTCGGCACTTTTTGAAATTGGCCCTTCTGTGAAAAAAAATCCTCGGCATATTGGCCCTACCTCTTTCTTTCGTTGGAAAATTAAAATTACCAAACTCTGTGCAGTAATTGTGTGCATACTAAAATCATATCTTCCAGATTAAACAATGGTTACCTTTGGTCACCCTTCATATATATTGAAACTGGTTACTTCCTAACGCCATACACGTGACAGATATTGTCTTTCGTTTGCTGTCGGCAGTTTACATAGATATAGATTTTGATTAAAGATTACATCTGGTCGCCATAGAAATTTATTGACTGGTGCCCTCTGGTCACCTTTCACATATATTAACTTTGGTTACCTCTGGTCACCTAACACAGATATTAACTTCGGTTATCTCTGGTCACCCTACTCATATATTGACCTAGGTTGCCTCTGGTCACCCTTCACATAAAATGACTTTATAACCTCTTTTCCTACTAAGTTATTGACCTGAGTTACCTCCGCACAATTATCAAACTTGTTAACTTGTAGGCAGTTCACACATATACAGATTTGGGTTACATTTGTCCCCTACAGATTTATGGACTGGTGCCCTCTGGTCACCCCTTCCCATTTATTGACTTTCTCTACATTTGGTCACCTTACATAGTAATTGACTTTTGTAACCTGTGGTCATCTTACACATATATTGATTTTAGTTAACTTTAGTCAGGTGACAAAGTTATGAACTTTGGCTAGCTCTGCGACATTTAAACAGATATATATTCTTTGATTAAATCTGGTCATCCTACGCATATTGTCTTAGTTAACATTCGCTTACCTTACAAATATATTGACTGGTTACATCTTGTCGCCCTTCACTGATAGTGACTTTGGTTGACCTCTGGTCACCCTACATAGTTTCTGACTTACTCTGCTAACCCTACACATATGTTGATATTAATTACCTCATGTCATTCTGTAACTTGTAAACCTTTATTACCTCTTTGCAATTTAAACGGTTATAGACTTAAATAATATGGCACCTATTGTTTATATAATATTGACTGCGGCTACTTCTGGTCACCCTACCCAAATATTGTGATCTTCTGTGCTAAACAAGATTGCACTTCTGTTTTCGAAGAATTCCAAAATTTAAAAGAAACTTAATTGATGTCATTTGTTTCAGGTATTATTATTTGTATTACTTTGATTGTTAAAAATGATTATTTATTTAAAGCATTTTTGGAAACAATATGGGATTCATGGAAAGGAAATGCTGACGAAAAGTTTGGTACGGTGTATGGGAATGTTCTTTACGTATCGGATTAAATGAGCTTAAAAATTGAGGAGGAGTTGAATGATCAGGTAACAGTACTAATGGTTTAATTTATGTAATAAAGGTTAAACGTTTTCAAAGATCTTGAACTCTCCTCTGAAACTACTGAACCAATTCCAACCAAACGTAAGCTTAATCATCCTTAGGGTATCTAAAATAAAATTAAATCTGACATTGGTGAAAAGGTTCATTAGGTAAAGCATTTTCAGACAAATAAAACTACCCATTGTTTGGTTGATGCCACTAAATTGCTAATTTTTGTGACCCCTTAAAGAGTTACTGGCCTGTAAGTAATTGTGTTTTCTTTTATGCCAAGAAATATAGTCACTATGGCTTAATAGCATATTGGTTTAAAATGCATTGTTTTGCCATTGAAGAAAATATGACAGATACCAAAAAAAATTAAATACCAATTTGACAATGTAAGCACTACTTTATTTCCATTGAAAAGCAGAAATAATCATTGATGAAAGATTTAACAACAAAAAAAATGCAGGTAAGTCATTCAGGTTTTTGGAGGTCTTTTGATTTTATTTAGTTCTATAAAATGTACAAGGATTTTTTTAAATAATCTGTCTTAAACTGATAACATAATCATGGTACTTTATGTTATGTGTTATCTTGATCAAACTTGTATGTCTTCACCTTTGTGATATTTAGTTTTGTTGATGGTTTCCTTTGTATCATACTGATTGAAAAGATCTGACCTTATCATTTTCTTTTTTTTTTCAGATAATTAATCTTTATTGTAGTGTACTGCAAAAACGGACGGATCAGTGTGTACAGGTAAACGAATTAAAAGTATTTATTTAATAACCGTTTTATCATATTTCAGTGCATTTATTTTAGAGTTGACTGATTTTTTCATCGGCTACTTTAAAGCATGCTTATTTTTTTGTAACTTCCAGGATCAATTCATTTAATTTCGCTTTTTCTACATGATCCATTCCTCCATTAAGGGTATCTGAATTATCATTCTAAACTTGTTTTATGCATTTTTTATTCATTTCCAATTTCACCAAAGTAAACTGTGTATTGTAAAAGTTACTTTCGCACCCACCACCCTTTTTGCAGAGAATGAAATATTTGTTCCACTAAATCATCTTTTATTTTTTCCCTTTTATATAATTTAAGGTCTTTCTACCTTTCGGTTGAAAGACTTTTAGCTTTACTTAAGGATTATAATTATTATCATTATTTTGATATTATTATTTATATTTTGTTCGCCTTTTTTAATTTGAGCTATTATTTTTAACAGATGTAGCTTTGACTTTGTTTTATATGATATCGTACAGCTTATGAGCTTTCGCCATTGCCCTAACGAAGACTTTTTACTCTCATTAATAGAGTTACCTCCCCAATCTCGATTTTGCGTGTAGATACATCTACTGCGATATTTTATTAGTTTACTCAATTACTCGTTACACCCTTATGATGTCATATATTATTTAACCGAAGCTATCTGGATATTCCTTATAAGAGTTATATCCCATTTGGAATTGTCGTTAAGGAAATATATGCACAACTCATTAACTATGAGAAAAATGAATTTACTTTTATTCCTCGTATTTTTGATGGGTAATTTCATACTGACTTTGAAGAAGTATTGAACCAGGCAAGAAAAACCTTATATAATTTCACGTTCCGATGTAATAGAAACAGTTAAATAAATCCAATGTTCTTGTCACACAATTTGTTTTATACATATTTCCGTTTTCCAGAAAGTGTCCCGTGCAGATTATCTGATTCTGACCTCAATTTTTGAAGGGATGAAAAGCGTAACTTGGTTTAAAAAGGTATAATACTATATAATCATCTGTTATAAACTCTTTTTATATAAGTGCTTTTGATTTACACATAGATTACTCTTTTTACAGCTAAAAGCGGGATATTACCAATTCGCCTTTCACGTTTTAACAAAATAATAAGACATTCTAACATATTGATGATATATGTAAATTATCAAATGATAAATAATAAAACAATATGCTAAATATTGTATTGTGTATGGTATTATATTGCTGTTTATAAAATGTATTTAATGTTTCATCGGTCTTTTTTTTATCAGTTTGCAAGTTAATAATAACATTTTACAATACTTTTTTAGGACGATATACAACAGTATGACACTGTCATTGGGTGCATTAATGACGGGAAGTGTCATTGGGTTGCTGTGGTAGGTTTATTTGCTCAATTAATGTTATTAATTACACTATTCAGGCATTTTTCCATGAGGTTATAAGTTAATAGAAAAATGAGTTGCAAGAACAGCATTTCAGACATTTCGTTGAGTTTTTAGTCATGTTAGTTGTTCTTCTATAACTTAATTCAACTTACTTGACTTAATATATATATTTTCTCATACATTTTTCCAACTGATTTTGCACTCATTTATATGAAAGCATTTATACTGCATGGAAATGATAGTTAGAAAAGAAATATCAGATATAAAATATTGGCTTCTTCGTATAGAATATTATCAAATATTTGCTTCTGAACATTGAGCAACAACCAGTAATTAAGCAAAATATTTATTTTTTTATAAATGTTAATGTAAACAGATTTAAGTATGTGAAATTAAAAAGAGAGAATAATTTTTGTTTCAGGTTATGGATGTCCAACACCATATTGTGACAATTATGGACCCGCTCAAAATATCAAAGAAATTGAGAACATATGAAAAGAATTTCAAGTAAGATTGAAACTGTAGTTACATGACAGTCGTTTATTGCTTTAATGCATGTGATTTGTTTCAAAGTAAATTTTTATTTCTGTGTTTGATATATATACTTAAAAAAAAGTTTATAATTCTGAAATTTTCAGAAGTGAGTCACAAGTTATAAGGACAAATCTAGAGAAATATAATTTGTTAATCTAAAATTAAAATTACTTCTGGTTGATACTGGAATTGAACTATAATTGTATTATTGATTGCACAGCTTTGTAAATTGAATATAGCAGTAAGAACTGAAGACCAGTTATTTTTTTCCAAACGTTGTTGATATCAACTTTAAAACAGCTGCAATTATTTTTTTTCCTACATTAGAAAGGTTGGTCAAATGAACGGTTTTCTATGGAATGTGCAATATCTCCTTAAGTATCATACATCTAGCTAGACATGTAAGTTCTATGATACAGTCCGGGGTAAGGCAATGGCTGGCATTATGGCTATAGCCAGCTTGACTTTTTAATATATATCAATTTTAAGTAACACATTTTTCTTTTCATATTATATTATGTAGCTACTTCACTAAAAGCAGAGATCTTGGTACATGGACAATCTGTACAGCAGTTGGGTATCCTCTGCAAAATGATTTTAGCTCATGTGGTGTTTATTGTTTGAAGGTACATAAAACATTGGGCTTTGCATGTATGAATTGAGAGTTAATAAATGAAAGTTCAATTGAAGCTTGAATCTTAAATCAATGATATATATATACTAATAAAGATCACAATTTTGCACGTAAAAGACACCCTTGTTGATTTTGAAAAAAAGGCAGAATCGTACAAACAAGATGAACAAAATATTGTTGTAAGTTGTAAACAACTTGTTTCCCAAACCTGTTTATTTAAATATGTGTAAACAATAACTTGGAATATATATCATGTAAACTATTTCAGTAAAATCCGCAAAGCACAAAGGTTGTGTGAAATTTAACCAAATCTATGATTTGCATAAATTACTTTAAATGTAATGGAAAGAAAAACAAATAAATATGTGGTACTTTTAATTTACCTTTTGTAAAAAAAACATTTTTATATCATTATTAGGCCTACATGAATCATTTCAGTAATTTAAACATTCAGTTTTGAACAGGCCATAGAAAATTTACAAAACAATGTGTACATTTAAGAATTATTTTTTTAGTTCCTCGACCGATACCTAAGTAAGACAGATACATCTTTGGAATTAAACGTCCAAGCTGAAAGATTCACAATTGGCAGTGAAATTGTTCAAGCTGTGCGTAAGTAACCAATAGAATAAAAGCATTTACTAATAGTACCGTATGTTATGTAAATACTTAATATCTTCTTGCTAGACAATAAGTGAATCTAATAAAAAGGGAATATGAATTTTAACATGTTCAATAATGTGTTTGAAATCCTTTTCTTTGATGTTTATCTCAATTCATTGATGATTTGTTTTTAATTTTATCTATTGTTTCTGACCAAATTTCTTTACGCTATAAATGATGTATTTATGTTTCTTTAATGTATTATTCATTATTGATATGTTATACTTAAAAATGTAGTTTGGAAATAATAGCTTAATAATTCCGGTTGTTTTCTGTAATAATTTCTCTCTTTTTTCTACAGCTCAAACTGTACTTTTTTTTATGATATTCCATGTCTTATATATGTATGATAATGTGTTGTTGTCAAATATTACGATCTTATTAATGGAAATATAAACATGGAAAGTAGATGTTTAAAAATCAACTAGTTTTTGTAGGTCTAATTAAGTTAGCCGATATATTTATGCGATTGTCTTCTTCATATAAACTGCCGCTGTCATCAATGAGCATCACCATCATAATTACCATCTACGGGAAGGAACGTAAAAAATAACATCAACCAAGTGTAAACATTTTCAATTTTATGACTTATTATCAGCTGCTGCAATTTGTGATTTGGAGCAGAAAAATGTTGTTCCTAATTCATGTTAACATCTATTTCTATTTTACTATAGAAACAAAAGGTGCTGTTATGACATGCTTCTTGTGTGCTAAAGAACCAACTAACATGGTAAATATACATTTATAGATCGTTGATGTTCAACTTAACAGGGTGCTTTATTATTTTTATTGCTTATTTAAATACGTTTTATGGTTAAAATTGATAATTTTTTAACAGAACCTTGTGATATTGTAGGTTAGAATATAAATGTTTTTTTTTTTATATCAATTTGATGAACTTTCACTAATATTAACATTTTTCGCAATAACTACATTAATTCATAGAATTTGAACATGTCTATTAAATATTGCAGAGAGCATGTTCATGCTGTAAAAGGAATTTCCACAAAAAGTGTATGACTCCAGGACTATGCAGTCTGTGCTCAATTTTTCCACCTGGTGAGTGCAATAGAAAATTCTACCATTTCTAATTTTTTTTTAAAGTAATTCAATGAAATAGAATTTAATTTGCAAGGACAAAATGCGATATAACAAAATTGTAGAATGATCATTGTTCTTCCATTTGTTCAATAATTCTATAAGTTGCGTTTAATTTCATAACAGAAGTCGACTTATTAATTTTTGTAGATATATTCATGTTGATATTTCTTCATTTTTTATAGATTGCACTAAATGAACTTATTCTAAGATATCTTTGAAATCCAAAGATTTGTTGTTCTCACATTCAGACTCACATGGTAAAGGCAGACGTTTAATGTTCCCCCTCATGACTTAGTTGATTAATACAGAATGACGCTGGCATAGGTACCGTTTGCTTAGTGCACACTACTTTTTAAGTCTTCTTTAAATATTGTCTTTTCAAATGATTTTGTTATATAACTTGTCAGTTTCTTGTTTGCATTGTATAAGCTGTTGGATTTTATTTATTTTTTTGTTTCTTATATACAGATGTATGGTAATGTATAAAATACTGTGAACTTTTAGTTTGGTGTGCTTTATCCTAAATCTGTACGCTTCAAATATAATCAATGTGTAGTCAATATGCCACTACTATTACATATTATAGTTCTCACTTAATGTTCTGCTTGACACAATAATTACAATTTCCTTATTTATTATCTCTGCTGTGAAGTCATGTATCTTTATCACAACTTCATTTCTATCCTGTATCAATTTTACATTACATTATAATCAATGATAGATAAACATAAATGCATGCAGAAAAAATAATAAAGCATGCTTCTGAATTAATTCCTATGAATATATATAATTCACACAGTTTTCGCTAGAAGTAAGTTCACGTTAAGCTATTAATTTTTTTATGTTTCACCCACACTTATTTAAAAGCACTAAATGGTTCGTGTTGTTCAAGGTAATCTATACTTGACAGAGAGGTTACCCTTTTTTTATATTGCAATTTAATAATTTGAGTATATATTTTTACTCTGAATTGTACTGACTTTAAAAATATTAACCTTTAGTTTCTTTTCATGGATTTTGTTTATTCTTTTTTTTAGAAAAAGTTAGACATTCAAAGAGAGGAAAAAAAGAACAACAACAGGTTTGATATCTATAATTGGTTCATCAAGACTACAGATGATTGTTGCATAACATTTTAAATGTTTATTCATTGAAAACACTTTACCATCGAATTTTCTTCCTGATCATCTAAAAAAAATGAACGAACTTGCAAAAATTGTCAAGAACATTCACAATTAAAAATCGGGTCAATTTATGCTTGTTCTCACTTGATACTTCTGAATAAATCAATTGATTTCCTTATACAATTATTATATTTTTATCTTCTTTTTTCAGAAGTCCATACAAATTTTAGATGAGAATGGTATGTATGCATTTAATTTGTTGATTAAATCAATTAATATGATGGATAATACCTTATGCAGATTTCAGATTTTGTTAACTCTGATCAACTAATGCAAATATTGAATTTGGTTACCTCTGGTTATCTTATGCAAAAAAGTATTGTATTACCTCTGGTCAACCTATGCAATTATTGGATTTGATTACCTCTGTTAGTTTATGCAAATAGCGGCTTTTGTTACATCTGGTCAACTTATGCTAAAATAGTATTCGGTTAACTCTGGTTACCTTCTGCAAATATTTGAATTGTTACCACTGGTCACCTTCCGCATATAGGATTTGGTTACATCTGGTCATCTTACGCATATATAGGATTTGGTTACCTCTGTGTACCTTATGCAGATAATTGATTTGGTAACCTCTTGTCACCTAATGAAGATAACGGATTTGGTTACTTCAGGTCAACTTATGTAAATATTGGAATACGTTCATCTAGTCACCTATGCTGATATTGGATTTGGTTACCTCTGGTCACCATATGTATTTATTGGATTTGCTAGCTCTTGTCACATAATGTAAATATTAGGTTTTGTTACCTCTGCTCACCTTACCGCGATATTGCATCTGAATACTTGTGGTCACCTTGAGAGTGGTTTGTATGCAATTAATTTATTGTATTAAACCTTTAATATGATAGATATGTACACAAAGTTCATATAATGCTGCAACTAATATTCTTTTTGAACTTAAAACTTGCAATCGTTTCTGGTAATGGCCACTTAGGCTTAGTTGAACAAATAATTTTTTGTTTCTTGATTACCTTACACAAATATTTAATTTTGATTACATGTGGTCATTTTTACCAGAAATTAGATCTGTTAACCTCTGTTTGCCTTACTACAACGGGGTTACTTCTGGTCACCTTATTCATATATTGGATTTGGTGACCTCTAGTCACCTTATGTTCATAACGGGTTTGGTTACCTCTGGTCACCTTATTCATATATTAGATTTGGTTATCTCTGGTCACCTTATGGAAATACTGGATTTGGTTACCTCTGGTCACCTAATGCAGATTTCAGATTTGGTGACCTCTGGTCACCTTATGTTAATATTGGATTCGGTTACCTCTGGTCACCATATGCATATTTTAGATTTGGTTATCTCTGGTAATTAACATTTACATACAACTAGTTGATGTTTTTCATTTCATTTGTAGAAAGTTTTAGACAATCAAAGAAAGACAAAAAAGAAGAAGAACAGGTTTGATATACATTATGGATTCAACAAGAATATAGAATATTATTACATTAAGTTTAATATACCGATAAACTTTACACATTGATCATTATCTTTCATGATCATCTACAAACAAATTTAAGAAAAATCATTGATCTTTCAAACATTGCCAAAAACACTGACAGTTGATAATTAAATAAAAATAATACTGATCCTCATTAGATATTTTTGGATAAATAAAATTGAATTTACTAATACAATTATCATATGCTTATCTTCTTTTTTCAGGAGTCCTCAGAAAATGTAGATCAGAGTGGTATGTATGCATTTAATTTATTGTATCAAACTTTAAATATGATGGAAACATACACTATGTTTATATAATGCTGCAACTATTATTCTTTTTGAACTTACAACTTGCAATCGTTTCTGGTAAAATGGCCACTTAGGCTCGATTGAATTAATAATTTTTTTTGTTTCTTGATGACCTTACACAAATATTTAAGTTGATATCATGTGGTCATCTTAGCCAGAAATGGGATTTGTTAACTTCTGTTGGCCTTAATATGCTAGAATGGGGTAACTTCTAGTCACCTTATTCATATATTGGATTTGGTTACCTCTGGTCACCTTATGTTAATATTGGATTTGGTGACCTCTGGTCACCTTATGTAGTTTTCAGATTTGGTTATCTCTGGTAAATAACATTTGCATACAACTAGTTGATGTTTTTCATATCTTTGTAGAAAATTTGAGACAATCAAAGAAAGACAAAAAAGAAGAAGAACAGGTTTGATATACATTATGGATTCAACAAGAATATAGAATATTATTACATTAAGTTTAATATATTGATAAAACTTTACACAATGATCATTATCTTTCATGCTCATCTACAAACAAATTTAAGAAAAATCATTGATCTTTAAAACATTGCCAAGAACACTGACAGTTGATAATTAAATAAAATAAAACTGATCCTCATAAGACACTTTTGGATAAATAAAATTGAATTTACTAATACAATTATCATATGTTTATCTTCTTTTTTCAGAAGTCCTCAGAAAATGTAGATGAGAGTGGTATGTATGCATTTAATTTATTGTATCAAACCTTTAATATGATGAAAACATACACTATATTTATATAATGCTGCAACTATTATTCTTTTTGAACTTGAAACTTGCAATCGTTTCTGGTAAAATGGCCACTTAGGCTCGATTGAACTAATCATTTTTTTTGTTTCTTGATTACCTTACACAAATATTTAAGTTGATATCATGTGGTTATCTTAGCCAGAAATGGGATTTGTTAACTTCTGTTGGCCTTAATATGCTAGAATGGGGTAACTTCTAGTCACCTTATTCATATATTGGATTTGGTCACCTCTGGTCATCTTATGGAAATATTGGATTTGGTGACCTCTGGTCGCCTTATGTTAATATTGGATTTGGTTACCTCTGGTCACCTTATACAGTTTTCAGATTTGGTTATCTCTGGTAAATAACATTTGCATACAACTAGTTGATGTTTTTCATATCATTTGTAGAAAATTTGAGACAATCAAAGAAAGACAAAAAAGAAGAAGAACAGGTTTGATATACATTATGAATTCAACAAGAATATAGAATATTATTACATTAAGTTTAATGTACCGATAAAACTTTACACAATGATCATTATCTTTCATGATCATCTACAAACAAATTTAAGAAAAATCATTGATCTTTCAAACATTGCCAAGAGCACGGACAGTTGATAATTCAATAAAATAAAACTGATCCTCATAAGATACTTATGGATAAATAAAATTGAATTTACTAATACAATTATCATATACTTATCTTCTTTTTTCAGAAGTCCTCAGAAAATGTAGATGAGAGTGGTATGTATGCATTTAATTCATTGTATCAAACTTTTAATATGATGGAAACATACACTATATTTATATAATGCTGCAACTATTATTCTTTTTGAACTTGAAACTTGCAATCGTTTCTGGTAAAATGGCCACTTAGGCTCGATTGAACTAATCATTTTTTTTGTTTCTTGATTACCTTACACAAATATTTAAGTTGATATCATGTGGTCATCTTAGCCAGAAATGGGATTTGTTAACTTCTGTTGGCCTTTATATGCTAGAATGGGGTAACTTCTAGTCACCTTATTCATATATTGGATTTGGTTACCTCTGGTCATCTTATGGAAATATAGGATTTGGTGACCTCTGGTCACCTTATGTTAATATTGGATTTGGTTACCTCTGGTCACCTTATGTAGTTTTCAGATTTGGTTATCTCTGGTAAATAACATTTGCATACAACTAGTTGATGTTTTTCATATCATTTGTAGAAAATTTGAGACAATCAAAGAAAGACAAAAAAGAAGAAGAACAGGTTTGATATACATTATGGATTCAACAAGAATATAGAATATTATTACATTAAGTTTAATGTACCGATAAAACTTTACACAATGATCATTATCTTTCATGATCATCTACAAACAAATTGAAGAAAAATCATTGATCTTTCAAACATTGCCAAGAGCACGGACAGTTGATAATTCAATAAAATAAAACTGATCCTCATAAGATACTTTTGGATAAATAAAATTGAATTTACTAATACAATTATCATATACTTATCTTCTTTTTTCAGAAGTCCTCAGAAAATGTAGATGAGAGTGGTATGTATGCATTTAATTCATTGTATCAAACTTTTAATATGATGGAAACATACACTATATTTATATAATGCTGCAACTATTATTCTTTTTGAACTTGAAACTTGCAATCGTTTCTGGTAAAATGGCCACTTAGGCTCGATTGAACTAATCATTTTTTTTGTTTCTTGATTACCTTACACAAATATTTAAGTTGATATCATGTGGTCATCTTAGCCAGAAATGGGATTTGTTAACTTCTGTTGGCCTTAATATGCTAGAATGGGGTAACTTCTAGTCACCTTATTCATATATTGGATTTGGTTACCTCTGGTCATCTTATGGAAATATAGGATTTGGTGACCTCTGGTCACCTTATGTTAATATTGGATTTGGTTACCTCTGGTCACCTTATGTAGTTTTCAGATTTGGTTATCTCTGGTAAATAATATTTGCATACAACTAGTTGATGTTTTTCATATCATTTGTAGAAAATTTGAGACAATCAAAGAAAGACAAAAAAGAAGAAGAACAGGTTTGATATACATTATGGATTCAACAATAATATAGAATATTATTACATTAAGTTTAATGTACCGATAAAACTTTACACAATGATCATTATCTTTCATGATCATCTACAAACAAATTTAAGAAAAATCATTGATCTTTCAAACATTGCCAAGAGCACGGACAGTTGATAATTCAATAAAATAAAACTGATCCTCATAAGATACTTTTGGATAAATAAAATTGAATTTACTAATACAATTATCATATACTTATCTTCTTTTTTCAGAAGTCCTCAGAAAATGTAGATGAGAGTGGTATGTATGCATTTAATTCATTGTATCAAACTTTTAATATGATGGAAACATACACTATATTTATATAATGCTGCAACTATTATTCTTTTTGAACTTGAAACTTGCAATCGTTTCTGGTAAAATGGCCACTTAGGCTCGATTGAACTAATCATTTTTTTTGTTTCTTGATTACCTTACACAAATATTTAAGTTGATATCATGTGGTCATCTTAGCCAGAAATGGGATTTGTTAACTTCTGTTGGCCTTAATATGCTAGAATGGGGTAACTTCTAGTCACCTTATTCATATATTGGATTTGGTTACCTCTGGTCATCTTATGGAAATATAGGATTTGGTGACCTCTGGTCACCTTATGTTAATATTGGATTTGGTTACCTCTGGTCACCTTATGTAGTTTTCAGATTTGGTTATCTCTGGTAAATAACATTTGCATACAACTAGTTGATGTTTTTCATATCATTTGTAGAAAATTTGAGACAATCAAAGAAAGACAAAAAAGAAGAAGAACAGGTTTGATATACATTATGGATTCAACAAGAATATATAATATTATTACATTAAGTTTAATGTACCGATAAAACTTTACACAATGATCATTATCTTTCATGATCATCTACAAACAAATTGAAGAAAAATCATTGATCTTTCAAACATTGCCAAGAGCACGGACAGTTGATAATTCAATAAAATAAAACTGATCCTCATAAGATACTTTTGGATAAATAAAATTGAATTTACTAATACAATTATCATATACTTATCTTCTTTTTTCAGAAATCCTCAGAAAATGTAGATGAGAGTGGTATGTATGCATTTAATTCATTGTATCAAACTTTTAATATGATGGAAACATACACTATATTTATATAATGCTGCAACTATTATTCTTTTTGAACTTGAAACTTGCAATCGTTTCTGGTAAAATGGCCACTTAGGCTCGATTGAACTAATCATTTTTTTTGTTTCTTGATTACCTTACACAAATATTTAAGTTGATATCATGTGGTCATCTTAGCCAGAAATGGGATTTGTTAACTTCTGTTGGCCTTAATATGCTAGAATGGGGTAACTTCTAGTCACCTTATTCATATATTGGATTTGGTTACCTCTGGTCATCTTATGGAAATATAGGATTTGGTGACCTCTGGTCACCTTATGTTAATATTGGATTTGGTTACCTCTGGTCACCTTATGTAGTTTTCAGATTTGGTTATCTCTGGTAAATAATATTTGCATACAACTAGTTGATGTTTTTCATATCATTTGTAGAAAATTTGAGACAATCAAAGAAAGACAAAAAAGAAGAAGAACAGGTTTGATATACATTATGGATTCAACAATAATATAGAATATTATTACATTAAGTTTAATGTACCGATAAAACTTTACACAATGATCATTATCTTTCATGATCATCTACAAACAAATTTAAGAAAAATCATTGATCTTTCAAACATTGCCAAGAGCACGGACAGTTGATAATTCAATAAAATAAAACTGATCCTCATAAGATACTTTTGGATAAATAAAATTGAATTTACTAATACAATTATCATATACTTATCTTCTTTTTTCAGAAGTCCTCAGAAAATGTAGATGAGAGTGGTATGTATGCATTTAATTCATTGTATCAAACTTTTAATATGATGGAAACATACACTATATTTATATAATGCTGCAACTATTATTCTTTTTTAACTTGAAACTTGCAATCGTTTCTGGTAAAATGGCCACTTAGGCTCGATTGAACTAATCATTTTTTTTGTTTCTTGATTACCTTACACAAATATTTAAGTTGATATCATGTGGTCATCTTAGCCAGAAATGGGATTTGTTAACTTCTGTTGGCCTTAATATGCTAGAATGGGGTAACTTATAGTCACCTTATTCATATATTGGATTTGGTTACCTCTGGTCATCTTATGGAAATATAGGATTTGGTGACCTCTGGTCACCTTATGTTAATATTGGATTTGGTTACCTCTGGTCACCTTATGTAGTTTTCAGATTTGGTTATCTCTGGTAAATAACATTTGCATACAACTAGTTGATGTTTTTCATATCATTTGTAGAAAATTTGAGACAATCAAAGAAAGACAAAAAAGAAGAAGAACAGGTTTGATATACATTATGGATTCAACAAGAATATATAATATTATTACATTAAGTTTAATGTACCGATAAAACTTTACACAATGATCATTATCTTTCATGATCATCTACAAACAAATTTAAGAAAAATCATTGATCTTTCAAACATTGCCAAGAGCACGGACAGTTGATAATTCAATAAAATAAAACTGATCCTCATAAGATACTTTTGGATAAATAAAATTGAATTTACTAATACAATTATCATATACTTATCTTCTTTTTTCAGAAGTCCTCAGAAAATGTAGATGAGAGTGGTATGTATGCATTTAATTCATTGTATCAAACTTTTAATATGAAGGAAACATACACTATATTTATATAATGCTGCAACTATTATTCTTTTTGAACTTGAAACTTGCAATCGTTTCTGGTAAAATGGCCACTTAGGCTCGATTGAACTAATCATTTTTTTTTGTTTCTTGATTACCTTACACAAATATTTAAGTTGATTACATGTGGTCATCTTAACCAGTTCGGATTTGTTAACCTCTGTTTGCCTTAATATGCTAGAATGGAATAACTTCTAGTCACCTTATTCATATATTGGATTTGGTGACCTCAGTTCATCTTATGTAAATACTGGATTTGGTGACTTCTGATCACCTAATGTTAATATTAGATTTGGTGACCTCTGGTCACCTTATGTAAATATTGGATTTGGTGACCTCTGGTCACCCTATGTAAATATTGGATTTTGTTACCTTTGGTCATCAAAACATAAGTCATGTTATGTTTTTTATCATTTGTAGGAAACGTAAGACAATCGAAGAGAGGAAAAAAAGAACAAGAAAAGGTTAATATGCATTACTGGTTCAGCAAGGCTATAGAATTGTATTGCATATTACATTTAAAATATTAATAGCACTCAACAGAATGATCATTGTCTATCCTGATCTTTTAAAGAACAAATCTTTGAAAATCATTGACCTTGCAAACATTGCCAAGAGCATTGACAGTTGAAAATTTTGTCAATTTTTACTTATCCTCATAAGATAATTATGGATAAATAAAATTGAATTTACTAATACAAATATCAGATGTTTATCTTCTTTTTTTTAGAAGTCCTCAGAAAATGTAGATGAAAGTGGTATGTATGCATTTAATTTATTGTATCAAACCTTTAATATGATGAAAACATACACTATGTTTATATAATGCTGCAACTATTATTCTTTTTGAACTTAAAACTTGTTATCGATAGCTGTAAAATGGCTTCTTCGGTTTGATTGAAATTAATTATTTTTGGTATATTTAATTGGCTGCATATGGTCAACTTTCCCAGATATGGTATTTGAGTACCCTAAGCAACCTTAAAATGATATAGAATTGTGTTAACACTGATCACCTGAAGCAGATACTGTATTTAGTTATCTTTGGTCACTTTCTGTTGTTATTGGAATTCTCTTGACAGTTGACACCTTTTGCAGATTTCGGATTTTGTTATTCACTGGTCATTAAATTTTACAAAAATTGGTCATATGTAGTCTTAGATGTATGATCGTTTGAATTATTTTACATTTCTTATTTCCGGGCCTTTAATAACTGACTATGCGGTATGGACGTTGCTCATTGTTGAAGGCCGTACAGTGACTTATACTTGTTAATTTCTGTGTCATTTGGTTTGTTGTGAACAGTTGTCTCATTGGCAATAATACCACAATTTCTTTTTTAAATGTTGAGTTTTTTTTATCATTTGTAGAAAATGTGAGAAATTTGAAGAGGGTGAAAAAAGAAGAACAGGTTTGTATATATCATTGGTTCAAAATATAGAATACTATAACATTATATTTACTATCTAAGTAACACTGAACAGAAAAAATGTACATTATCTTCCATGATCATTTAGAAATAAATCTTAAAAATAATTGAATTTGCTTGCGTTGTCAAGATCCGATAATGAAGTCAATTTATACGTATCTTCATTAGATCCTTTGGATAAATCAGTTGATTTCCTATACGATTATTTAATATTTAACTTCTTTTTTCAGAAGTCAACAGAAAATGAAGATGAAAGTGGTTTGTATTTATTTTATCATTTTTTTTAGTATGATGGATAGGTTCATTACGTCTATATGATACTGAAACTAAATTTCTATTTAAACTTACAACTTGTTATCGATAGCTTTAAAATCGCTACTTAGGTTTGATTGAAAAATTTCTTTTTCTCTTTGGATTAACTTAGAAAAATATTTAATTAGCTATAAGTGATCAATTTTATCATATATGGTATCAGATTATCTCTAGTGATCTTAACATGATATGGAATCGGATTACCATTGGTCATCTAATGCAGATACTAGATTTAGTAACCTCTTGTCACCTTATGCAGATATTGGATTTGGGGACCTCTGGTCACCTTATGCAGATATTGGATTTTAGGACCTCTGGTCACTTTATGCAAATATTGGATTTGGGGACCTCTGGTCACCTTATGAAGATATTGGATTTGGATAAATCTGGTCACCTCATGCAGATATTGGATTTTGGGACCTCTGTTCACCTTATGCAGATATTGGATTAGAGTTCCTGGTCACCTTATGCAGATATTGGATTTGAGGACCTCTGGTCTTCTTATGCAGATTTCCGCTTTGGGGACCTCTGGTGACTCTATGAAGAAATTTGATTTGTTATATATCTGTTCACCTTATGCAGATATATGATTTGGGGACCTTTGGTCACCTTATGCAGATATTGGATTTGGGAACCTCTGGTCACCTTATGCAGATATTGGATTTGAGGACCTCTGGTTACCTTATGCAGATTTCAGATTTAATTAACTCTGGTCATCAAAACATAAGTCATGTTATTTTTTGTTATTATTTGTAGGAAATGTAAGACAATCGAAGAGAAGGAAAAAAGAACAAGAACAGGTTTGATATGCATTACTGGTTCAGCAAGACTATAGAATTGTATTGCATATTACATTTAAAATATTAATGATCTCAACAGAATGAACATTGTCTATCCTGATCTTTTAAAAAACAAATCTTAGAAAATGCTTGAACTTGCAAACGTTGACAAGAGCATTTAAAGTTGATTATTAAGTCAATGTATACTTACCCTCATTATATTATTTTGGATAAATCAATTTATTTCCTAATGTAATCATTATATATTTTATCTTCTTTTTCAGTCACTAGAAAATGTAGATAAAAGAGGTATGTATGCATTAAATTTGTTAAATATAATTCTTATTTATGATGGATAAGCGCCTTGTGTCTATATAATACTGCAACTATTATTCTATTGAAACTTTAAACTTGTTACGAATTTTGTGAAATGGCATTTAAGGTTTAATTAAAAAAAACATTTTTCTTTTGGGATAACCTTATAAAAATTTAAATTGGCTACATGTTGTCAACTTTACAAGATATGGTATATGGTAACCTCTGGTCATCTGAACAACATATAGAATTTGGTTACCTCTGGTCACCTTACGACGATATTGAATGTGTTTACTTACCTATGGTCACCTTACGACGATATTGGATTTGTTTACCTCCGTTCATTTCATGCATATATTGGAAATCTCTGGCCACCTTATGTATTATTCGAATTTGGTTATTTCTTGTCATCAATATTTACCTACAACTGGTCATGTTGTGTTTTTTTTATCATTTTAGAACATGCTAGAAAATCAAAGAGAGGGAAAAAAGAAGAAAAACAGGTTTGATATACATCATGGGTTCAACAAGAATATAGAAAAGTATTATATATTACTTTTAATATTTTATTACAATTAACAGAATGAACTTTGTCTACCATGATCATCTATAAAACAAACGTTAGAGAATGATTTAATTTGCAAACGTTGCCAAGAGCATGTTCAGTTGATAATTGATACTTATCCTCTGTAGATATTTTTGATAAATCAATTGATTTCCTTATACGATTATTGTACTTGTTATCTTTTTTTTCAGAAGTCACTAGAATATGTAGATGAAAGAGGTATGTACGCATTTAATTTGTGATATATAATCATTATATATGATGCATAAGTACATGAAGTTTTTATAATACTGAAATTATCATTCTATTCTAACACAAAACTGGTTATCATTTTTTGTTAAAACGGCTACTTAGGTTTGATTGAAAAGTAAATTCAATATTCTTTTAGAATTTCCTTACAAAATTCTTAATTTTGGATACATGTGGTCATCTTCCCAAGATATGGTATCTGGTAATTACTGGTCACTTTTAAAAGATATAATAGGGTTTTGTTACTGTTGGTCACCTGATTTAAAAATAATTTTTGGTTACCTAAGTTTATGCAGATATTGTAATTATCTGGTCATCTTCTGCATATTTCGGATTTGGCTTCCTCTGGTCACCTTATGCAGATAATTGATTTGGTTACATCTGGTCATCTTATTCATACATGGGATTTGGTTACCTCTGGTCACCTTCTGTAGATTTCAGATTTTGTCACCTCTGATCACCTTATGTTGATATGAAATATGGTAACCTCTGGACACACTTACGCAAATAAAATTTGTTTTATTTAGTCTTTTATAACAGAAAATGAAACAATTAATGTTAATATAAATTGCAAAAAAATATCAACATTTACATTTGAATGGTTCATGGTTTTATTTCTTTTCATTAGTAGATAATGTTAGACAACCGAAGATCCAGAAAAAAGATGAAGATCAGGTTAGATATACATTCTTGGTTCAGGGAGAATATGTTATATTGTTATATTAATTTCAATATATTAATAACCATTAAAAAATGTACATTGTCTTTCAGAGTCGTCTAAAAAACAAATCTTAGAAAACAATTAAAATTTCTTACTTTGTCAAGAGGATTTTTACAATTGATTATGTAGACAATTTATACTTATCATTATTAGATAATTTTTGATAAATCAATTGATTTCCTAATACAATCATTATAATTTTTATCTTCTATTTTTAGAAGTCAACAGAAAATGTAGATGAGAGTGGTATATATGCATTTAATCATGATGGATAAGTTCATTAAGTTTTATGATACTGAAACTATCATTCTTTTTTAACTTTAAACTTGTTATTGATATTTGTAAAAATGCTACTTAGGTTTGATTGAAAAGTAATTTCATTTTCCTGTTGAGATTACTTTACAAAAATATTGAATTGGTTACATGTGGTCAACTTAACAAGATATTGCCAATTTCATCAAAATTGAATGGGCAAGATGTGGCGCCATAGTTAAATTTATGAATATTGAAAAAGGTGACAAAAAAGTAGGGAAATTGACCAAAATGAATTATTTTCCTATTTTAGAATGATATATTTTTAAATATGAAGCATATAATAGTTTTTGTTATACTTTATATAAAGAAAACAATTGAAGTTTTTAATATACTTCTTCACAGGGCAGGCTTTGGAGTTGACTGGCTCAACCCCCAACCTAATTTTATTTAGGAGATATTGGGGTAGAAAAATGTCACTTTGTTTCTAAAAATGGTATCATAATGATCAAGACATTGATATTATGTAGTTATTTTGTACACAAAAAAATGCAACCACCAGGAATTAATTACCGAAGATAACTAGGATTACATTTTATGATTAAAGTAATTGTGTTTTGATTGGTTTCTTATCAATTATCCTGAATAATACTCTTATCTCAACAGGTACAAGTGAGACGACGGATTGGAATGAGATTACTTCTTTTGAGGAGTTTAGGATTGCAAGTATGTACATTATATTTTTTTGATCATTTGCATACCATGATCACCAACAATCTATATTTCACCTCAACAATCATTATATTTAGCACTTCATGGATTTGGATATGAATCATTACTTGTTTTATTATTGTCTTTCCAATTACTTTTTATGAATAACAAAGCTAAATGTCCTGTGTGATGACTGTACCTTCACATTTTCAGGAATGGCTTTTATCTGTTTAGTAACAACCTATACATATACTAGTTTGATATTTACTTGGTAATTTTATACATTTAGAAGCTCCCTGTATCATTTATTTTTACATTGTGCCTTAAATAATTCAAGTCATTGATTTCTTTTAATAGGCTAACAAAAACACAATTTTAAGTTTCTCATTAATCTTATCATAAGGGTTCATGATTATTTTCCAATTTATTTTAAAAAGACATTAGACCTGTGAGAAGTAGACTACAGTCAATGAAAACAAACAAAACGGAGAAAAGAATGATTTATATGGTGAAGGGAGATGAAATCACGGCCAGAGTCCAGGGACCAGACAGAATGTCAGTTCACCAGATAGGTGATTACTTGACAATAGGGAAATCAAATACTACTCAACAAAATCGAAAGGAACTTTCAAGACTAGTCAATTTGATTCCAAAACCAACAAACATAGTGCCACCGATCACATCAGCCTGGTCCATGTTAACAAACGGTAAGACTTTAGTGAATACACTTGATTCTCAAAGAAAACAGTTTATGCTGGTTAAAACACATAAATTGATGATCTCGTGTTTTTTTAAGCATTGATTGATTAGAAGGTAAGGAATGGTGAATGGGTCGAAAGGAACAATCAAACTGAAATTTGGAGAACAAACTGACAAAGCTGAGCAAAAAAATTAAAAAAAATGATGGAAAGTCAAAAATGCAATCATTATAATTCAATATAGAAAAAATAAAACTGAGCAACATAAACCCCATAAAAAACTAGGGTGGTCTCAGGTTATCTATATTGGTTAGCAGATCCAGCTTATTATGTGGTGCCCATAATATTGTTCATGCTTGAGTTTATGATCCCTTGGTATATAACTGTATCTTTTGAAATCATATGTCTACTGTGAATCATATACATGTCGCTTTGCCAATCTGTAAGACATTTTTTTAAGTTGTAAGAACTTTCATAACGGTGCTTAATATGTCTTATTACATATATTTATCAGCTTAACTGCAAGAAAAGATCACAACTGTATTTCACTTCATTTTCAGGTGATGTTGACTATCAAGTTCAATCTTTAAACACTTTGACCGAGGCTCTTGTTGACAAAGAAGCAACCAAAAAGGCTGTATGCAAAAAAATGAAAGGGACATCTGCCCAAAAAAAGGGTGACATTGAAAAAACTAAGTAAGTGTTTGAGGAGAATTCAATTGTTCAGATTTTATGAACATTGGATTTATAATGGCTACAAAGGCAATCGTCTTCTTGACATCTTTATTACATACTAAGAGTATGGAATAAAATACACAATAGAAAATGCAAACATCTAGATTAACATGAAATATATAAAACATACATTTTCCAAATACCATGATCATTATGTATTTATCTTCTCAACAATCAATTATAAACTGAGTTCTCATCTATTCAATTGATTGCTTATCTGTTTCAATAATTATTCTAGACTAAATTTGTGACAAAATTCAGATCATAAATTCATAATCAAGTCTATAATGCAATCTATCTTTTTACACTCGAGGTCTATATATAGAAAATGAACAATTGTGTTAAAAGCGAATGGAAATGTGTAGTTATCATTTTAATATACAGTCAAACACAAACATACTATCAGCTGTTTAAAAACAGATTTCGTTTTAATATAACTTTATGGACACAGGGATTATGTCAAAGAAACAACAACCCGACCAAAACGTAAAAAACAACTCAAGGTTTCACATTTCTCTGTGTACTAAATAATAAACTTTTCAAAGCAAAATGACATGGAATCAATCATTTTAAAATTAATAGCATCGTTAGAATACTAACTATAAAATCATATACAATCTACTTCTTACTGGTCATAAACTTGAAACAATCCACACTACATGTTTATCAGAAAGCTAGGTAGAACAATTGACTTATAATTATTGATGTACAAATTACTATTTAATTTGGCCTTACAATTCGACTTGGTCCTTTGTTTTATTATTGATATGTATAACATTGCTATTCTCATTTATTTTCCAACGGTTTAACATGCTCTATTTTGTTGTAGCTAGGAAACATTTGCAATTATTGAATACAATTTTTGTTAGTAATGACATAAATTAAGCATTATAGTATTAACATATTAAAACATTTAAAAAAAAATATTTAAGTCAATAAAATAAAATGCATTCTTGTAAATTAAGTCTTTTATTTGCTTAGATTAAGTGATTCTTATAAAAACTAGAATAATTAAGATGGTGTCATTATATAAAATTGTGTAGGTAAAGAAATGTCCTATAATAATAAAATTGCTGTCTTAACTTATATTTGCAGAGAAATTGTTGGCCATGTTATAGCCGAACTAAATAAAACTAATGTAAACAAGGCATAGCATGGGAAAGTTTTTGAGGCCTTTTGGAAGACAATACAGACAATGCTGCCAGGTAATGATTTATTAGACACATGACACGTATTATCTTAACTTAAAACATATTTGATCATTTGCTTAAAAAATATAACCTACTTGAGACAACAAACAGACCTAGTCCAATGTAATAATTAGCCAAGTTATCTGCTTGACAAAATCATCATTAGGAATAGGTATTTGTTATATTAAATTATATCCATTTGTTCACATCAGTATCTTTGCAAAACATTTCAAGAGCAAACTGTATATGTCCTACTTTTAAAGCATTTAAGCACCTATGTAACATATACAATTTTTGAACGAATATCTAGAAAAGGCAGTTTTTCAAAATCAGTATAATATTTCATTATTTTTTTCATTGAAATGGTTTACGAATGGATCCTTTCTTTCTGTGCGTAGATTTGAAACTGCCATCATCATTAACTTTACGCCCCCGTTTTTTCAGAACACACTTTCGGCTTACTGAATAGTCATGATCACCTTTTGAACTTTTTGATTTTCTGCTTGGAAACAGCGGTTGCTGTTTTCGCTTTCTTGTTGTTTTGGAAAAGTTGGTTGTCTTACAAATATGTAATGCCGTTGTGAGTGCTTGACAAATAGCTTTCTTTTTTTTCACGTCAATTGTCTGGAAATTTTTATTGTTTACATATAAATTGATTTCCTCAATTTTTCTTTTAATAGCCTGGTCGGTTGTTTTTTTGTCTTCAATTAATTGTTGTTTTGTTTCATCAATTGAGGTAGACTCTATGTCAGGTGATGGAACTACCAGTTTTGCTACCATCACACAAACACAATGTTTACCATGGCTATTGGCAAAACATGTACATTTGAAAGAGGTCAAATTAACAACTGATACATTTCCCAATCTTGACAAAACCTCTACCTGGTTGTTATCTCTGTCATAAAAATATTGTTCTGCATTAAATACATCCATTGCTTCTGATCTGCGCTCTACAGTAAGGTCGATGTTCCTTTTAGAAGCAATCAATTCAGCTAAATGAACATGCTTACACATTCCTGAAAAATAGTAGAGAATGGAACATAAATAACTTGTACCTTTATGGTTCACTTTCAATTGTACAAACTTTAAACAAAACCACTAATGAACGTTGCGTAAAGATTTACTTAAATTGGATCGCATTGTTTTAGAAAATGTGATGAGGAAAATGATTATTTGCACTTGTATAACCTGATGACGGTTGATAATGCCTTGTTGGAAGACAAAAACAATCAAAACCGAGGAGACTCATAAAACCATAAGACATTTACAACAACAGTAAAAAACAATAATAAACAACACGAATTCCACTGAATACCTGAAGTGAAATTAGGAGCTTTAGAAGGATAAGCATTTCCGGGAACCATATACGGTACCCGAAATTAATAATCTTGATTTCAACAATTCATACTTGATGGTGTACTTTTAAACATTGTTGGACTGACTTAAGATGCTAAAAAAATACCTCTTGTTGTTGCTGCTGGACAATTGCACACTTCATTGACAATGTCCACATTATAAATCGTCCCAAATGCTGTCTGTGATGGAACAGTGCATTCTGTGGATGAAGTCCATTGCACAGTTTGGTCGAGTCCTGCCTTGAGCATATTCTCTGCTGTCAATTTACTTTTGTCTCCCCTTTGTCCTCCCATATTTTTCAGGCGACCAATCTTTGCGAGTTCATCCAGATAGCTAAAATTACGATGTTTTTTTAATTTATTTTTGGTTATGAAAACATAATTCAAAGATCTAATAATAAATTATTTCTTAAAAAATTGAATTCACAGTATTTAATATTCAATGTATTTGCATCTTAAATTAAAATGATCTTTCTAATTTCAGACGATTCAAGTGAACGATAAGAAGAACAGGATTGTGACAAATTTAAACTTACTTACTCATAAAACATAGTTACATTTCCATGGAGAAGGAGTAGTAAGTCCTCTACTCTGCTATTGGCATACCCACCAAGGAAATGGTATTTCATGCCCAGGAAAAACCTGAAAATGACAAAATGTTAAGGACTTTGAATTTATGATTTATATTTGAATGTACAAATAGAAAGTACATAAAATATTAATGTGTTAACATTTGAATGTTATAAGTAGCATTATATTTTTTTGTTTTAATATCCTCATACACATCAGGTTTTGCTAGACTACATTTTTTCATTTTGTCTGCTTTTATGTAACTATCGACTTGCATTGACAATTATGATATTTGTATTAAATTTGCATAACCCTATCATGAAAGAACGGCAAAAATCCTCTCCATATAGTTAAAAATTGTAAAGTTTATATCATGCTATGTCTTTGGTTACCCATGAAGAAGTAGGATTTAGACAGAGTGTAATACTTTTTAATTCAATAGAGATTCATTTCTATATGTTTCAGTGGTTTTTTTTTTCATCTTTTATCAACCAATATTTATTGATTGTATTTTTTATTATTATTATTATTGCGTTTTAATTGACTCTATTTGAAAAATCTTGTTGATATGATTTTGATATTAAAACAATTACAATGTTGGAAAAGGAGAAAAAGATCCCACTGAGGTTTCATTTCTACAGGGATTTTTCTTATAATATAAACATATCAATAACCAATCGTGTTTCATTGTGAGGCAGCACACTCGTGATTAATTTTGTAACAATGTTTCACATCCTCTGCATATAAAACTGTTATTATCAGAAGCAGGTCAAGTTATACTATGTAAATTAACATTCACCTAGTACATATTAAATATTCGAATACATTATTTGAATTTGTCAGGACCAACTCAAAATTATTGACCAATTTAAAAATTATTATATTTCACTGTGGTATCATAGGTTCATTATATTTTATTTGTCTTAACTATCACGTTTGATTACCTTGGTACATATTTTCATAGTTCTAATATAGTCAATAACTTTTTTTCTGGTATGTGCGTGCATGGGTCCTGATACACCAGATTCTTTTTTATTCAAAAATCTGTACACAGCCTGTAAATCAAATCATTTATATTTAGTTCATGTCTTAAAGATTCTTGATAATAATAATTAAATATTGTCTTGAATATATCATGACTAATTATTTTTCAACAAGATAATATTTGATCTATGAAAGTATTAATGCGAAAGAGTCTATTTATTAATTCAAAACTGACCTCAAGCTTATAAACACAAAAAAAAGATATAAAATGTTAAATCAAATGCAATTAATACTTATTGATCCAAAAGAGTGAAACTTCACAGAATAACTCTCATTTAATAACTGATTTTTTTCCCATAAAGAATAAGGTAAAATGTATGATACATATATTGAATAATATAATACCTGTAAAACATGAAACCAGCAAAGTAAAACAGAGCTGTTTGGGAATACTTCATTAATTGCGCTGATTTCTTTGGTATCTCTGTCTACCATAAAAGATCTAGTAAACAAAATGTAACACTGCAGTATCAACAATCTATATCTTTATCTCATATTGGTTTTATTCTATAATACTATTTGTTAATTTGTAAATAATTATGTAAATTCTTTTTTTTTTATATCAATTAAATTTTTAATTTGTGATTAAAAAGTTTGGAAACAAGCCTAAAAAGGCTTTAATTATTATGTTATGTATAAACCTGACTATGCTTTAATCTTAAATGCTTTGGTTTTAAAGCCTTGCTATAGATCACACTCAAAAGATTTTAAGGAAATTGATGTTTTTGTAAGTTTCATTAGTCCATTAGAAAAATATTATTATGCAAAAATTATTTATCTAATATTGTTTGCCAAAATTCAACTGAAATTATTGTGGACCTTAATTGTATTAATTTTGATATGCATGAAAAAATGTTTCTTTAGATGAATCTTTCATAGCATTGTCTATTTGTCATTTCAAATAACTATCACTGCACGAATATGTGAATAATGTCATAGTTTAACCTGTAATTTTTACAGCCAAATTAATTAAAACATATAATTGAATGGTATTTATTTATCTTTTATATCCATATCAGATTTGATGTTGACTCCGAATAATGTTACTAATTGTAAACAAATAATAAGACGAAAATGAAAAGTGTTAACAAGCAATGATATTGAATTCGAAATATTGTCAACTTTGATACCCACAAACCTTGGACGGAAATCAAATCCATGATTTTCAGCCGTAGTCTTCAGAGATCTCAGAAATATTTTGACAACTTCACCAGTATCATCTGACGAGATACAGTACGAAGGAGGAGTGCCTCGGCCTTGCTGTTCATCTCTTGCAACAAGAGCATAGAATGAATAACCATAGGCAGTTAATCCTTAAAACAAACAAAAAACATGTTGTAAGTTTATTGTCACACAGTTCAATTCTTTTAAACGTATCAATATTTTAAATTGAAATTTCCATGATTATATACAAGTATATACCTTTATATGTAGCATCTAAAAACACCACATTTTCTGCTAGTTTCACCATTCTTTTTC
Organism: Mytilus californianus; assembly: GCF_021869535.1. Lineage (NCBI taxonomy): Eukaryota > Metazoa > Mollusca > Bivalvia > Mytilida > Mytilidae > Mytilus > Mytilus californianus. The sequence continues at coordinate 115,523,563 of NW_026262712.1, read as the reverse complement.
TTTGTGCTTCATTCTGGTAAATAATTACTGATGGCTGTACTCCCCTACAATGTAAATGTTACATATTTAATGACCAAAAGTATGAGTATGAATTATATATTTTATGTTGAAATCATGTCCATTTAATGGAAAAGAAGACGACAAACTAGCTACATTGTACTCATATTAAATAACCTCTATTAAAACTGAAAAAGACAAAAATGTAAAATATATTGACAAAATATATGACTTGTGAACAAGTGTAGCACTAAAAACACTCAAAAGGATAAAAACCAAAAATACAAATCATCTATTATGAGAAGTCAGATATACGTTCAGTCTACAGAAAACTCATCTGTACAGCTCTCATTGAAACATTTTACAGACAAAATCATATACGAAATTGGACAGACGAGTACTATAAAAACTATTTGAACATAAGGCAATCCAGTCATGTCTGAAGAACAAAACAGGGTATCAATCAGTAATTTCAGAATTACTCTTTATCAGCATTATGCTTATATCAGTTATTAAAATTTACAAAAGTACATTATTATATAAGAATAATTACTCTTTCAATTCTTGGTAGAAAATTATCTCTTCCTTCAGTATTTGTGTGCATAGCTCGTGTACAGCTACAGCATCATTCTGGTGAATTCTAAAACAAATGAGGAAATATCATAGATCAATACCAGTACTGACATATACAAAATCAATGTCAACAGTACATCTGTATAATTTGACCAGAAAACACCAAAGTTAATTTACTGTGTAAAGTGCATGTTTACAATCAGATTGGTAAAAAGATTAAAATGGTGAATAAAGTAATGATTTTAACAGACGAACCATTGGGTTTGCAAACAGTGCATCAGTTTAAAGAACCACAAACCAAAGGCTGTATCTATAAATGTGATGGAGGTAACCAACGTCATTTCCAGTGCAAGGTACTAAATACCAAATGCTCTTTAAATTTCACTTTACTAAAGTATGTAGATGTAACAAGACGGAACCAAGGATATACTTTGTGTAAAGCTATCATTTTTTTTTAAATTGTCCAGATGTGACCAAAGTTGCGGTGAACAGTGGTAACCAAAGTCAATATATGTGTACGGTTTCAAAAGGGATATAGATTATATACATATCTAAAATAGACATAGGAAACACAAGTATGATTAAGGTAGCCCTAGTCAATACCTGTGTATCATTATATATATGTTTCAGGTGACCAAAGTTAACAAAATGGTGAAAAGTGATTATCAAATTCTACAAACATTTAAGGGTACAAGTGGCGACCCAGGTCCATATATGTGTTCATTAACCAGAGGTTACCAAAGTCTGTATATGTTAAGTGTTATCAGAGGTAGCAAAGTCTTTGTCATTATTAAGATTTGGTTCAAGTTATCAGAGGTAACTGAAGTCCGGATAATGTGTTATTTTTCGATGACTGGATACGTAGAGACAAATATAAAAAAGAAGATGTGGTTCGATGACTGGATACGTAGAGACAAATATAAAAAAGAAGATATGGTATGATTACCAATGAGACAACTATCCACAAAAGACCAAAAATGACACAAACATTAACAACTATAGGTCACCATACGGCCTTCAACAGTGAGCCTGTTTCTTTGGATTTTTTTAGAAGAACAAAGCAGTAAGTACATATTTTAAGTAAATCTTTTGATTATGTTTTGATACCTTTTATCCATTTTGTAACGTTGACATATATTCTTAATGTCAACTGGTGTCAGATAGTATCTTCTATCGTGCACATCAAAATGCCCTTGATCTCTAGCCCATTTCCATGCTTTGCACAATATTTCCATGGGTTTTTTCCCCTATTGATAATGAAATAAAATTAAATTCGTGTCAATTACAATTAATTTCAAATTTAGTTAAAATCTTTTTGAGCTTAAGGATTTTTTCAAATCAACACAAAATATGTCGTTGTATCAATATATGTCATTGTAAAAATATATGTCTTCTAGAATATTTTATCATCAATGCTATTCAGCTTTAAACTGGTTTTTTCATTAAAATATTTCATACAAGCGTCCGATATTTATGTAAATGCATTAAATGACTCTCTGGCAAGCCAATTTTATCCTAATCATTTTATTTTTGATTTATTTCAGCCTATTCATTCATTATAATCTTTGCAAATTATGAAAAAATGCGCCGGAAGACAAACACAGACATCGAAAAGAACAGAATGGTTGAGAAAATATTAAACTCCAATAATGTCAGCATACACAATTTTTATTATCATTGTGTTTATAAGAGTGCCAGCAACTTATAATTGAAAAATAAGTCAATTCGTTATGAGCAATAAATTATATATAATACCGACGACATGAATACCTGATCAAGTAAAGCATCTATATAAAGCAGTAAGCTGTGATCTGGTCGTGATTGGTGTTTTTCCTCTTTTATCTGTAAACTGTGTCCATTGTGTTTTAGTTGTTGCCGAATTATTACTGCTTTTTTACTCAAATGGGTCAAAAATCTGTGTAAGAAGATATTAACATGCCCTTTAATGATTTTTTTTTACATGTACAACGTCACTGGTTAGTACTGTTTTGCCAAACGTATCATTATTATATTTATTACAACAGCTTGTAAGCAATATTTAAGATCTATCGGACTTGAAGAAAAGGATTATTTTTTCTAAAAATATGTGTAAGGCTACTTCGAATAACTGCTATGGTTGTTGTGTTCTCCTTGTAAATTGATAACTTATCATCAAAATGATATATACCAAATTCTATATAATTTGATACAGGGATTCTCTATATAATAATTTCAACCATGACAGGGTGTATTGACCCGCTCATCACATGAAATGTCAGGTAAACTAGCCAGAAACTCATGAATGGTGTATGCCCGGTGAATACCTGTTTAAATGTGTTTGGTTTAGTATTATGATAAATGCATTTAATTCCCACTCTCAAGACACGGACAAAAGGTTGCTTAACTACAACAAGGATGTTAGGATCAATAAATAATGATGTTCAAAAGCTTAAAAGTTATAAATTAATTTATAGTTTTGCATCATAAAAGAAAAGTAAAAGAGATAAATGAATATTACATTAACATAACATACTGGAATGACACATATGCCTGACAATTATTTGCCCTGGTAGTCAAAGGACCTGTTTTTTTTCCTCTTGGTTTATTACATCTAAAATAAACATGATAAAATTTAAACAAATATGCATCTTAACTTTATAGATAACCAAAGAGAAAAATGTTGTGCAATATTTCAGAAAATTCATAGTTCAATACGTTTAAAAGCTTTCGGAACTATCTGTTATTAAAGGCCATACTATAATTACTGTATAAACTATAACACAAAACGTATATTATTGAAAAAAAGCAAGAGAATAACATACAACCAGAAGTCAAGATTATACAACTCATCTCTTTCAAAACTATACCAATATTATTTTCTGTCACAAATGTATCTTTTAACTCAGCATTGTCTTGCAAATTTGATATGCAAGATATGTAAATAGATTCTTTAAGAATGTTTACGATTGTTACTAAAGTTGTTCTCTTTTTCTATTTATTGTTTATTTGGAGAAAAACAAGAGTGGATTTATTTCAAGATAAAATTCCTTTATAGATTATCGACTTAGATGATTAAAGTTACCTTTCACACCTGTATTGCAATGTGGTTTTATTTGCTTTCCTGTGAATAAAATTCCCTGTGATTGTTATATCCATTAAATGCTTGGTTATGACGTCTTCGTTGTCCACTTCATTTCTGTTGAATGATAAGCAAAAACTGAAGCCAAAGTCACAAATGCTAGCTGATAAAACACAACAATATGTTTCAGTGTAATAGTGTGACCAAAAATTCATCCATATATTCAGAAACATTGGAAAGAGTTACACCATAGTATAATAGACTTAAATTGTCCCCCAAAAAATAGAGTTCTTAAAAATGATCCCTTTGTTAATACAGTGTTTTTTATATTTTGTAAGACTATTTGAAGTTCAGTAAAATTATTCTGAATAACAAACAGAGTTATTTTTCAATAATCTGAAGGTATATGTTTTGCTGTGATAGATATTTATTTTCTTTTAATTCTATTGAAACCATTAGGTCATAGGAAGAAGGTAGCATATAGAAATTAGTTGATTTCAAAACTATATATTTTCGATTAAAATAAAATTTCCCATACCTTAAACGTCTAACAATGCAATCAGTACCATTTTTCCGTTTTTTGATGAAGGTGGATCTCACAAACTCTACGAATGGCATATCTAGGGTAAGAAAAGCATATGTATTGCTATGTAGTAACACTAGTTTACTTGTTATAAATTTAAAAACAAATGATGACATCGATGAAAAATACCAACAAACGACCTCTGCACAATAAAATTAACGGTACCAATTTTCTTGCACCAGATGCGCATTTCGACAATACATGTCTCTTCAGTGATGCTCGTTGCCAAATTATTTGAAATCCAAAGCTTATATAAAAGATGAAGAGCTATAATCCAAAAGGTCCAAAAAGTATAGCCAAATCCGTGAAAGAAATCAGAGCTTTGCATGAGGGAGATACATTCCTTAATTTATAATAATTTCTAATATTTTGTAACAGCAAATTTTAATAACACAAAAAAATAGTTGCATATAATATATTTGAACGTTTCAACAGGCGCAAACCTGCACATTACACGTAAAACAGCAGTAAAACATTAAAAGAAAAGACGCACTATAAAAGCAAATAATGGAAAATGGCTTAACTCTGACAAAACAATTAACGAGTTACAAAAAATACAATTATAAACATAAGTATACTTCGCGACACAGTATTAATACAATAATAAAACGCATTTGCAGTATAACATAGACGTTACAGTTAATAATAAAAAAGGAGGACACATGATACAACTATTGCGACAAAATGACGTTAGATAAACCACTTTAAATTTCGCATGTAAAGTCAAATTTAAGTATAATAATTTTGTCGTTGGAAGTACGGAGAAATGGAAATAAAATGTGTTTTAAATGCATTGTTGACTTTCGAAAAGCCTTCGATAAAGTCATGCTCATTGGTAGTATCTATAAACTGCAACTTTATAATACAACTAATTATTTTTTATAGAATATTGACGTCTATGTATACTAATGGTAGGTTATGTATAAAAGTGGATGATAAAATGACTTTTACTTTTTATAATAAAATTGAGAATAAAAATGGGGAATGTGTCAAAGAGACAACAACCCGACCGTAGAAAAATACAACAGCAGAAGGTCACCAACAGGTCTTCAATGTAGCGAGAAATTCCCGCTAATTATAAGTTATTCAAATCATTTTAAAATCACTGATGATAAGTATGGCTAGTGAACATTTCCGAAGGAACAATATTGTACCTTCAACATCATGTGTCATGTTATAGTTGCTGAGTTCTTCGTTGCACACATCAACAGGAATAAAAAGGTTATCATCATTTGTTGCATGCTTATCATTCGTGTGGTGATCAAGTTTGCCACTGTCACCTAAAATTTGTTGTATAAACGTTACAATTAACAAAAAAACGTAATAATTTATAATTAATACTAGTTTATCTGTTAAAATAAAGCTTTTTTGCATCTGAATGTATTTGCCAATTAAAAAAACTTTGCCTCTAATGCTGATTGATATCAATGCAGTAATTATGCAATCAAATTATGTAAAGTAAACTTATATAAATATCACATTTACAATACTTCCTTTAATATTTTTCTTTTTCAAAAACAGTCTACAGTGAAAAAACGTAAAACGATTTAAGGTAGATCATTACTGAATTTTTTTCTCAGACATAATTTTCTTATACATAGCCACAATTTAGTAGAAAATCAAAAGAAAAAGGGTGAAAATAAATCTCGTTTTCTTGCGAAAAATGGAAATTTCATTATCATTCCTTTAAAGAAAATTCACCAAATAAGTTATCTTCCGTTAATTAGCTCAGTTGACAAATTGAATCAAACAAAGACTGATAGCCGGTTTTTACAATAACACTTATTTTTTCAATGATATAATGCACTTATTTACATTTATCAAACAAGAGTTTTAAAAATGAATAGCATTTATGTCTCAAAATTTGCAGTTTTAAATAAAGAACTTTGTCGCTTGTGTGCTGCTATTTTACAATTCAAGATGGCGATATACAGATATATAGTGATGATCTACCTAATTCAAAGATATAAGGCTTAAAAATGTGTTCCGTCTACGTAAGACTCATAAGGGTCGCTCCTATCGAAAATGTGAAAATGCCTAATGAAGAACAAAGTTAAAGTAAACTTATTTCATTTCGTTTTGCCAAAAGCAATTTGATAAAATATCAAATATATAAATATGGACATTTTACTGATTCTATGGTATTTATCCCTTTCTGAGCACAATATTGATCAACATTTTACCAAACGTGGGTCATTTGATCGAAGTCCTTCCTTAGTCGAAATATAATAATGACGACAAATATTTTGCTTTCCTCTGAATTTTATATAATGACGTCATTGGAATAGGTGATCATGCCCGATGAAGTCAGACAAGAAGAGCATGACTTTTTGTAAATAATCTAAACAAATTATCAAATTTTATTGGAATCATTAGATTAACAGATTCCACAACTATATCTCGTGTTATAAGATATTTCCCAACTATCAACCGTAGACATTATTTTTTTAACATAGATTTACATATGCGTTACTTTAAACTATAACTGTAAAGGTATCTCTTTATGAGAGATAATCATAAATTATATAATTTCTATTATCAGTTACCTTTTGGCTGGAGTGACTGGTAGTGGTTTTCGAAAATGTGCCCAAGAAGAATAGGATTACCGGAAAAACCATCACAACCAGTTACCCAAAGGACACTATCCTCATTATTGGTACTGGGAGCACTGGTGACAATAACTATGTCTCTCTGTAGCATTCTGGACATTCCAATGACCACAACATGGTCTGCGTACTCTCCATTCTGTAACATCCTGTCACAGTAGTCCGGAAAATTGTCTTCAACGAAGTTTTCTAATAACACAATGCCTTGACTGCCCTATTGATTGAAAGAAAGCTACTTACATAAGTCTTTATTAACTACTGTACATTGAAATTGATTAATACAAAACAAATACTTTTATAACTACATTTTATCAAAAATCATCATAATCATAACATACATTTTTTATTTATTTTATTGTTTTTTGTCAATACCTATTATTTAGCATTGTACTATATTAACTGTAAATGATTTATTTAAACATCTGCAGAAAAAAGCATTCTGGTTGATATGAAAGTCTTAACTGATGCTTATTCTTTTATCAGTTTGTAAATCTTTAAATATTAAATTGCATTAATCACAGGTATTACGGGCAGTTACGTCAATTCCAAATTAATATTCTGTCGGAAGTATTTTTGATGGTATTTGTGTGTTAATAGCTTCTTAACTGATTTAAATCATATATTTAAGTTGTGCTGATGCGCCACTAACGTTGCCAACGGTTTTGATTTGTCCCCTGAAAACATGTCCAACTAATTCTTTATGTTTCTGTCCATGGAGGAGTTTGATAATTAGTGAATGTATTTAACAAGTAAATTAGTTTACCTCAAAACTAGGATGTGTTGATATGTAGTTTACAACATTTGTTCTTAATTGTTCGGGAGCAATAACGTCTGCGCCAATTCTATCTAGCTGGCATGTGATTGCTTCAAAAAAACAATTCCCATTCCCTGGTGTTTGACCTCTGTATTCTAAGCCATGGGATGAACAGTTCCTCTTAAGTCTCTCAACTATTAATGTTTGTTCCTCGTTTGAAGCTATGGATTGCTTTATAGCAATTTGTAGTTCATCAGGTGTTTGGAATGATTTCCCTTAATATTAGAATATAAGGTTAAAATTTCTTCACTTCAAATTTACAGCTAAATGACATTGTTTATACATACTTATGTGTATTCAATTGTAATAAAAACGTATCATTGAAAATATTACTTGTTTATTCAGGGATCATTTGACAGATTTGTTAAGAGTGATATGATTCTGGGTAAACTCTGAATTTTACAATAAAATATGAATTATGATTCTTTCATTTCTTTGTGAGGTTGTTGACATTCACCTCTTTAGAATTATAAATTAACTTTTTCAGACCTTCTGCTCTGAAATAGTTGTATCACAAAAGTCTGACATTTTTGGCTATTCATAAATTTATTCAAAAACAATATTTGACTTTGTTATTCATGATTATTGAAAGCAATGATAATATGCTGGTGGTTGACTGGTTTTGTGTAAATTATTTTGTTTTGAATTAAACAAATAAAATGAAGATACAGAACCAAAAACATTCTAAAATTTGAATGATGGCAGCAACTAGATGCATGTAATTGGTATTGACATTTTGTTTTAGAAAATGTGTGTGTAGGTGTGTATGTGTGTTGGTGTGTTGGTGTGTGTATGTGTGTTGGTGTGTTGGTGTGTATGTGGGTGTGCTGGTATGTGTGTGTGGGGAGGTAAAAATTTGATATGAATCCTTTCTTTTTACTAATAAAGGGCATCATAAGAAAATTGAAATAAAACACTGATCAGTATTAAGTGAACTGCCAAAGTGTGTTATGTACACTAGTTTTGAGATAATAAACAAATGATAAAGTAAGGAATAAACCGCAAACCAATTCCGTGGAATGATGTTTGTCCTGTTCCCGATTTTGTGTTTATTGTCGTGGCTTTGTCAATTTGGTTATGACAAGTGGATTTGATTAAGTGCCTTTTGAATTTTCTGTTTTTCAGTTTCCAATTTGCGTGCCAACAGATATATTCAACTACAAAAGTCTACAGTATTAACATAAAAATAACACTACTGTGTTATAAATGTATATCTATAATATAATACAGATAAAGAAATAAATCACCTGATGCTAAGCATATCTTTTCTTTCATCTCATTTGCTTTTTCTGTTAAGGTTTGTGCGTGGCGAAGAATATACTGTGTTGAATTTGTATCACATGCTAAAATGGTAGGGAAATATAATATTTGTGCGTGTAATTTCCTAGAATAAATCATATTTTTTCAATTTGCATATATACACAAAAAAACAAAAACAGTAACAATTTTCGATTTGTTGGAATAAGATACTAATTTTGAAACACTTTTAAAAAAAATATATACGCAGTCGCTAAGCCATTACAAATTGGCCAAGGATAATTGATCGTAGCTGAATAAAGTTTTAAAAAATGAAGAGCATATTATCCATGCCATCGGTCGTTGTAAAATATTTAGCATAAAAGGTCAATCCGTGGAAAAATCAGTATAAATTCAAGCCTAAATGAATTATTTCTCAATTGTATGATCTAAACAGCGTAATCTATACAATAATGTATGAAAAATATCACGACATTTGTGGCGGTTTGGGCATAAATGAGAAAAAACAATTCATACCCAATTCTCTGGCTTTTTTCTCCAAAGAGGTTGCCTCAATATATATGGCTTCAATCTGTTTTTTAACTTCTTCCTTTTCTTCATGTCGCAATTCATGGAGGTCTTCCAAATTAAAGTTTTCCAAACCTGTAAGATATGGAAATGGCGGAATAAATAACGATGTTTCAAATATACACCGCGATAATGTATCATAATTTGACATTCCTTAACTATAATTTTGGAATTTGTGCAGTTTTTCTAGTTTTTGAAGTATTTGATTTGTACTATCAACCCTACGTTTCGAATTCTGATTTTAGGAATTGAATATTGGTCTTAATATGACCTCTACTATGATTAATGAAATAATTATGTTTGAAACTGTAACCATTACCTTCAAAATCGCCTGTTACACCTGTCATATTTCCTCTATTTAATTCACGAACAAAAAACCCTGTAATGAGAATGTGAAATATATCATATTTATTTTTAAAATGTCAACAAAATCTTTTTTTTATTAATTGTATATAACCGGAGAAACCATGAGACCCCTTAAAAGTCATATAATTATATATAGGATGAACAGATTTAACCAAAATGGATTGCAGTTCAGGGTAATAAGAGGTTGCCTAAGACATTATTTGCGTCAGATTACCAAAAGTAAATAAATTATAGGATGGGTATCCAGAGATATCCATAATCATTATCTGTTTATGATGAGCAATATTCATATTCAATATAAATGTTGCGGGAAGTGTTAACCAAATTTAACATCTGGATAGTGTGAAACGAGATAATCGATGCCAATAAAGATTCATTAATTATGAATTGTGACCAGAACCTAAAGTTAATACCTGTGTATGGTGACCAAAGGTAACCACATTCCAAATCTGTAAAGGGTGACCAGAGGTAATTTAAGTAAATATATGTATACGATGACCGGAGGTAATCTCATTCAATAATATGAAAGGGTTACCCAATTCGAAATCTGTGTAGGGGGGCCAGAGGTAAACATATTTAATATCTGTGTAGAATGACCTGAGTTAACCACATTCAATATCTTTTAAATTGACCAACGATATTCATCTTATGAACTGTCACCATAGTTAACATAAGCCAATTTATTGTAGGGTGACCAAAAGTAACCATTTTCAATATCTGTGTAGGATGACCAGAGGTAACCATAGCCAATATCTGTGTGGGTGACCAGAGGTAACCATATGCAATATCTTTGTAAGGTGACCAGAGGTTACCTTAGTCAATATCTGTGTAAGGTGTCCAGAGGTAACCTTATTCAATATCTGTGTAGGGTGACCAGAGGTAACCATATTCACAATTTTGGTAGGGTGACCAGAGGTCACCCTATTTAATATCTTTGTAAGTTGACCAGAAGTAACCATATTCAATATTTTTGTACGGTGACCAGAGGTAATCACATTTAACATCTTTGTAGTGTGACCAGAGATTACCAAATTAAACATCTAAGTAGGGTTAATAAAGGTACCTAAATTCAATATTTATGCATGGTGTCTAAAGATAAATAAATGTATATCTGTGTATGGTGACCCGAGGTAACCACATTAAAAAAAAACAATTGCTATATATATTTGTTGACAACGGCTACATAATTTAATATATGTGTACATCGACCAGAAGTGGCTATATTAATTATAAAAGTAGCGCAAAAAGTGTGCACCGAGATAACCATTGCTAACCAAATTCATTATTTATGATTTGTAACCATAGGTAACATAAGTCAATTTTTTGTAGATTGACCAAAGGTAACCATAGCCAATATCTGTGTGGGTGACCAGAGGTGACCATGTTCAAATTATGCGTAGAGTGACCAGAGGTAACCATACTTAATATATGTGTAGGGTGACCAGAGGTAACCACATTCAAACTCTTTTTAGATGAACAAAGAAAACCATATGCAATATCTTTGTAAGGTGACCAGAGGTAACCATATTCAAAATTTTAGTAGGGTGACCAGAGGTAACCATATTCAAAATTTTGGTTGGTTGAGCAGAGGTTACTATATTCAATATCTTTGTAGGGTGACCAGAGGTAACCATATTCAATATTTTTGGAGGGTGACCAGAGGTAACCACATTCAACATCTTAGTAGTGTGACCAGAGATTACCATAATAAACATCTTAGTAGGTTTAATAAAAGTACCTACATTCAATATTTATGCATGGTGTCTAAAGATAAATAATTTTATATATGTGTATGGTGACCCGAGGTAACTACATTAAGAAAAGGCAATTGCTATATATTTTTGTTGACAATGGCAACATAATTTAATATATGTGTACATCGACAAGAAGTTGCTATATTAATAATAAAAGTAGCGTAAAAAGTGTGAACCGGGATAACCGATGCTAACCAAATACATTATTTATGAATTGTAACCATAGGTAACATAAGCCAATTTATTGTAGGTTGACCAGAGGTTACCATTTTCAATATCTGTGTAGAGAAACAAGAGCTAACCATACTCAATATATTTGTAGGGTGACCAGAAGTAACCACAATCAATATCTTTTAAGATGACAAAAAAAAAACCATATCCAATATCTTTGTTAGGTGACCAGAGGTAACCATATTTAAAGTTTTGGTAAGGTGACCAGAGGTTACCATGTTCAAAATATGTGTAGGGTGACCAGAGGTAACCATAGTCAATTTATGTGTAGGGAGACCAGAGGTTACCACATATAATATCTTTTTAGGTGACCAAAGATAACCATATGCAATATCTTTGTAAAATGACCAGAGTTAACCTTATTCAATATATGTGTAGGATGACCAGAGGTAACCATATTCAAAGTTTTGGTTGGGTGACCAGAGGTAACCTTATTCAATATCTGTGTAGGGTGACCAGAGGTTACCATATTCAATATCTTTGGAGGGTGACCAGAGGTAACCACATTCATCATCTTGGCAGTGTGACCGGAGGTAACTATATTCAAAGTTTTGGTTGGGGGACCAGAGGTAACCTTATTCAATATCTGTGTAGGGTGACCAGAGGTAACCATATTCAATATCTTTGGAGGGTGACCAGAGGTAACCACATTCATCATTTTGGCAGTGTGACCAGAGGTTACCATATTTAAAGTTTTGGTTGGGTGACCAGAGATAACCTTATTCAATATATGTGTAGGGTGACCAGAGGTTACCACATTCAAAAAAGGCAATTGCTATATATATATGTGTGTGTTGACAATGGCAACATAATTCAATGTATGTGTACAGCGACCAGAAGTTGCTATATTAATAATAAAAGTAGCGCAAAAGTGTGAACCGGGATAACAGATGCTAACCAAATACATTATTTATGAATTGTAACCATAGGTAACATAAGCCAATTTATTGTAGGTTGACCAGAGGTTACCATTTTCAATATCTGTGTAGAGTAACAAGAGCTAGCCATACTCAATATTTTGTAGGGTGACCAGAAGTAACCACAATCAATATCTTTTTAGATGACAAAAAAAACCATATCCAATATCTTTGTTAGGTGACCAGAGGTAACCATATTCAAAGTTTTGGTAAGGTGACCAGAGGTTACCATGTTCAAAATATGTGTAGGGTGACCAGAGGTAACCATAGTCAATATATGTGTAAGGAGACCAGAGGTTACCACATATAATATCTTTTTAGGTGACCAAAGATAACCATATGCAATATCTTTGTAAAGTGACCAGAGGTAACCTTATTCAATATCTGTGTAGGGTGACCAGAGGTAACCATATTTAAAGTTTTGGTTGGGTGACCAGAAGTAACCTTATCCAATATATGTGTAGGGTGCACCGTGACCAGAGGTAACTATATTCAAAGTTTTGGTTGGGTGACCAGAGGTAACCTTATTCAATATCTGTGTAGGGTGACCAGAGGTAACCATATTCAAAGTTTTGGTTGGGTGACCAGAGGTCACCCTATTCAATATCTCTGTAGGGCGACCAGAGGTAACCATATTCAATATCTTTGTTAGGTGACCAGAGGTAACCATATTCAAAGTTTTGGTAAGGTGACCAGAGGTTACCATGTTCAAAACATGTGTAGGGTGACCAGAGGTAACCATAGTCAATATATGTGTAGGGAGACCAGAGGTTACCACATATAACATCTTTTTGGGTGACCAAAGATAACCATATGCAATATCTTTGTAAAGTGACCAGAGGTAACCTTATTCAATATATGTGTAGGGTGACCAGAGGTAACCATATTTAAAGTTTTGGTTGGGTGACCAGAAGTAACCTTATTCAATATATGTGTAGGGTGACCAGAGGTAACCATATTCAAAGTTTTGGTTGGGTGACCAGAGGTAACCTTATTCAATATCTGTGTAGGGTGACCAGAGGTAACCATATTCAAAGTTTTGGTTGGGTGACCAGAGGTCACCCTATTCAATATCTTTGTAGGGTGACCAGAGGTAACCATATTCAATATCTTTGGAGGGTGACCAGAGGTCACCACATTCATCATCTTGGCAGTGTGACCAGAGATTACCAAAATAAACAGCTTACTAGTAGGTTTAATAAAGGTATCTACATTCAATATTTATGTATGGTGTCTAAAGATAAATAACTTTATATCTGTGTATGGCGACCCGAGGTTACCACATTCAAAAAAGGCAATTGCTATATATATATATGTGTGTGTTGACAATGGCAACATAATTCAATGTATGTGTACAGCGACCAGAAGTTGCTATATTAATTATAAAAGAAGCGCAAAAGTGTGAACCGGGATAACAGATGCTAACCAAATACATTATTTATGAATTGTAACCATAGGTAACATCAGCCAATTTATTGTAGGTTGACCAGAGGTTACCATTTTCAATATCTGTGTAGAGTAACAAGAGCTAACCATACTCAATATTTTGTAGGGTGACCAGAAGTAACCACAATCAATATCTTTTTAGATGACAAAAAAAACCATATCCAATATCTTTGTTAGGTGACCAGAGGTAACCATATTCAAAGTTTTGGTAAGGTGACCAGAGGTTACCATGTTCAAAATATGTGTAGGGTGACCAGAGGTAACCATAGTCAATATATGTGTAGGGAGACCAGAGGTTACCACATATAATATCTTTTTAGGTGACCAAAGATAACCATATGCAATATCTTTGTAAAGTGACCAGAGGTAACCTTATTCAATATTTGTGTAGGGTGACCAGAGGTAACCATATTTAAAGTTTTGGTTGGGTGACCAGAAGTAACATTATTCAATATATGTGTAGGGTGACCAGAGGTAACCATATTCAAAGTTTTGGTTGGGTGACCAGAGGTAACCTTATTCAATATCTGTGTAGGGTGACCAGAGGTAACCATACTCAAAGTTTTGGTTGGGTGACCAGAGGTAACCTTATTCAATATCTGTGTAGGGTGACCAGAGGTAACCATATTCAAAGTTTTGGTTGGGTGACCAGAGGTCACCCTATTCAATATCTTCGTAGGGTGACCAGAGGTAACCATATTCAATATATTTGGAGGGTGACCAGAGGTAACCATATTTAAAGTTTTGGTTGGGTGACCAGAAGTAACCTTATTCAATATATGTGTAGGGTGACCAGAGGTAACCATATTCAAAGTTTTGGTTGGGTGACTAGAGGTAACCTTATTCAATATCTGTGTAGGGTGACCAGAGGTAACCATATTCAAAGTTTTGGTTGGGTGACCAGAGGTCACCCTATTCAATATCTTTGTAGGGTGACCAGAGGTAACCATATTCAATATCTTTGGAGGGTGACCAGAGGTAACCACATTCATCATCTTGGCAGTGTGACCAGAGATTACCAAAATAAACAGCTTACTAGTAGGTTTAATAAAGGTATCTACATTCAATATTTAAGTATGGTGTCTAAAGATAAATAACTTTATATCTGTGTATGGCGACCCGAGTTTACCACATTCAAAAAAGGCAATTGCTATATATATATGTGTGTGTTGACAATGGCAATATAATTCAATGTATGTGTACAGCGACCAGAAGTTGCTATATTAATTATAAAAGTAGCGCAAAAGTGTGAACCGGGATAACCGATGCTTACCAAATTCATTATTTATGAATTGTAACCATAGGTATTATAAGCCAATTTATTGTAGGTTGACCAGAGGTAACCATTTTCAATATCTGTAATTGTTTACCAGAGGTTACCTTTTTCAATATTTGTGTACGTTGATCAGAGGTTACCACGTTCAATTTATGACCGAAGTTTACAAAATTAAATATTTAAGTAGGCTAACTATAGGTAACCAAATTAAATATTTATGCACGGTGACTAGAGGTAATCAAGTTTTCTATCTGTGTAAGATAAGAGGTAACCACATTCAAAATATGTGAAGGGTGACCAGAGGTAACCCAATTCAGTATTTGTGTAGGGTAACTTGAGGTATTTAAAGTTCATATATGTATAGGGTGACCAGAGGTCACCAAATTCAATATTTTAGTAATTTATGTATGATTAATCATATTAAAACTCTTGCACAGTCATCAGTACATTTTCATTATTACCGGACTTAAGAAAGAACTCACACGATGGGAGCGTTCAAGACATGATTAAGAAGATTCCTGTTGTTCCTTACTTTTTTGTTGTAAATTTCTTTTGGTATATCTGTTTACTCCTTGGTTTTGATTGTATTTGTCTTAGTAGGGTGACCAGAGATTACCAAAATCAAGACATGTTTAGGGTAACAAGAGGTAGTTAAAGCCAGTATATAGGTTTTGAAACCGAACATAACTCAATTAAAAGTATTTGAAAGATGTCCAGATATAACCGTGATCATTATCTGTGTAGGATGGCAAGTTTATAACTAATTCAAACATCTGTGTTGGGTGACCAGAGGTTTCCATATTCAGTATATGTGAAGGGTGACCAGAGGTAACCATATGCAATATCTTTGTAAGATGACTAGAGGTAACCTTATTCAATATATGTGTAGGGTGACCAGAAAGAACCATATTCAAAATTTTGGTAGGGTGACCAGAGGTCACCATATTCAATATCTTTGTAGGGTGCCCAGAGGTAACCATATTCAACATCATTGTAGAGTGATTAGGGTTAACCATATACAACATCTTGGTAGGGTGTCCATATATTACCAAATTAAACATCTAAGTAGGGTTATTAAAGTTAAATAAATTCAATAGTTATGCACAGTGTCTAAAGATAAAAAATAGAATATATGTGTAGGGTGACCAGAGGTCACCACAATTAATTATGTAAAAGGTGACAAGGTGCAACAAAATTCAATATCTGTGAAGGCTTGCCGGGTTGACAAGAGGTAACCAAATTCAATATCTTATAATGTTTATTGCAATTCAATACATGTGTTGGGTGACCAGAGGTCACCACAATTAATTATGTAAAAGGTGACAAGATGTATAGAAATTCAATATCTGTTTAAGGGCCATTCAATATCTATATCTGTGTCAATTAATTAGAAGAACCACTGTAAATTTATCTGCAAAGGAAGTAAGGTTAATAAAGTTACTATGCATTTTGTATCAAATGACCAGTGTAACTGTATGCACTATTATTTTCTGTATAGGGTGACCAGAGGTAACCAATGGCAGTTTAAAGGTACCCGAGTTCGAGGCATACCATCTTTTTAGTTATATTTCATGAGAGTGCAATATAGGCCATTAGGTTATTTTTTTTTCTGAAAAATAAGCCATATCACTCGTTAATAGAGTTACAGATGAATCTTCTATGCATTTTCAATTGTTTGTTTTGAGTGAATCATTATGATTATTGATTATTTGTGTATTATTTTTTACTTTTTGTACCTCTCTCAACAGTATCCTTTGAAATATGGTGATTCCAGAACTTTGCATTAAGCTCATATCCGTATTGTATAACAGCAATTATAAACTGAGTATGCTGCACTGAGTATCCCCTTAGTAACGTACTTTCACTTTAAACCGGAAATCATGTACTTTTTTTTGTCGCGTATAGACTCAATTTTAACCGTTTCTGTTCAGGTGACCAGTGGGCACCGTTCAGCGTAACTATTATCCTTGTGCGCACTTTACAGGTACCCCCATACATATGTTCTCTTTTCTATTTATAATTTGTTAATCATAAATCAAAAAAATCAAACTTTCAAAGAGCGAAATAATCAAAACTGCACGTTAAGTTTAGTATTTTTTCAAAGTTTGGTTAAAAATCTAAACTATCAAATTTTAAAACTAGTTTTAGAATTTTAAAATTTTAAGTATTTGGTTGAAAATTTTAAAAAATTCAAAAATTTGGAATGTTGATATTTTAAAATTTTGATAAAAAATCCAAAAAAAACTAAAATTTAAAACTTTTAAAAATTTTGAATTGTTAAGTGTTACATGGACTCTTTCCCTACTCATGTCAATCTGGTAAGTATGACACAGAAGCAGTCGTGAAGGAATTATATTGATACTAAAAACATCTGTAATACTAAATGCCCCCTGAATACTTGCAACAACATTTTTATTATTGTTAAACTACAAGATGATGTCAGTCAGAAAAATTGAATTAACACTTTTCGAATGTGTAAAGAAAACAACAAAACATGTCAAAAATGATTGATTTGAGTAAAATGAGGGGTATTTAAATTTCGATCCAGACACATTATATATTACATAAATCATAGACTGAATAATAATAATAAGATTTTGAATTTCAATTTCTATTTACAAGTTTAACATGACCTATTTGGATCATAAGATTTGTGTTTTTTTCTTCTTTCATTTTAGTACTTATGTTGGTGACATTTAAAATAAATCAAAAATAATATTTGAAATCACATTTTTTACTTATCCATACTTATGTAAGAAATAGGCAATCCCCCCCTGGGTTATGGAATTAAAAGGCATGCCTAATGATACTGATACGAGACGGTACAATTTAATGGATTTAGAATTTTTAAAATGAAAAAACGACATTAAGGTGGTACCAAACACATGACTAAAATTAATTTGGCTCGTTTAATTTTCATAAAATTTTGACAAAATATTTACTTTGACCTTTGACAAAAGTATGAAAATTTCAAAAAACTTGATCCACACACTTTATCGGAAAAGCTTCATTGGATATATAGCAGGTTACAAGAGCGCAATTATTCGTAATGCATTTTCCATAGGGTACCAGTGGTGTTCCGTATTCTATTTCTCGAAGACTACTCAAACAAGGGAAAAACGGGTAGCAGTCCCTGTTAATAGAAATGCAAGTGTTGCATTACATTCAAAAAAATATATAGGGTCATGCGGCAAAAATTGACTTAAAATGCAGTTGAAAAAGATCGTCTATTTTTTTTTTCGCTTAATGAAAAAGGCATATTTTTAATGGTTCCGACGTGCAGAAATGGAAGATATTTTCTATACTTTGTAAAATGTGAATTTGATTTTCTGGATTTTTTTAAACCTAATTGGATAAGCTTTCGATTAAAAGTAAATCCAATCCTGTATCATCCAATCAGAAGCCGTACAGGATTCTATTCTGAGTACCATCTTAATTGCGCTCTTGTAACCAGCAGTTTGACAAACATTAATTTTGATCATTGAGAAGCTTAATATTTCTGTAACAATAGAACGTGATTAAAACGTTCAGCTGATTTTTACAGAGTTATCTCCCTGTAGTGTTATGTACCACCTAAAAGCAAAGAGATGATTAATTTACGTACTTGAAAATACCTGTCTAAATTCTATTCAATTGATTAACCGTTATCTTGATGATATTTTTCGCTAAATAGTCAAGAGTTCTCTAAATATTCTGCCGAAATATTAACAGCAATAAGTGTCCTTTCCTACATTTAGATATTTCAGTTTTACACCAGAAACTCTACACAAAAAATTACGACAAAAGGGATGATTTTTCTTTTCCTATTGTAAATTTTCCTTTTTTGGATGTTGATGTTTATTTACTAGATATCAACTTAATTGTAGTGCTGTTCTATTCTAGATATCAACCTAATTGTAGTGCTGTTCTTTACTAGATAATAACCTAACTGTACTGTTTTACTTTAATATATATCAACATATTTGTACTGCTGTACTTTACTATTTATTAACCTTAATGTAGTGTTGTACTTTACTAGATATCAACCTAATTGTACTGATGTTCTTTACTAGATATCAACATGATTTCAGTGTTGTACTTTACTAGATATCAACCTAATTGTAGTGTTGTACTTTCCTAGATATCAACCTCATTGTAGTGTTGTACTTTCCTAGATATCAACCTTAATTTTAGTGTTGTAATTTCCTAGATATCAACCTTAATTGTAGTGTTGTAATTTCCTAGATATCAACCTTATTTGTAGTGTTGTACTTTACTAGATATCAGCCTTAATTGTAGTGTTGTAATTTCCTAGATATCAACCTAATTGTAGTGTTGTACTTTCATAGATATCAACCTTAATTGTAGTGTTGTAATTTCCTAGATATCAACCTAATTTTAGTGTTGTACTTTACTAGATATCAATCTAATTTTAGTGTTGTACTTTACTAGATATCAACCTAATTTTAGTGTTGTACTTTACTAGATATCAATCTAATTTTAGTGTTGTGCTTTACTAGATATCAACCTTAATTGTATTGATGTACTTTACTAGATATCAACATTATTTGTTGTGTTGTACTTTATTAGATATTAACCTTACTTGTTGTGTTGTACTTTACTAGATATCAACCTTACTTGTAGTGTTGTACTTTACTAGATATCAACCTAATTTTAGTGTTGTACTTTACTAGATATCAACCTATTTGTACTGCTGTATTATGTAAAGGTTCAATATAGATGTAAGGCCACATACGTCACGGTCTATAGAATGCTGATGATTTCGTCCTTTGAATAGGAGTATGACGTAAATGACTGTTTTGAGAGTAATTTTGTAGTGAAACATGGACTTGACTATAATTTTTAACTATAGATATATTCCGTTCATCAATGGAGGTAATGAAAGAAACATTACGAATGTCAAAACAATCTGATATTCTTAATACTGGCTATAGTTGCTAATAGTACAATAACTGTCCAACGTATCCGCAGATAGTTCCATGTGGTTTGTTCGATTAATAAGAAAGTTCATTTATCTGTCTCGTTGCATATTTGGAAATGTCAGGACTTTAAGTATAGGCTTTGCTCATTGTTTAAAACCGTATGGTGACCTCCACGTCATTTGAACTTTGGTAGATAGTTTTATCATTGGCAATCATACATTAAATATCTACTTTTTTACGTGTAATTTATTTGCATTCAACGCAATGTTCAAATGTACAAAAATAATGTCATTTTTCACGTATTGATGTTTTCACATTTCATTAAACACGTTAAATGTTGACGTTTTAGTTATTTATAATTGAAATTGATACTGCATGTAAAGTGTCTTGCTGCATCTGTCAGTCAAAATTAGAATGATTAACGTTTGGCCAAATACACAAATGAATATAAAAAAATATTTGATATAGCAGTGGATTGGATATTACTTAATGGGGGTCTTGATTGGGGGTGGGTCTTAATTTTATTCATTATGCCAATTATTCTCCATTCTTTACTTTTGTGTGCCATTTTTCAATATTCTTTGATTTTTGGTTTATTATTCTGTATTTAGTAAACCCCATTCAGACCCTGGTTAATGTAGTAGACACGATACACATTTCTGTCAAATGTATCACCTTTCTACATGCCAATTTTCAACCAATGTTTAAAGTTTTGTATAGTGACACACGACGTTCCGAAAGTCACTAATTTCCAAAAAAGAGAAATATTGTTTTCTGAAAATCTCAATAATCATACTATGTACCAGATCTACCGTTAAATTATAATACAAATTCACGTACAAGTAAATTTGGGCTCATAAATAGCCAAAATATATTTCTCATTCAGCAAAGGTTCAGTGATGTAAATCTATGTGCTAGTTTAAGTAATCAACAACATCAAAAGCACGAATTCTTGACAAAACTGTCATCTTTTTATCGGTCAGAACACTTTGCCGTGGTCCATTTCTGTACAAAATACATTTTTATAAATCTATGATCTATACTTATCATAAATCTACAGCGCTAGACCTAACATCTCCAGCACTTGACTTTAGATCTACAATGCTGGACTTAAGACCTCCAGCGCTTGACTTTAGATCTACAATGCTGGACTTAACACCCCCAGCGCTTGACTTTAGATCTACAATGCTGGACTTAACACCTCCAGCACTTGACTTTAGATCTACAATGCTGGACTTAACACCTCCAGCGCTTGACTTTAGATCTACAATGCTGGACTTAACACCTCCAACACTTGACTTTAGATCTACAATGCTGGACTTAACACCTCCAGCGCTTGACTTTAGATCTACAATGCTGGACTTAACACCTCCAGCACTTGACTTTAGATCTACAATGCTGGACTTAACACCTCCAGCGCTTGACTTTAGATCTACAATGCTGGACTTAACACCTCCAACGCTTGACTTTAGATCTACAATGCTGGACTTAACACCTCCAGCGCTTGACTTTAGATCTACAATGCTGGACTTAAGACCTCCAGCGTTTGACTTTACACCTCCAGCGCTTGACTTTAGATCTACAATGCTGGACTTAAGACCTCCAGCGCTTGACTTAAGACCTCCAGCGTTTGACTTAAAATGTACAGCTTTGGACTTGAGATCTTCAGCGCTGGACTTTATATCTACACCGCTGGACTGTATACATGTATATCCAGTGTTTGACTAGACACTACAACGCTCGACTTTACATCGTCAGCGCTTGACTTTATATCTGCACCGCTGGACTGTATAATGTATATCCAGTGTTTGACTAGACATCTACAACGCTCGACTTTACATCGATAGCGCTTGACTTTGAAAAAAACTTTATTTGTACGAGACCAACAGTACTCTTTATTATCCGTATGCTGATATGATTAGTGTTTTCCTTTTTGTTTGTTTTTGTTCATCCATATCATACAGAAAATAACTTAGAAGTTAAGTTGATCTAATTTTTTATTTCTAATTCTGACTTCGAATATTTCACTTCGATAAACTAGACCAGTTACTTGTTAAGATAGGTATTTAATTAAATAATTATTTATTTCATAACATTTCATTTGTTAGATAAAGCGATTTAAAAAATATTGGGCATTGACCGCTTTAATAGAAAGTTTGTCCTGTGTATTGTTCTATTTGTTTATTTGACAACGGTGTTCAGATTAAGATAATCGATTTTACATTTAAATTATATCTATTACCGTGGAACTATTTCTCAAGTTACATGTGTTGTCCTTTAATATCCCCACCAGCTATAAACATTTTAATTTTATTCTGGAAGAGTTATTTTTGTGCTTCATCATCCATTAACCTATTTTCTTGTAGGTTAGGAACAAAAAAGTTTGCTATGGTCTGTTAAATTTTTTTTATTAAAAAATTAATGGGTTTTTATATGTTTATAAATCTATAGTTTTTTAAGAAAAATCTATGGATTTGAAATTTGAAATTTTGATTACTAGTAAATCGTGACATATCCCTGTCCATTTACTGTTCCTTGGTCTTAATTCAATTTAGAAATTCGTCATTTTTATCATTAATTTTGCTTTTAAATTCTGTCAGTTCTTTATTCAGATACAACTCCTGTTTAAACTATGAAGGGACCTCGGTTTCCGAGTGGTCTTAGTAGCCAAACTTCTATATCACTAACTGTCAACACCGAGGTTGTCAGATCGAGCCCTGCACGTGGCAGGTGCATTCGACTCAAATTTAAATTAACTGGGATTGTCAATTTTCCTGCCGAAGGTGGGTGGTTCTCTCCGGGCACTCCAATAAAAACTGACCGCCATGGAATAGCCAATAGTGCTGATAGTGGTGTTAAACACCAATCAATCAAATAAACATTCAATTAATTTATATTAAGGATGTCAAAGAGAACACGTACTACACTCAAGTATCGATCGGTATGATATGTAGTGTACAAACTGTCCCAAAAATTGATGACACATCAGGGAACTTTGTTTAAATACACATTAAATATCTTAATTGTTGTTTCATTTGTGCATGTCCATTATATTTCTTCCAATCATATGAAAATTCATTGTGATTTTATAGCACAACGGCACATTGCAATGAAATATTGAATGTTCATATAAATCTACATATCTATTTTTATCTCATATAAATCACCTACAGTTTATTCAAGCCAGGACTAGAACCATATATATGAAGTTTTATATCTGCCTCTTTCTATTTTGAGATATCATTTTGCATATGGTGTTCTCATCCAAAAAATGTTTAAAGATAGATAAATTTCTTTAGAAAACAAGTTTCGAGTTTGAAATAAATCAGTAAAGACCCGTCTAAATAGCATTTAATTGATAAATTCAACAACACTTACCGTCATCTTGATGATATTTTTTCGCTTAATAATCAAGAATTTTCTATATTTACTACCGAAATTTATCCAAAAGAACTTACTTTAAATAAATCAAATATAAACGCCAATAACTGTCCTTTCCTAGATTTAGATGTTTCAGTTTTACACGGGAAACTCTACACTAAAATTTACGACAGAAGGGACGATTTTTCGTTTCCTGTTGTTAATTTTCCATTTTTGGACGGTGATGTTCCTAGCTTTTGCACCATCTTACGGTGTTTATATATCACAACTTGTTCGCTATGCCCGTGTCTGTTGTGACGTTTTGGATTTCAATGAACGTAATCTATGTATTACTGGTAAATTATTAAGTCAGGGATTTCGTTACTACCGATTATTTAAAACATTTACTAGTTTCTTCAACGGATACAAATATTTGGTTTGGAAGTTTGGTTGTAGCACATCCTAATTTTTACGGAGACGTTGTTTACCGAGCCCGGAATATTAGATACGATCCGGTTAAACTTATCGATCCTTTGAATAAACTTATTCTGAAAGGTTACCAATTCAACATTGTAATTAGATCTCTGAATATTGTTTTATTGGTATTAATATTGATTTTGTTATCAGTAAATTAAATTCAAACTAAATATCATTTTTATATACATTATGCACATTTATGCCTCTACAATCTGTCGATACCTGTATCTTGGCATTGCACAAGGTCATGTTTTTCTCGGACATTTTTACACTAAATCCATTGGATTTTGGGTGTGTACGGATTGATATTTTAGTCTTAGATGACTTTTGCCTTATTTTTTTTATTAGTTGTTATTGGCTTTGAACTAGCTGTCATTTACTGCGAGTACTTTCAGATCTGTACATAATGTCTATTTCGTTGTGGGGATGTATAAGTACCCTGCCACGTCCGGTCTGTGTTTTAGTTAGATGTATTTCTGCTTTGTATCGATCTGATGAGTTAAGTCATTTTCAACTGATTTTTATAGTTTGTTCTAATGTTGTACTGTTACACCAATGTCCCAGGTTAGGGGAAGGTTTGTGCGTTCAAACTAATTTAACCCCTCCTTATTCTGTATGTGCCTGTCCCAAGTCAGGAGCCTGTGATTCAGTGGTTGTCGTTTGTTGCTGTATATCATATTTGTTTTTTCTTTATTATTTTGTACATAAATCAGGCCGTTAGTTTTTTCGTTTGAATTGTTTTACATATGTCACTTCGGGGCCTTTTATAGCTGACTATGCGGTATGGGTTTTTCTCATTGCTGAAGGCCGTACGGTCACCTATACTTGTTAATTTCTATGTCATTTGGTCTTTTGTGGAGAGTTGTCTCATTGGCAATCATACCACATCTTCTTATTTTTACATCTAATTTACCACTTTTTAAACTATTTCTTTTATGTTCCAAAGTGTAATTAACTTTTTCATGAAACGTTTTGCCTGTTTGATTTGAGTAAGCAGTTAAGTTTTACATCGGAATTATTGATATTCAGATGTTTTTAAAATAAAATGTATAGAGGAATACCAGCATGTCATATAATTGGTAAATGTTACAGATATAGGCATCATACATTAAGCATTTCAGCATTGATAATACACCTTTAAAATCTAAGAGGAATTTAGTAAGTTCTCCTGGAATTGTTAAGTTAAATGACTGTTTATGTACAACACAATATACTTTATATACCTAGGATTGGATTTATTTAAAATAAATCATTGATATAAAAAAAATATTTTAATGATTTGTAATAAATATTAATTTTCTATCCGGCATGCTGCAGAACTAGTTTTGAACTGGTTTTCACTTCAATACATCAAAATATGTCATACATATAATATGTAATAGATAATAAAGTTGAAATACTAGAGTTAGAAGATAATGCTGTTATTGTAATGCAGCTTTAAGATATTTTTTGTGTAACCCTTCTTTACCTTTTTATACCTAAATACTTAAAATTATTACACATTCTCAAAAAAGAAATATTTTTTTAATAGTTTACCAAGTTTGTTATTCAGGTTTGTTAAATACGTGTATATTAAAGTTAGTTCTTGACAGATTCACCTCTAAGCACCATTTAGTACATATTTTTTGGATAAATAATGAATCCTTCTAGTCATACTTAACCGATTATATTATCTTTTTATTCTTCCAAGGTCGTTAATTTTAGCTACGAATCTAACGTATGAAAATTTTCATATAACAGGTTTTCATGAGTAAAATGTCATCTGAAATAACCGTGTTGTCTTTCGATCTTCTAAACATTAGATTAGTTAATGTACTTTTAAAATATCAACATCCTTTCATTTTCTCATTAATATATATGTCAACGCAGTTGTTGTTTGATTAAATTCATGTTCAATTAACCGAAGGACAGGTGTGTATATGTTCCAGCCATGTTTATAAAGATTTGTATTAAAATGTCAATCCTCATGCATACAATTGACAACTATAAAGTAGCACGAACGTCATTCACATAAAACAAAACCAAACCTTTAAACGTTCTATTTCTGTCATGTGGAATGAACCGAGTTAAATAAGATCCGGGTAAGATGTAGTTAAACTATGAACTGACAACGGGCATAAACAGTATCAAATAAATACTGAATTGACGTGTAATTTAAATGGACCATGTTAACTTTTAATGGATTTGTAGTTTTAATTTACACAATTCAAATTCATGTTCACCTATTTGACTCCAATTCTCATATTTGATGTATAACATACTAAAACGTATATCCAAATTACAAAAAGTGAAAAAAAAAAAACAATTAACAATGCATGGACTTGTTATAATGTATTCGCACTTCGTGTGTATTTTAGAATAGACTCCATCTAATCAACCATCGGGATGACCTCCGAAAAATACCGATGATCTATGACCCTATTTACACATAAATATAATTCTAAATACACAGAGAAACTGTGACAAGCGCAATTGTATAAAGACGATTTTTTTCTGTGTCTGTTTTGATTTCATGTCATAGATTAAAAAATGTAAATCTGTACCTGTACATGAAAGAATGTGTATGGGTCGAATAAGTCAACGAAATGGTTCTTTCAGGAGGGTTTCAATGTTGACATTATTTTCTCTTTTTTAGCAAATGCATGAAACATTTCCAGCTAAGGGTCACATTGAATGTCGCATGAATACGGATTCAAATGAGGTTAGATTATTGGCTTGTAGGCCAATGAAGCATCAGCGATGTTTTGTTTGTGCTTATTTTAACAAAAATTAACCAAACTCACTGCTTGTAGCGAAGTATTATTTCAAATTACGCTTTTAAAATGTTTGAAACAAGCAAAATCATATTTTAATGTTACAAATCGTAGCTAATGTCCCATTAAATGGCCAGACTTCCATGTATCGTATCATACTAGAAGATACTTTTAACGAAAGTTCGTGATTTCCAAGTCAGATTAAAATGTTCAATGAATCTTAGTATACTTAGTAATAAGAACAAACATTTATTCTATTAACATGAGTTTTTCGGTAGGTGTTTCATTGATTTTAATCAAAATTTATTTTTTTCATATTTTCTTCTTTGTTCAAACTGTGTGTACTCAGGCAATTTATTTTGAAAGGTGTTTAATTTCTTTTTGTCTTGCTCCGTTGTTTTCCAGGTTTCACATCCATACAGTAGTACCGATATAACCAAACTGTTGAATAACTTGACCTTTGTTTTGAATGACAACACTGTTGATCTCCATATTTTCCTCAACCTGCTATATTGGACTTTGGTTTTCTTGAACCTGTTTTTTTTTTCTATATCATTGTCACAGCCACCTTTTGATGTTACTATTCTCGCATAGTAAAATTTTAAACCAATATTACAATTTTTTACAGTGTTAACAGGGGAGGTTAGATTTTAACCCTGTAGATTTCCCACTGTTACGTCCAATCAAAGTCCATCGTTTATTAAATAACCTTTTGTAATGAACAAATTAGACAAAGATCCAATCTAAACCATCTAACAATAAAACAATTTCTAAAAATCACGTTTCGACTTTTAGTGTAGCATTAACTTATTCATATGTAAACCATGTGATAAATGCAATATTACACAATAAGAAGACAATGAATTTACACTTAATGGTGTTTTCACTTTAATTTTTTTTTAATTATTCTGATTTTTAACGTGTTTTGATGATTTTATAGTAACAATTGAACCATAACACGATAAAAACAAACTATCCTTTCGTACTTTTACGTACTTTAGACAAGCATGATTGACAATACCTATTGCAAACATATTTAGAATTCAGTCATTTAATAAGATATGAGGAAAATATTGTGTTTTCTCCTTTTTCTTGAATTATTTTCCCAATTCAACGCATTTTTTGGCTTACGAGACGGAGGGTAAGTACTGGTCACTTTGTAATTATATTCTGGATACATTATTTGTGGGATTAATATTTTCTTGTATTTCGTGGGTACAGTTGTTAACAAAGAGCACATGAACTAAATAATGTTATGCAAATTATTTTAAATCGTTAAATCAATTATAGCATGAAGATATAATGTGTCATCATGAAACGAAATTTGGTACCCACGAAAAAAAAGAATTCGTATGGGTTCTTCATACATATAACATACAATGCATGGCCATAAGTATTCATCACTTGTGATTTTTCACCAGTATATATTTCACACAAATATACGGTTTAAAACAAATATTTCATGGGAATTTAATCAACTTGGTACTAATAGAACCAGAATTGTCACAGGCCTATTTTTTTATTTTTTTATTTTTTTGTTGTGGGACGTTTTCATTTTCTGATGATATAAACACATGTCAAGTATTTGTTTGTTTGTTCATAAATTTGTAATACATTTCAACTAAATAAAATTCAAAAAAATTATTATACGTGTTCATATCAAGAAAAAAAAATTAACAACAAAACTATGATCAAATAAACTACTATACTTTAGACAATTTTGTGTCTTTTAATAACTAGTTTGTAAAATTCTAACAGTAAATTGCCTTCAAAATAATTCATTAAAATAAAGTGTTTTAGATGAAATATATAGCAAAAAAGGTCATGCGCTGTACAAGTTAACATGGTATGTTTCCTTTCTAATAACATAATGTTGAATTGTCCTATATGATTTGATATTTGGAAACTCCAAGTTCCAAATGAAATATCATTTATTGAAATATATTCCAAAATTAAGGGGCCTCGGTGGCCGAGTGGTCTAAGTAGTTCATCTAATCATTAATAAAAAATAACTGTGTATGCCGGCGAGGGACATTCATTCACATAGTAATACGGTATACAACTAAAAGAAAAAATTCTAAAGACAAATAGTCATTACGGTTCAGTTTAGCTTGATATATAGCTGAAGCCCAAAGAATGAAAAAAAAAATTAGCTCGCTGATGAATTTGTTTGTATTGCCACCGTCCGTTATGATTATTGCATTGTAGTTTATATTGGTACATTTCCATGAAAGATCTTGACTAGATGGTTTGTTCAAAAAGATATAAAAATCCATCGTGACATACACAATTGTCCCCCTTACTAGTCTTTTAACTTTTTAAAACCTAAAAATACATGTTATTGGCTTTGTTAATGTGAATTACTTATAAACGACACATATAAGTTTTATTATGTTCTTATTCAATACTTCAAACGAACATAAATAATTTACAAATAAAGCTCAACACCGTTATATGGTTATCAACTCGCGACGACAGCACATAAGAAACAGCCTTTGTATTAAACCCTCATTCCAAAGCCATACATCGCCGTCATATACTGTTCAAAAGCCTTTGTATTAAACCCTCATTCCAAAGCCATACATCGCCGTCATATACTGTTCAAAAGCCTTTGTATTAAACCCTCATTCCAAAGCCATACATCGCCGTCATATACTGTTCAAAAGCCTTTGTATCTTCTCTCTTCTAGCTGTTACCTCTCTTTAAGCGCTGGATGTCTAGATTTTCTCGGAAGATCACATCATAGATTACACTTAACTATATCATGGTTGCTGAACTTATCTGGTGATTGTAAGTAGATAAATTGACTTGGCAAAGTTGTAATGAGCAGGTCTAGAGTGTTTTCCTCTCTTGTCGGGTGTGCTAGTTTTTCATCACTTGCTTCGTTCAGTATATCTATCAATGACTGATCGTCAATATCAGCAATACAAGAGTTGGTATCTTTGTTCATTTTTGTCTTTCTGTTGTTTTTAATGTAGTAAATCCCCAAGAAGATGTATTTGAGGATGACAAGTACGTTTGTCCTGTGCTTTTATCTGATATAATTGGTCTTTCAGTAAATATGTGAGCAGCTGGTGCATCTGGTGGTCTGTACCAGCTACCTATGAAATGAGGTTTTCCATTAATTGTGATTTTGTTCCAAGTTGCATTTGAACTATTATTTTATGTTTCTTTAATCACTCTGTAATGTTTATGTCATGTTGTTATTAATGTTATGCTCTTAATGGGCCCTTTAATTTGGAAATCAAAATATTGTATTGTATTGTATTGATTCCGATTCATTTTCAATCTTTTGCATTGTTACTGAGTCAATGTTGGATTTAACAAGCAGTATAGTCCCACCACCATTTGCTGTTCTATCGTTGCGGTAAACGTCATATCCTAATAAGTCTGGAATGAGTTCATTGGATTTAATACTGATGTCAGTTTTGGTAAAACATCTAGCATGAATCCATGTGTCACACTCATCGCACATGATAGCTTTATCTGATCTTCTCACAGTTTCCTACAGATTACACAGTTGTTTTTTGTAGGACCAGGGTTTAATTCGATGTGTTTGGATAATATAAATAGGGCACGAAAGGATATGTGTTGGTTCAATCTCTTTTTCATTCCATGGTGTGCAAGACATTAGCTTCAGCACTTGCTTCGTTGAGTATATCTATCTATGACTGACCATCGCTATCAGTCTGACATTATTTACTTGAATGGCCATTGTCAGAAAAATATAGTTTACACTATTTAAAGGATCATGTTATAACTTATCTTTTGCTTGATTTAATGTGATTTTCACATTAAATGATAATTACATGATACATATAATATATAGTATTAATTATACAGTGATTTCCAAGATATATTACATTAAAAATAAATGATTAAATAACTATACTCCATACCAGATGGTGTTTGAAAATAAATAAAATAGAATATTAACCCTCTCTAATACATAAAAAATAAACTACATCACTACTACATGTATATTTGGTATGTATGGCAGGCCGTTTTTATATTTATTTAACTATGATTTTCAAGATACCTTGTAAAGTTAATAATATATCCGATACAGTACAGTGTATGTATAAGATATCTCATATACTTTATGAGATCTCTTTATTAATTTGAAGTTAAATAATAAGATGTTTTTCGAGATTAAAATTTAAAAGCCATCTATAGCTCCATACTTCCAACTTGTTTATTTCATCTTGTATAACATTTCTATCGTTTGGAACTTTTATTATTCTAAACATCTTGGTATCGTTTGCGTATAGGTTAGAATCTGAATCTACTTGGTCAGGTAATTTGATACCACCAATGTTACTATACCGAGTACCAAACATATCTTAGGGTCTGGATGAGTGTCCTTACTATATCGAGTACCAAACATATCTTAGGTTCTGGATGAGTGTCCTTACTATACCGAGTACCAAACATATCTGAGGGTCTGGATGAGTGTCCTTACTATACCGAGTACCAAACATATCTTAGGGTCTGGATGAGTGTCCTTACTATACCGAGTACCAAACATATCTGAGGGTCTGGATGAGTGTCCTTACTATACCGAGTACCAAACATATATGAGGGTCTGGATGAGTGTCCTTACTATACCGAGTACCAAACATATCTGAGGGTCTGGATGAGTGTTCTTCATTTCTTTATTCTTTAATCTTTTATATTATTTTTCTTTATTCTTTATTTATTTTGCCCATTATTCTCTATTCTTTATATTTCAGCACCCCATTTTTCTCTCATATTTAGTTGCTTTGCCTATTTTTCTCTTTTCGTATTTTGTTTGTCCTTTATTCTGCCCATTTTACCCATTATTGATTTATTCTCTATTCTTTATATTTCAGCATCCCATTATTCTCTAATATAAATTGCTTTGCCTATTTTGCCTATTCTTAATTTTTTTGTCCTTTATTCTGCTATTCTCTAGAGTGGGTGGCGCATATTCGCCGTGGACACATTTTCGCCGTTTTTGCTATTTTTTCTGTAAATTTCGTGTGCCTTTACCCAATACTTGCCTAAAAAGATGCTAAACGCTGTTTGTAATGTTCGAACTGTTGATATTCCTCTTTACCCCATTTCCAATGTTATTCGCACATATAAAGAAATACGCAGTAGTTCAGTTTGAACGATTTTGGCAATTATGTAAGATTTATATGGCACGCATGCGCAGTCATAAAGTAAATATCTGTTAGAAAAATCGTATAGGAATGATCTCTCAAGCTAATTCATGTAATTGCAAACAATTGTTTTTATAATATACCAGGATAATGAGGATGGTCATATGATACATTGCGGCGAAAATGTGTCCCCCATGGTACAAGAACAACTTGATTTCCTCTTGAGTTTGCGTTCATTTTTAAAACATTTAACCAATGTTTTGAAGAGAATTCCTTTATCATGTTTATCAAACATTTTTTTCATATAGTAAACTTTCTGAAACCTACATAAAAAGTTTCAAATATTCGAATGTAGGTCGGATGTAGGTGGAAATGAACGAATTTTGCGGCGAATATGCGTCATCCACTCTATTTCAAGTTGTAAACCGCACCCATCCAGACCCTCATATCGTTATTCATAAAAAATAACCCGTGATACAGTTAAAAAAAACATTTGAAGGAGCAATAAGCTCTAATAACGTCTGATGGTATATGCCCTAATGGGTCACGTCCACGGGAAAAAATTAAGTAACTGCAGTGGCGGATCCAGGGGGTGGGGAGTTCCGGGGGTTGGAACCCCTCTTTTTTTGACGATCAATGCATTTGAATGGGGACATATAGCTGGAACCCCCTCCCCCCCCCCCCCCCACCATATCCTGGGTTAGGACCCCCCTTTTATAAATGGCTGGATCCGCCCATGAACTGTTAACATGATATCAAAAGTCTGGTGCAGATGAAAGAGCAGAAATGTAATTACATTCCCCTTCCCTTATCGTATCCTTTATATTGAATGTCATATATATTCATTAGCGCTAATGCAGTAACTATGATAATGTTGTAAACAAGTACATACAAATGTTACAAAAAGAGCAGTGACAGTGGATATAGTTTTATCTTTTAACGGTGAACAGGTGAACCAAATCATGTTTAAAAAAACTGAATTTATAGTTCAAAAGTTGTAGTCAATATGTTACAAATGGGAAAATTAGGATACGGGAACAAAGCACAATGTCTAATTATCAAACCAAGAATATTCAAAACTGAAACTTTCAGATTAATCTTTCCATGCAAAATAAACCAAGGTCTTCTGATAACTCAACCAGTACACAGAATACAAATAAACCTGCAAGTACAAAATTACACATTTATACACCATGAAGATGTTGAAAAGATTGTATCAGATCTGCATTGGTAAACAAGAAACTATATGTTACAAAATAAAACTCAAAAACATCTCAAAACTGAATGGGTGCACCAATACAAAGTCCCAGGAAATATAGGGAGAGAATTTCATGAAAACATACATGTGTACCTGCCAACTTTTCAAAATCTCCATGGGGGATTTTAAGCGCAAGATGACCTAATGCTGAGACTGCTTATATTGTCATTACTACTATTATGTTGTTTGGATGAGTATGTATGTACTTATATATCCTTTTAACTCATTTGAATGCCTGTTTTGAGGTGTTCAGTTTATATAATAAAGAATTTTAAAATTCAGATCAACACCTCATGGGGGATATCCCCCATAAATCGAGATAGTTGGCAGGTCTGTGAAAATAGAACACATACAGGGAAAAAAGAGATGACAACCATTACAAGAAAACAAACATAAATTCTTTGAAACATCTGATGTAGATGCATGTACTACAGCCAACAATTTTGATGAAAACTAAAAGAGTCAACTTTTGTTACTATGAATGACATTAGCACTAAAAGTTGGATGACAAAAGTGGACTCTTAGATCAAGCATAATAATTCTAAAGATAATTTTTGCTTCATGTTTTAAATGTGTTTTTGTTGTTCTTTGATTAAAACATTAATTTGTTTTGTTTAAATAATTTTTTATTAACATTAATACTATTTACATGTCCAGAAATGTTTTCTAAAATCAACATATCAGAATTTGCTATCGCTACATGTGAATGGTTATATAACACGGGTGATAACAGTGACATTCATCATTTAAAGTTTATATATATATGAGTGGCAGTCAAGGCATATGATTTGGTAACATTTCTTTTTACAAATATTTTAGTTTAGATGTCAGAATATTTAAATATGTATAAAACTATAAATTTTTAACTGGATAATATTTATAGATTTTGATAGGTTTGAAGTATTCCTTGAGGATTAAGGGAGCTACCATTTGATTTTTATGGGGGCTAGGATGAAATTTGAAAAAAAAGGCAGGACAGGAGTTTTGAGTAAAAAAAAAAGGCAGGATGAGCAACTTGGCAAAAAAAAAGGCAGGATGACAATTTATGTAAAAAAAAGTCAGGATAAACTAATAAAAAAAAAGGCAGGACCGAATAGAGTGAAAAATAAAAAGGCAGGACAGAGATTACAACTAAAAAAAAAATGCAGGACAAAATTTTTCATCCTAGCCCCCCCATAAAAATGAAATGGTAGCTCCCTAAATGTCAATATAGAGTTCAGAATTTGGGAAGAGTAAAATAAAACATTTTAAAAAGAGATTTATTACATTAATAATATTTTGATTATGTGACAAAGACTTGTTGATTTGACAATAAGATATAGATATATATTAAGTATTATTATTTAAAGTCAAGATATTAAGTAATACTGTAATTGAATAATTCGAAATATGATAAATATAATATATAATTGTTGAGGGTCAGCTAGTTGTTATGTACATTTTTACATGAACTTGTGTTAGTTGTTACTGGTGATATTGAATCCTGAACTTTAATATTTAGAACTTGGCATATGTGTTATGAATGTATAGGATAGAATCCAGCTAGTTCCCCAAACCAACTTAATCATGTTAATGGATATAACTAGGTCAGGAATTGGCATAGCACTGCTGACCTTGATTATCATTTTATCATAAATTGTATAATATTAGTGTTTTTAAAAAACTGGCCAGACCATTAGGATTCTTGGTGGAACATGAAAGTATTTTCTTGAGACTGAGACTACCAAGGCAATGTTGGGAGTGTTATATGTAAAAATTCTAATGTATTACCAATAAATGTAGCTCCATTTGATAACCCTATGATATGTTAAACATCTGAAATAACATAATTTCTAATAGAACTGATCACTTTTGGGGAATTTGTGACACTTCTATTGAAATTTAGCAATCATTACTGCACTGTTACTTACATGTGAGTGTTAGACCATATAAAAACTCTTACAAAAACTTCCTCTAACCTGTTATTTCAGACAAATGACAAATAATGATAAGGTTTTAAAAAAAATTTTAATCAAGTACTATTTTTAATGTCTTGCACATGTATTGGATCAAGTTTATGTTGAAAACTATCAATATTTTACCTTTTGATAATAATAAATAAGCTTTATTTAGAGTCAGCATAGATTACAAAACAAAGACATAACATAAGCTCTACTGAGCTTTTAACCAACATAATAAATTGCCCTAGATTTAAGAGATAAAATCTGACAGTCCTGCAAATTTTGATAACATATTTAATTCTGCCTACTTTCTTTTATTAGTCCCCTACCGACTTCGGAAGTCGAAGGGGACTTCAGGTTTGCACTCCGTCTGTCTGTCTGTCTGTCTGTCTGTCTGTCTGTCCACATTTTTTTTCTACATACTTGTAGATATTGATTTGGTATTTGGTGTATTGTTTTATCATGACAAGTTACAGATCAAGTTCGAAATTTGTTCTGGTCTGATTATTTTGTGCAGAGTTATGGTCCTTGGCCTGGACTTATAACATTCACTTAAATAATTAGTTTTCTGCACTTTTCTTTCGTCATGCTTGAAGATATTGATTTGATAATTGGTATATAGTTTTATCATGACAAGTAACAGATCAAGTTCGAATTTTGTTCCAGTCTGATGATTTTGTGCAGAGTTATGGTCCTTGGACTTAGAAAATTCACTCAAATAATCAGTTTTCCTCACTTTTTTTCTTCATGCTTGAAGATATTGAATTGATAATTGGTATATAGTTTTATCATGACAAGTTACAAATTTTGTTCCGAAACTGATGATTTTTTTCTTATAATTTAGTAAAAGCATGACAAGAATAAAAAAAAAAAAAATTTTGAAATTATTGTAAATACGTTCAGATTTTAAATTTTTTCCCCAGTATGTGCCTTCTTGTAATCTTCAACATATTGTCGTTAAGAAGTATAATGTAGATAGATAGATAGATAGAATTAATGATAGTGTCTATTTTGGCCTCATTATTTTTATAGTGCTTTATCTAACTTTTGATTGTCACATATTTTAGGTTTATTTTGATACAGTTTTCTGATAAGAAATAATTAAAATTTCTCCCCCTAGCAAAAGTATTTTAAGAATGATGCAACGTTAACAGGACTATAAAAGAAATTGTGGTGAAATGAATATCATTTTGGTTCAATTTCAGGTCATGGAGAAATATGGATTTTTATTTTATTTTTTTTAGTTTCAAGAATTGAGTAAAGTTTGGCTAAGATATTCTTGGTAATAAGACCAAAAACAGAGGTGGGACTCTGTTTCCTGTCTTCCAACCGACCCAACCATAAAACTTTTTTTGACTTGCCAACCGTTTTGTGTCATTAGATCAGACTATGAATCTTTTTTCTACTTTGAATGAACAAGTTGTTATAACATTGGAAATGTCGTGAACCTACTAAACCTATTTCTTTATGACAGGAAACAAACATATTGTTTTGGCTTTTTCAAGAATTTCACCAAATTTCTGTCTAATTCTGTAATGAAAAATTTGGAAAATATAAAGCCAAATATTGCAAAATACTGCAACATTTTTTTAACTCAAGTGCTACTGACCAGATCAAAATTTTCAGAGAATTTAGTAGAATGGATGAAAATTGACATGTATACATATGAATATTTTTCAATGTCAGTCTAGTCATTATTATTTTTTTCTTATGGTCTACACTGAGTCTACCTCTGAATTCTAGACCAGTGTAACTTGGTCTACTTCTGGACTGGAGTAAGGATTTTGTACTTCTTTGGGTGAACCATTGAATCATTACACAATTTTTGATTCAGCCATGCTGGATCTATGTGATCACTCCAGATTTGGAGATGGTGCAGAATTGGAAGTTGAAGACATATCATGAAACTAATTATGTGTTTTTATGACGTGCAGAAACTTTATACACCATTTCAATTAACTATTGCCAACTTTTGACATGTTACTTGCCCTTAAATTAAGAAAAGATTGGTTGAATAGCTCCTTTATTTTAGATAAATGAGTCAGTGACTTGCGTACAGTTCTTTTGTAAATCAAAATTTATAATAGATTACTATTTATTAATTAATGTGAAAAGTAATATATCAACTTTGAGCAGTTGATGAGAATATTGAAAGTATTTTATCAGTATCTAAGACTAAGTAATTGAATAACATGTGGAACAAGATGAGTATTGACAGTGGCAGATCCAGAAATTTTCATGAGGGGGCCCACTGACTGCCTAAGAGGGGGCCCGCTCCAGTCATGCTTCTGTGATTTCCTATATAATCAACCAAATTTTTCCCACTAAAGGAGGGGGGGGGGGCTGTATTGATATCAAAGTTGATTCCCACACTTTTTTGGAATGTTATTATTCCCATTCTTTTCTTCTGCAAATAAGAGAGCTGATTGACAAATGTCATTGTTTACAAATAATTTCACTCAAAAGTGGAGTATTTTTTATTGGAATCCCCTCCACTTTAATGCCAACCTTAATTGACCACATTTGATATCTCTTGTATTACATAATTGAATACACAATAATATTGACCTCAATAGTGTACCTATAATCACTTTTGATCTACACTACATAAAATTATTCAGTGAATTATCTGTCAGAGATGAATAATTAACGATAAAAAAGATACATTTTTTGCCAAAAAAAGACAAAAAACAAAATGTGTATGAAAAAATGCAAGCAGGGTCTATTTTACTTGTAAAATCAGTGTTATAATCATCTGATATTAGTCAATAATTTTGGTTAAATTTAAGTTACAATTATCACTAATTAGCTTGAAACAAAAAAATAAAATTACATAATAAAATTGAGAATGGAAATGGGGAATGAGTCAAAGAGACAACAACCGTATCAAAGAGCTGAAAACAGCTGAAGGCCACCAATGGGTCTTCAACACAGCGAGAAAATTCTGCACCTGGAGGCGTACTTCAGCTGGCCCCTAAACAAAAATGTGTACTAGTTCAGTGATAATGGACGTCATACTAAACTCCAAAACATATAAATGAACTAAAATTAAAAATCATACAAGACTAACAAAGGCCAGAGGCTCCTGACTTGGGACAGGTACAAAAATGTGGCGGGGTTAAACATGTTTTGTGAGATCTCAACCCCTCCCCCTATACCTCTAGCCAATGTAGAAAAAACAAACACACAGCAACACGCACATTAAAATAATAACTCTAACCTGGAGATTTTCTGCAATAAAATTGTTTTGTTTATTCCCCATGCATTATATTGATATTAAACAGTGTAAGGTATTTGTATATTTGAATACAGGAAATTATTTTTCTCAATGAAGAATGAACACCAATTTAAATAAAAAATTAGTTATTTAATTTTTGTTGTTGACAAAGTGCATTTTCTGAAATTATTAAGTCAAACTTCAATAAAAAATGTACCACACCTTCCTTTGAAGATTTCTATTTAAATCATGCAAAAATTATTCAATTGAATAAAAATAAGATATTAGAAATCAGAACACGTTCTAAAAATTGAAATATCAAAAGAATTTGTATGAAAATTGAGAAATTCTCCATCTTTGGGCAATTGAACACAATTTTTTGAGTAAGATTATGGAAATGAAATACAATGTAGAACTATTCATCTTCAGTTCCATAATTTTTATAAAAAGTCAATAAATGATCATAAGATCAGGTAGAAAAATTGCATACCTATGTTTAAAAAAGAAAGATAACACTGGTAATTTTTTGGTGAAATAAAACATTCGATCCTTGTGTTGTCTGTTTTGTTTTTAAACATATGACATTAGATTGTCCCTTGGTTTCTTTTTGGTTTGAACACAAATTAATATTTTGGACCAAAATCACTTATCCAAAGTTGCGATGGTTGTCTCTAAATGTCTTACAGGAGCATATATAATTTTTTTTTTTTCATTAAAAATGAGATCAGAAAAAATTTCCGTCTACCTGTCATTGCTAAAAAATGGCTGAATCTCAGCAGTGAAGATGCTTTTTATTATAAATGTGATGGTTAATTATTTTGTTATTTTTGTAATTTTCCAAACATATTTATTATTTTTTTGCAGAAACAATGTCAAGAAATATGAATGGTATGAAGAAAGAAAAACAACGCGGAAATGTAGTTTTTGGAAATGGGGCCGTTGCACTAAATATGTGTAAGTTCCTAATTAATACTGGACCAAAGGACCTCTGAAAAGTTTGTATATCAAGATTGTATTGCATAATTTGTTTTACATATCATTGATAAAACTTGATTATTTTGGATGATGGTATATATATATTTAACTCATCTTTAATTCTACTTGAATATTTTGAAGGACATTATATTTATTTTCATATTTTTGTTTTTAATAAGGTTGTTCAATAGGGTAATTTTTTTTTTACAGATCAGAATACAAGTACAGTTTAAAATGTGAAACAGGTTGGGCCGTAGCAAACATATTTTCACAAGATTGTGATTATGGTAAGTAAAAAATATGAGATTTAAAAAAAATGTATTTGGATCAAGTTTGAATGTGAAACATATTTGTATTGATTGTTTAAAGAAAAATAACTCTTCATAAATTATGTGCGTCCAAAGTGTCATTCTGGAACCCTCAACTCAAAACATTTGAAAGCCAGGGATTTTAAAAAAAGTATCGAAAAGTTAGGAGCTACATGATTAAACAAGACCTTAAAAGCTTCTCAATTCATCTAAGGGGGCCTCAGTGGCAGAGTAGTCTAATTAGTAGAACCACTGTATCACTAGCTTGTCAACTTTGAGGTTGTGAGTTCGAATCCCTCACGAGGCAGCTGCACCTGACTTCAATCTTAATTGACTAGGATTGTCAGTTTTACTACCAAAGAATGGTGGTTCTCTTAAATTTGGGCACTCCTGCTTCCACCACCAAAAAAATTGACTGCCATGAAATAGCACAATAGTGTCTACAGTGGCATTAAACACCAATCAATCAATCAATCCATCTTAGATCAACTTTGCTTCATTTTAAATTGCATGATTTGAATTTGAGTTTCCTTATAGATTAAATATGTGAAAGAATATTATCATGATTTTATCTTATATTTCAAATCAGCAATAATAAACCTTCTTTTAAATTTTTTACTTAATGTCATGAACATCTTATATATTTGGAGAATGGAAATGTATTGGTATAATATAGTACTTTTTGGATGATATTAGATATGTGTATTTAGTGAAAATAAATAAAACACATCAAATCCAAAGTTTGTCTCTGAAGTTGTAAACAACTGTCCTTAAGGCTACAGTGGTTAAACAGATCTGAAGTTTGTCTCTGAAGTTGAAAACAACTGTCCTTATGGCTACAGTGGTTAAACAGATCTAAAGTTTGTCTCTGAAGCTGAAAACAACTGTCCTTATGGCTACAGGGGTTAAACAGATCTAAAGTTTGTCTCTGAAGTTGGAAACAACTGTCCTTATGGCTACAGTGGTTAAACAAATCTAAAATTTGTCTCTGAAGTTGAAAACAACTGTCCTTATGGCTACAGTGGTTAAACAGATCTAAAGTTTGTCTCTGAAGTTGAAAACAACTGTCCTTATGGCTACAGTGGTTAAACAAATCTAAAATTTGTCTCTGAAGTTGAAAACAAATGTCCTTATGGCTACAGTGGTTAAACAAATCTAAAATTTGTCTCAGAAGTTGAAAACAACTGTCCTCATGACTACAGTGGTTAAACAAATCTGAAGTTTGTCTCTGAAGTTGAAAACAAATGTCCTTAAGGCTACAGTGGTTAAACAGATCTTATGTTTGTCTCTGAAGCTGAAAACAACTGTCCTCATGGCTACAGTGGTTAAACAAATCTAAAGTTTGTCTCTGAAGTTGAAAACAACTGTCCTTAACGCTACAGTGGTTAAACAGATCTAAAGTTTGTCTCTGAAGTTGAAAACAACTGTCCTTATGGCTACAGTGGTTAAACAGATCTAAAGTTTGTCTCTGAAGTTGGAAACAACTGTCCTTATGGCTACAGTGGTTAAACAGATCTAAAGTTTGTCTCTGAAGTTGAAAACAACTGTCCTTATGGCTACAGTGGTTAAACAGATCTAAAGTTTGTCTCTGAAGTTGAAAACAACTGTCCTTATGGCTACAGTGGTTAAACAAATCTAAAATTTGTCTCTGAAGTTGAAAACAACTGTCCTTATGGCTACAGTGGTTAAACAGATCTAAAGTTTGTCTCTGAAGTTGAAAACAACTGTCCTTATGGCTACAGGGGTTAAATCACCATAGACTGTTGTCACAAATATTGTTAGGACTACTTAAGCAGGGGCAGATCCAGCCATTTTTTAAAGGGGGTTCCAACCCAGGATAAAGGGGAATTCCAACCATATGTCGACATTCAAAAGCATTGATTGTCAAAAAAAAGGGGACATTCCAACCCCGGAACTCCCCCCCCCCTGGATTCACCACTGTTAAGTATAACTTCTGTGTACAGGAATCAGCAGGCACTCGGAGTGACTCCTCACCTACATTTATTGTCCAGTTCTTATGAAGTTTATATCAACAGCATATATATACCTCTTTTATTTTGAGAAAAATATACATAATTTTGCTAATAATTGTACATACTATTATTTCGGATTCAGTAAATGTAAACATGATAAATAAAGGAGATGTGGGGTATACCTTAATGAGATCTTACCTCAGTCCCAAACAGAA
Source organism: Mytilus californianus (assembly GCF_021869535.1). Lineage (NCBI taxonomy): Eukaryota > Metazoa > Mollusca > Bivalvia > Mytilida > Mytilidae > Mytilus > Mytilus californianus. The sequence goes on along the minus strand of NW_026262712.1, from coordinate 115,481,594 downwards.
TGGGACTAAATACCTCAGTCCCAAACAGAATTGGACTAAATACCTCAGTCCCAAACAGAATGGGACTAAATCTGTTTTTTCCGATATGGGAAGTCCTAGATAACAAAAATGTGGAATGTTTATGGAGTATGTTTGTAAGACATTTATTATTTTCAATATTACTTATTAAGCCTTATCTGATTTCTTTTTCAGCAATTTGTGACGGAAAAACTGATTTAAATGACGCTTGTGGTATATCGTATTCTTCTGATTATCAGATAACAAGACTAGGAAATGTCTACCACAGTGGAGGAAGTTGTTCATCTCCAAATGTTTGTACAGACTGCAATCATGGATTCTATGCTGATGGACCATATTGTCGTTGTAAGTATCACTGGGTTATTAATCCAACTGCAACAATCAAATCTATTTAGAAGAACTAACCACAATTTTCTAAGTTCTAATTGTTAAGTATACATTTAGAAGGACTGTACTGGCAGATTAAATATATTTAAAACATTGATGTAGACGGAACAATGTTTCTATAAGAGACCTGTCCCAAGTCAGGAGCCTGTAATTCAGTGGTTGTCAATGGTTGATGTGTTACATATTTGTTTTTCGTTCATTTTTTTTGTACATAAATTAGGCCATTAGTTTTCTCATTTGAATTGTTTTACATTTGTCATTTCGAAGCCTTTTATAGCTGACTATGCGGTATGGGCTTTGCTCATTGTTGAAGGCCGTACGGTGACCTATAGTTGTTAATTTCTGTGTCATTTGGTCTCTTGTGAAGAGTTGTCTCATTGGCAATCATACCACATCCTCTTTTTTTATACTTATCACTTTTTTATGAATCTGTGACAATTGACTGGTGAGTTTGGGACACTTGAACTGTTTATCTTTTGGACATGTTTTTTGCCACTCCATTTTCAGCTTGTCATGGACTTATGAGTTTGAATATCTGTTTGGTAGCTTCCGCATCTCTTTTTTATCTATTTTTTTTGTGACAAATAGTTGGTAGAGGGGAAAGACAGGAGAGATGGCAACCCTAGAGCAACATGTAGGGGTTAAAGAGTGAGACTAACAAATAAGGGGGCTTGGCAGAAAGAAGTGAAATAATATTAAAGGGATTTAGAACATATTGAATTATTTGTGTTATTTCAAATTGATAATTGTTTTTCTAATGTTTACAGTATATCGGCCCATTGGTCATTGTTTTTCTTATGGTTACAGTATATCAGCCTATTGATCATTGTTTTTAAAGGCAGTGCTTTAATGCCTTTCTAGTTGCCATGTTAATCTTTCTTTCCGCGACATCCAACTTATCTACGTGGGGGGTCATTAGGCTCCAAGTAGATCCGGAAAATGTTGATTCTCTCCTCTTCTTATTGTGATATAAAATGTTTTTTGTTTCATTTCATTAACATTGGGAAATAGAGAAACGATCATTGTGTTTAGTTAGTTTTAAAAACTTTTGATATATTTGTATTTTACATTATAAGCAGTCAACCGATTGACAAACTAGAATTATTTGAATTCCGTGTGGAAAGAGGTCGGGTTAATTTCGAGTGTTATCTGCAATCTAGATGTTTATAAATCATTTCAGTCGTTGATATAATAATTAAAGGTCGACTGAACATGAATTATATTATACAATTTAAAGCGCATTTCTGTTTATGCACGCGAACCCGTCTAACGTTATTGTTATTTCGCAGTTATATAAAGTAGCAAATTATCGTTCCTGAATAGGTGGCGCCGTGGTAGCCGATCCTGTTCTTCAACTTCTGGTTTCTGCACTGTGCAACTATACAGTTGCATTTTTAATTAACGATGCCAAGTACTTGTTGTTGTGTACCTGGATGTCATTTAAGAGGAGGACATGCATTTCCAAATGACTTAAAAAAGAAGGAAAAGTTGGATCAACGCCATGGCCCATACGCAGATTGGACGAGAACACGATGAAATCGTGGAGTCCATCTCAATCAGCTGTTGTTTGCAAGGCACATTTTACTGAAAAAGACTACGTGCAGGAAACTATTCATGGTAAAACTCTATTTTCTTTTTAAAATATATAGTTATATATGTAATCGCCATGCGAAATAACCAAAGTCTGTTTACAACCGCAATTATCGTTTTAGAATAAAAGGGGGTGGTTAATTCAAGACGTCATAATTTTTTGGATTATGATTCAATGTGATCTGTTTGAGATTATTTGGTGCTTGCTACAATTATAATGATTTCTTACAAGAGGTATATCATACTGAGAATTATTTTAGCAGTAATTATGCTAATGTAGTAATGACAGGAATGCATAAGCTATGCCAATGTTAACAGGAACAAAACAATGACATGCTCTCATCTATATTATAGTTATTTAGGTACAAACAATGTATGTTTGTTGCATAAGTCTCTCATTGTTTGTCCTTTGGATTTACATAACATACATTTTGATGTACATTGAATCAGGCTAACATATTTTTATCCATATTGTAATGAATAAATCTAGTTAATATTTTGCCAGGTAGTATAAAGTATGCATTGCTAATGAAAGTTCATTTAATTATCAAAAAACTAATGTTTTATAACCTTTTTCAGGGTGCAAACCCACCATACAGAGATTTAAGTCTACTGCCATTCCCAGCCTATTTTCCTGGACCAAGCAAGAGACTGAATCGTCCGCAAAAAGAAAAATCAGGGCAGTTTCCTGTGAAAACAAAAGAACTAAACTTGATGAATATTGTAGTAGAAATCTAGAGGAAAGTTTTGATTGTAAAGTTGGTTTTCCTGAAGAAGTCATTCATACTGCAGACATGATTTATGACTGTCCACCACCAACTGCAGAGCTAATGTTGAGCTTCACAGATGGAATTACGCAAACACCATCAATGCCTATATTTTCAGCAGAGAATTTTGAAATGAAGACACGTGACACAGCCATGCATTTATATACCGGTTTAGAGTTGTAACTTGTATACTAAATTTTTATTTGTTTTGACCACACTTGGTCCAGCAGCACATTGTTTGAGATATATATATTTTCAAATTGATAGGGTGTCATTTGAAAATCAGTTTTTTTATGACTTTGATGAAATTGAGGCATTATACAACTAACTTTGAACTGTCTAGATTCTAGATTGAAACTAGTGTTAAGAATATTGTGTAAACATGGATTGTTTTTATGTCTAAACAGTGGTGTGAGGCTAACACTTGGCCATTTAGTGGTTTAGTCAAATATTTTTTCGCCATCCAACTTCAAATTAAAGTTTCCTACAACTTGGATTATTATTGACAGCACAGAATATCCCGTGATAAAACCTAAAGCTCCTAGAGCTCAGGCAACCTTTTCATCATATAAAAACAGAAACACTGAAAATACGTGTATGTTCGACTCCTGGTGGTTTAGTCAACTATGTCTCTAATGCATATGTTGGTTGTACCAGTGACTGTGAAATAGTTGAAAGATGTAGAATAGTTCAATTATGTGATCCAGGTGACAGTGTGATGGCAGACAAAGGTTTAAATGTGCATGATTTGTTTGCTCACTTTTTTCAAAAAAAGAAACAGAATTAGTTCCAAAACTCTTATACGGGATAGAAAAGTCTCCAATTAACATGTGCACATAGAGCTAATTATTGGACTTGGCAAAACATACAAAATTCTAATAAATCCTATGAATGGAACTGAAACAAAACTTTCATCTGAAATAACATTTAGTTGTTTTATGTTGTGTAATTTCAGAACTTGTATTGTGCCAAAGGATGCATAAATAAAAGTGACGCAATGAAGTTTGTTCTGATATATATATATATAAATATTATTTACAATTACATGCACATGTAAATTGTAATGCATATAAAAATAAGGAGATGTGGTATGATATTCAGTGAGTTTATCGAACCAAAGTGCATAAGAAATGGGTAAAGCAGTTACAGGTGTTACTGTCACCGTGCAATCTCCAACAATTAGAAAAACTTGTACCGTGTAAAAAATTTCAGAGATCTTACAACTAAGTTTTGTTGTCTCACCTTGACTTTGGTGAATTGTTTATATCTGTTGATGTAAATATAAAAAAGAAGATGTGGTATGATTGCCAATGAGACAACTCTCCACAAGAGACCAAATGACACAGAAATTAACAGCTATAGGTCACAGTACGGCCTTCAACAATGAGCAAAGCACATACCGCACAGTGAGCTATAAAAGGCACTGAAATGACAATGTAAAACAATTCAAACAAGAAAACTAACGGCCTAATTTATGTACAAAAAATGAACGAATAACAAATATGCAACACATAAACAAACGACAACCACTGAATTACAGGCTCCTGACTTGGGACAGGCACATACATGTACATACAGAATTTGTGGGGTTTAACATGTTAGCGGGATCCCAACCCACCCCTAACCTGGGACAGTGGTGTAACAGTACAATATAAGAATGAACTATAAAAATCAGTTGAAAGAGGCTTAACTCATCAGATGGATAAATACAAATACAAGTGGACGAGGCCGGGTAGTTGTACATCCAAACAACAAAAAGACACTAAGTACAGATCTGAGAGTACTCGCATTTACTGACAGCTAGTTCAAAGCCACTAACAACTGATAAAAAAATCTTGCATCTAAGACTAAATTATCAATCCGTAAGCTCCCTTTAGAATTTTATAAATTTTAGATTTTACATTTCTGAGTTATGGGGTTTTATTCATTAAAAAAGCGGGGATTTTCCAGTTTTTGGACAACAACTAAAAAATGCTTTAAGCAGTTCGCATGAAACTTTGGTGAATTATTTATAGCTATTGATGTAATCTCCCTATTGATTTTCATAAATTTCAAATATGGCATTGAGAAGAAGTTGAACTTTATTTGTTTATAGTCTGGCAACAGATTTATTAAGTATTGCGCAACAGCACAGTGTATTGCACAACAGCAAGAAATCTTTAATTGAATATAAATTCAATTCATATAATCGATTTCAAGTTCTGTGACTACATTTATTCAGAAACTATAATATGTCAAATATTTGATTACAATCCAAATTCAGACCTGTATCAAGCTTGAATATTGTGTCCATTTTTGCCCCAACTGTTCATGGTTGGACCTCTGCGGCTGTATCCAGCTGCGCTCAGCGAATCAGTTTATTTCTTAATTAAGAACTCCTTTTTGTCGAGCCTGCGACTTTTGTCGCAGAAAGCTCGACATAGGGATAGTGATCCGGCGGCGGCGTTGGCTAACTTCTTAAAAGCTTTATATTTTAGAAGGTGGAAGGTCTGGATGCTTCATACTTTGTATATGGATGCCTTATGTTACGAAGTTTCCGTCAGTCACATGTCCAATGTCCTTGACCTCATTTTCATGGTTCAGTGACTACTTGAAAAAAAAGTTAATATTTTTTGTAATGTTAAATTCTCTCTTATTATAAGTAATAGGATAACTATATTTGGTATGTGCGTATCTTGCAAGGTCCTCATGCCCGTCAGACAGTTTTCACTTGACCTCGACCTCATTTCATGGATCAGTGAACAAGGTTAAGTTTTGGTGGTCAAGTTCATATCTCAGATACTATAAGCAATAGGTCTAGTATATTCAGTGTATGGAAGGACTGTAAGGTGTACACGTCCAACTGGCAGGTGTCATCTGACCTTGACCTCATTTTCATGGTTCAGTGGTTATAGTTAAGTTTTTGTGTTTTGGTCTGTTTTTCTTATACTGTATGCAATAGGTCTACTATATTTGGTGTATGGAATGATTGTAAGGTGTACATGTCTAGCTGGCAGGTGTCATCTGACCTTGACCTCATTTTCATGGTTCAGTGGTCAAAGTTAAGTTTTTGAGTTTTGGTCTTTTTTTCTAATACTATATGCAATAGTTCAACTGTATTTGGTATATGGAAATATTTTATGATCTATTTGTCAGTCACACAGGTTTTTTTTTTTACCTTGACCTCATTTTCCAGGTCAGTTGCTCAGTTTTAAGTTTTTGTGTTTTGGTCTGTTTTTCTTAAACTATAAGCAATAGGTCAACTATATTTGTTGTATGGAAGAATTGTTAGCTGTACATGCCTGCCTAGCATGGTTCATCTGACCTTGACCTCGTTTTCTTGGTTCATTGGTCAATGCTTAGTTTACTTGGTTAATGTTAAGTTTATGTGACAGTTGTAATAAAGCTTTATATTTAGGACTATCAACATAATATCAATGATTAGTAAAGAAGGCGAGGCATTTCAGCATGTGCACTCTTGTTTCATTCATAAATTACTTTATACTTGGAAATATAATTTTGCTTGGAGTTATAGTTTCTAAAAAAAGTATTGTCATTGAAAGAGTTGACATGTTGCAATGTACATTTATTCTACATAGTTCTATGGTACCAAATCAAAAGTTTATATAAAAGAAAGAAGTCAAAGGTTTCCCATCATAGTTTAGTTACATACATTTTTTATGTACCTGAGGTCATTGAATATAGGTCATTATATAAATAAGGAGATGTGTTATGATTTCCAATGAAACAACTATCATCCATACATTGTACTTACCAGTCACAAACCACATTTGCAAAGTTGAATAAAATACAGTTGATAACATTTACTTATTACTAAAAAGAAAATGCCAAACTATTTTAAACAGTATTTGACTATAAACATAGATAAAAAAGGTACAAACTGGACATAATGCACTAGTTCATAAACAAGTGAGAACAATCGCCTTCATATAGTGCTCAGAATATGACATTCATAAAACTTGTTCAATATCATTAGAGAACTCTAAATCTTAAATACTGAAAGCCACCTCTGATAAGTACAATGTACTATGCAAGATAATGATATAACTGGACTAAAAATACACACAACCTGTAATTAACTGCCTTTACAGCGCTTTCACGCTTTGATTTCTAATGTTTACAGTATATTGGCCCATTGACCATTGTTTTTCTTATGGTTACAGTATATTGGCCCATTGATCATTGTTTTTCTTATGTTTTCAGTATGTGGACCAATTTATCATTATTTTTTCTTATGTTTACAGTATGTGGGCCCATTGATCATTGTTTTTCTTATGGTTACAGTATATTGGCCCATTGATCATTGTTATTCTAATGTTAACAGTATATTGGCCCTGTTATTCTAATGTTTACAGTATATTGACCCATTGATCATTATTATTCTAATGTTAACAGTATATTGGCCCTGTTATTCTTATGTTTACAGTATATTGGCCCATTGATCATTGTTTTTCTTATGTTTTCAGTATGTGGACCAATTTATCATTATTTTTTCTTATGTTTACAGTATGTGGGCCCATTGATCATTGTTATTCTAATGTTTACAGTATATTGGCCCATTGATCATTGTTATTCTAATGTTAACAGTATATTGGCCCTGTTATTCTAATGTTTACAGTATATTGACCCATTGATCATTATTATTCTAATGTTAACAGTATATTGGCCCTGTTATTCTAATGTTTACAGTATATCGGCCCATTGATCATTGTTTTTATGGTTACAGTATATTGACCCATTGATCATTATTATTCTAATGTTAACAGTATATTGGCCCTGTTATTCTAATGTTTACAGTATATTGACCCATTGATCATTATTATTCTAATGTTAACAGTATATTGGCCCTGTTTTTCTTATGTTTACAGTATATTGGCCCATTGATCATTGTTTTTCTAATGTTTACAGTATATCGGCCCATTGACCATTGTTTTTCTAATGTTTACAGTATATCGGCCCATTGACCATTGTTTTTCTTATGGTTACAGTATATTGGCCCATTGATCATTGTTATTCTAATGTTAACAGTATATTGGCCCTGTTATTCTAATGTTTACAGTATATTGACCCATTGATCATTATTATTCTAATGTTAATAGTATATTGGCCCTGTTATTCTAATGTTTACAGTATATTGGCCCATTGATCATTCTTTTTCTTATGTTTTCAGTATGTGGGCCCATTGATCATTGTATTTCTCATGTTTACAGTATGTGGACCAATTTATCATTATTTTTTCTTATGTTTACAGTATGTGGGCCCATTGATCATTGTATTTCTCATGTTTACAGTATGTGGGCCAATTTATCATTGTTTTTCTTATGTTTTCAGTATGTGGACCCATTTATCATTGTTTTTTCTTATGTTACAGTATGTAGGCCCATAGACTATGTTTTCAGTATGTGGACCCATTAATCATTGTATTTCTTATCTTTACAGTATGTGGGACCATTGATCATTGTAACTACAGAAGATGTACTACCTCTAGCAATCAGCACTGTGAATGGTGTGATGGGGAAATAACACCAAATATATATTGGAGAGCTTACACAAGACATCTTGATAATACAAAATGTCAAAGTGAGTAGAGTTATTTCCCTTGGAAACTGATGTTGTTTTTGATGCCTCAGAAAATTACAGAATACTTCAATGTTATACCAGTTGTTAAAAGTCTACAACTAAAAAACAGTCATCTGTCCACAATTTAATTTCAGTGGTCATATCTGTTCAATTTATCAGAAGATGCACCATGGTTTTACCCCAGCTTCAAGAAGTTGAGTCATATAGGGATGTCTTTCCTTCTGTTAGTTCATCCTTAACCCAATCATGTTACACCCTCATAGGCAGTCTAGGTTGTTAAACATCGTCATAGTAGTAGACCATCCTTCACAAGTTTGGTTTCTTGGATGATAATTAAAGCACCACTTAACAAAATCTCTTGAAACTTGAACATAATGTCATATGGACCATACAGGTCAAATTTGATTTTCAAATTAATGGTTTTGACATTCACCATTCAAGAGTTAAACCCCTTAATTACCTTAAAAATTTGGTTTGGTTTCCGAATGATGATTAAATTACCTATGAACAAAAACTTGAAGTTTTGACAGAATGTTACAAGCCATAAAATACAGATCAAGGTCAGTATTGATGGTTTTGACATTTACTGTTTTAGAGTTATTACCTTTAAAGTTTGGTTTTGTTTTGTGATGATTAAATACTGCTGAACCAAATGTTTTGAACTTGAACACAATGTAATGGACCATAGAATATAGATCAAGTCTGATTTTGATGGCTTTACATTTACCTTTCAAGAGTTATGCCCCTTAGTCACCTTAAAAGCTGGGTTTTCTTCAGTTTCCAGATGATGATTAACCAACGAGTGTAATTACCCTAAAATACACATTATATGTGTCATTACCATAAAATACACTTTACATTTGATTTGAAAGTTGGAGTTTGACATTTGCTTTAACATGAGTTTTTCTTCAAGTGATCACTAGACTACCTAATTCTAGTTAATAAGCTGTTTTCACATCAACAATTTTCACTTGAGTTGTATACAATTTTAATATTCCATGTGACTCACTGAATATCTAGGATATATTCTGTTTGAATTATCACACCCATCTGTGATATATTTGTTGTTACCTGAATGTGATACTATTCTATTTGCAGAGGCTTGTTCATGGAGAACAGATAGTACACGATGTTACCCTGGAACTTGTACTAATGAACTCGCCAGTGGTTGTGTGTGTGCTGATAACTTTAGTGGAACACATTGTGAAAACAGTGAGTATATAATTATGGGGCAGGGGTGCAGGCCTTTGTCATATAGAACATAAAGAGATACTTGGTGTTCCCTTGAAGTAAATAATAACTTGATAATTTTTTTTATAAAATATACCGAGGACACATCAGAACTTTAATCAGTGCTTTAACACTTCAAAATGGCCAAAATGTTTAGTAAGATTATGGATGGTAGGGAAACATTAACCAAACATATTATTTTATTTGGCCTAATAACAATAGGAAATTATGTGTTAACTTAACTTCAAGATATAAAAATTTTGGAATGAGATCTGCAGATGAGCTTATGGACCATGACATGATTCAAGAGTTTCAAAAAGGGGGACACTGAAAAATTTTGTTTTAAAGGGGTATATGAAACAGGAATTTTTTTATTTTTTTTTATGAAAATGCAAATTTTCTGCCATAATAATAAGGGATTGGGGGCACATTTGTCCCATGGATCTGTCACCATGGTCACAGGCCATCATAGAATTATTTTTTATTGTTTTTCACAATTTATCCTATTGAATGTCAGTCCTTCAAATATTTGAAACACTAAAACACATATGCATAAAACACAAGTAAGAAAAAAAGTACAAATTACAAATGTACATGTGTTGTACAATAAATTGATGAATTACAATGTACATGTGTTGTACAATAAATTGATGAATTACAAATGTACATGTGTTGTACAATAAATTGATGAATTACAATGTACATGTTTTTGTACAATAAATTGATGAATTACAAATGTACATGTGTTGTACAATAAATTGATGAATTACAATGTACATGTGTTGTACAATAAATTGATGAATTACAAATGTACATGTGTTGTACAATAAATTGATGAATTACAAATGTACATGTGTTGTACAATAAATTGATGAATTACAAATGTACATGTGCTGTACAATAAATTGATGAATTACAAATGTACATGTGTTGTACAATAAATTGATGAATTACAAATGTACATGTGTTGTACAATATATTGATGAATTACAAATGTACATGTGTTGTACAATAAAACACTATCACTGATTGGAAGGAAGTTATTTTCAATTAAATTATTCTTTTCAGTTGACAACACACCAACAATAGAATACAATCATTGTAAATTTTCTGACAACGGTGGACATCATGTTCTAGAAAATGATCCAAACTGGGTCACTGATGGCCATGCAACTATTTGGACAAACTTTGCTGCATATAGCAGTATTTCAGTAGTTGAAAGAGCAAAATATTTGCAGCCAGCTGATAATAGAGATTCTCAACATTATGTGAAATATTTCCGAGTTGGTGTCATTGAGGAAAAAGCAACTCTCTTATATTATAAAGGTATTTTTTTTATTGAGTTTTGTTTTAGTGGCTTTCATAGGGCAGCTTAGTATATATGTGGTTTTTACCAAAGATATTCTTATTGAAACGGAATAAATGATGTTATAAATGATTGATTGATTGCTGGTGTTAAATGCCACTTTCAACACTCTTGGCTATATTATTGCTGCCAGTTTTTGTTGGTGAAGGAAGCTGAAGTGCCCAGAGAGAACCACTGACCTAACAATCATAGTCACTTAAGATCAGAGTCAAATGTACCTGCCTCAAGCAGGGTTGGAACTCATTACCTCAGTGTTTCATTATCTCAGCATCGACAGGCTAGTGATCTTTGAAAATTAACTATTTAGACCTCTTGGCCATGGAAGCCCTGCTATAAATTATTTATTTGTTCAAACAGGAGTTAGAAGTCCTGTGAGTATTTGTAATATTTATTTTGCACTTTCATTTCAAAAATAATGCTGGTGAGACAAATATTACAAAGATTAATGTGTGGGGGTCAGTACAGTTTCAAGATAATTAATGATTGTTGATTTGGAGAGAATTGAGATGATCCCCTAGGGGAAAGGTATGTTTCAGTCTGCATCTTGTTATCTTGAACAGCAATTATGGTATATGAATGCTTACTGTTTAACTATACCTATGATCGTTGCAAAGAAAACTGGCAAATATGAAAATAAGATGTGGTATGATTGCCAATGAGACAATTAATGAGGTAGAAATATAGGTTACCTTACAGCCTTCAACAATGACCTATATGGTTGGCTAGATGTTCATTTTGACTTTACAAGACTCTCATGCCAACCATTTTGTGCCTTATAGTTCCAAACAACTTGAAATTTCATACTTATTTGATAAGAAGGAGATTGAACAAATAAACAGATTGGGTTTAAACACATTTCCCATCTGTTTCTCATGCAATCATTGTGTTTCAAGCTCTCCCTTTTTTTTATTTACGCTTCTTTTATAATCTGGAAATATTCCAAATATATCATAAGATACCCCATATATATAAAATATAAACAATGGCCGTTTTCTCCCTCAGAGCTTCCAAGCTCTTTGATTTAAGATTACTTCTGGGTTATTGATGCCGCATAACACTCCTTCAGTGGTTTTTGTGAGTCTATTGACTATATTTATATCCCCACTCCTGTCTGTCCGTCCGTCTGAGTGCCAGGGCAGTCCCATGGTATACTGTGACGTTTCAGATTCATGGCTAATCAACTGTTTTCTGAATACTTATATATTCTAAACATAATGGACAAGAATGAAATTTGTGTCTTATTTTTCTACCGCACCAATTTTAATTACTTTTTGTAATTTCATGCTAAATAACGGTGACCAACAAGTCTCAATAAAATTAATAGAATGACCATCAGTTCCTACAGTATACTGGTTCTGTTTATAGGTTCAACATATGTTTCCAAACAGACAAAGACATGTAATGGTATGAATAAAAACCAGCCTGTAGATTTTAAAGAATGCAGCTTTTCCTTTAATGCTTGGTCATTTACTCATAATGATAGGTATGTATATATGGGTGTGGTAATTAAACTTGATAATTAAATGGCAACTTTTTTCTTCAGATAATTTTAGAAACTAATGTTTTACTTTGTTAGACACAAATGTTTAATAGAAATATGATATGACCAATGTGACCTTAGAATTTATAGACTATTTTGGTTGTAAAAAAGACTCGTGATTCTAAAAGGCTATTCCTATCCTTATATATTATGGTATAAGTACATTGTGAACAATTTGTTTTGGTTAGTTTTGAATACCTCATTGTCCAATTGTTTTGCCAGAGTGTTTTCACTTAATTGCTAAGAAATAACTATATAACAGTTTGAAACTGCAAAATATCATTTTACAATATTATAGTAACGCCCAAGTAATATCTAAATACCAATAGATGCCTTGGATGGTTGGTCCTTTGTCAGAAACGGCCAGATTGCTCTTCAGTAATATAGACGTTGACTATTAGCCATTAGTTATGTACCAGAAGAGGCTGATTCTTGGGTAGTTCTTCGGGACATCTCTAGATGGTCTATCTGATGACCTAAAACTAACCCTACCAATACTACTCTATTCATCATATTGATATCTTTATGTTGCTAATACTATAAATTTTACATTTTATCAATAAATAAAAATGTGGGGTGCTTGTCACTGAAACTGTGGGACAGCAACTCATCAACACAAAACAAGCAAGGTTTCTTAAAGTTGTGTATTTGCTGTTTGTTAAATTGTCAACTGTCAGAAAGTATAGAAAAACTATTTACAACTTCAATATGTTGTCAGAATAATGATTTCATGTTCATTTACAAATGATATGAATTTCCAGAGTAGTTGCTGAATTCTCCTCTACCAATGGAGGATATGTGAGTGTGGCTAACCGTGACTCTAGTTCCACAGATTCTGTGAAAAAGACTTATTACTATTCTGGACAAACCCTGACACGGGAGTTTGAGTTCCACTGGGATTTAGAGAACCCTTATCATTGTTCTGTGTCGTCAGGAACATCTTGTACTCCATTTCTAAATATTTTAGATGATTTAACTGAAGATGTAAGTATTGATCGTTATGTATTATAAATACTACAAGGAATCTTATTTAGTATGCAGGTATCTTTTCAGTATTAATTTCCAAAGTACAAATACAACTAACTACAGTAAGTTCAAAAATGATTGCGATGTTTTAATTAATGCATTGATAGCTGTATAACAATAATAATTAGGTAAAAAATACTTCTTTGTCAATTGTTTCATAAGTTCTAAAAATAGAGAAGATCAGAAGTTAACATGATTTTATTTGTGGAAAACTATGATTATATATATGTAAACAACCATCCCTTTAGTATTGTTTGACAAAAAGTTGTCAGAAAAAAAGGACATGGAAATAAATTATTGGGAAGCTAAAAACAGTTATGCATTTATCTTGGCCTCATTTGTTTTAAAAAATAGTGTATATATGTATCTGTTGTAGCCTAATCTGAGTTTTACATGGGGAGGATGGTCAGATGACTTATCAGGACTAGATCATTATGAATATGACCTGTTTGACCTTGGAGTGGATGGTTCAATATTGATTGATGGTGCTGGCGCTGGTGGATCTTTAGTGTCATCAAATAAAAATGTACCAATCACTGAATCCTCTGTAAGTACAAATGTACCAATCACTGAATCCTCTGTAAGTCCAAGTGTACCAGTCACTGAATTCTTTGTAGGTCCAAGTGTAACAATCACTGAATCATCTGTAAGGACAAGTGAATCAATCACTGAATCCTCTGTAAGTACAAGTGAACTAATCACTGAATCCTCTGTTTAAAAAGTGTACTGATCACCAAATCCTCTGTAAGTACAAGTGTACCAATCACTGAATCCTCTGCAAGTCCAAGTGTACCAATCACTGAATCCTTTGTAAGTACAAGTGAACCAATCACTGAATCTTTTGTAAGTCCAAGTGTATCAATCACTGAATTCTCTGTAAGGACAAGTGAACCAATCACTGAATCCTCTGCAAGTCCATGTGTACCAATAACTGAATCCTTTGTAAGTACAAGTGAACCAATCACTGAATCTTTTGTAAATCCAAGTGTATCAATCACTGAATTCTCTGTAAGGACAAGTGAACCAATCACTGAATCCTCTGTAAGTAAAAGTGTACCAATAACTGAATCCTCTGTAAGTAAAAGTGTACCAATCACTGAATCCTCTGCAAGTGCAAGTGTACCAATCACTGAATCCTTTGTAAGTCCAAGTGAACCAATCACTGAATCCTTTGTAAGTCCAAATGTACCAATCACTGAATCCTCTGTTAAAAGAAGTGTACTGATCACTGAATCCTCTGTTAGTACAAGTGTACCAATCACTGCATTCTGTAAGTTCAAGGGTACCAATCACTGAATCCTCCGTAAGTAAAAGTGTACCAATCACTAAATCCTCTGTTAGTGCAAGTGAACCAATCCTTGAATCTTTTGTAAGTCCAAGTGTATCAATAACTGAATCCTCTGTAAGTACAAGTGTACCAATTACTGAATACTCTTTAAGTGCAAGTGAACCAATAACTGAATCTTATGCAAGTACAAGTGAACCAATCACTGAATCCTCTGTAAGTACAAGTGTATCAATCACTGAATCTTTTGTAAGTACAAGTGTACCAATTACTGAATACTCTTTAAGTGCAAGTGAACCAATAACTGAATCCTATGCAAGTACAAGTGAACCAAACACTGAATCCTCTGTAAGTACAAGTGTACCAATCACTGAATCCTCTGTAAGTACAAGTATACCAATTACTGAATACTCTTTAAGTGCAAGTAAACCAATAACTGAATCTTATGCAAGTACAAGTGAACCAATCACTGAATCCTCTGTAAGTACAAGTGAACCAATCACTGAATCCTCTGTAAGTACAAGTGTACCAATTACTGAATACTCTTTAAGTGCAAGTGAACCAATAACTGAATCTTATGCAAGTACAAATGAACCAATCACTGAATCCTCTGTAAGTTCAAGTTTACCAATCACTGAATCCTCTGTTAGTACAAGTATACCAATCACTGAATACTCTTTAAGTGCAGGTGAACCAATAACTGAATCTTTTGCAAGTACAAGTGAACCAATTACTAATCCTCTGTAAGTACAAGTGTACCAATCACTGAATCCTCTGTAAGTACACATTTACTAATATCTGAATTCTTTGTAAACTTCAATAAATATGCTAGTGCACCAATTACTGAATCTTCTGCAAGTTAAAATGAATATGCAAATGTACTAATAACTGAATTTTCTTAGTTACAATTAATAAATAAGTGTACCATTATTACTGAATATACAAGTATAGCTAGTACTTGTTATAGAACTGTTTGTGTGTTACGGACCAATTACTGATTTGTCTGTACTTTGCAAGGGTGTCAATTATCGCCTATATAAGTGTGGAAGTTAGTGATTTTAAAACATTTGGTGTAACTTAGTGTGATGGTAGTCACTTTCGAATCTTATAAATTATCCATGACAAACATGTTTTGTATACCAGACAGACATGTTTTTGAATGTTTTTGTATTCAAGACAGACATTTTTTTGTATCATAAAAATTCAAATATTATACATTATCCATGATAGACATGGTTTTGTATCGATGACAGACATGTTTTGTATCCATGACAGATATATTTTTGTAGCTATGAAAGACATGTTTTTGTATCCACAAAAGAATGAAAGACATGTTTTGTATCCATGACAGATATGTTTTTCTATGCCCGAAAGACATGTTTTTGTATGCATGACAGACATGTTTTTTGTATCCATGACAGATACAGATATATTTTTGTATCCATGAAAGACATGTTTTTGTATCCAAGCTGTTAAAATCCCAAATGACAAATGTAAAACAAACTATAAAAAACAGTTGAAAAGAGTTTAGCTCAAAATAAAGATCAAAAGCACAAAAACACTTAAGACACAAAATCCAGATCTGAGAGAACTCGCAGTTACTGAAAGCTAGTTCAAAGTCAATAACAACTAAAAAATAAATCATAAATCAAAACCACTCACAAACAAAAAACCTGTTAAATATAAGGGCATATACAGCATAAAACCAGTTTAAATTTATTTGTATACATTATCTTGAATTGTTTGTTGTATTTTAGGGATCTGTGGTTTTGACGGAACCTGGGATGTATTCCTTACATCTTGTTGCCTATGATAAAGCTGGAAATTTTAAAACAGGCAGAAATCTTTTCCTGTATGATGACCAGTCTGTTGTAGATACCCAAGGAAATCAGCCGACCTACTGTTCAACTGCCTCTGAAGATACATCATATACTTGGGTTACTATAGATACAAACCAGGTCAAGGTCGATTGGAAAGATCGATTTATAAATATCAGACATAAAAATAATAAATGGTTAAACCTGGTACAGACATATGCACCAGGGGAACCTAAAATTGTGGTGTATGAAGATTTGTATGGAGACAGAACAAATGTTCAAATAAATAATGTGCATGGTAAGGTTTAGGATGTAACAGGATTCATTAGGCTTCACAATATTTAAAAAAAAAAAATGTATAAAAGAATATATCAATTTACAATTATATCTTTTTAAAAACTTCTAAATTTAAGTTAATGGTCTCTCCTTTTGAACTGAAGTTTTTTTATTAACCATGTACTTTTCTGTGTTTTTTATAAAACTATAATCATAAGTAAAGAATACACAAATGTCACAAACCAAATCCAGTAAACATAAAAATTTGCTGATCATATATGCAATATTTAACAAAATATACCTATTGGATGTTTTAAGCTTACAGAATACTGATGTGAGTTTTAGGGGTCTTGTTCACTAGGCATATGCTTTCACAGTATATTTTTATTTGGTCCGAGCAGCACAGTTGCAGCCACTTCCCAGGTAGCACAAAACATTTTCAAAACATTTTTAAATGGTTGTATAAATGTCTTCTCAAAAAGTTGTCGAAAAAATATATATAGTGGAGCAGGAACTGACTTCATCCTCATATCATAGTTTTAGTGCTTAAACAATGTATTTTTATTTCAGCCATTGTTGATTTCCAAGTATCATATCAGGTTGACAGCAGTGACTCAATAACCACAAGTGTCAAGGATTCACGACCTTTCACCTCTGTTTCGAACATATATAACCAGTATGACATCTTAACATTAGACTGGGCTGATGGAGATCAATTGACAGCTACAGTTAAAGCTATTGATGTACTGGACAAGACTAACCAAGAAACAATCGTGGTGTACAGAGATGCTACGCCTCCTATTGTAGAAAATGTATGGTTAACAAAAGGGGACAGATTAAATGTTAGTGTGCACAGTTTAGAAGATTTTACAAAGATGACGTAAGTAATTTATTTTCTCTTCCTTTCTTATTTTTGTGTTGTTTTTTCAACTTATTACAATTTGTAGAATTCAGTGCTGCATTAATATAGAGATACTTTTATTTTACTCTGAATTGCTCTCAGTCCAAAAAAAAAGATTATTGTGGATTCATTTATTTTCTTGTAGTGAAGAAAAGATTCGTGGATATTAGATTTCGTAGTTTTACAAAAATATGCAAACAATCCTGTGAAAATTTTGTACTTCGTTGAACATTCTTCGTTCACCTGTATTCTTGATATCCAAGAGAATTGGTATCTTATGAATGAATCTTCAGTAGTTGAACAACACCAAAGACTAGAAGACATGCATTGTACAAACCTTCTATGACTGTTCATGAAATTGCCATAGGAACTATACTTGCCAATCTTAGCTGCTAGAGTGTAAAAAGAGGCAGGGTTGAGTGGCTTGTCTTCATATTTGTGTCCTTTCGGGAATTTGGTGTCTTTAGGAGATCTTTGGTATCCTCTGTTAAATTATAGGAGTGGGTACTAAATCAAATTCATTTTGTCTGTCTGTCCGTCCATTTGTTGATGGTCCAACAAATATGTTTGTCACACTTATACAGGTACTACTGAACAGAATGACTTCAAATTTAGTCAGCAGCTTGGCAGAGATGAGTTGTGGTGATTTAGAACGTCTCCGGTAATTCAGATCCCCTAATATCTGTTTGTCAATACAGTTAAAGCTGTGTAAACCAGACCCTAAATAAACACTCGTTGAACAATAAACACTCGTTGAACAATAAACACTCATTGAACAATAAACACTCGTTGAACATAAACACTCGTTGAACAATAAACACTCATTGAACAATAAACACTCGTTGACCAATAAACACTCGTTGAACATAAACACTCGTTGAACAATAAACACTCGTTGAACAATAAACACTCCTTGAACAATAAACACTCGTTGAACAATAAACACTCGTTGAACAATAAACACTCATTGAACAATAAACACTCGTTGACCAATAAACACTCGTTGAACATAAACACTCGTTGAACAATAAACACTCATTGAACAATAAACACTCGTTGACCAATAAACACTCGTTGAACATAAACACTCGTTGAACAATAAACACTCGTTGAACAATAAACACTCGTTGAACAATAAACACTCGTTGAACAATAAACACTCGTTGAACAATAAACACTCATTGAACAATAAACACTCATTGAACAATAAACACTCGTTGAACAATAAACACTCGTTGACCAATAAACACTCGTTGAACATAAACACTCGTTGAACAATAAACACTCATTGAACAATAAACACTCGTTGACCAATAAACACTCGTTGAACATAAACACTCGTTGAACAATAAACACTCGTTGAACAATAAACACTCGTTGAACAATAAACACTCGTTGAACAATAAACACTCGTTGAACAATAAACACTCGTTGAACAATAAACACTCGTTGAACAATAAACACTCGTTGAACAATAAACACTCGTTGAACAATAAACACTCATTGAACAATAAACACTCGTTGAACAATAAACAACGAGATGATTCTGATGCAGATGAAAACAATAAACTCAAAGTGAAAGTAAAACTGACGAGTTTAGAGACTGATACTAATACCAAGGTGGATTTGACATTTAAGGATATGTAAAAAAAGTTTATATATATTTCTTTGAATTTCGAGAACAACTAATTTCTGTTATTTCTAAAGCCAATGAATACGAAGACTCAAAACAAGGATCGTGCATAGTTACATGGTGAAAGGTCAAGGAACACTTGTAATGTTCATGTCACAATATTTTCACACAAATCATGACATACCTTTTAATAAATAGATTATTATATTCCAATAGCCAGCTGGTTTATACAGGTTTTACTGTTCATTGAATTTTTCAATATTCTGACTAAACTTAACATTTTCATCACGTTTCCCCAATGCTACTGAACAGAATGACTACATATCTGATCTACGGGTTGACATTGATGACTTGTAATGTGTAATGTATGCACTTTCAGGATCTGTCAGACCCTTTTGAGATAAATGGGGGGGTAAGGTTAGATTGATAAGTGTCCAAATTCTTGTTATTTAAAAGGGTAATGATACTCACAGGAAATTAGAGCTGCAAGTTAAGTAACTGTAAAATGTTGTAGTTAATGTTGTATTATTATACCTCCTGCAAACAAAGTTTGGGGGTATATAGGAATCAATCAGCCTTGTCTGTCTGTCTGTCTGTCTGTCTGTCTGTCTTCAAATTAACTCATCATAGACACCAGGTTTAAAATTTTGCACACCACAGGCATGTAACTTAGTCTACAAAAGTCTCGTCAGTGAAGCCCTTTTAAGAAAGGCATACATCTTAGACAACATCAAATAAAACATTTGGAAAGTGTCAAAATTTATCAACTAGATTGACTTGCTGTTTTTCAGTAACTAACATATTCAAACCTCAATCTGTGATGCAGGAGTAGTTGTCTAGCTAAGTAGACAGTTCTTGTTTAAATTTATTCTCCACAGGATAGAATGGGAAGCATATGATGTACACAGTGGCTTGGATTCTGTGTATTGGAGATTATATGACAGTAAGACTGGAGTTCTCCATGGACATGAAGATATCATAGCTCAGGGACATTCTACTGTAAGTTATAGATAATTATTACATTACTTGCAATGAATTACTGTGATTTCCCAGTGAAATAAAAACCGACAATTTCACATGTGAAATAAACTCGATCATTTCACTTCTCTGACGTCATACAACAATGGGTGTTGTCAATGACGCTACATCAAAACAAATTGTGAATGAGTAGAAAAAGATATAGTCCCTTGCATTTAATATTTTATTTCCTTTAAAAGCTCGTCAATGTAATAAAAAGAAGAACCAATCAAAGAATTCAAATATCGAAAAACAACACTGACAAATTAACTCATGCGCACATTCGTGATTTAATGTGTTTTCGGTCTCTTTTTTAATATTTTTCTAAATTTGAATCAGTGATCTGGAAGGATTTTTTCTCTATGGGCCCAGGGCCCCCCAAAAATAAATTCAATGGGCCATTTTTAGAATTAATGGGCCATGTTGTCAAATGAGTGGGCCATTCGTTTACTCAATAAAAAAAAAGAAAAAAAGTGTATATTTCACTGTACTTACAAGTATGATTCTAATTAATATCATGGATATTGTTCCTGTGGTTTTGTAATTTCAATTTCAATGAATATACAATAACTTCTTCCAAACCGGGCAATTTTTACGATAACCTTTATTTACAATGTTAAAACTGGTACTGTTCCTTTGTTCATATTCATGGTTTTTTTACATTAAATTTGTGTCTTCGTCGATACCATACTTACTCCAAATGTTCCGTATTAGAGGACGTTTCTGGCATTTCCTCTGCACTTGTATTATTATTACTTCATCACGATAACAAGAATAACAGTAGAGAGCAACGTTAATTAATAAGACACAACAACAATTCGCTGAAGGCATGTTTACAAAATGTCAAAACGAGCCAAAGACCAAACAAATTGACAAGGACAGTTAAGCCCGTTTATTGAGACAAATACTATGCTATTCATAAAAAGGCTTTTGGGTTTTTCAATCGAAATAATAGCAAGCTTACTTAAAAGATTTTAATAAGAGAAGAATTCTCGCCTGTACTAGCCAATTTTCACAAATTTAAAGTTGTTTATAAAAAAATATATCATGAATGATGGTTAATTACGTTTTTTGGGTAATCAGTCATATCGCATGTTGCTATTATTACCATAGGAAAACACCCGAGACATCCCAAAAATACATAGGTGCTCCTATAATTGGAGTAAACACTACACAGTTGTGTATTCACACATGGCGGCACGAAATACAATGGGAAATCCATTTGACGATATCTCAACGTTTCAAAACGAAGTGAAAAATATCATGCGCCACGCGGGCGCTTACATTTGTCACTCTATGCGCCATTTCTGGTCGATAAGCGCAATTGGCGCAAGGCGCACGTCCTTCCCGATCACTGTTGAATTCTTAGATTAGTTATTCTATAAGTACAATTATTTAGTAGGAAAAACACCAGCTGATAAGTTGAAAGGATGAGGATAACAGATAACAAACATATTCCCAAAATGGGATATTTTACCTACCTTGCAGGAATCAATTTTGTCTCGCCTGCAATGAAAGTTGCAGTATGCGAGACGTAGGTATTACTATCTGGCAGTGGCGTAATCTATTTGTATAAAGCTGCATATTTCAGAAGGTAGAAGACCTGGATGCTGCATACCTTGTATGCAGATACCTTATGTTACAAAGTTTCCGTCTGTCATATGCCCATTGTCCTTGACCTCATTTTCATTGTTCAGTGACTGCTTGAAAAAAAATTACAGTTTTTTTGTTATGTGAATTTCTCACTTAGTATTAGTAATAAGATAACTATATTTGGTATATGGGTTCATTGGTTAACATTAAGTTTTTGTGTTTTTTGTCTGTTTTTTTCAATTACCATAAGCAGTGGGTCAACTGTATTTGGTGTATGGAATAATTGTAAGGTTTTATCTGACCTTGACCTCATTGTCATGGATCTTTAAAAATGTTAAGTTTATGAGATACTTGTAGTAAAACCCTTATCTTTAAGACTTTAAACATAAAAACAATGGTGAGTAAACAGGCGAGACATTTCAGCATGTGCACTCTTGTGTAAATAATACAGTAAAAGCATAGCAGGCATTACCGAAAAATTGGACAGTAAAACAGACCAACACAAACCTTACCAATAATATAGATGCACAAATTTAAAAAACAAAAAGAACAACACATGGTCCAGACAGCCTGACATAGTACAGGAACAAAGTTGGGTGGGGTTAGACCTGTTTTACATTCTTAGAAACCTTTCCTTTTACCTACCAAGACCATATGTATGAAAAGTAAAACACAAAATAAACAAATACTAAACAGTCCAGGTAAAGAAAGGATGTATAAAGATGGCACGTTATTAATGGAAAGCAGGGTAAAAATTGTGCTGGCTACTACAGGAAGCTCTGCTAAGATTGCCACAGCTGTTAGTTAAATATTTCCCTAAAAATATTTAAAAATCAGAAACAACTAAAAGGTTTTGTAAACATTAATTAGTGTTTGTGGAAGGTTTTACTCAGTAAGTTGGATCAGAAATCACTTTGAAAACCTTTTAAATATCCAGTATGACATACCATGTTTACTATACAATAGTTATTACACTGAAACAAGATGTACACCATACTCATGATACTGAGTGACAAAATTTTGCATGTAGAATAGTTTTTCTGGTAAGTTATAAATGTTTTTTTTAAATTTCAGTAGTTTGACACATTGTGAATATAGAAAGTGTTTGCATTCCAGTTACTGGTACGTTTCTGATAATGGTGGTTAAGAGATTATTTTAGGTTGTTGATTGAAACCATATATAGTAAGGATGCTCTTTGTAATTTCAGAATTTGACACATTGTGAGGATAAATACAGTGATTATGCAAGGGGAGCTAACTGCTACTGCACACCATTCCAGGGATGTTTCCATCGTCATTTCCAAATTAAACCTGAAATAAAACAAGATGGAGGATTGATAGTTAATAGAGATAAAGGGACGCATGAATATGATTATTTTATAGAGATATCTGTCACAAGTATCGCCAATTTAACCACTGTCCTGACCAGAAAGGTTCGTATCTTAGCATTTTAACAGTGGTGCATATCAAATAGCTTCAGAAAGCACAAAACAAAAAACAAACATGATCACAAGATATGTAAAGATTATGAAAATTTGTACCCAAGAATATGAGCATCAGGCAAAATAAATTTGTTATAAAATATGTGGATTTTCTCGCTGTGTTGAAGACCCATTGGTTGCCTTGAGCTGTTTTCTGCTCTTTGGTCAGGTTGTTGTCTCTTTGACGCAGTCCCTGTTTCCATTCTCAATTATATTTAGATGTCGAAATTGTTGTTTATGACAAATCATTCTCATTGAAACAATAATATGCTATGCTGTTTTTACCAGTATAAGTTTTCATAGGTAATTGGAATCTGTCTACTGATTGATATAAAAATGCTTCCTTTCACTAAGAAGTTAAATTGAGATATTGATGTCCCCAGTGGCTGATATTAGTGTGTCACTTCACTTTTTTTTTTCAACAGCAGATAAATTATCTTAAGCTTTATTTTTGTAAAGAACATTTTTATTGTAATGATATGAAAATATTAGGGATCACCTGATTAATTTTGCTGTGTAAATCCTTAAAGTTTTAGATATCTTTGAGAAAAAGCATGACATTAATCAGAACTTAATTTATATTTTTTCCGGCAAAAACAGGTTTCAATACTTTTCTTTGAAACTTAACAGAATGATTTCACATGTATTTTTATACTATTATAGATCTGTCTTGAAAAAAATTAATTGATTGTATATTTAGAAATATAACGCATATATATATATATATCATGTTCTTGGTATTCAAGTGCAATTTATAATACAAGTTATAAATGCATACAAAATTTCATGAAAATAAGAATTAAAATAAAACCAATTAATGTGGATTCATTTTCATTTCCATTTCTCAAATGCATGATTCTCCTGGATTTCATGGGTATTGGTGAACCATGAATGTAAATGTTCAACAAAGTACACATTCTTTATAGGTTTGTTAGTAAACTTTTGAAATCAAGTATCTATGAATATACAATTTTCCTCAACTCACGAAAATAAATGAATCCACAGTACATATATGTTTTGCTTTAAAACAATTCCTTAAAAAAATCATAAAAAAATTATAATACTTATTTTGTTTGGTATCTGATGTATAATTAGTAAAATCTCCTAAATATTTTATTTTAGATAACAGTAGACATCAGTCCACCACATTCAGGTGCTGTCCATGATGGACAACAAGGAAACCCAGAAATAGACTACCAACAAGGAATGGACCTAAATGCCTACTGGGACCAGTTCTTTGACAGAGAAAGTGGGGTGTTTTTCTACCAGTATATAGTAAATACAACATGTGCTGATAAGACTGATTTTGTTCTTAATGGTTCAAATCCAAATGTAAGTTATTTTTAATTTTTTTGTGATTTGCTAAGGTCGAAAACATCAGTTACAATAACTCTGTCTCTCTCAACAGGATATAAATAATCTGTATTACAAATATTAGTTATTATAACTTTAAGGAAAAATTGAAAGACTGTCATAAAATTGTGAGGTTTGGAGTAAAAAAACTGATTTTTTTTCTTCTCTAAAATCAAGTTTATTGCACTAAAACCTGTTTTATCCAATCACATTTACCTTGAAATATTTCTGTATCAGATAGTGTGTAGTTGAGTGGTTCCGCTCATGTCCCAATATTTCTGTTTCAGATTGTAGAAACATACAATAGTTTTGGTAGTCACACAGTCAGTGGAGATGGAACCTATTATTTCACTGTGGTTGCTTATAACAGGGCCCTGGACCCTTCCGAACCAGTGTGTTCTGATGGCGTTACTATAGACAGTTCTGTACCAGGAGTTAAGGAGGTGGTTGTTAAAGATTCTCTCATCACTGGCGGTCTTGTCAAAGACCCAGACAATGTGGACTACTATATCCTGGGACCAGATCGCGTCAGGAGACTGATACCTAATCCTACCGCTGACTGTATGTAAGTATACACATTGTACATCCTGGAACCAGGTGGAGTCAGGAAATTTATACCTCGTCCTTCTGCTGACTATGTAAGTATACATATTGTTCATTCTGGAACCAGGTGGAGTCAGGAAATTTATACCTCATCCTTCTGCTGACTTTGTAAGTATACATATTATTCATTCTGGAACCAGGTCGAGTCAGGAGACTGATACCTGACTGTATGTAAGTATACATATTACTCATCCAGGAACTAGATCGAGTTAGGAGACTGATCCCTAATCCTATCACAGACTGCATGTAAGTATACACATTGTACCTCAAGAAACTAGGTCATGTTAGTGTCAAGACTTTCGGATAAATTTCATTTTAGATTCTACATATAATTTAAATTGGCCCTAGCTTGTACATTTATCCCTTTCATTATTGTTACTGTGATAAAATATTGATAAAAGATTTTGAAACCTATATATTTTTTCATTATAGAACTAAAGCCACAGCTTTGAATAGTATAAATCTATTTCCTTTGACAAAAACTGACAATGGAAGTATTGTTGAAGTAGATGGGAATATTTTCTGCAGAAATTCCAGTTCATCACCTAGTGTCATAGGATTAACTTTATTTAAATCATCATTGGTAAGTTTGTAAAGTCAGTACTTGCTATCGCAATTTAGTCAAAATAAATGGCGATGTTTTCGAAAGAAACTCCTATTCATCAATATTAATGAAAGACTTTATTAATAAACAAAATTTAAGATTAATTTAGCATTCTTAGGAGACCATTGAAACCTTATCAGTGGTTGTCTTTAGTTAAATGTGATTTTTTTTGTTTATTTGAATTATTTGGCTCATGATCTTTAAGGTGGCTGGGGCATCTTAATCAAAATTGATAGAATTTTTTGAAAATTTGTCAAAAAGAAGTTTTTATCATGCTTTTTTCAAAACTATAATAAAAAGTATGGGTCACTGAACTTTTTTTCACGATAGAGGTTGTGCAAAATTGTCAGATTTTGTATAGATTATGCACGAAAAATCAAATTTTGTGTGATAAAAAGAAAACTACTTGATAGAACTTTAAGATAAAATGTGAGAAGATAGCTCTTATAAGATGCTTTTAGATAAGAAAAAGAAAAAATGGGGTCACCGAATTTGTTTTCTTGCTACATATCAAAATAGGTAAATTCACAACACTTTCTATTATAAAAATTACTTTATCTGAGTTATCTCCCCTTATTTGTCAAAGTTGAAAAAAATCTAATCAAACACAAATAAGGTGTTTTTGAGTAATTACAGCCGTAATTATGATAAAACACACAGTTTTCTATATATACATCAAAAGTCTTTTACATAAGTTACATACTACTTTCAAAATTTGCACATTTCATGAAATATCTAGACCAACGGTATCTGCTACTTTGAAATCCAAGATGGAGGAAGACACCTGAGCCTCCTTAAACTATGCCATCAGTCACGTCTCAGTCCTTATAACTGAACGCATGTGCTGGGTCAGCTCTCCTTTAATAAGTCTCCCAAACAAAGTTTGGGAAGACTTATTTTTTTTGCTCAGTTCTTATTAATATTATTATTCTTCTTCTTCTTCCTCTTCCTCTTCCGCCGCCTTTAAATTTGAACTTGTCCGCACCCGTTCTCCAAAACTGCTTGTCAGATTAACTTAGGGTTTCACAGTATGTTAGACTAACATGTCTAGTGGTGCAATCAGGGTTTTGTTCGTGCAATGGGGTTTATAAAGGGGTACTTTGAGGGGCAAAAAGAAAAGAGCGTTTTACTATAGAACCCTATGGGATTTTATTTTTTTAAATTTTCAAACGATTATAGATTGAAAACCGTTTGTGATAGACACAATCTTTTTAATTGAAAATGTTCTAAATGATAAAGCCCATTAAATGAAATACTGGGTTAGTCCCCAGGGGTCACCCCCACCCCCTGCCATTTGAGAAAGTTCTAAAATCTTGTAAATGGTCGAGATCCCCACCCCTAAACCATATATATTCTGGTTTGTCTAGATAAAGCAAATCAAATGAAATACAGGGTTAGTCCCCAGGGATCACCCCCACCCCCTGCCATTTAAGAAAGTTCTAATACCTTGTAAGTGGTCAAGATCCCCATCCCTAAACCATATATATTCTGGTTTGTCATGCTAAGATGGTTTGAATGATATACAGGGTTAGTCCCCGGGGGTCATCCCGACCCCCTACCATTTGAGAAAGTTTTAATATCTTGTAAATGGTTGAGATCCCCACCCCTAAACCATATATATTCTGATTTGTCATGATAAGATGGTTTTAATGATATACAGGGTTAGTCCCCAGGGGTCATCCCGACCCCCTACCATTTGAGAAAGTTCTAATATCTTGTAAATGGTCGAGATCCCCCCCCCCTAAACCATATATATTTTGGTTTGTCATGATAAGATGGTTTGAATGATATACAGGGTTAGTCCCCAGGGGTCATCCCGACCCCTACCATTTGAGAAAGTTCTAAAATCTTGTAAATGGTTGAGATCCCCACCCCTAAACCATATATATTCTGGTTTGTCTAGATAAAGCAAATCAAATGAAATACAGGGTTAGTCCCTAGGGATCACCCCCACCCCCTGCCATTTAAGAAAGTTCTAATACCTTGTAAGTGGTCAAGATCCCCACCCCTAAACCATATATATTCTGGTTTGTCATGTTAAGATGGTTTGAATGATATACAGGGTTAGTTCCCAGGGGTCATCCCAACCCCCTGCCATTTGAGAAAGTTCTAATATCTTGTAAATGGTCGAGATCCCCACCCCTAAATCATATAAATTCTGGTTTGTCATGATAAAGCAAATCAAATGGAATACAGGGTTAGTCCCCAGGGGTCACCCCCACCCCCTGCCATTTAAGAAAGTTCTAATACCTTGTAAGTGGTCGAGATCCCCACCCCTAAACCATATATATTCTGGTTTGTCATGCTAAGATGGTTTGAATGATATACAGGGTTAGTCCCCAGGGGTCATCCCGACCCCCTGCCAATTGAGAAAGTTCTGATATCTTGTAAATGGTCGAGATCCCCACTCCGAAACCATATATATTCTGGTTTGTCATGCGATGATGGTTTGAATGATATACAGGGTTAGTCCCCAGGGGTCATCCTGACCCCCTGCCATTTGAGAAAGTTCTAATATCTTGTAAATGGTCGAGATCCCCACCCCTAACCATATATATTCCTGTTCGTCATGTCTCCAACATTTGAATGACGTATACGGTCAGTCCCCAGGGGTTCCCCCCCACCCCCAATGTTCTAATATCTTGTAAATGGTTGAGATCCCCACCCATAAACTGTATATATTCCTGTTTGCCATGTCTCAAACATTTGAATGACGTATAGGGTCAGTCCCCAGGGGTTCCCCCCTCCCCAATGTTCTTGTATTTTGTTAATTGTCGAGATCCCCACCCCTAAACCATATATATTCTGGTTTGTCATGCCAAGATGATTTGAATAATATACAAGGTTAGTCCTTAGGCATCACTTATGCATATAATTTTACTGGACCAAACCAATTTTCACTGGACTTTGCCAAATGTCGGGCGACCCTGGGAATTACGAATTCGGGAGACTTCGTAACAGCATCCTGTTACAATCATTTCTTGTCTTCGATGAGGGTTTACTGTTAGATAGATCAACGACTTACTACTTTCGATGACAGAAACCAATCCAACGCTGTACAGACTATGTTAGGCTATAATCCGTGTAGAGCTAATTCCCGCGTCAACATACACTCCAAAACCCATTATGGATGGGGGAGTGGTATGCTGAGTGACGTCCGAGGGCTGTATCCTAGGTGTTAGATGATGGACCACCATTTCACTGTCTCACGACTTTGGTCCTGATAATGCTTCCTGTCATCGTTATTACTATGTCCGAGACTCATCGACCAGTACTTCATCATCGTGGTTAGCGGGCTCCCAAGCTGACCAACCTGGCCCTGAAAGCAGCCGTTGTGAAGTAAACAACAAAATAGTCAACAAACAAAACCAAAACAACTCACCAAATCCAAGATCGCAGCCTACCAAAATGGCGAATTCCAACTGTTCCTGTCCGACTGCAAAAATATTTAAATGCTCACCAAAACGCCTTCGGGCACTGAGCTGACCGTGCGGGGGGTGAACAGCCAGTCATGGTTGTTAAACACTTCCAGTAGCTCCTTAATAGTCTCTATTAAATGTTCACTAATTGTCTACACTCTTGGTTATACATGTTATATTTAGAGCTTGACATATTGTTTCGACAATTTTCTATTGTAAAAGTAAGAGAAATATAGCTATGTTCCTAAACTGGTAAATCTATTATTGATAATTACAGACCAAGAGATAAAAGATGAGGGAATGCAGAAGCCTCATGCAAACATAGCGTGACATTGTGAATTTAAGAACCTTTATACATATTTCTCTAATTCTTAGCTGATTTAAACTTTCCCAAACCGGTTGATTATTTTTTTAATATCAATGTGTAGTTTGATTGATCTCCCTTGATTTGT
Organism: Mytilus californianus; assembly: GCF_021869535.1. Classification (NCBI taxonomy): domain Eukaryota; kingdom Metazoa; phylum Mollusca; class Bivalvia; order Mytilida; family Mytilidae; genus Mytilus; species Mytilus californianus. Next base: position 115,451,656 of record NW_026262712.1, on the reverse strand, counting down.
CAAAATTCAGTTATGACGTCAAATGTTCTTCTTTTCCTGTGAATTCCTATTGTGACGTCACTAAAAAAGGCGACCATGCCTGATGACATCACATAGAAAGAGCGCATCTTTTTGCCGATCATTGAAAAATAAAGTTTAAGTTTGTCTACATATCGTCCAAAAATCATTAGAGAAACTACCTTCTTATCTTGTGCAATATATTATTTTTCCACTTTCAAAAGTATGATTTTAAGATATTTTGAATTTTAACTGTCGAAAGTCGAGAAATATTGCATCACACATCACAATGTTTGTAGTGGTAGAATCTATCTATATATTCTAGCCAAGGTGTTAGGTGATGATATTGTCCTTTATTCATATTATTTATCTCAGGATGATGTAGATACTTCTGTTTTAAAATTATAGCTAGAGATGTCATGGGAACCTTATGATATACCAGCCAAAATATTTGATTATGAAGTTGGATTTTCGTCAACAGCAGGAAGTTCAGCACCTGACATCATGGCGTTCCAATCAACAAAACAACATTCTCATGCAAGAATAATGCATACCAACATACCAGATGGAACACAGTTTTATATCATTATCAAAACTATCAGTAAATCCAATGTAGAAGGACTAACAGTAAGCATAGTGAACACACAATATTATTAGCTTGTATTATGTTTAGTTCTTGAAATTAGATTATTCACAAGGTCAAAGTCTACTTTTACAAAGTTACTTTAAGTGTGTATTTTTGAGTCATTTAATGATAATGCACAATATTATATTCCTGATTATATCATTAGGTTATTGAATATTCATATCAATGCATGGTTGTCTGTTAAATAACAATTTGTACATGTTCTTTATTAATAATTGACAATGAGGCAGCAACCCAAAATTCATCTTCTGTATGTAATATAGCTTGCTCTGTATCTATGTTTACTTTAGATATGATGATAAGTTAAGTGTTCATGTAATAAGAGCAAGACTCCAAAAGCTGCTGCATACCATAATTGTAATAGTGATTTGTAGAGGAAAAAATGACCACTGCCAAAGCACAACTAAATAGATTAATGGGCTAATTATGGAGACCTTTATGGGCAGTGCAAAACCAACTAAAATGGACCAGTCACCTAGACTATGACTATTGCACCACTATGTAGAAATAAACCATTTAAATGGACCATTGAACCACTAAGACACCATTACCAAGGATCAATTAAGCAAAAGTCCTTTTAGTTAATTAATGTCATACAGACTGACATATATTGTTAAAGTAAGATAGCTGAAAATTGTAACTTTACATTTTAGACCTTAGGTCCATGTTTCATGGACACTACACCACCAGAGATTGTTGGAGGTAGTAGTATATTTACAGTACAGTTGTCAGGGGAGTATCTGGTCACCACATGGCCTGGTGCTTCTGTGTCTGATAGTGAAGAATTGTTTACACTGGACTATCAGTTTGCAGTCGGTATGTCCTTAATTATTTTGTCTGCAAAAAGTGTAGGTTATATTTCTGTCATTGCATCATAGTTATATTTTGTTGTTAAACAAAATCTTTACTTAATCTGAATCTTTGGTATGTCAAGACCATGAGCTGGCTATTATTAAGGTTCATTTTAACGAATGAACAAAAAAATTGCTGGGTATACACCTAAAAAGAGTACAGACAAACCTGTGCAGTTGGAAAAGTTTGAAGGCCTACCTTCCTTCCTAGATGTATAAAAGTAAAATGCATTTTGTGTTTCAGAAAGATAAAATCTTGTTTGGATTTTGATGGACATATTTCTTTATGGGATGCTAGTGCTTTCTAATAAGTTTTTGCAAGTATTTAATATCACCAAAGGAAAACTTGTTGAATCAGGATGGTATGAATATCCCATGCCTTCTACCAAATTTCGCAGGTCGTATGTGAAAACTGGGTCATTGAAAGAGAAAACCCGGCTTTATCTGTAACTAAACACTGTTGATATAAACAAAAAAATCAATTTTTGTTGTTGTTTGGCCTCAGAAGAAAAAAGGTGAATTTTACAATATACAGTAGAAAGCATTCATTTGTTCACTGTTAAATAGCTATTGCTTTCAATTGTGGAGACTTCAATACTGTTATATTAGCTACCAATCACAATTGTGGAAATAAATGGTTTATTCTATGAGATAATTCAACTCACATGTAACTATCATGATTGATTATAACACAATTTGAAATTTCTGGCTTAAATCCAGATTAAAAATATCATGTTCTGTAACAGTCATGGAACTGTTTTAAACTTCATACAGGTCACAGTGCATACGGAACCGATGTACAAGGTTTTCAACCATTACAGTCAGGTGGCACCTGTACATTGACACAGCCTCCATCTTGTACAGCTGTAAAGGTAACCGACCTGGACTGGTATCTACATGGACATCACACATACTATGTGTCACTCAAGGTTACCAACACAGCAGGACAAACAGTCATCCAGTCATCTGGTCCCTACATACATGATGTACAGTTACCAGCAGAGGGAGTTGTTTTAGATATTGATACTCAGGTATACTTATATTTAGTATTGTTAAATTAATCCCTTTCAATTGGTTCACTTTTTCATACCATTGACCTTGTGGCATATTCATGCAGGTTTGGGTGGCCTCACAAACATTCCAATAGTTTAACCCACCCACATTTCTATGTACCTGTCCCAAGTCCCAATTTGTTTCTCATAGCACTTATTTTTTTCAAATAAAGGTATTAAAAACTTATATTTATTTTCTTTGTTATAAAGACCAATAGAACAAAACATTTTATTGATAATTTTTTTTTTGAGTTTACTCCAATGCATTTAATTTTTGATTATTTTTTTCAGGATTTTTCAACAGACATCCCCTTAAAGGTATGTAAACATGTTTTATCATTCTTAGGTAAACTCTTTGACACTACTATCCCATTTGGACCAAAAATGGTTTTGATTATTCTTTTATTTAATTATTAGTCTTTCAAAATTAAGTACAGTTACCAGTATTCTGGAATAGATATAACCTCTGTGCAGTTCATATGGTTTGTAATCTGTCTTTGAGAGACTTAGTAAGTAATGTGAAATCAGTATTGTCTCTTGGTGGTGAATTGTCTGCATTGTACTTCATACAAGGACACATTATACTTGGTTTCCAACTGATTGATACAGACTCATGTGAAAGTCAAGGTAGCATTCTCCTAGACCCTTGTTCTGATTGATACAGACTCATGTGAAAGTCAAGGTAGCATTCTCCTAGACCCTTGTTCTGATTGATACAGACTCATGTGAAAGTCAAGGTAGCATTCTCCTAGACCTTTGTTCTGATTGATACAGACTCATGTGAAAGTCAAGGTAGCATTCTCCTAGACCCTTGTTCTGATTGATACAGACTCATGTGAAAGTCAAGGTAGCATTCGCCTAGACCCTTGTTCTGATTGATACAGACTCGTGTGAAAGTCAAGGTAGCATTCTCCTCGAACCTTGTTCTGATTGATACAGACTCGTGTGAAAGTCAAGGTAGAATTCTCCTAGACCCTTGATACAGACTCATGTGAAAGTCAAGGTAGCATTCTCCTAGACCCTTATTCTGATTGATACAGACTCGTGTGAAAGTCAAGGTAGCATTCTCCTAGACCCTTGATACAGACTCATGTGGAAGTCAAGGTAGCATTCTCCTATACCCTTGTTCTGATTGATACAGACTCATGTGAAAGTCAAGGTAGCATTCTCATAGACCCTTCTTCTAATTGATACAGACTCATGTGAAAGTCAAGGTAGCATTCTCCTAGACCCTTGTTCTGATTGATACAGACTTGTGTGAAAGTCAAGGTAGCATTCTCCTAGACCCTTGTTCTGATTGATACAGACTAGTGTGAAAGTCAAGGTAGCATTCTCCTAGACCCTTATTCTGAATGATACAGACTCATGTGAAAGTCAAGGTAGCATTCTCCTAGACCCTTGATACAGACTCATGTGAAAGTCAAGGTAGCATTCTCCTATACTCCTTGTTCTGATTGATATAGACTCATGTGAAAGTCAAGGTAGCATTCTCATAGACCCTTAATCTAATTGATACAGACTCATGTGAAAGTCAAGGTAGCATTCTCCTAGACCCTTGTTCTGATGGATACAGACTCATGTCAAATACAAGGTTGCATTCTCCTAGACCTTTGTTCTGATTGATACAAACTCATGTGAAAGTCAAGGTAGCATTCTCCTAGACCCTTGTTCTGATTGATACAGACTCGTGTGAAAGTCAAGGTAGCATTCTCCTAGACCCTTGTTCTGGTTGATACAGACTCATGTGAAGGTCAAGGTAGCATTCTCCTAGACCCTTGTTCTGATTGATACAGACTCATGTGAAAGTCAAGGTAGCATTCGCCTAGACCTTTGTTCTGATTGATACAGACTCATGTGAAAGTCAAGGTAGCATTCTCCTAGACCCTTGTTCTGATTGATACATACTCATGTGAAAGTCAAGGTAGCATTCTCCTAGACCCTCGTTCTGATTGATACAGACTCATGTGAAAGTCAAGGTAGCATTCTCATAGACCCTTCTTCTAATTGATATAGACTCATGTGAAATACAAGGTTGCATTCTCCTAGACCCTTGTTCTTATTGATACAGACTTGTGTGAAAGTCAAGGTAGCATTCTCCTAGACCCTTGTTCTGATTGATACAGACTCATGTGAAAGTCAAGGTAGCATTCTCATAGACCCTTCTTCTAATTGATACAGACTCATGTGAAAGTCAAGGTAGCATTCTCCTAGACCCTTGTTCTGATTGATACAGACTTGTGTGAAAGTCAAGGTAGCATTCTCCTAGACCCTTGTTCTGATTGATACAGACTAGTGTGAAAGTCAAGGTAGCATTCTCCTAGACCCTTATTCTGAATGATACAGACTCATGTGAAAGTCAAGGTAGCATTCTCCTAGACCCTTGATACAGACTCATGTGAAAGTCAAGGTAGCATTCTCCTATACCCCTTGTTCTGATTGATATAGACTCATGTGAAAGTCAAGGTAGCATTCTCATAGACCCTTCTTCTAATTGATACAGACTCATGTGAAAGTCAAGGTAGCATTCTCCTAGACCCTTGTTCTGATTGATACAGACTCATGTGAAAGTCAAGGTAGCATTCTCCTAGACCCTCGTTCTGATTGATACAGACTCATGTGAAAGTCAAGGTAGCATTCTCATAGACCCTTCTTCTAATTGATATAGACTCATGTGAAATACAAGGTTGCATTCTCCTAGACCCTTGTTCTTATTGATACAGACTTGTGTGAAAGTCAAGGTAGCATTCTCCTAGACCCTTGTTCTGATTGATACAGACTCGTGTGAAAGTCAAGGTAGCATTCTCCTAGACCCTTATTCTGAATGATACAGACTCGTGTGAAAGTCAGGGTAGCTTTCTCCTAGACCCTTGATACAGACTCATGTGAAAGTCAAGGTAGCATTCTCCTATACCCCTTGTTCTGAATAATACAGACTCATGTGAAAGTCAAGGTAGCATTCTCATAGACCCTTCTTCTAATTGATACAGACTCATGTGAAAGTCAAGGTAGCATTTTCCTAGACCCTTGTTCTGATTGATACAGACTCATGTGAAATACAAGGTTGCATTCTCCTAGACCTTTGTTCTGATTGATACAAACTCATGTGAAAGTCAAGGTAGCATTCGCCTAGACCCTTGTTCTGATTGATACAGACTCATGTGAAAGTCAAGGTAGCATTCTCCTAGACCCTTGTTCTGTTTGATACAGAATTGTGTGAAAGTCAAGGTAGCATTCTCCTAGACCCTTGTTCTGGTTGATACAGACTCATGTGAAAGTCAAGGTAGCATTCTCCTAGACCCTTGTTCTGATTGATACAGACTCATGTGAAAGTCAAGGTAGCATTCGCCTAGACCTTTGTTCTGATTGATACAGACTCATGTGAAAGTCAAGGTAGCATTCGCCTAGACCCTTGTTCTGATTGATACAGACTCATGTGAAAGTCAAGGTAGCATTCTCCTAGACCCTTATTCTAATTGCTACAGACTCGTGTGAAAGTCAAGGTAGCATTCTCCTCGAACCTTGTTCTGATTGATACAGACTCGTGTGAAAGTCAAGGTAGAATTCTCCTAGACCCTTGATACAGACTCATGTGAAAGTCAAGGTAGCATTCTCCTAGACCCTTATTCTGATTGATACAGACTCGTGTGAAAGTCAAGGTAGCATTCTCCTAGACCCTTGATACAGACTCATGTGGAAGTCAAGATAGCATTCTCCTATACCCTTGTTCTGATTGATACAGACTCATGTGAAAGTCAAGGTAGCATTCTCATAGACCCTTCTTCTAATTGATACAGACTCATGTGAAAGTCAAGGTAGCATTCTCCTAGACCCTTGTTCTGATTGATACAGACTTGTGTGAAAGTCAAGGTAGCATTCTCCTAGACCCTTGTTCTGATTGATACAGACTAGTGTGAAAGTCAAGGTAGCATTCTCCTAGACCCTTATTCTGAATGATACAGACTCATGTGAAAGTCAAGGTAGCATTCTCCTAGACCCTTGATACAGACTCATGTGAAAGTCAAGGTAGCATTCTCCTATACTCCTTGTTCTGATTGATATAGACTCATGTGAAAGTCAAGGTAGCATTCTCATAGACCCTTCTTCTAATTGATACAGACTCATGTGAAAGTCAAGGTAGCATTCTCCTAGACCCTTGTTCTGATGGATACAGACTCATGTCAAATACAAGGTTGCATTCTCCTAGACCTTTGTTCTGATTGATACAAACTCATGTGAAAGTCAAGGTAGCATTCTCCTAGACCCTTGTTCTGATTGATACAGACTCGTGTGAAAGTCAAGGTAGCATTCTCCTAGACCCTTGTTCTGGTTGATACAGACTCATGTGAAGGTCAAGGTAGCATTCTCCTAGACCCTTGTTCTGATTGATACAGACTCATGTGAAAGTCAAGGTAGCATTCGCCTAGACCTTTGTTCTGATTGATACAGACTCATGTGAAAGTCAAGGTAGCATTCTCCTAGACCCTTGTTCTGATTGATACATACTCATGTGAAAGTCAAGGTAGCATTCTCCTAGACCCTCGTTCTGATTGATACAGACTCATGTGAAAGTCAAGGTAGCATTCTCATAGACCCTTCTTCTAATTGATATAGACTCATGTGAAATACAAGGTTGCATTCTCCTAGACCCTTGTTCTTATTGATACAGACTTGTGTGAAAGTCAAGGTAGCATTCTCCTAGACCCTTGTTCTGATTGATACAGACTCATGTGAAAGTCAAGGTAGCATTCTCATAGACCCTTCTTCTAATTGATACAGACTCATGTGAAAGTCAAGGTAGCATTCTCCTAGACCCTTGTTCTGATTGATACAGACTTGTGTGAAAGTCAAGGTAGCATTCTCCTAGACCCTTGTTCTGATTGATACAGACTAGTGTGAAAGTCAAGGTAGCATTCTCCTAGACCCTTATTCTGAATGATACAGACTCATGTGAAAGTCAAGGTAGCATTCTCCTAGACCCTTGATACAGACTCATGTGAAAGTCAAGGTAGCATTCTCCTATACCCCTTGTTCTGATTGATATAGACTCATGTGAAAGTCAAGGTAGCATTCTCATAGACCCTTCTTCTAATTGATACAGACTCATGTGAAAGTCAAGGTAGCATTCTCCTAGACCCTTGTTCTGATTGATACAGACTCATGTGAAAGTCAAGGTAGCATTCTCCTAGACCCTCGTTCTGATTGATACAGACTCATGTGAAAGTCAAGGTAGCATTCTCATAGACCCTTCTTCTAATTGATATAGACTCATGTGAAATACAAGGTTGCATTCTCCTAGACCCTTGTTCTTATTGATACAGACTTGTGTGAAAGTCAAGGTAGCATTCTCCTAGACCCTTGTTCTGATTGATACAGACTCGTGTGAAAGTCAAGGTAGCATTCTCCTAGACCCTTATTCTGAATGATACAGACTCGTGTGAAAGTCAGGGTAGCTTTCTCCTAGACCCTTGATACAGACTCATGTGAAAGTCAAGGTAGCATTCTCCTATACCCCTTGTTCTGAATAATACAGACTCATGTGAAAGTCAAGGTAGCATTCTCATAGACCCTTCTTCTAATTGATACAGACTCATGTGAAAGTCAAGGTAGCATTTTCCTAGACCCTTGTTCTGATTGATACAGACTCATGTGAAATACAAGGTTGCATTCTCCTAGACCTTTGTTCTGATTGATACAAACTCATGTGAAAGTCAAGGTAGCATTCGCCTAGACCCTTGTTCTGATTGATACAGACTCATGTGAAAGTCAAGGTAGCATTCTCCTAGACCCTTGTTCTGTTTGATACAGAATTGTGTGAAAGTCAAGGTAGCATTCTCCTAGACCCTTGTTCTGGTTGATACAGACTCATGTGAAAGTCAAGGTAGCATTCTCCTAGACCCTTGTTCTGATTGATACAGACTCATGTGAAAGTCAAGGTAGCATTCGCCTAGACCTTTGTTCTGATTGATACAGACTCATGTGAAAGTCAAGGTAGCATTCGCCTAGACCCTTGTTCTGATTGATACAGACTCATGTGAAAGTCAAGGTAGCATTCTCCTAGACCCTTATTCTAATTGCTACAGACTCATGTGAAAGTCAAGGTAGCATTCTCCAAGACCCTTGTTCAATTAGTTAATCTATACCTGATGAAATCAAGAAACTCTTTAATCTTTTGATATACTTTTATTCTAGGATATACAAGACTTAGACTTTCAGACATCCACCAGCAGTATGGCTGCCCGTTGGTCAGGATTTGCCCATCCACATTTAGATGTAACCTACAGTATAAGTATTGGTACTACTATGGGAGGAAGTGATGTTGTATCAATGAAGGATGTGGGTACCAGTCTAGCTCACCAGGAAACAGGACTGTCTCTGACACCTTATCAGGTATTTTAGTCAGTATTAGTATAACTGTGCTACTATTGTTTCTATGAAGAAAAAAATTGTAAAAGATATCAAGGGTGCAAGTTAGAGAAAAGAGAGACATGACCCTAGCCAAATTTTGAAAAAAAACCACAGACAAACACTGGTCAAAAGAAAAAAGAAAAACAGACAAACACTGGTCGAAAGAAAAAAGGAATTCAGACAAGACTGTGCTCAAACTAAAAAAAGGAAAACAGACAAATGAAACTCTGCAAAAAGTTATCTGAACTAAAGATTGATCAATATGAACCCCACAATAAACTGGGGTTCAACTGTTCTGGAAGGGTAAGCAGTTCCTTTTCCACTAGTTGAACCCATCACAAAAGACAGATGGAAGCCAACAGTTCCCATGGGAATAAACTAAGACAACAAAAAGGCAAACAATCAAGGATAAGAGGATGACATTCTGTACAGTGTTTTTTTATGCTGATCAAATTTTACATTTTTAGAAATACTATTTTACTGTAAAAGCTGTAACTACAGCAGGGAATACAGCTATATCGTCTGACGGTGTTACCATAGTAACAGAAAATGGTGTCCTGTCAGGAGTTTTAATTTATGATGGAGAACCTTGTAACATGACTGGTAAGTTAATTTCAATACAAAAATATAATGCATTAGCAAATGACAGTTCATAATTTCAAGAAAATGGAATTTACATCAATAAAACAGTATTTATATTTGTAGGTATTATAGATAGCTAAGTTTCATAGTAGAGAATAAAGAGAATGTAAATTATCATGAATATCTCAAATTTGCATCTTCTGTTTTATGAGTACTTCAACAAATTTAGAAAATCACCCAAAAAAATGATAGAGAGCGAGAGAAAAAAAAGATTTACTAAAAAAAGTTGAATGGTTTACATTATTCAAGACGTAGGTGAACAATGAAATACCATTATTCTGTTATCTGAAATATTGGAAGAAACAAAATTTCTGCATCTTTGACACCGTACATTGACCTGTGGTTGTCAAGATCCTTGTCTTTTGGATTTTGGTGGATAGTTGTCTCATGAAAAATCATACCACATCTCTTTATCTTTATTTGTGATAGATAAAATAGTAGAAATTAACTGTAATATATTGATTTTATCTTTTTCAGATAAAATGTTAGAACATCATATGGAGGTTTGTAGGATTTTTTTTTAGTTCCTTCCAAAGTCAGTGTTCTACAATCTTTCCTTTCTCTCCAAGTCAGTGTTCGTAAATCTTTCCTTTCTCCAGAAGTCAGTGTTCTTAAGTTGTTTCTTTCTCCTGAAGTCAGTGTTCTTCAATCTTTACCTCCCCAAGTTCATATTTGGTCAGCAGCTGGACAGTGTTGTGTGATGAGTTGTTATATTTCAGCACTTTCTGGATCTGTCAGACATTTACTTCCAATTTGCCAATACTTTAAATTTTTCAATATATTAAATGCACTTAATATTTTTATCAAGCTTTACTCCATACTACCGAACAGAATGACTACATAATTTTATTTGGTCCGCACCCTGACAGTGATGAGTTGTAAATTGAGAGCACTTTTCAAATCTGTTCAACAACAACTTCCTGTTTTGTTGATACTTTGAATTTTTCAATATGTTGATTAAACTTATGGCAACATTTTTTGCACACATTTCTCCAGAATTACTGAATGAACAGAATGATTTCATAACTGGTCTGCAGGTTTACAGTAATGAATTACAAAGTGTTAGCGGTTTTTGGATGTGTCCGATTCCTACTTCTTGTTTCAGATACTTTGAGTTATGTGTGGTGGTATGCTTAGAAGAAAAACATATGTAACTTTTTGTTTGGTAACTGCTTTTATCCTTTTACAATTAATTAATAGCAAATTTGACCAGTAGTGTAATACAACTTCCATTTTGTAAGAGTTTGGTAAAGATAACACATAATTATTCTGAAGGATATTTGTAGGTACACACCGTTGGATACATTTCAGATAGAAAACTATTTCTATTTTTAGCATTATCTACTACAGTAAGTGAAATTTTGAAGCAACCAAATATAAAAAGTGACTTACTTCCCTTTATAATCAAATATTGTACTGTTCAAATTATGTCAACCTAAAGATGTCCATAAACTATTAATGAGGCTTACCAGACTGCACCAGATAATGTAAAAATGTCTGATTTATCTCCTTTTAGGACCACAGATTGTACTGTTCAGATGATGTCGACATCCAGATGTCTACTAATTCATTGAAAGCCTACTGGACAGTTCCAGATAATGTAAAGAACTACACACCTGATGCATACATTGCCATAGAGAAGAGATCCAGTGTTGGAAGTAAGTTTCTTGAGGGATTAAGTTTTGGAAGGATGACTATTTTTGTTTGAATGTAATATGTAAGAACAGAACAAAATGAAGTCATTCAATATTGTTAGTGACTGCTTTTAATTATTTGGTTTTTATAGATGTTTGCTGGCAGTCAAATTAGATTTGTTCATTATGTTTTTAATAGTTCAATCTGAGACAAGCATATTTTTAGAATGACAAATTAATTTCTTTCAGATCAATGGAGTGTTTTCCGTGATTTCCTTCATGTGTCAACAATATTTGACATTAGTATAGACGACCTGACATTGAACCCAGGTATCAAATATCGAATTGTATTAAAACTGTGTGCCAAAACTATCTGTTTCTCACCAATCAATACCGATGGTGTCATGGTATTGGCAAATTCCCCCATAACAGGGGACATAACTGTGGAGCATCTTAATACCACACAAACAGGTGGGGCTGAGAAGGTATGTATTGAGGATGGATTCTGGATGGCTTGTATACCATTTTTAACTACGTATATTTTTTTGTTGGTAATATATATATATTTATTTTCATATCATTCTCTAGTCTCATCTACAAATGAAGATGTACAAAATGTTAGGGAATATTCATAAATACGATATGTAAAAGAATGATTATCTAAATAGATCAGTCAATGTTTACATGATGTAAAAATCTTTCAACCTTTTCCCTTTATATAATATTATCAATATTTGACCATTTTTCTTTTATCCTATTTGACTCATTAGTCGAGCACAAACTCATAGAGGCCATATATTCTATGATAACTTCTATGTCATTCTTCAATGATAGATTTAACTGTAAATGTATAAATACATATCTCTTCAGTATAGAAATACATGTGTTAAGGTATGAATACATATCTCTTCAGTATCAAAATACATGTGTTAAGGTATAAATACATATCTCTTCAGTATCAAAATACATGTGTTAAGGTATAAATACATATCTCTTCAGTATCAAAATACATGTGTTAAGGTATGAATACATATCTCTTCAGTATAGAAATACATGTGTTAAGGTATGAATACATATCTCTTCAGTATAGAAATACATGTGTTAAGGTATGAATACATATCTCTTCAGTATAGAAATACATGTGTTAAGGTATGAATACATATCTCTTCAGTATAGAAATACATGTGTTAAGGTATGAATACATATCTCTTCAGTATCAAAATACATGTGTTAAGGTATAAATTCATATCTCTTCAGTATCAAAATACATGTGTTAAGGTATAAATACATATCTCTTCAGTATCAAAATACATATCTCTTCAGTATCAAAATACATATCTCTTATGTATCAAAATACATGTGTTAAGGTATAGATACATATCTCTTCAGTATAGAAATACATGTGTTAAGGTATGAATACATATCTCTTCAGTATAGAAATACATGTGTTAAGGTATGAATACATATCTCTTCAGTATAGAAATACATGTGTTAAGGTATGAATACATATCTCTTCAGTATAGAAATACATGTGTTAAGGTATGAATACATATCTCTTCAGTATAGAAATACATGTGTTAAGGTATGAATACATATCTCTTCAGTATCAAAATACATGTGTTAAGGTATAAATTCATATCTCTTCAGTATCAAAATACATGTGTTAAGGTATAAATACATATCTCTTCAGTATCAAAATACATATCTCTTCAGTATCAAAATACATGTGTTAAGGTATGAATACATATCTCTTCAGTATAGAAATACATGTGTTAAGGTATGAATACATATCTCTTCAGTATAGAAATACATGTGTTAAGGTATGAATACATATCTCTTCAGTATAGAAATACATGTGTTAAGGTATGAATACATATCTCTTCAGTATCAAAATACATGTGTTAAGGTATAAATTCATATCTCTTCAGTATCAAAATACATGTGTTAAGGTATAAATACATATCTCTTCAGTATCAAAATACATATCTCTTCAGTATCAAAATACATATCTCTTATGTATCAAAATACATGTGTTAAGGTATAGATACATATCTCTTCAGTATCAAAATACATGTGTTCAGAATATTCTTAAATACTTCATGATTCAATGTGTAATATTCAAAAAATGATGTAAATGAGCCGGCAACAATTTGTGGATTAGTTTAACAGTGAATTCCCAAAATATACTATCAACACCAATTTTGTTATTGATGGTAATTACTTTTTTTTTGTGTTAACTAATTAACGGGAACTTGCTGTCATTCAAAGCTACACATTCATAGTTACACCATGGGCAATATAGCGAGCCATTTAAAGCTTTTGTATTCTAACTGCATATTCCTTCACATTATATTTCCAGCTGATGGTGTCTTTTGCTCAGTTTTATGACCCAGATATTGAGGACATGGTTGAAAAGTATGCTGCAGTTGATAAGTATGAGTTTGCTATCACAGATAATTCTGAACAGGGAAAGACATACATGGTGTGGACCAAATTGGATTTTACGGCCATTGGACATCAGGTAGTATTGAGTTTGAGTGTTGTTTGCTTGTGTCAGATTTATACAGAGGTATCGTTGTATTTTCAATTAAATCTTTGCCAATGTTGTTGCCCTCCACTGTTATGAATAAAAAAAGGATGGGTTAAATGTCAACAAGACACCAACCCCTCAATACAAACATACACTTAAGTATAGACAGCTAGAGGTTACAGGAAGTATAGGGTTTTAGTGTTGCATGTTAAGTATAAATAGGAATCATTGTATTTCCTTTTACATTGTTGCCAGTGTTGTCCCTAATGTCAACAAGACAACCGGCAAAGTTAGACATTTAGAGGTTACTATACAGCCCTCTATGAAAGAAAATTATCCAAGACAATTCACTTGTCAAATGGAATAAAAATCTTGTATATTATATAATTTAAAAATGTAGAAATAGTGGACCAAGACATTACTTTATTAAAACAGTTTTGATTTGCCATTTTTGATTTCAGATTACATTTGAATATGTTTTGAATGGTACAATGGATTTCTCCCGATGCAAAAGATTTTCTATTAGGGGATACAACAAAGCCAAACAGTACTCAACAGTGTCTACGGACATCAAAGATTGTCAGGCATTTAATCCAATTCTAATAAAACCTAATATTGTTATAGATGCCGTTGGAGCACCTGATGCTAATGGTAAGCAAAGATTATCCGACATTTAACCCAATTCTAATACACCCTAACATTGTTATAGATGCAGGAGGAACACCTGATATCAATAGTAAGCAAAGATTGTCAGACAATTAACCCAATTCTAATACATCCTAACATTGTTATAGATGCCGGAGGGGCGCCTGATATCAATAGTAAGCAAAGATTGTCAGACAATTAACCCAATTCTAATACATCCTATCATTGTCATAGATGCCGGAGGGACGCCTGATATCAATAGTAAGCAAAGATTGTCAGACAATTAACCCAATTCTAATACATCCTAACATTGTTATAGATACCCGAGGGGTGTCTGATATCAATAGTAAGCAGTTGTATGTAATCTGATAGATATCATTCTACAGAACAAGTGTTAACTATTTATACCCTACAGAACTTTGTAGGTTATAATGATTTTGACCCATCCATCCATCCGTCTGTGAGTTGGTCAGCCCATCTGTCCATCTGTCCATGCGTCTATCAATCTGGTTTTGTTGGTGCCATATTTTTATAAAACTTATAGATTTATATATACAATGTCTCTGACAAGATCAATTATTTTTCAAAGAGTTATGCCACTTAGAAACAGTGATTATATGAACAATTGCATCGTTAGCGCTCTCATGTAAACAATTCTTGACAGATTTTCATTAAACTTATATCGTAACTTTAAATCAGCAATGTCTTAGGCGAGTTCGATAGTAAGTGGATATCAATTACTTTTTAAAAGAGTTATGCACCTTGGAAACATTAATTATATGGAAAATTACATAGTTGGTACTTTCATGTGTACAATTCTTGGCAGATTTTTATGTTTATGTCAAAAAAGTCTCGAACAAGATAAAAAATCTGTGCTGATCAAATATTTTTAAAGAGTTATGTCCCTTGGAAATAATAATTATATCGGAAATTGCATTGCATTTAATTTGCTCTCAAGCCTTCATTTCTCTAAGATATTTATAAAAAGTTTTAAAGAACAAAAAAAGTTTTTTCTTTTAGTTATTGCCCTTGATCCTTGGACAGATAAAATATGTGCAATGTGGGGACATTGGAACTCTGTTCTGTAATCAATACCTAACAATATTAAACCACTCAAGATCAAATTGACCAGTAGCAAGATAAATATAGGTAACAATTGTATAAAGGTTTTGGGTGCAACTTAACATAACTAATTTCATTAGGTTTCACTTGGTCATATAGCTCCTGATGAATTTATACATCCTTGACTTTCAAAACGTTTGGTTTTCAGAGTTTCTGATGAAAGCAAATCTAGAAAAGCGTTTTGAAGTACCAAATTTAAAGCCTTTCATGTCATGAATAAGTATTTTGATAAAGGAGGAAAGTGGTATTGTAGTCTGTCCAATTTTTGAAGGTTTTCTTTATGATTAATTCATAGAAAAACAAATATTTTCCAATATGAATATGAGTGTTGATAAACCTTTTGTTCTAGAAATCTTAAACCACGTATATATTTCAGATGGAATCGGCAGACCTGTTTTTCTTGAACAAAATGCTTTGTGGACAGAAGCAGATAGAGACTATACTGCATACAAGAATGTGATTTCAGCTGTGTGGCCAACCTTACGGCATAAAAATTATGACTATGCCGTATTAGAAGCCATAGATATTGATGTTACAACATATTATCGCCAAGTTAATCAGCTTAATTTGAAGATACCATGTGACCATCCAGATAGAATAAAATGTGGTCATACAGGTAGAATATTATCCAAATAGGTTGATTATGAAGTTTGAAATGTTTGTTTTGATCTTGTCAGGTTTTCTGTAACATATAAACTCCCTGCCACACAATATGAAGCCTTTCGTTGAGAGGGTGCAATGAACCAATACAAAAAGGTTTCATATTGTGTTTATGGTTTCTAGGAGATGAATATTTTACAATATCAATATGATGGAAATCATAAAATCGATTATTGGATTGTATACTTATGATAGAAACAACAGTTTTTTCCAACATGCTAGAAGGGGACTTGATAAGCACTGGTCAAACATTCTGTATGTGCCTGTCCCATGTCAGGAGCCTGTAATTCAGTGGTTGTCGTTTGTTGCTGTGTAACATATTTATTTTTCGTTCATTGTTTTGTACATAAATTAGGCCGCTAGTTTTCTTGTTGGGATTGTTTAACATTTGTCATTTCGGGGCCTTTTATAGCTGACTATGCGATATGGGTTTTACTCATTGTTGAAGGCCGAACAGTGTCCTATAGTTGTTAATTTCTGTGTCATTTGGTCTCTTGTGGAGAGTTGTCTTATTGGCAATCATACCACATCTTCTCATTTTTATATCAAACATTATAATGCTGGTGATAAGTACTGGTATGGTTTGACTAAGAGTTTTTTTTTTTGTGTCATTTACCATTATCAGGCTTTGATACAACGAAAGTATTACAAGATTTATTTTAGGATTAGCTGGTTGTCTGTGTTACTGACAAAATTGTGTAAGCATGGGTATATTAAATGTTTGATCATTTAACAATAATATACAATTAGCACTCTTAAAAAAGGTTAATTTTCAACCCTAATGATTATCATCCTGTTTGCGCAGCCTTAGAGGGAAATAATCTTTTAGAGTTTACAATTTTGGAAATTCACTGCTTCTTAGTACCACAATTGTTTACTATAACTAACAGTAGAAAGGCCTGTTAAAGAAGAACATGCTTTATAATAGTAAAAGTTTGTCAAAATACTAAAGTCAGAGAATTAGTTTGTGTCCTACACAGTAGGTGAACTATCAAACCTGGTGAATGTCATTTTGTTTACAAACGGACATGACATCATTTCGTGGGAGATAACTGGTGTACAAATTGAGAAGCTCAAAAGGTTATTTCAGTAAATAATAGGGATATTCATCAGACATTGTTAATGTTTAGGGTTATTTATCATTCACTGTATATTTAAAGGAAAATTACCTCAATTAAATTGATGTGATGTCGTCATAATGTATTATTGGACAGAATTGTTTATTTTATTTGTAAGGTATAATAAAAGAATATACATCAGTCAAGAATTGATATAATATACAGCATTTCTTATATCTCTTTTTAGAAAATGGGTTTATCAATGTAGAGTTTACAAACAACGAGTTAGTTCATGGTACTCGCTACACTGTGTGTGTCCATGCTGCTGCTACAAAAGTTCAACATGAAACCTGGATAGAGAATCTTCCAGAGATTAGCTCCTGTAGCGATGGTGTGATTGTGGACCTGACTCCACCTGTAGCAGGCAGATTGTGGATTGGTACTAATCCTGGTCAAATTTATCAGGTCTGAAATAATTCAATACTGTTTTTTATGATTGCTTGACTTTTGCTTTTTGCCCCAACAGTGCATAAGGCTCTATCTGGTGAGTTTACACTTGTACAGCTTTTCAGACTACGAGCTGTGTGTTCAGACCTTGTTCAACATCACTAGAAAGTTTTACCTTAAATGTCTTTTTGAATGGCTTTAATACAATTAAAGATTTTGTTAAGGGGTGTCTTTTCTTAATGTTGTATATTAATGATATTACCTTTGAACTTTTTTGATTCATGATCAAGCATCACTGAAGTGTCTTTTGTAGATGCAACATGAGTCTGGGGCACAAAATTTTAATCCTGGTATCGATGATAACTTTATTAACTAAAACATTTGAACATGAACAAGTGCACATTAAAGATTTCATTTGACCTGTAAGTTGACCTCAGATTTAGAGTTTATTGTCCCTTAAAAACACTTCCTATATTGCAGCAGGTGAGACATTTTAGTTGTGTCTTGTTAAGAATTCTTTAGCCAGAATTTTTCATTAAATCTGTATACACCATACAAGTATTTTATATTCACATTAATGACATCACACTTGTATTACACCACACATGTATTTTATATTCACATTCATGACAGCACACTTGCATTACACCACACATGTATTTTATATTTGCATTCATGACAGCACACTTGTATTACACCACACATGTATTTTATAATTGCATTCATGACAGCACACTTATATTACAGACCGCCATTACAGACTTGTATGTAAATTGGGATGGATTTCACGATGTAGAGGAATATGGAGTAGGGCCACATTCTACTGGTATTAAACAGTATATACTGGGTATCGGTGAGTATCAGATTTTATTGGTCAAAATTGACAATTGTTACTTTTCTGGTTTCATTCATATTTTCTCTGATATAAACCTACCATGGATTTTCTGTAGATGTAATGTTTGAAAAAGCCTAGTGAAAGAAAATCATTTAACTGAATCATTGTTTGAATTCTATTGTCATTTTACAAATTGAAGACGTGACCTTTAGCATTTAATTTGTTAAAACTTTTTGTACAATTAAAGAATTGTCAGCTATATAATAAAGAAAGTATCTGAAATGCTTTAGTGCATGTATTTTACGATGGAATCCATATGCCGCTTTATATTTTCACACCATTTTTAAAAGTAAATTAAGAATAAGCATCAGGGTCTGACACATGGACCAATTCAAACATAATATCTATGAAACAGTGGTATGTTTTTATATGCAAACATCTTTGTATGTACAATCATCCATGAAAATAAGAAGATGTGGTTTGATTACCAATGAGAGTACTCTCCACAAGAGACCAAATGACACAGAAATTAACAACTATAGGTCACCGTACAGCCTTCAACAATGAGTAAAACCCATACCGCATAGTCAGCTATAAAAGGTCCCAAAATGACAAATGTAAAACAATTCAAACAAGAAAACTAACGGCCTGATGTATGTACAAAATAATGAACAAAAAACAAATATGATATACAGAAGAAAACGACAATCTAGTCCATAAGAATCAAAACTGAGGGATGTATACTGAAAGATAACAATGCTATTGACAGTTCTAAAGTATCAAGCGCCTGTAGATAATATAAAATTTGTGGTATTTTAGGAACAACTCCTGGAGGAAATGATGTCCATGCCTTTGAGAATATTGGAGTGGTACAACACAAAGCTTTACCAAAACTTACTTTCCAGAACGGGTACCAGTATTATGCAACTTTGAAAGGTATCGTAACAAAAAGTTTAATATGACATTTGATGAGTGCTCTGTTAGTTTTAGCATACAATACAAAGATATTGTCCAAAAACAGTCCCTTTTATGGCTCAATATGAGTAATTATTGACCAGTATTGCTTGTTCTCATATATCAAGCTCCATATTGTTACCTTAGGTTCGTTGTGGTATTATATGCAAGACAAAGAATACAGTCACCCATCTTTTTCATTTTCATTTCTGTAAGCATTTTATAAGAGATTCCTTCTCATATGTTGTTTTAAAATTCTAACATTAAATTACTCTTTAAGTGGCATAAAAATGTGTATACAGTAATATAGTTAACTCTCGTTGTCTCGAACTCAGTTGACTTGAAATTTCGAATGAGTCGAAGTTTTCGTGGTCCCGAACTTTGTTCCATATAAATATATGCATTTCGACTCTTGAAATTTCGGTTGACCTGAACTAAATTTACGGTCCCAAGGTTAACAAAAGCATTCAAAATTCATTATTTATCTCAAACTAATACACATATGTCTAAACATGACCTCGGGGATTTAAATGGATTGAAGAGTTCACCTGACAATACACGTGTAATTAAATTTTCCGTTACTGACCACTGTATTGATTTATGACATTCTTTTTTCACGAGTGTTTACCTAAGATTATCTTTGATCACCATGATAAATAATCGCTGATACATTGTTATAGTATGAAAAAAAATTAAAATGTTTTAAAAACAATTAACCTTAATCATACACTTATTTGCTTGCATGGATGTGTATAAAGTAGGGATTAATACTTCCGTTAGTGATCCACTCAAAATAACTCAATCGGCGTCTTTATTCTTTTGGTATTTTCTCTTCCAGAAAAAGATTGAAATGAAAGAAAATTAAAAGAAGAACTCTAAATTTTCTAAAATCTCTTGTATACGAGAAAGAACTATTTTTTCAACTTTAAATCACGCTAAGATCCATTGGAAATTACTCTCTCGGCTAAAAAACACATGTTCAAAGATATAAATAAGAGATGAAAATGTAAAATGTTATTATAATAATAAAAGACCATAACATACAAATACATCGATCTGAGACCAGAATATTGATCCCCTACCCATATTTATGTGGATTTATTTTAGCCTTACCAAGGTAAGCAAGAGTTTTGTCCCTTGGTCTGTCAAACTTACAGTTTTTATACGCCCGTCAATTTTTGACGGGACGTATTATGGTATACAAATGTCCAGTGTCTGTCCGTCTGTCCGTCTGTCTGTCCAGCGTAAACATGTCACACCGTTACCTGAGAACGATTTATCCAGATTTCATGAAATTTAACATAGTTGTTTCTTAGGGCTATTCCATTAAAAAGAATGTACCAGGGTCGGACGGCAATTATAAAAAATACCGTTGGTTGTTGATGTGTTGAAGCGTGTATGGCCAGTGGCCCTTGGTGTTTAGAGAAACTAAGTATTGTTGGTTGTTGGTCTTCTTTGACAGTCATTTTCGTGACTGTCAGTTTCAATGTGTTATTTTCCGTTTTTCATTATTATTTGTTTTTGCAAGGACTTATATAACCGATTGTTTTTGTCTCCTGCTCTTATCGTGATATTTTGGAAAACATAACTGTTCCCGCGACTTACGCAGCGGCAGGCGCAACGTTGTATTCTACCTATGGTACCAGTTCCGAAAGTGAAAGAGTTACTTCCCTTTAATGACAAGCACATGGCGAACGATGTCAAATTCTTTTGAAAATAATAATCAGAGGTTCAAATTAGTGGTGGTCCGAGGTCCGCGACCTTCCACTATTGCAATCGGACTTTCGTTTGGTTACTAGCTAGGCCCAACGGACCTTCGATTTGAAAGAAAATAAAAATTAACTTTGACAACCTTTTTAACCATCAGTATGGTCATTTTAAAGCCATATTACTATTGAGATCGTACACCCCTCCAGGGATTTTTCTAGCATTCCACAGGGTCCCAATACCAGACCCATTCCTATTGGCGATGGCAAATACCCTACGTTTTTCCCAATTTTCAATTTGGGACCAAAACTTCCAAACGATCTCAAAATTTATTTTTATCTTTATTATTCATGACAGCGATGCTCAGTTTGTTCAACCGCTAGCTTTATACTGAAAATTGCTAACAAGTAATGTGTAAATACGAGTAAAATCATATCTGACTGACAAAAACAACATTAAAAAACAATGGATGCCATAAACCGGAAATGAAGTGGATTACAATACCCGATCAGATTCCGGGACGGATAAGGGTAATTCTGGGTTTGCCAATCAAATACAATAAAAAAAATAATAATTCCAGGCAGGTGACAAAATACATCTATGATGATGAAATATAAACACTTGAATTGAAAACCAAAAGATATATGGAAAAGAAAGAAAAAGCATGAAATATTTTATACAGAAACTCAAAATAACTTTTAGTTCACAAATTTTCATGTCAAAATCCAATGAAATGTGACAGTAATTTTCTTTACCATTAATAAATGTTGATATTACATGTAGATGTTTTTATAGAGTATACATATATCTACAATTCCAAGAGGTCATTTCTTCTCAATTTTGAACGGCCAGTAAAAATCTGGAAGTTTCTTACTTTATTTTTACAGAGCTAATATAATAGTGCAACTAGATATGATACATTTAAACAGCTTTGAATTTGAACTACTACTTTAATTGTATACTTGGTAACCCGAATAATTCAGTCGTTATATTCCACTGCTCTATGATGGCTACATCCTTGTGGGAGAGTCGATCAGGGGGAGGGACTGAATTATTTCGGGTTATATAATCGGGTATGAATTGAACAATATAAAAAAAAAGAGATACAAATAGCCCTTTATATCATAGTAATAACCAAACATTGTAGCTCCTTGACCCTGTCCACCTCTCTAAATTGTCCAGTAACTATAATGTTTAAATAACAATTCCTTTGGTTGTGGTAAATTAGAATAAAATAAGTTAGATATATTCCAGTTGGTTCTTGTATTATTATGTAACGACTTCCTGTTGGTTGGTGTTAAGATACATGGTACATTCCTCTTGGTCGTTGGGGTACTTAAAAATTGCCTTCCGACCCTAGTACCTCCTTTTTAATGGAATAGCCCTTATGATGGTCAAATGATCTGTATACTTTTTGGTGAAAATAAGATTAAAACTTTTTGAATTACGGGACTTAGTAACTAAAACAGGTGTGTGTTTTTTTTCACATCCGGCGTAAACATGTCGCACCGTAACTTGAGAACGACTTATCCAGATTTCATGAAACTTAACATAGTTGTTTCTCATGATGGTCAAATGATCTGTATACTTTTTGGTGAAAATAAGATTAAAACTTTTTGAGTTACGGTACTTAGTAACTAAAACAGGTGTGTGTTTTTTTTTCACATGTCGCGCCGTATCTCAAAAACAATTTATGATTATTGCTTAAAACTTTACACACCTCTTAGTTATATTAATGTTAAGGTCTGTATACTTTTTGGTGATGATTCAAAATTTTATTTTAGAGATATTGAGTATTTTGTTAAAAAAGGGGGAGGGGTTTTTCACATGTCGCACTGTATCT
This sequence comes from Mytilus californianus, assembly GCF_021869535.1. Lineage (NCBI taxonomy): Eukaryota > Metazoa > Mollusca > Bivalvia > Mytilida > Mytilidae > Mytilus > Mytilus californianus. The sequence continues at coordinate 115,428,628 of NW_026262712.1, read as the reverse complement.
CAAAAACAGTTTAAGATTATTGCTTAAAACTTTACACACTTCTTAGTTATATTAATCTTAAGATCTGTATACTTTTTGGTGATGATTCAAAATTTCATTTTTGAGTTATTGAGTATTTTGTAAAAAAAGGGGGATGGGTTTTTCACATGTCGCGCCGTATCTCAAAAACGATTTATGATTATTGCTTAAAATTTTACACACTTCTTATTTATACTAATCTAAAGATCTGTATACTTTTTGGTTTTGATTCAAAATTTTATTTTTGAGATATTGATTTTTTTTTTTTAAAAAGGGAGGTTTTCACATGTCGTGCTGTATCTCAAAAACGATTTATGATTATTGCTCAAAATTTTACACACTTCTTAGTTATATTAATCTAAAGATCTTTATACTTTTTGGTTTTGATTCAAAATTTTATTTTAGAGATATTGAGTTTTTTGTAAAAAAAAAGGGGGTTTTCGCATGTCAGAAACTATTTATGATTATTGCATAAAAATTCACACACAAGACGACGGGCGTATCATGCGCTCATGGCGCAGCTGTTTATTGTTTGAGTCGAACTATGGGTATCTCAAAATATTTCTCTGGTCCGACTCACTTCAAGATAACGAGAGTCGACTGTACTTTAAATTGCATGTTATAAACTATATTTTGACCAGGTATAATTAACTATTCTATTATATTTTGTTTTAATTCCCATACTACCTTCAAAATTGATATCTAGTTATTGTAAGGTGTGAATTTTTGTCTGAAATGTTTCTTCTGACTGTGGCCTCATTTTGATCATTGACAAAGTTAAGTTTATGTTTATGTGATAAATTTTTATTGTAAATTTTTCAACATAAAATTCTGTGTATGCACTCTTGTTTATTACACATGTAAAACAGGAATGAATTAATATGGATTTTATGAATATATAGATAAAATAGAATAGTTTAATTGTGTATCACATGTATGCAATCACACATTTTATCCAGTTATATCTGAACATAAAGCTCAGTCTTATGTTGATGTCTAGGTCTAATTCAGGGATTTTATATAAAAAAAAAATGTGATTTGTTATGTATGAATGATTCATTCAAGTACTGCCATATTTATTTTAGCTGTTGATTTTGCTAACAGGGAAACACAAAAAGTGTCCGACCCAATTACAATAGACTACACACCACCAGAGAGATCTGACAAACCAATCACTTTATCAAATCGTCATATCACATCAACAACAGAGATTAGTCCATGGTAAGTAATGACTAAGTTATAATTAATTCGTGGTGAGAAAATTACCCCACGAAATCATATAGACTATTATATGCTGTCATATTGACATTTAAAAATTTTGATTAAAGAAGTTTAGAACATATATCCCTCTTTTCATAAAACTTTTCTCCCAGCTCTTTTTGTAAGCCTTTTCCATCAAACAAAAAAGAAAGGAGGAATTGATGTATTACTTTGAAAAATAAATGATTCCACCAAATCAAAGATTATAATATGCCAATTTAATGGCCATGGCAGGGTCCTGGCACTTTAAGCTCAGGATTTATTGATGGTTATGGTTAGTTAAGAGTTTGATCTGTCTTAAATTTAGGTTTGAGGTTATGGTTACACTTCAGATTATAGATATGGGTAAGGGTAAGATTTCGGGGAAGGATCAGTGTAGTATAGCTCAATATGGGTTTGAACCCCTAAAGTCAAAGAAGACCCAATTGAAACTGCCATTTATAAGTTATTAATGGCAAATACCCTTCACTCCCTGAAGATATCAGTTATTGATTGGGTATGTTTGGTTGTGTGGAATGTACAAACAGCTATGTCTGTCTTGCTGTTCAAATACACAGCCTTGTCTGTTTTAGATGTTCCAATACACAGCAATGTATGCATGTTTACCTGTTCCATTGGGAACATTGACTTCAAGAAACATAATTGAACTTAAATGGCTGTTATACAAGTGGTAGGTTTTGTCCACTGCAAAACTTTGTTCAACGGGCCATCTTCATTTGACAGTGTCTGTTACAAGTCAGGAGTCAGACTGACAATTGCCGATTGTTACCCCCAAGAGGATCCTTTGAGGAGTATGACCTAGAGTTTTTCTGTGTGGTCAGTGAGATTAGAGCCAGGATAACCATGCATTGTTTTTATATTTTACAGTTGGAAAGGAGTATTTATTGATGTAGAGTCTGGTATAGATTATTACCTGTGGTCAATTGGTTCAGAGCCTGGATATACAGATATGATGTCTTATTTGAAAGTTGTTGATGAAGAATGTGGAATGACAGACGAAAACAATCCTTTAGATCTCCAGGATGGTCATTTTTATTATATCAATGTCAGGGTGAGTAAGTTGTGATAGACAGACAAACATAATTCTTAGGCACTGCAGGATGGTCATTTTTATTACATCAATGTATGGGTAAGTACTGATATATATATGGGGATGCTAAAATGCGATGGTCATGCTAAAGTGTGGTGGTCAGCACTGAAATGTGATGGTCCTTTTGCTGATGTACCATATGGTCTTTATGACATGTGATGGCTAGGTTAAAAATTATTGACTTTCAAATTATTATGAGAGTTTGATATTTTTAGTTAGTATATGAATACTCAACCATCCATAATTTCTCCAGGAAAAGCATCTTCGGTGGTCTATCTTATTTCTTGTTCTCATTCACAGCATTTTTAGCTAAATACTTTGTTTCATTCTGACTAATAAAGTAGTATTTGCATTTCAAACAACTACCAAGATTTTCAGTCATTGAAATAGTACTGTTTTAATGGAAAATAAACTTAACATGGAGCGTCTATAGTGGTATATTTCTGAAAGGTTGTATGAAGGTTGTCTTATTATTTACAAAGTAAACTACAACGTTACAGTTATGACTGAAACTACAATGACTATTTATCATGACTGATTTAAATTAAACAGGTGACATTCACAATGATTTACTTATAAAAAAAAAGAAAACCTACTTCTAGCAAACAAATTGACATCTACATGGACATGTGAACATGAAAACATTGAAAATAAATTTATGTAGCTGAATATATTAAGAATATAGTGTAGCATATTATTTATTTAGGCATTCAATAAGGCAGGATTATCATCATTAGCTACATCCTGGGCTTTCAAAGTGGACACAACGCCACCTACACCTGGTCATGTGTATGATGGAGATAAAAGTCAGCTGACAGGAAGTGTCAAGGACATTGACTACCAAACAGACACCAAAGTGTTACATGCCTGTTGGGAAGGTTTCCATGAATCTCATTCCACCATTAAAGATTATTATGTTTCTGTTGGGACCTGTCCACAGTGTGAAGATATTTTACAGGAACAGGCTGTGGGAATTACGTATGGTATGTATCAACCTATCCCCAGTGTGAATATATACTATGAACAGTCCTGGAAACGTCTGATTTTAAACTAAAAACTGTTGTACTCTTTTTAGAATGTTAAGGATAAATATAACTACATAAATACATAATCCCTATTTCTGGTCAACATGTAAACAGACAAGGAAGATGTTTAAGGACAAATAAACGACTCTTGTACAAAAATCATACATGATGCGTCATTTTTAAAGTTACTCATTTTTAAAAATAGAAACTAAAATATTTTAATGCGGTGACCCTGCAAATAGGGTGGACTTCCGTAAGAAAAAAAAGAAGAAGAAGAAGATAATTATCTGAGAAGGTAATTAACTGCATGTTAACATATAATAACATTCGAGGACATTGTTGTCAAGAGAATTTACTATGCAAAACATCTGGTCCCATTATGACCATGGGACATAAATGTCATACTCACGGAAAATATATTGTGAAAATTATGAAATGGAATTGAACGGAATAATTTTTCATCATGTGAATAATACACTCCAACTTTGCACACAACACATTTTTTATATTATTTATTATAGAATTTACATTAGTGAACATCCATCTTTGTTCTAGACTGAGATATATACCACAGTGACAGCATGTATCAACTGCAAACGTGTAACAAATATGTCTTACATATATAAAAATAAGGAGATGTGGTATGATTGCTAATGAGACAACTATCCACCAAAGTTCAAATGAAGTGGATGTAAGCAATTATAGTCAACCGTACAGCCTTCAACAATGAGAAAAATCCATACCTTATAGTCGGCTATAAAAGGCCCCTCCATGAAAAATATGAAACAATTCAATTGAGAAAACTAAGTATGTTTTGTTTTACTTCAGAATTTACATCAGCAAACATCCACCTTGGTACAGGATGGAGATATTACACCACTGTGACGGCATGTGTAACATGACGCAAACTTAACACATATATCTTACATCTGTATCTTTTGTTTTATTTCAGAATTTACATTAGAGAACACCCACCTTGGTACAGGACTGAGGTATTACACAACAGTGACAGCATGTAACACAGCAGACATGTGTACTACTGCGACATCAGATGGCGTGATTATAGACAACAGTCCACCAACAGCTGGGGCAGTACAAGATGGAACAGGATTCTACGATACTGAATATCAATCAATGCCGTAAGTCAAAAACTTAGTTAAACCAAGGCACCACTGTGCATATGCACAAAAATAACTTATTTACCACTACATGTACTTGAAGGTGTGTTGGGTTCATGGCAGAAAACCATACTTTGAAAATCATTATCAAAAACTTAGTTTAACTTAACCACTCGTGTGCACATGTACCAAAATCCTTCCCATCATTTAAATTAAAATCCCTTTGATAACTTAGCAATATTATTCCCCTCTACTTGTAGGTGTGTCATATACACTGAATAAAGTATGTTTGGAAGGCATGAACAAATCAGGTTTTGATGACAAAGTATTCTCTATAGAGTCGCATCTGACAGTCTTTATTTTTATTACACAGGATCTACATATCAGCCAAGTGGTATGGGTTTGATGACCCTCAGTCTGGTCTCCAGAAGTATATTTGGAGGGCAGGAACAAAGCCAGGTTATGATGATATAGTACCTCCTATAGCGCTCCATTTGACAGAGACTGCAGCATTACTGAACTCTACTAGTTATAACCTTGACCTTCCTTTGAACAAGAGAATTTATGTAACAGTAAGAGCATATAATAAACTAGGTATGTACACTGCCATTAGTATTGTAGTTATATATCATGACAAGTTATGTGATGAAGTAGACAGTAGCACAGATAGATCTATGGCAAGCCGTTTTACTATTTATTTGAACTTAAAGATATCTCATATAATTTATAAGATATCTTATAAAGAAAATTATATGAGATATCTTATAAACTTTATAAGATATCTTATAAAATATATAAGATATCTTTAATATCTTGAAGTTAAAATAATAGTAAAACAGCTTGCCATATAGATCTAACTTAAATGAAGATGAACAACTAGTTTAACCCTACCCCAATCATGCACCTGTTCCAAGAACTTCATCAGTCCTTGTCTTTAAGTCCAAGTTAGAGAATATGGTGTTGATGGCAGATACTTGATTGATTTTGTTAAATTTATTCATATATTTATAACTTGGGACTAATTAGATCTTGAGGACATATTGTATTAACACCTGTCTTCTGTTGTATGTTGCCCGCCAAGCCCATAGACTTTGAAGGGGGTTATTTGTGGTCATGACGCTCTCACTTTAATAGTCAAACTTTGATCTAAATTCTTTTGGGTTTTTCAAGGATGTTTGGGTGGGGGAGGGGGGAGTGAACAATTAGCAGTGATTAATTCTATCTTTATTACAAAATTTTATATTTTAAAAACTGACAGATGAACAGAGTATAGAAGAAATATTTCATGCATGTTAAGGATGAGCAAATGCCATTAGTAAATAAGTTCAACATCTACTTTATTGATAAATGTATTTATTAATTAAAAAAAACATAAGATAATAGTTCTGCTTTAGATAATTCATATCAAAACTAGTGTTTCACCATTTAAATATGAGTTTTGTCTCTCCTCAATGAAATGGAGAAAGTGAGACTATCACAGGCTGATGCCAGCAGGCAGCGTCAACAATGTATTTATTTGTGATTAGGTCAGTTTGAGTGGAACTACCAGTGGTAGGTCAATGATATTTGGCATGCAGTTGTATAAGAATTGGCACATCTCATTTCCATTGAAATCATTTGGCCCCACTGCTCAGTTATGATCTATGGACTTCGAAACTGTTACTTAGTTTACATATTAAAGTTTGTGATTAGATAACCGTTAGAGGTCAAACAATGATATTTTGTATGCAGATGTATTATTATTAACAGTTACACATCTCTTTCCATCATGGTTAATTGACTTTGAAAGTTTGCATTTAGGTCAGTTTAAATTTTAAGTTCAACATTTGCATTATGCTATCTGAATTAGATAAAGGTGAGACATATCTCTGTGTCATCTGTTTATTTTTGTTAAGGCACGATGGAACTTTAAAAAATTTATCAATAAATTATTGTAAGGAATGATGAGATGTTTGAGAACAGGGGAATGCCTATAAATTTACATTTTATAAGCAATCTTTCCATTAGAGATTAAGGTGAACCATCGGTATATATTTCCTGAGATAGAATTTTCTTATACGTTGCCAAAATGTACTTTTTGCCATGCTTTTTTCAAAAATACAATAAAAAGTATGGGTCACTGTATTTTTCAAGCTACAAGTTGTTTAGACTAGCCTAATTTTGTATAGATTATTCATGAAAATAAGCTTTTTTTGTGAATGAAAAGAAATCTATGAGATAGAATTTTGAAATTAAATATGAGAATATACTTTAAGAAAATTAAAAGAAAAAATAGTGTCACCGAAATCGTTTTCTTGTTACAAGTAAAAGTTTGTTAGCATTCCAGTATGAAATTTTTACTATAAGAGTTATTTTCCCTTATATGGCAATGTTGAAGAATTGAATCTAACAAAAACAAATATTTAGTATTTGTTTAAACAGTCTAAATAATGCAAATAAATCACTTATTTTTCTTTATCTAAATAAATAGTATTACACATTTATTGTCAATCTGTCTCAAAATTCCATTCAAATAAATTGAAAATCAAATTTTAGTTGGTGATTTAAATTCATAGTTTGCCTCCATCCTCAAAATTGTTCAACAAAGAATAATGATAAAGATGCAGTTTAGTAATATCTATAATATTGATGTTTAACTTTCCAACAAGTGGTGTATCTTTGGAACCAGCATACTGTAGATTCTTTGTTATTTCTAGTGGGACAATTTTCTGGGAAAAGGTTATCCTTGAATTTGTAGTTTTTTATTTGCATAGCAAACAGTGGGTGGTACTAATTTAAGAAAGCTGTCAATTCTCATACTTTCACATGATTGTCATGTTTACCTTGAATGTGGAAGAGAATTCTTATGATATATTATTAATAGTCATCTTGAAAAAAGCTTAAACAATAGACAGATGGTGTAATCATTCTTTTGTTAATACAGGTTTGTGGTCTGAATCATCATCTAATGGTTTTATTGTGGACAACACACCACCAGTTATAGCAAAACCACCTACATTCTCAACTGACTTTGGAATTAAGGGATTGACACAGATCTATAGAACATCAATGAAGGTGGAATGGGCTGATGATGACGACGAGTCATATATAAAAAGACAGTATCTGTCTGTCAAATCTCATATTGGAGGAGAGTTCATGCTGTCTTCACAGTCAGTAAGTTGACATTACAATCTGACATCAGGGGAGACAATTCATTTTGTCATAACTGTCAATATCTGTCCGTCAAATCTCATATTGGAGGAGAGTTCATGCTGTCTTAACAGTCAGTAATTGACATTACAATTTGACATCAGGGGAGACAATTCATGCTGCCATCACAGTCAGTAAGTTATCATAACAATCTGACATCAGGGGAGACAATTAATGTTGTCATAACAGTCAATATTTGTCTGTCAAATCTCACATTGGAGGAGAGTTCATGCTGTCTTCACAGTCAGTAAGTTGACATTACAATCTGACATCAGGGGAGACAATTCATGGTTTCAATACAGTAAATTTGTTGCTCTCACACCTGAGGAAAGAATTCAGGTTAATGCAGTGAAAAAGTTGTCTCAATCTCACATCAGGGGAGATAATTCATGTTAATGTTACAGTCAGTAAGTTTATCACAATCTTACACCAGAGGACATTATTTCTTTTACAATTACATTCAGCATGTTTTTATCACAATCACACATCAAGTGAAGGTATTTGTGTTGCCATTACAATCATTAAGTTTGTCTCACAATCTAACATTCAGTTAGTTTGCAACATCAGAAGAGAGAATTCATGTTGTTATTAGAGTTAGTAATTTTGTCTCACAATCTCACATCAGATGAGAATCACAATCTCACATCAGATGAGAATTCATGTTGTTATTAGAGTCAGTAATTTTGTCTCACAATCTCACATCAGATGAGAATTTTTGTTGTCATTACAATCAGTAATTTTGTCTTGCAATCACACATCGGGGCAAATAATTCATGTTGTCATTAGTCAGTAAGGTTTGTCTCACAATTTCTCATCAGGGGGAGATAATTCATTTTGTTTTCATAATCAGTTAGTTTGCATCAGTTCAGTTTCATGTATTTTCAACCATTACTAGAAGAGCACTACCATAGGTCATCATGGTGAAGACTATGTACATTTGTTTGAAATGTTCAACGAATGACAAATTTGCTGTATGATTATATGCAGACTTTTGGAAAACCACGAAATCAAATATCCCAAAAATGCAAGTTTTCCTTAAACAACAAAAATTGGTACCCACAAAAATAAATGAATCCACAGTACTTTTAAAAGTCAACAATGCATTACAATCTTGCATTAGGACAGAAATGGAACAGGATGTTAGATCATGTTTTGGTAAATTATACATAATTGGTCAGTAGTCAAGATCATTAAATACACTCTCTTATTATTTAGGCATTCATAATGATGTATTAACCTGTTTTCATGTTCAAAGGAATAGTACTTCTACATAGATTTCATTTTTTTTCTAATCAATTTCCAGGTGAATGGTATAGCCAGGTCCTATGTATTTACTGGACTAGATTTACATGATGGAGTGACCTATTATGTGACCTTAATTTCCTGTAACAGTGCTGAGATATGTATAACTTCTACATCTCAGGGAATGTTTGTTGATAGTACTCCACCATCTAGAGGTTTGTATAGACATAAGGGTTGATGTAGCTCACCATAGAAAAATGTGTAATAGTAGACATAAGGGTTGATGTAGCTCACCATAGAAAAATGTGAAATAGTAGACATAAGGGTTGATATGCTGTAGCTCACCATAGAAAAATGTGTAATAGTAGACATAAGGGTTGATATGCTGTAGCTCACCATAGAAAAATGTGTAATAGTGGACATAAGGGTTGATGTAGCTCACCATAGAAAAATGTGTAATAGTGGACATAAGGGTTGATATGCTGTAGCTCACCATAGAAATACGTGTAATAGTGAACATAAGGGTTGATGTAGCTCACCATAGAAAAATGTGTAATAGTGGACATAAGGGTTGAAATGCTGTAGCTCACCATAGAAAAATGTGTAATAGTAGACATAAGGGTTGATATGCTGTAGCTCACCATAGAAAAATGTGTAATAGTGGACATAAGGGTTGATGTAGCTCACCATAGAAAAACGTGTAATAGTGGACATAAGGGTTGATGTAGCTCACCATAGAAAAATGTGTAATAGTGGACATAAGGGTTGATATGCTGTAGCTCACCATAGAAAAATGTGTTATAGTGGAAATAAGGGTTGATATGCTGTAGCTCACCATAGAAAAATGTGTAATAGTGGACATAAGGGTTGATGTAGCTCACCATAGAAATATATGTAATAGTGGACATAAGGGATGATGTAGCTCACCATAGAAAAATGTGTAATAGTGGACATAAGGGTTGATGTAGCTCACCATAGAAAAATGTGTAATAGTGGACATAAGGGTTGATGTAGCTCACCATAGAAAAATGTGTAATAGCAGACATAAGGGTTGATGTAGCTCACCGTAGAAAAATGTGTAATAGCGGACATAAGGATTAATGTAGCTCACCATAGAAAAATGTGTAATAGTGGACATAAGGGTTGATGTAGCTCACCATAGAAAAATGTGTAATAGTGGACATAAGGGTTGATGTAGCTCACCATAGAAAAATGTGTAATAGTGGACATAAGGGTTGATGTAGCTCACCATAGAAAAATGTGTAATAGTGGACATAAGGGTTGATGTAGCTCACCATAGAAAAATGTGTAATAGTGGACATAAGGTTTGATATGCTGTAGCTCACCATAGAAAAATGTGTAATAGTAGACATAAGGGTTGATATGCTGTAGCTCACCATAGAAAAATGTGTAATAGTAGACATAAGGGTTGATATGCTGTAGCTCACCATAGAAAAATGTGTAATAGTGGACATAAGGGTTGATGTAGCTCACCATAGAAAAACGTGTAATAGTGGACATAAGGGTTGATGTAGCTCACCATAGAAAAATGTGTAATAGTGGACATAAGGGTTGATATGCTGTAGCTCACCATAGAAAAATGTGTAATAGTAGACATAAGGGTTGATATGCTGTAGCTCACCATAGAAAAATGTGTAATAGTGGACATAAGGGTTGATGTAGCTCACCATAGAAAAACGTGTAATAGTGGACATAAGGGTTGATGTAGCTCACCATAGAAAAATGAGTAATAGCGGACATAAGGGTTGATGTAGCTCACCATAGAAAAATGTGTAATAGTGGACATAAGGATTGATGTAGCTCACCATAGAAAAATGTGTAATAGTGGACATAAGGGTTGATGTAGCTCACCATAGAAATATGTGTAATAGTGGACATAAGGGTTGATGTAGCTCACCATAGAAAAATGTGTAATAGTGGACATAAGGGTTGATATGCTGTAGCTCACCATAGAAATATGTGTAATAGTGGACATAAGGGTTGATGTAGCTCACCATAGAAATATGTGCAATAGTGGACATAAGGGTTGATATGCTGTAGCTCACCATAAAAATATGTGTAATAGTGGACATAAGGGTTGATGTAGCTCACCACAGAAAAATGTGTAATAATGGACATCAGGGTTGATGTAGCTCACCATAGAAATATGTGTAATAGTGGACATAAGGGTTGATGTAGCTCACCATAGAAATATGTGTAATAGTGGACATAAGGGTTGATGTAGCTCACCATAGAAATATGTGTAATAGTGGACATAAGGGTTGATATGCTGTAGCTCACCATAGAAATATGTGTAATAGCGGACATAATGGTTGATGTAGCTCACCATAGAAATATGTGTAATAGTGGACATAAGGGTTGATGTAGCTCACCATAGAAAAATGTGTAATAGTGGACATAAGGGTTGATATGCTGTAGCTCACCATAGATAAATGTGTAAAAGTGGAAATAAGGGTTGATGTAGCTCACCATAGAAATATGTGTAATAGTGGACATAAGGGTTGATGTAGCTCACCATAGAAAAACGTGTAATAGTGGACATAAGGGTTGATATGCTGTAGCTCACCATAGAAAAATGTGTAATAGTGGACATAAGGGTTGATGTAGCTCACCATAGAAATATGTGTAATAGTGGACATAAGAGTTGATATGCTGTAGCTCACCATAAAAATATGTGTAATAGTGGACATAAGGGTTGATGTAGCTCACCATAGAAAAATGTGTAATAATGGACATCAGGGTTGATGTAGCTCACCATAGAAATATGTGTAATAGTGGACATAAGGGTTGATGTAGCTCACCATAGAAATATGTGTAATAGTGGACATAAGGGTTGATGTAGCTCACCATAGAAATATGTGTAATAGTGGACATAAGGGTTGATATGCTGTAGCTCACCATAGAAATATGTGTAATAGTGGACATAATGGTTGATGTAGCTCACCATAGAAATATGTGTAATAGTGGACATAAGGGTTTATGTAGCTCACCATAGAAAAATGTGTAATAGTGGACATAAGGGTTGATATGCTGTAGCTCACCATAGATAAATGTGTAAAAGTGGACATAAGGGTTGATGTAGCTCACCATAGAAATATGTGTAATAGTGGACATAAGGGTTGATGTAGCTCACCATAGAAAAATGTGTAATAGTGGACATAAGGGTTGATATGCTGTAGCTCACCATAGAAATATGTGTAATAGTGGACATAAGGGTTGATGTAGCTCACCATAGAAAAATGTGTAATAGTGGACATAAGGGTTGATATGCTGTAGCTCACCATAGAAATATGTGTAATAGTGGACATAAGGGTTGATGTAGCTCACCATAGAAATATGTGTAATAGTGGACATAAGGGTTGATGTAGCTCACCATAGAAAAATGTGTAATAGTGGACATAAGGGTTGATGTAGCTCACCATAGAAAAATGTGTAATAGTGGACATAAGGGTTGATGTAGCTCACCATAGAAAAATGTGTAATAGTGGACATAAGGGTTGATGTAGCTCACCATAGAAATATGTGTATTAGTGGACATAAGGGTTGATGTAGCTCACCATAGAAATATGTGTAATAGTGGACATAAGGGTTGATATGATGTAGCTCACCATAGAAATATGTGTAATAGTGGACATAAGGGTTGATGTAGCTCACCATAGAAATATGTGTAATAGTGGACATAAGGGTTGATGTAGCTCACCATAGAAAAATGTGTAATAGTGGACATAAGGGTTGATATGCTGTAGCTCACCATAGAAATATGTGTAATAGTGGACATAAGGGTTGATGTAGCTCACCATAGAAATATGTGTAATAGTGGACATAAGGGTTGATGTAGCTCACCATAGAAAAATGTGTAATAGTGGACATAAGGGTTGATATGCTGTAGCTCACCATAGAAAAATGTGTAATAGTGGACATAAGGGTTGATGTAGCTTACCATAGAAATATGTGTAATAGTGGACATAAGGGTTGATGTAGCTCACCATAGAAAAATGTGTAATAGTGGACATAAGGGTTGATATGCTGTAGCTCACCATAGAAATATGTGTAATAGTAGACATAAGGGTTGATGTAGCTCACAATAGAAAAATGTGTAATAGTGGACATAAGGGTTGATGTAGCTCACCATAGAAAAACGTGTAATAGTGGACATAAGGGTTGATGTAGCTCACCATAGAAAAATGTGTAATAGTGGACATAAGGGTTGATGTAGCTCACCATAGAAAAATGTGTAATAGTGGACATAAGGGTTGATGTAGCTCACCATAGAAAAATGTGTAATAGGTGACATAAGGGTTGATGTAGCTCACCATAGAAAAATGTGTAATAGTGGACATAAGGGTTGAAATGCTGTAGCTCACCATAGAAAAATGTGTAATAGTGGACATAAGGGTTGATGTAGCTCACATAGAAAAATGTGTAATAGTGGACATAAGGGTTGATATGCTGTAGCTCACCATAGAAAAATGTGTAATAGTGGACATAAGGGTTGATATGCTGTAGCTCACCATAGAAATATGTGTAATAGTGGACATAAGGGTTGATGTAGCTCACCATAGAAAAATGTGTAATAGTGGACATAAGGGTTGATGTAGCTCACCATAGAAAAATGTGTAATAGTGGACATAAGGGTTGATGTCACCATAGAAAAATGTGTAATAGTGGACATAAGGGTTGATATGCTGTAGCTCACCATAGAAATATGTGTTATAGTGGACATAAGGGTTGATGTAGCTCACCATAGAAATATGTGTAATAGTGGACATAAGGGTTGATGTAGCTCACCATAGAAAAGTGTGTTATAGTGGACATAAGGGTTGATATGCTGTAGCTCACCATAGAAATATGTGTAATAGTGGACATAAGGGTTGATGTAGCTCACCATAGAAAAATGTGTAATAGTGGACATAAGGGTTGATGTAGCTCACCATAGAAAAATGTGTAATAGCGGACATAAGGGTTGATGTAGCTCACCATAGAAAAATGTGTAATAGTGGACATAAGGGTTGATGTAGCTCACCATAGAAAAATGTGTAATAGTGGACATAAGGGTTGATGTAGCTCACCATAGAAAAATGTGTAATAGTGGACATAAGGGTTGATGTAGCTCACCATAGAAAAATGTGTTATAGTGGACATAAGGGTTGATATGCTATAGCTCACCATAGAAATATGTGTAATAGTGGACATAAGGGTTGATGTAGCTCACCATAGAAATATGTGTAATAGTGGACATAAGGGTTGATGTAGCTCACCATAGAAAAATGTGTAATAGTGGACATAAGGGTTGATATGCTGTAGCTCACCATAGAAATATGTGTAATAGTGGACATAAGGGTTGATGTAGCTCACCATAGAAAAATGTGTAATAGTGGACATAAGGGTTGATGTAGCTCACCATAGAAATATGTGTAATAGTGGACATAAGGGTTGATGTCACCATAGAAAAATGTGTAATAGTGGACATAAGGGTTGATATGCTGTAGCTCACCATAGAAAAATGTGTAATAGTGGACATAAGGGTTGATATGCTGTAGCTCACCATAGAAAAATGTGTAATAGTGGACATAAGGGTTGATGTAGCTCACCATAGAAATATGTGTAATAGTGGACATAAGGGTTGATGTAGCTCACCATAGAAAAATGTGTAATAGTGGACATAAGGGTTGATATGCTGTAGCTCACCATAGAAATATGTGTAATAGTGGACATAAGGGTTGATGTAGCTCACCATAGAAAAATGTGTAATAGTGGACATAAGGGTTGATGTAGCTCACCATAGAAAAATGTGTAATAGTGGACATAAGGGTTGATGTCACCATAGAAAAATGTGTAATAGTGGACATAAGGGTTGATATGCTGTAGCTCACCATAGAAATATGTGTTATAGTGGACATAAGGGTTGATGTAGCTCACCATAGAAATATGTGTAATAGTGGACATAAGGGTTGATGTAGCTCACCATAGAAAAGTGTGTTATAGTGGACATAAGGGTTGATATGCTGTAGCTCACCATAGAAATATGTGTAATAGTGGACATAAGGGTTGATGTAGCTCACCATAGAAAAATGTGTAATAGTGGACATAAGGGTTGATGTAGCTCACCATAGAAAAATGTGTAATAGCGGACATAAGGGTTGATGTAGCTCACCATAGAAAAATGTGTAATAGTGGACATAAGGGTTGATGTAGCTCACCATAGAAAAATGTGTAATAGTGGACATAAGGGTTGATGTAGCTCACCATAGAAAAATGTGTAATAGTGGACATAAGGGTTGATGTAGCTCACCATAGAAAAATGTGTAATAGTGGACATAATTGTTGATATGCTGTAGCTCACCATAGAAATATGTGTAATAGTGGACATAAGGGTTGATGTAGCTCACCATAGAAATATGTGTAATAGTGGACATAAGGGTTGATGTAGCTCACCATAGAAAAATGTGTAATAGTGGACATAAGGGTTGATATGCTGTAGCTCACCATAGAAAAATTTGTAATAGTGGACATAAGGGTTGATGTAGCTCACCATAGAAATATGTGTAATAGTGGACATAAGGGTTTATGTAGCTCACCATAGAAAAATGTGTAATAGTGGACATAAGGGTTGATATGCTGTAGCTCACCATAGAAAAATGTGTAAAAGTGGACATAAGGGTTGATGTAGCTCACCATAGAAATATGTGTAATAGTGGACATAAGGGTTGATGTAGCTCACCATAGAAAAATTTGTAATAGTGGATATAAGGGTTGATATGCTGTAGCTCACCATAGAAATATGTGTAATAGTGGACATAAGGGTTGATGTAGCTCACCATAGAAAAATGTGTAATAGTGGACATAAGGGTTGCTGTAGCTCACCATAGAAAAATGTGTAATAGTGGACATAAGGGTTGATGTAACTCACCATAGAAAAATGTGTAATAGTGGACATAAGGGTTGATATGTTGTAGCTCACCATAGAAATATGTGTAATAGTGGACATAAGGGTTGATGTAGCTCACCATAGAAATATGTGTAATAGTGGACATAAGGGTTGATGTAGCTCACCATAGAAAAATGTGTAATAGTGGACATAAGGGTTGATGTAGCTCACCATAGAAAAATGTGTAATAGTGGACATAAGGGTTGATGTAGCTCACCATAGAAATATGTGTAATAGTGGACATAAGGGTTGATGTAGCTCACCATAGAAAAATGTGTAATAGTGGACATAAGGGTTGATATGCTGTAGCTCACCATAGAAAAATGTGTAATAGTGGACATAAGGGTTGATGTAGCTCACCATAGAAAAATGTGTAATAGTGGACATAAGGGTTGATGTAGCTCACCATAGAAAAATGTGTAATAGTGGACATAAGGGTTGATGTAGCTCACCATAGAAAAATGTGTAATAGTGGACATAAGGGTTGATGTAGCTCACCATAGAAAAATGTGTAATAGTGGACATAAGGGTTGATGTAGCTCACCATAGAAAAATGTGTAATAGTGGACATAAGGTTTGATGTAGCTCACCATAGAAAAATGTGTAATAGTGGACATAAGGGTTGAAATGCTGTAGCTCACCATAGAAAAATGTGTAATAGTGGACATAAGGGTTGATGTAGCTCACCATAGAAAAATGTGTAATAGTGGACATAAGGGTTGATGTAGCTCACCATAGAAAAATGTGTAATAGTGGACATAAGGGTTGATGTAGCTCACCATAGAAAAATGTGTAATAGTGGACATAAGGGTTGATGTAGCTCACCATAGAAAAATGTGTAATAGTGGACATAAGGGTTGATGTAGCTCACCATAGAAAAATGTGTAATAGTGGACATAAGGTTTGATGTAGCTCACCATAGAAAAATGTGTAATAGTGGACATAAGGGTTGAAATGCTGTAGCTCACCATAGAAAAATGTGTAATAGTGGACATAAGGGTTGATGTAGCTCACCATAGAAGAATGTGTAATAGTGGACATAAGGGTTGATATGCTGTAGCTCACCATAGAAAAATGTGTAATAGTGGACATAAGGGTTGATATGCTGTAGCTCACCATAGAAAAATGTGTAATAGTGGACATAAGGGTTGATGTAGCTCACCATAGAAAAATGTGTAATAGTGGACATAAGGGTTGATGTAGCTCACCATAGAAAAATGTGTAATAGTCGACATAAGGGTTGCACTGTAACATTGTTGAAATATGTGCAATGGCTACATCACAGAAAACGTTTTTATTAGTAGACATGGAGGTTGCACTGTAAACTTGCTGAAATATGTACAATGAATTACAACACATTTAGTATGCCTCAACCAAATGTTATGAAACTGATACAATGCTTATTACCACAAAACACTGATCAAGGTTGAATTTGGGTTGTATCACTTTTACTGTTCTAGTGTTATGTCCTTTTATATATGGAAAAATTGCTGAATTTTTCGTTTCCATTATCTAAATTTGTCTCAACCAAATGGTATGAAACTTATACACAGTGCTTATTACCACAAAACTCAGATCAAGGTTGAATTTGGGTGATGTCACTTATACTGTTCTTGAGTTATGTCCTTTTATATATGGAAAAATTGCTGAATTTTTCGTTTCTTTTCTCTTAACTTCAGTTTGCCTCAATTCACAATGCTTATTACCACAAAATTCTGATCAATTTCGAATTTGGGTAGTATCACTTTTACAGTTCTCTATTTATGTCCCTTTATAATATTATATGCAAGCAGGGGCATCATCAGTGTCCGATGGACACATTTTCCATTTATTTTTTTATTTAAATAGAGGTGTAAATATATATATATACACAAGTCTAAATTGAAAATATATATACTTATATATACATTTACTAGTCACAAAATAATGTGACACATAATTTCAACCCTCCTTCATTGGCTACTTTTTCCCTTAATTTTAGGTATATGTATAAAATTGAGAATGGAAATGGGGAATATGTCAAAGAGACAACAACCTGACCAAAGAGCAGAAAACAGCTGAAGGCCACCAATGGGTCTTCAACACAGCGAGAAAATCCTGCACCCAGAGGTGGGCTTCAGCTGGCCCCTAAATAAAAATGTGTACTAGTTCAGTGAAAATGGATGTCATACTAAACTCCAAAACATATAGATGAACTAAAATTAAAAAACATACAAGACTAACAAAGACCAGGGGCTCCTGACTTGGGACAGGCACAAAAATGTGGCGGGGTTAAACATGTTTTGTGAGATCTCAACCCTCCCCCTATACCACTAGCCAATGTAGAATAAACAAACACACAGCAATAGGCACAGTAAAACTCAGTTTAAAAGAAGTCCGAGAGCAATGTCAGAATAGGTAACAAAAGAAATTTAGCAAAATGACAATGATACATAAATTAACATTAGGGGTTTAGTATCATATCATCATACAATATATGAGAAGATCATAACCCGTATCATGCCAACAACTGGTTTTAGAATAAATGTGTTTATTTCTGATGCAAAGACCCTATGAGTGAATCAATATTAATACCAAAATATGCCATCTTCAATGAACTGACAACAGTATCGTAATTATATCTCTTCTGAATAAGTCTGTTTAAAGGTTTGGTTAGCTTTTGAGGTGAATGATGACAAATTTTGTGCTTTGTAAAGAATATTACCATAAAAGATTGGATGTGAAATACCAGAACGTATAAGATGTCTGCATGTTGATTTATATTTACGAATGGTGTCCTTGTACCGATGATAAAATTTAGTAAATGTTTTGACTAGTTTGTTATATCAAAAACCCTGGTGTAATAATTTTTCAGTAATACAGAGATTTCTTTCATTAAAATCAAATACGTTGTTACATACACGAGCGAATCGAACAAGTTGAGATATATAAACACCATAAGATGGTGACAAGGGAACGTCACCATCTATAAAAGGATAATTAACAATAGGAAATGAAAAATCATCTCTTTTATCATAAATTTTGGTATTAAGCTTCCCTTTAAAGATACAGATATCAAGATCCAGGAAAGTGCAGTGTTCATTGTTAGTATTAGCTTATTTAAAGTCAGTTCAGCAGGATAAATCTCTTTAGTGTACATACTGAAGTCGTCATAATTGAGAGCTAATATATCATCCAAATATCTAAAAGTGTTATTTAATTTTTGTATCAGATGTTGTTTCGATGGGTCTTTGCTAATTTTAGTCATAAATTGTAATTCATAACAATACAGGAAAACAAGTCCGCAATAAGTGGTGCACAGTTAGTCCCCATTGGAATTCCGTTAACTTGACGATATACGGAATCTCCATATGTATATATCAGTTAATAGAAAAGGGAGAGTATTTATTAATTTATGAACAATGACTTAAACTACATTTTGCTTTTTCAGGAACATTTGCTGTGGCTACTGACCATGCAGTTAATCCAGACTTAACCAGAAATGAAAAAGGATGGATGACCTGGGGAACCAATGCTGTTTACCTGGCATGGCTAGGATTCAGTGATATCCATTCACAGATAGATCATTACATGGTCACTGTAGGGTCATCATACATGGCTAAAGATTTGACTAAGGTGAGAGGAAGGATAGGGTTGTAGGGGGTACCTGGCATGGCTAGGATTCAGTGATAACCATTCACAGTAATATAATTATATGGTCACTATAGGGTCATCATACATGGCTAAAGATTTGGCTAAGGTGAGAGGAAGGATAGGGTTGTAGGGGGTACCTGGTATGGCTAGGATTCAGTGATATCCATTCACAGATAGATAATTATATGGTCACTATAGGGTCATCATACATGGCTAAAGATTTGACTAAGGTGAGTGGAAGTAGACGATCTTGTATGGATAGGATAATAGAAACTTCCACTGAAGATAAATAATAAGTTAATCAATGAAAAGTTTTTATGCATTGCAAATTATTTGGCCAAGGCTGAAAAATTTTTCAAAATGAAGACACTTTGATTTTTTAGTTTTTGTCAGATTTTTTTTGATGTAAGAACAGAGTTGAAATATTTTTTGGGGTAAAAATTGCATGAAATGCAGTCCAAACCCTATTTTCTCCTCTATCTTGATAGCTATATTGTCCAGGTTTCATCTCTACCTTTGAAACCACAAATAAATGAGTACATTGAAGTGGCCATTCTTTAGATCTTTTCAATGTCGATATCAAGCAATTTGTCAATGATATATACTTAATAGATATACAAAATTTGTGTATGTACGTAACAATATTTGTCAAGATAATTTTATTGAAAATTAAAGAAATTGTGCATTTTTATGAAATCTGGATCTGTAAGCTGAACGATGTATTGAAGTTATTTTTTTACATTTTCAAGTCAATGATTGATTAAGAATAAAGTGATATTTAAGAGATATATGATGTTGGTTGGTCATTAATCTTTTGCCAGATGTCCATTCATTTTATGTTGTGCTAACAAATGAAAAGGACTTACCAACAAACAAAATAAGTGGACTTGAATAACTTAAATTAGGCCGTTAGTTTTCTCGTTTGAATTGTTTCACATTTTTCATGTTGGGGCCTTTTATAGCCGACTTTATGGTATGTGTTATTCTCATTGCTGAAGGCGGTACAGTGGCCTATAATTGCTAACATCCACTTAATTTTAAACTCTGGTGGATAATTGTCTCATTGGCAATCATACCACATCTCTTTTTTTTATATTTATGATCTATATTTAAATTTTCATTTTCATCATCAATAAACCAAGATTATACTTAATTAGGATCACACTGCTAAGTACATTCATGTTGATACCAACACTGACCATGGTGATGAGGGCAAAGTTCAACTGTACAAAGTGGAGACACAAACACTGACTAATTATGATGAGTTGTTTATCACTGTGTGGGCAGTAAATAAGGTTTGTAAAAATAAAACCAGAGTTAAGTATAGACAGCCAAAATTGTATTTCTCTAAGAACAAAACAAGGTTTTTTTGGAAAGCCTTTTAAAAGGGGGAAATGTTGCCAAGCCAAGGAGGATATCAATAACAAGAAGTCAAAGAATAACACCATTGACAAAAAGATAATTAACAGTCCACTTAACACAGAAAACATAAGATTAAGCAACAAGATCCCAGACGAGAACTAGTGGTGGAGGGTCATTAGTGTGTGCTCAAATAGTGATACCAGTCATGTATTGGAAAATTTCTTATGTCATTCATTTTATAGACTTTCTCTCAGTAAAATGTTTTAAACAGCATTTGTGAAAAATTTTAGATACTTGTTTTCATTTATGTATTTTACTATTTTCTTTTGTAATGTGACATGCATGTGTTGAAATTTATTGTATAGATTCAATTTAGGTTGGTTTGAGAAGTCATATGGTCCATTCAGCCTTTACAAAGACTCCACCAAGCTCTTTAGATTTGATGAGAAGATGTGATGCTCTATCATGTGAAGGTCATTGTGTTTGTGCTCCACAGGACCAACGATGTCCATATTCACCAACTTTGGGAAACTGTACTGATGTATCAGATAGTAAGTATGTCAAGGTCATGTGAAGATCATTGTGTATGTGCCTGACATTACCAAATATTTCTTTTTTCTCCAAATAAGGGTAGCTGTACTGATGCACCGGACAGTAATATAAAATATAGTATATAGACAACTACATAACCAACGTACGGCTTTCAACAATGAGTAAAACCCATACCTATAAAAGGCCTTGACATGACAAAATTTCAACAAAAAAACAAAAGGCCTGATTTACGACAAAACGATAAACAATAAACAAAATCGAAAATGACAGTTGGCAACTGATGACAACCATGCACTGAATTACAGAATCTTGACTTTGGACAGGCACATATAGAATGTGGCAGGATTAAACATGTTTGCTAGCACTCAACCCTAACCCAAATAAGAATGTTAATATTGTGTGTAGGTCATTATGTGTATGAATTTCACAAAACAAATGATGTCTGTACTGTCCATCACTTGGTATTGATGTTTTAGACAGAAACTATTTCAAGGTCATGTGAAAGTCTACACAGGACCAGAGATGTTTATGTCAAAGTCACTTTAAGTGTGCATCAAGGGCATAGAATGGTTCAGGGTTATTATACTAATATGCAAAGATGTTTGTTGATTTCAGCTTTTCTGTCAGCATGTCAAAAGATTTAGTTTATTTTATGTTTTAAGATGATGTTGATAACCGTTATATTACTATTGAATCTTTGATCTGAAATCAGTCACTGCAGTCCCCATTCATATTCATTCATTATTTTAATACTGATTCAAAATATTTCTTCATAAGATTTCAACACAGCTGTCTTCAAATACATTGAGATAGCTCCTTCTTTTAAACTTTTTTTTTTGTACCTATAATACATTTGTGTATTGAATTTACAGATGTTTTTGTAGTACAATGTATTTCATAGTAACCAGTAATATTATTCTTTATAAAGTGTACTTTCTGGTTACCAGTTACAGTATATTTTGTAGGTGTATTTTCTGGTACCCAGTATACATTATTTCTAGTGAAGGATACTAATGGCTACTCCACTGTTGACCAGGCTGTGACAGCATCTAACAATGTTCTGAGAGCTACATGGCAGATTTCACAGATATATCCATCTAAACCTAAGTGGTAAGTCTTATCATAGAATACTTATGGCTACTCTACTCTTGACATGGCCGTGACAGCATCTAACAATGTTCTGAGAGCTACATGGAAGATTTCACAGATATTTCCATCTAAACCTAAATGGTAAGTATTATCATAGGATACTAATGGCTACTCTACTCTTGACAAGGCTGTGACAGCATCTAACAATGTTCTGAGAGGTACATGACAGATCTCACAGATATATCCATCAAAACCTAAGTGGTAAGTCTTATCATAGTATACTTATGGCTACTCTTCTTGATTAGGCTGTGACAGCATCTATCAATGTTCTGAGAGCTACATGGCAGATTTCACAGATATATCCATATAAACCTAAGGGGTGAGTATTATCATAGGATACTAATGGCTACTCTACTCTTGACAAGGCTGTGACAGCATCTAACAATGTTCTGAGAGCTACATGGCAGATCTCACAGATATATCCATCTAAACCTGAGTGGTGAGTCTTATCATAGTATTCTTATGGCTACTCTACTCTTGACAAGGCCGTGACAGCATCTATCAATGTTCTGAGAGCTACATGGCAGATTTCACAGATATATCCATATAAACCTAAGTGGTGAGTCTTATCATGAATACACTGACATTCAATGCAAAGTTCAGTTTAGAACTAAACTTCAATGAAAAAGAGATTGAATTAATTTTCCCATTGTGAACTTTCCCTTTTTACATAAAAACATTCCAGCAGCACTTGCATATAGTGTGTGTTTATTCCAAACTGTTTTTATTCCAAACTATACAATTTTAGGATTTCGTTGATAGAAGGTAGCTGCTTATACAGCTTTTATCTGTTAAACCAAGTGTTCTTTATAGTAATAAGGTTCAAGTAATGTCTTTAAAAGTTTTATGGAGGCCATTATGATTTCGTTGATTGTTATGGAATATATATGTTGCAGGTGACAATTAGACAAACTGATATCCTCCTTTCCATATTTTTTGTAAACGTCACCAAATGGGATGTTATAACATCCCCTATAAAACAACATAAACCATAGCTAAATCATGGAATTGTTTTATAAAGATAAACAGTTCCTAACCTTTTTCTGTAAAAGTTTTAAAAAAAAGCCAGCATATGACATTAAAGGTTCTCAAATTGCTACGGACAAGTGAAAGTCATTCTAGGGCAACTAAAATTGCATGATACTTGTTTGATAGGTAAGTAAAAAACAAAAGTTGAAAACACGGTAGGTTAGCAATTGAACATGGTCAATAAAGTAAAACAGCCTAAAAAGATGGAATGTGTATGTTATGCAATTTAAATTTGGAGATGGAAGATGAATTTCATTTTTATGCCCCCGCCGTACCTACGTCCCAAAGTTGGTTTCCGTTCTCTTTCTTTAGTTTGCCTTAACCAAATGCTATGAAACTTATACACAATGCTTATTACCACAAAATACGGATCAAGTTTACATTTTGGTGGCGTCACTTTAACCGTTCTAGAGTTATGCCCCTTCACAAATGAAAAAGTTTCTGAATTTTTCGTTTCTGTTCTCTTTCTTTAGTTTGCCTTAACCAAATGCTATGAAACTTATACACAATGCTTATTACCACAAAATACAGATCAAGTTTACATTTTGGTGGCGTCACTTTAACCGTTCTAACGTTATGCCCTTTACAAAGGGAAAAATTGCTGAATTTTTTGTTTCCGTTCTCTAACTTTAGTTTGCATCAACCAAATGCTATGAAACTTATACACAATGCTTATTACCACAAAATACAGATCAAGTTTGAATTATGGTGGTGTCACTTTAACTGTTCTAGAGTTATGCCCCTTTACAAATGGAAAAATTGCTGAATTTTTTGTTTCTGTTCTCTAACTTTAGTTTGCCTCAACCAAATGCTATGAAACTTATACACAATGCTTATTACCACAAAATACAGATCAAGTTAGAATTATGGTGGTGTCACTTTAACCATTCTAGAGTTATGCCCCTTTACAAATGGAAAAATTGACGAATTTTTAAACGCCCGTCAAAATTTTGACGGGACGTATTATGGTATACAAATGCCGTCTGTCCGTCTGTCTGTCTGGTGTAAACATGTCGCACCATAACTTGGGAATGACTTATCCAAATTTCATGAAACTTAACATAGTTGTTTCTTATGATGGTCAAAGGATCTGTTTACTTTTTGGTGAAAATAAGATTAAAATTTTTTGAGTTACGGGACTTAGTAACTAAAACAGGTGTGTGTTTTTTTTTCATATGTCGCGCCATATCTCAAAAACAATTTATGATTATTGCTTAAAACTTTACACACTTCTTAGTTATATTAATCTCAAGATCTGTATACTTTTTGGTGATGATTCAAAATTTTATTTTTGAGTTATTGAGTATTTTGTAAAAAATGGGGGGGGAGGGGTTTTTCACATGTCGCGCCGTATCTCAAAAACGATTTATGATTATTGCTTAAAATTTTACACACTTCTTAGTTATATAAATCTAAAGATCTGTATACTTTTTGGTTTTGATTCAAAATTTTATTTTAGAGATATTGAGTTTTTTGTAAAAAAAAGGGGGGTTTTCGCATGTTGCGCCATATGTCAGAAACTATTTATGATTATTGCATAAAAATTCACACACAAGACAACGGGCGTTTCATGCGCTCATGGCGCAGCTGTTTATTGTTTCCGTTCTCTAACTTAAGTTTGCCTCAACCAAATTTTATGAAACTTATACACAATACTTATTACCACAAAACTCAGATCAAGTTCAAATTAGGGTAGGGTCACTTTTACCGTTCTTCAGTTATATCCGTTTATAATTTTTTATGATATGCAAGCGGGGCCTCATCTGTGTCCCATGGAGACATTCCACATTTATGTAATAATGTGTCTAAACATAGATAATTAATCAAAATGTTGAACGGAATTTCTGATATTGGTCTTTGTTTTAATTCAATGAGTAATAAAATGATCAAAATGAAATGAAATAACCCCCGTTTTCTTTTGAAGAATGTGACATATTGAAGATTATTGTTATTGGTATAAGTGAGATGTATAGCGATAGAAACAACCTTTATATTTGTGCCAGATTTGTGTATTTACATGTATTGTGTAATATGTATATTGATAATAGATTTTTTTCTTATTTCTGATATAACATATGAATATATACATAGGAGTGACAGCACCCTCTTCTATGTGCATGGTCTAACTTTAATTATAATACTTTATTGGAAGACATTATTGTTGTTACATACTTGTCATATTCCTGTATATGTCATTTCTTATTTTGCTTTGTATTATTTTCTCATATTTGTTTGGTGACAATCTTGTGTTTGGATTTTAATCAATAGTAAGCAATGTTTTACTTCTTCTTCTTTAACCCTTACTATCATTATACATATATATTAAATAGGTATGAATGGAGTGTAGGGTATGCAGACAAGTTAGGACCAGAAGGTATCTTTGACCCAGTAGATGATAAAGTGTGGCAGGACGCTGGTCAGTTAATGGATGCTGTGTTTACTATTGGTCAAGGTAAAATAATCATATTGTCTTGTATGTACGCACTGTCCCTATTGTATAAGAAAGCTTAAATGAACTTTAATTTTATATCCCTTGTGAATTTGTTGTGACTAACTCAGGGCTGTCAAGTTTTCATGAAGCAAATGCGTGAGATTTGGCAAAATTTGTAAAGATCAAAGAGAAAAAAACAATAGATGATAGGAAAATGCCTCCAAATAAGCATGAAAATGTGTTAGACTTGACACCTGTGAATATGTTGTCACTAAACCAGGGTTTTGAGTTTGTATCGGATTATATATTCTGTGTTAGTTAAAAGTTGCTATTCCTCTAACATTGATGCTGTGTTTATATTAACAGGTAAAGACTTACTTAGGAATACATTAGTATATTCAGTGTATGTTAAAGTTTGGTATTCCCTCTAACATCTATGCTATGTTTATATTTACACAGGTAAAGACTTACTGAGGAATACATTGGTATATTCAGTGTATGTGAAAGTTTGGTATTCCTCTAACATCTATGCTGTATTTAAGACAAATGGTATATATGTGATGACACAAGCACCTGTTTTAGCAACAGTCAGAGGCACAGCTGTAAGTAGAAGAGATGATAGTGCAGAGTAGATATTTTCCAAATATATATACATATAGATTCTACCACTGCATCGAGTGTGATACCATATTTATCCACTCGAGACAGTTAAATTTTCAAATTTAAAATGCGAGGCTCGCCGAGTGTTTTAAATATTTAAAATTTAACTGTCGAGAGTGGATAAATATTGTATTACATGAGATTTGGTGGTGGAATCTGTTTCTCTAATGATTTTCTAACAATATGCAGGCAAACTTATTCCTTTTTTCGAATGATTTGCAAAAAGATGTGTTCTTTCTATGTGACGTCATCAGGCATGGTTGCCTTTTTTCATGCCGTCACAATAGGAAATTTAGAGGAAAGCAAGAAAATTCGACGTCATAATCGGAATTTAACCAATGAAGAACTGAGATCAAACGAACCACACTTTGATTAAATTTTTTTTATACAATGGGTGCAGAAAGGGATAAACTGACGAAGAATTAGAGAAATATATATAAACATTATGTTAACAGGGAGGCTCTAAGTGTGTTCATCATTTTCTATTTTCTTGATTGGCATGTTAGTTAAAAGTAATACATGTATATTGAACTTTTTTTTTTAAGTTTTCAGTTGATTCTGAGAATGCAATTATCAAAACGCAAACATAATTATTATATAATGATACATTTTATTGTGTTAAAAGTCCATATTTACAGTGAAGAAGGGATGAATGTATAGAATGGGATGAATTTACACATATATATATATATATATGTTTACATAGGTAACAGAAAAAGTGCAAGGTACAACAGCTAAAGATGATGATTACATGAGGATAGGACGACCTATAACCTACACATGGAAAAATAAATTCCTGGATGCTGAGGCAACAATAGAGAAATATAGACTGTATCTTAGTTCATTTCCTGGAGGTCAGTTTATTGTTAATATGACCTTTAAAGGTCAAATAAAGCTTACAAAATCTTGATTGAGTAATATCATTGACCCTAATGGGGCTCAGGAAAGGTAAATAGTTTTGGAGTGTTGGTAGCCCTGGTCATGTTACTATTTTAAAATTTATTGATATTGTGCGCTATATGTCTCTCTTAAATGTACTAATGTAAGCATGGAGTCATGTCACATGTTTTGATATGGTTTATGCTTTAATGCAATATGATGTATGTTATTTGTTATGAAAATCTGACGATTTCAAGAAGTTTGTTGCACCTAGAGTGAAATGCCCATATTCACTGTTCATTTTCACACGGCCAATCTACATTCAAACTTTACTTAAGCAATTTTCCAAAAGTTCACTAGTAAACCAGCACGTCTGATAAAGGAGGATCACCAAGACATTTGTTTTTAGGTCAACAGATTAACGCAAACTTGAGAAAAATCAAGTACATCACAAACCATCGGGGACACTTTTTCTTCGTAATCTATGACTCGAAAATATTCATTAACCTTGTTATATTTAACAACATGTAAATGTCTGCATTTGTCTGAAGCAATGAATGCACAATAGAGATCAAAACTTATGTAATACTCACTGCCCATTGATTCTTTACTAGATATTTAATTGTGTTCATTAAACAAATTATGTAAACGCAGTAGTTAATGTTTGACGTTTTTGCCTTTGTTTTACCAAATATTTTGTTCATACTGGCAAAATTTATGAAATATCCTATGTTGAGGGTTAACAAGGAGCTTTTTCATTCATGATGCTATATTGCTTTGTCTAGAAACCAGTTATTTCAAGTGCAAAAGTCACTGTTTTTAGCATTGATACATTTGTTTTGGCAAGTTTGATCTCATTAACGTCTGAAAACTTACCATGTTGATGTTTCAAAACATAAAGTGTTTATGAATTGTTGACATGAAAACTATTCAAGCAAACTAATAGCTCACTCCTCCCATCTTGACAAGCATCGGGAAATAGCATGCTACTTTTCCCAATAAAATTGCAAAACGGCAAAAATGTATCCTTGGCAAATATGGGCCCCCCACTCTAAGACTGGTGAATGATATGCCATTAACAGTAATACCACTTTTAATATGTTGTAGATTCTACCACTGCAACAAATGTGATATGATATTTATTCACTTAAGACAGCTAAAATTTCAAATTTAAAACGTATGGCTTGCCAATCTTTTTTAAATATTTAAGATTTAACTGTTGAGAGTAGAGAAATATGGTATTGCATGAGATTTAGTGGTAGAATCTGTTTCTCTGGCGATATGCAGACAATCTTAATCCTTCTTTTTGTCTTGCGATATACAGACAATCTTAATCCTTCTTTTTGTTTGGTGATATACAGACAATCTTAATCCTTCTTTTTGTCTGGTGATATACAGACAATCTTAATCCTTCTTTTTGTCTGGCGATATACAGACAATTTTAATTCTTCTTTTTGTCTGGTGATATACAGACAATCTTAATCCTTCTTTTTGAATGAGCTCCAAAAAGTTGTGTACTTTCTTTGTGACGTCATCAGGCATGGTCGCCTTTTTTTATGACGTCACAATAGGAGATTCAGAGGAATCCAAGAAAATTTGATGTCATAATCGAATTTTTATAAATGATGAATTGAGATCAAACAAACCACACGTTGGTTAATAAAAATAATCAACAGGTCAAGAAAAGGATAAATTGGGTAAGAATAAAAGAACATATTTCTGTGTCTTATAGAGTATAACATAACATAACAACTATATGTTGAATATATCTAGAGATCATATTCTTTATAGGTTATGATATCCTGACAATACCAGAGGTTATACCAGGGACAGCCACAGGATACAATATGTCTAGAATCAACCTGATACCTGGTGTTAGATATTACTCTAATGTCATAGCTTATAACTATGCTGGAGTCCATACTACATCTACATCTGATGGATTCATTGTGGATCATGTTGATCCATCGTCTGGCATTGTTTATGATGGATTAGGTTAGTTTACAATACATCTACATCTGATTGATTTATTGTGGATCATTTTATTATTTATGATGGATAAGGTAAGGTCACACTTCATCTACATCTGATCGATTCATTGTTGATCGTGTTGATCCATCAGCTGATATTGTTTATGATGGATTAGGTAAGGTCACACTACATTTACATCTGATCAATTCATTGTGGATCATGTTGATCCATCAGCTGATATTGTTTATGATGGATTAGGTAAGGTCACACTACATCTACATCTGATCGATTCATTGTTGATCAAGTTGATCCATCAGCTGATATTGTTTATGATGGATAAGGTAAGGTCACACTACGTCTACATCTGATCGATTCATTGTGGATCATGTTGATCCATCAGCTGATATTGTTTATGATGGATAAGGTAAGGTCACACTACATCTACATCTGATCAATTCATTGTTGATCTTGTTGATCCATCAGCAGACATTGTTTATGTATAAATTTTGTTTCATCAAATGATCCTACAGTTTTAGACCCAGAGTAAACAAACTTTCTTGAAGTTGTGTATGTTCAGATTTTGATAATTTTGCAGGCATTCAATATGGTGAAACTTGTCAATATTAGCAGTATTCTCAAAGATGGTTGCCAGTTTTTGTTGAGCCTGCGACTTTTTTCGCAGAAAGCTCAACATAGGGATAGTGTTCCGGCGGCGGTGGCGGCGTAAATTAACTTCTTAAAAGCTTAATATTTCAGAAGGTAGAAGACCTGGATGCTTTATACTTTGTATTTAGATGCCTTATGATATGAAGTTTCCGTCTGTCATATCTCCATTGTCCTTCACCTCATTTTCATGGTTCAGTGACTACTTGAAAAAAAAGTTAAGATTTTTTGTAATGTTAATTTCTCTCTTATTATAAGTAATAGGATAACTATATTTGGTATGCGTGTACCTTGCAAGGTCCTCATGTCTGTCAGACAGTTTTCACTTGACCTCAACCTCATTTCATGGATCAGTGAAGAAGGTTAAGTTTTCATTGTCAAGTCCATATCTCAGATACTATAAGCAATAGGTCTACTATATTTGGTGTCTGTAAAGATTGTAAGGTGTACATGTCCATCTGGCAGGTGTCATCTGACCTTGACCTCATTTTCATGGTTCAGTGGTTATAGTTTAGTTTTTGTGTTTTGGTCTGTTTTTCTAATACTGTATGCAGTAGGTCAACTATATTTGGTGTATGGAAATATTTTACGATGTACATGTCAGTCTGGCAGGTTTTATTTGGCCTTGACCTCATTTTCATGGTTCATTGCTCAATGTTAAGTTTTTGTGTTTTGGTCTGTTTTTTCTAATAATGTATGCAAAAGGTCAACAATATTTGGTGTATGGAAATATTTTACCATGTACATGTCAGCCTGGCAAGTTTTATTT